>NC_133621.1:260864693-261542193 GCF_048593235.1 Sminthopsis crassicaudata
TCCATGACTCCTTGCACCAAAATATGTCAGACTCTTCTATCTTCTACTATTTCTCAAAGCCTATGCAAGTTCATGTTCATTGTTTCCATGACACTTTTTATGCATTTCATCCTTTACCATTCTCTTTTTCTTTTGCCTTCAGTCCTTCTCAACATCAGCGTCTTCTATAATATGGCAAAGAATTTAAAATTCAACTTTAGTATTTGACCTTCTAGTAAATAACCTAAATTAATTTCTATAAGTAATCACTGAATTGATTTCTCTGTCACTTCAGAGACTTTCAAAAATCTTCTCCAAGACCACAATTCAAAAATGGCACTCAGCTTTCTTTATAGTTCAATTCTTACAACCATATTTTGTTACAGTAATGATCATTGTTGGCAAGGTGTTATCTATTTTTTATTATACTGCCATGCTAGAAGCACTACAATTCAAATACTCCATCATATAAAACTTGCTTTGAGAACTTGCCCAAATCATTAAAGCAATGCATCTATAAAATATTGATGATAATAGTCACTACCAGAAAGGATTATTGTAAGATTCACATGAGATGAGATGGATAAAGATAAAAGATTTTTCAAACTTTGAAATACTATAAATTGTGTTTATTAAGAGGTGATTTATCTAAGTATATAGAGAATGCTAGCCATGGAATCAGGGGGAAAATGGAATCAAATTCTGCCCCTTAGAAAGACTAGCTTATGATCCTGAGTAGATAACAATTTTCAGTATCCCTATGTTGCTTAACAATTGATGATCTTCCTTGTCAGAGAAAATTGTCTTACTCAGGATCCACTATACTAATAAAGTTGCATTCTATACCATTTAAAAAATATTTTAAATACCCTATAACATTCTAGCTCTTGATACAATAAATACAATAGCATTTAAAGACAGAAACATCGGTAGAACTTTGCAATCAATAATGATTCAGTTGAGCAAGTCTCTCTACTTTGTAACTTGCTCAGTGTTGATTCTCAAAAACTCAATGAACAAAATAATCACTATGGCAGCATCTTGGGGAATTTTGTATAATTTAAAAATATGCATAGCAAACATTTTGTTGGAGTGCTGACTTTCAGGTTACCAAGTTAAATGCTGCTTTGAATTCAGTAAACAATACATCCAGAAGAATGCTCTACTTTTTTTACCTCTGTAAATGTAGTCTGCTATAATCATTTGTACAAATCTATTTTCTCCTTACAAAAGTGAAATAAGACATGACTTTACATTAACTGATGTTTTCTCAATCTCCACTCCCATGTTTTATGATGTAAGAAAACTAATTGCACTTGTGTAGTTAGTCTTTTGTAATCTTTCTCTTGGGTAATCACTCACCCTGTTTTAAACAGAGAAGACACAGACTTACCTAAAAATGATCCACTTAATCAAAAGTATAAGTTAGGTATGAAGAAATTATTAATTTGTTTAGGAGAGGAAGGAAATAAGCATTTATTATATTTCTGGTATTTGGCAAGAAATGTGCTAAGCACTTTACAAACTTAGTCTTCACAACAATATTGTAAGGTAAATGTTATGAGTTTTATTTTCTAGATAATTAAACAAAAATGGAGAGAGGTGAAGCAATTTGCCAAAATTCATGCAGCTAGCAAGCATCTGAGGCCTAATTTCAACTGTGGATTGAGGAAAATTGATAATATTATTTAATGCCAAATTGAAAATACATTAAAATTGGTTGAAAAATTAGACACAATTCTGAGGTTACATCTATATCCGTCCATCTATTTATCCAGCTATCTATTTATCCAGCTATCTATCTATTTATTTATCTATCTATAGGAGTATAAGTGATATATATATATATATAATGTGTATGAATATGTATACATGTATGTATATAATATACACACAGATAACATGTGTGTATGTTTGTGGGTGAATATGTGCGTGTATTAGCAAGTAAATTCAAAATCTATATTCCAGCAGTCAAGGGTTAAATAGAGAGCAAGGAAATAATCTTAGATGAAGGGACTTGGGGAGAATTGAATTTTGTTCCCCATCAATGGACACTATGGAATTTATAAGGAAGGTTAAAAAATATGGAATGTCACTGGTGTTGGTAGCAGTGTCTCATTAACATCACTGATTGATAGAAGTTCCTGCTGTGGGTGCTAAGAGATCCATCTAGAACAAAATAAGCACAGCTTCAGGAAGGAAAGGCAGCTTCGGGATTCTACAAGATCATTTGCCATCTAAAACAAGGAGAGAACTGTATACAAGGTCAATTTTATAAGTCCCAAAAAGTTCCAAAGATCTGGGAGAAAAACAATCTTATTTATCCAAACCATAATACAAGAAATCTTTATTTCTTGACTATACTCAAGAAAGATTTAAAATAAATCATTTTTTGTAAACTTCACTCTCACTATAATACTCTGTAGTACTTTTCATTTTATTAAGTGCCTTACTTAAAATGAAATGAGTCCCAAAAGAGCACTAAAATATACTGATTCCTCTTAGAGACTTCTTGGACAAAACAATTCTTCTTTGTCCACTACCAGGAGGTCACCTACCGCAATACATAACCCTAGGGACAAATCTCTGTTCTGATTATGTGCTTGATCTGCAAGAGGAAGGAAAAAAAAAAAAAAAAAAAAAATATATATATATATATATATATATATATATATATATATATATATATTTCAAAATAGCCAGTGAAACAGTATAATAAGCAGCCTTTTTCATAGTATTCCTTTAAAATTTGAAAGTCTTAATTTTAAAATATGTATTTTCCCAGACCTTAGCTTTTAGATTTAGCCTACTATTTAAATATTTTGAGGGTAAATTTTTGCTCTAAATTCTAAGCTAATTGAATAACAAAAGTGCAATCCAGGAATGAACAAAAATTTCTTCTATAGTCTTATCAAAAGCAGGCTAGCAAGGATTTGCTAAAGGCTTTAAACTAGAGGGAGTCAACCACTTCTCAAAGCATTTTCCTCTTCCTTTGTATAATTCTAATGGTTAGGAAATATAGTTTATCTGCTTGTTTACTTGTGTTTTCTTGACATCAGACTTAAATTTGTATTTCCTGTATCTTCCACCCATTTCTCCTGTTTGGCCCAAGGGGGCAAGGCAGACAGCCAGCAAAAGAAATTCAAACTCAAAAACATCTTCAGACCAGGCAGGATTTCCAGCTGAATGGAAAGAACAGTACAAAGACTATCCCCCTCACACCACATGGGCTTTTCACCCAAAGAAACCTTTAAAGCATAAGTAGTTATTCCTTTTTTTTTTTTTAATTGATCCTTCCAACTTTCCCCCTTTGTTAGTCAAAACTAAGGTTTTTCTATGGGAGCTAGTTGGGTGAATGCCTTTCTTTCCAGATGCTTTTTCTCAAAGTTTCACAAGATCATTTTCCAAATATTCCGTCATGTTTCAGGGGTTGTCATGGATTGCCTAAGCCATTGATTTTAGCTGACACACTTTCAATTGTACACTCCAGAAGGTCCGTAGCATTTCTTTGCTTTCCAATCCAGTAAGGTTTTCTGAACATTTGGCAGCATCAAAGTAGCAGCTGCTGCTTTGGTTTCTGTTAATAGGGACACTCATCAGGAACTTTTGCATCATGCTTAGTTTTAGGTCGTGCTGAAAGCCCAAGAGTGAGAACAGGCTGTGGTTTTGCATTTTTGTTTTTGGTACTGCTGCTCAGCCAGAAATTTTATGCAAACTATTCCCCTTCTGATCCAAGCCTAAAGATTGGTCAGGATATGCAAGAATGGAGTTATTCTCAAACCTCTCAGATTTCTATGTATTCTGTGCATGCAATGAACATATATTTCCCATGCAGCATACATAGGAAATTTGATCTGAGAGAATTATGGCAAAAATAAAAGATAATTTTGAATTATATATACATTGATAAATATGATGAATAGTTGAACTGGTTTCTAATCAAAATTAAAAAAAATAAAAGTAGTCTTTACTTATTTCATTTTTTAACTAGACTATTTTTGAGATAAAATAATTTTATGTTTCATTCCAATACAGGAAAAATGTTCACTATTATCATAAGACCTTATAATTTTAAATTATCAAAATAAATAGAATTATAGATTTAGAGACCATCAAATCCAAATCTTCCATTTTACAGATGGGAAAGTTGAGGCTCAAAAATAAAAGATAAGTGATGTGTTCAGGATCACAAATTAATAAACACCTGAGGCAGAATTATGAAGTTCAAGCTTTTTGACTCTACTTATATCCAATAATCAATGTATTATGAATTGTTGTTATAACATCCCATTTTTCTATAATGATAAAGAAATTAAGATGAAATCTGTTAAGGAAAATGGAAAGCTTCACACATCTTCCTAAATAATCAATTTTACCACATTTCTCAAATTAGAAGCTCACTATGGATAGCCGGTATGGGACAGGGAAATGGGCTCAGAGTTACTACCTGGACTCAAGTTATATCTTTAATAAATACTAACTGTATAGCTACCAGCTAAATCAACTAATCACAGTACTACAGGCAACTTTCTAACATTATAAGTGACAGAACAAAGTCTTGTTGGAATTAGTAATGAAGTTTCCAAATTAAGAAAGTCATTTATTGGTGAAACGAAAACACTTGGCTAGACAAGAAAACAAAAACAATATAATCTATCTCAAGAGAAATATGATTTCTTAGAAAAAAAAGAGGTTGTTGGGCCATGGTATTTTTTCTGGGTCAAAGCACATTCATTGTATTGTGTTCACTTAAAAGTACCTTGATTTAAGAAGGATACTGATAAAGTGGTGTGGATACCAAAAGAGCCAAAGTATTTTGAAGGACCTCAAGCACATGACATTTGAAATTGTATTGAAAACTAGGCATATTTAAACTTTGTGAAGAGAAGCCTGGTGAAATGGGATAACTGGATTATACTTCTGAAAGACTATCACATGGAAGAAAGATTTGATATGTTCTGCTGGGAGCAATGTATTTTGAGACTCAAATATAGTCACTGATATAAAGCACTTTACCAAGTATAAAGTACTATAAAATTTCAGTTATCACCATTAGCACTATTATCACTTATTATTGTAATTAATATTATAATTATTGACATTATTATTATTCTTAGCATATATTCACCAAACCTGGCAATGACATTATTCCTTGGGCCTTCTGCAGTACTGCTACTGAGCTTAAGCAATGTTTATAAAACAATTCAGAAGTTTTCTTGTATATTAGCAATGAAATTCTCTTAGGGGGAAGAACAGCTACTCATAGACACTTGAAAATAATAATTAATCTGAATTTTTATCAATTCCTTAATTCTGGAATTTGATAACATAATTAATCAAGGCTGGATTTGTAAGGCTTGCACTGAAGGTTTAAATGTTGACATTTTAACAATGTTTCCATTTGGAATTGACTTTAGCACACCCTGACATGGAGGTAAAAATGAGGAGAAATAGATGGAAGTTGGAATATTGAAATTCTTTGTTTTTAGAATTCATATAAAGGAAGAGAAGAATATTCTCTTTTTCATTGCTCTCCTTGAAAGCAAAATTGAAGCAGGTGAATGCTTAATTTTTAAGTCAGACAATGGGTTTCATGTATCTTGGAGAGATGAAAATCTGAATTTTTTTTGAGAAAAAGGAAATAATGCAATAATAAACAAAATATAATTTTATAGTTCTGGATTAGAGGATAACTCAGAGGTAACCAATTGTAATTTCTGAGATGATCCCCAAACAAGTGAACACCCAAAATCTCTTAAATGTCATAATGAAAACCAGCCATTCTACTAAAATATTGTGGTAATTTTGTAAAATATCCATTAACTAACCATTTAATCTAAGCTTGATTAGATTCAATGGTGAAAAATTGACTACTTCTGAAGTACTCCATTAAATCTGGGGACAGATATTATTATTAGGAAATTGAATTACATCAAACTATTATATGAGACCTTGTCAAATAAGATTAATCAAACAATGCATGTATGTATTAATGCTGTAAAAAGGCAATACACATACACATACATACATACAAATACATATAGATATTTCCTCTATGCTCTCCCAACTTCCTAATGCACTGTTCTGTCATGCCATGATCCATCTCAAAATAGAAGGGGGGAAATAAAAAAGAAAAGTAGAAAAAAAGGAAGGAAGGAAGTTAAGGAAAGAATAAAAAGAGAAAGGAAGAAAAATCATTATTATCTATGATGGGAGTTATTGATTTGGAGTTTATGGACTGGCTTTCAATATTTTGATAACTACATTTTCATGTATGTGTTTTCCTTTGTATCCCTCCCATGTATATTATTTTACATATCTACTTAAATCTGTTTTTCTTACTTTCCATTTTATTAATCTCCCTTTTTATTTTCAGGATTTCAAATTTGGTATTTAATTGAGGTTTTTAATTTGTTCTTTTTCTAGCTTTTTTAGTTGTAAAACAAATAAATGTCTCTTTCTCTATTTTATGCAAGTAATCATCTAGAAATATAAAATCTCCTTTATAACTGCTTTGGATATATCCCACAAATGCTGGCATGTTGTTTCATTATTGTCATTCTTTTGGATGAAGTTATTGATTGTGTATATGATTTGTTGTTTTACCCATTCATTCTTTAGGATTAGATTATTTTGTTTCCAATTAATTTTTAGTCTATTTTCCTCTGGATTTTTATTGTATTTGGTTATTATTGCATCATGATCTGAAAAAAATGCATTTACTATTTCTGCCTTCCTACATTTGATTTTGAATTTTTCATGTCCAAATACATGGTCAGTTTTTGTATAGGTTCCATTAAATGCCAAGAAAAAAGTATACTCCTTTCTGTCTCCATTTAATTTTCTCCAAAGATCTATCATACACAACTTTTCTAAAATTCTGTTTGCCTCCTCAATGTCTTTCTTATTTATTTTATGGTTCGATTTATCTATCTTTGAGAGAGCAAGGTTGAGATCCACCACTAGTATAGTTTTGCTGTCTATTTCTTCTTGCAGTTCTTTTAACTTCTTCTCTAGGAATTTGGATGCTATATTATTTAGTGCATATATGTTTAGTATTGATATTGCTTCCTTATCTATAGTCCCCTTTAGCAAATATAGTTTCCTTCCTTATCTCTTTTAATTAATTAGATCTATTTTTGATTTTGCTTGATCTGAGATCAGGCTCTTTTGCTACCCCTGTTTTTTTTTTTTTGTTTGTTTGTTTTTTGTTTTTAATTTCACTTAAAGCATGATAAATTCTACTCTAACCTTTTACCTTTACTTTGTATGTATCATTCTGCTTTAAATGTGTTCCTTGTAAACAACATATTGTGGGATTCTGGCTTTTAATCTATTCTGTTATCCACTTGCGTTTTATGGGAGAGTTTATCATATTCACATTCACAGTTAAATTTATTAACTATTTCTTGCAATCTTGTTTTCCTCCAATTACACCTTTCTCTTTCCTTTCCCCTTTCCCTTCTCCCCAGTATTTTGTTTTTTATCACTCCTTTCCTCAAGCAGCCCTTCCTTTTTGCAGCCCCTTCCCTTTTCTTATCCCTGTCCTCTGTCTACTTCTGTTCTTTTTTCTATTACCCTCACCATTTCCTTTCCTCTTTCCTCTTCCACTTCCCTAAAAGGTGAGACAAGTTTCTCTGTGAAACCAAATATAACTAACATTCTCTCTTTGAGCTAAATCTGATGAGAGTAAGATTCACACAATGTTCACTCCCCTCCCTCTTCCCCTCAATTATAATAGGTCTTCTTTAACTCTTCATGAGATGTAAGTTCTTTCATTTTACCTCAATTTTCTTCATTTTCCAGTACAGGCCCCTTTCTACCTCTTGTTACTTTTACATATTATCATAATAAAATCAAATAATACTCTCACTCTTAAGTATACCCATAACAAAAATATAATTCTCAAGAGTTCTTTCCTTTTTTATCTTGGTATGCTTCTCTTGAGTTCTGTGTTTGGAAATCAAATTTTTGATTAGCTCAGGTCTTTTCATCTGAAATAGATGAAATTCACCTGTATCATTGAATGTCCATCTTCTTCCCTGAAAGATGATGTTCATTTTAGCTGGATAGTTTGTTCTTGGCTGTAATCCAAGTTCCTTTGCTTTTCAGAATATTTGATATCAGGCCATTTGATTATTTAAGGTGAAAGTTGCAAAGTCCTGGGTAATCCTGATTGTGGCCCCTTGGTATTTGAATTATTTCCTTTTTGGATGCTTGCAATATTTTTTTCCTTGGTTCAATGGTTCTGAAATTTAGCCACAATATTTGTTGGGGTTTTTAATTTGGGGTCTCCTTCAGGAGGTGTTTAGTGAATTTTTTTCATTGGCTACTTTGCCTTTTTGCCTTCTGATTCTAGAACATAAGGAAACTTTTTTTTTTTTTTTTTTTTTTATGATTTCCTGAAGGATAATGTCTAGGATTTTTTTTCATCATGATTTTCAGGAAGTACAACAGTCTTTAGATTGTCTCTCCTAGATTTATTTTCTAGGTCAGATGTTATACTAGGAGGTTTTTTATATTTTCTTCTGTTTTTTTTCCATTTTTTTTTGGTTCTGTTTGAGTGATTCTTGAAGTCTTATTGAGTCTTTCACTTCCATTTGTTCAATTCTAATTTTTAGTGTATTATTTTCTTCATGTATTTTTAACTTCTTTTGCATTTGGCCAATTGAATTGTTTTTTCATTACATTTTTTCCGTGTCAGAAATTGTTTTTTAAAGGAATTGATCTTTTCCAAATCTATTTTGTAAGATATTATATGCTTTTTGCATTTCATCTAATCTATTTTGTAGGAAGGTATATGCTTTATCCATTCAATAAAATCTATTTTAAGCAATTTTGTAATAATTTGTTTTTTCTTTTCCATACCTTCTTGCAAAGATCGTATTTCTTTTCCCCATTTTTCTTTCATAACATCCTTTTTTGAGATCTTCCAAAAAGGACTTGTGAAATGGGGACCATGGGTGAAGCCAAGATGAGGGAGAGAACACACATTTCTTTCTGACTTCTTCCCATGACCCTTAGACTAGCTACCAAATCTAGCCTCTGAATGAGGTCTGGACTAGCAGAACCTACAAATATTGGGAGTGTGACAAATTACCAGCAGAACATAATTTCAAAGATCTCCAGAAAAGATCTGTTTCAATTGGGCACAAAGGAAAGTGGGCCAAGTGCAAGCATGCTAAGCATAGACAATGCGGAGTTCAGGTCACACAGAATCCTAGGATATTAAAGACTCCACACACCAGAAAATTTATGGGAATGAATCTACAGCAGTGTTGGATACTCTGCCCTGGTTGTAAACCAGTAGAAGAGCAGAGAAGTTATATAACATCCAACACAAACAAAAAAAGTAAATAGTAAATCCTGAAATACAAGAATTTCATGGGACCTAACCAGGTCCACCCAGCATGAGAAGTTAGTCAAAACTGACTCAGCACAGCTGCTGATGCCACTTGTCAGCTTGGACAATCTCCCTTGCCATAAAAGCATATCTCAACTTTTTTTTTTAATAAGTAAAAAAGCAAAAACAAAACAAAGCAAAACAAAACAAACAAAAAAAAAATCTGACCATAGATAGTTTTTTTTTGTTTGTTTGTTTGTTTGTTTTTTATGGTGAAAGTGACGAACAGATTTCAAACTCTGAGGAGACTAAAAGCAGATCATTTCCAGATGAAGCACCAAAGGATGATATAAATTAGTCCCCAAGCCCACGGCCCTCCTAAAAGAAATTTTAAAGGACATTAAAAGAGAACTAGAAGAAAAATGGAGAAAGGAAATGAGAACTTTGCAAATTGATTTGGAAAAGTTAACACAGAAATTATCCAAAGAAAATTAGAAGTAGAAAAATCATATAACTCATTAAAAATAAATGGAAAAAGAAAAAAACCTTCCCCCTAAAAAACAAAATTTGTGAAATGGGAAAAAATCCATAGAACAAAACAACTCATTTAAAATTCAATTGGGTAGGGGCAGAGCCAAGATGGCAGAGATGACACACGTTTCTCTTTGATCTTCTTTATAACCCTCACAATAATTATGAAATCAAGCCTCAGAATTACCTCTGGATGGGCAGAACACAAATATTGGAAGTGCAATAAATTATCAGTAAAAGATAATTTCAAAGATAGACAAAAAAAGTCTGTTTCCATTGGAAAGGGGAGGGAGGCAGCAAAGCGACCAGTACAAATGCCAGCCAGAGCAGAAAAGACCTGTTTCAATCAGAAACAGGACAGAGGCAGTGAAGCACAAACAGCTGACCACAAACGCCCAGGACAGACAGTGAAGAGCCCCAGGCCAGAGCAGTCTCAGTGTGGCAGAGAGTTTGTGGGAAGAAGTGGACCAGAGAAGGTCTATTTCAAGCAGAAGCAGGAGAGAGACTGTGAGGCCCAGGCAGTTAACCACAAAAGCCAGAGTCCCAAAGCAGTGCAGTTTCAGGGTGGCTGAGCAGATTTTGATGACAAACACCAGGATAGACAGTACAGAGCTCCGGGGCATTGCTGGGGACTCCACATGGCAGATCCAGTACCAGGAGTGAATCAGCATTGACCCAGCACAGTTGTAGTTCTAAAGGCAGACCTTAACTTAACTTTAAAAAAAAATGAGTAAAAAGGTAAAGAGGACTCTAACAATTGACAGCTTTTATGGTGGAAGAGAAGAATAGATTTCAAACCCCAAGGAGACTAAAGGCAGATTGTCTCCAGATGAAGCTCCAAAAGATGAAATAACCTGGTCACATAGGGCTTCCCTAGAAGAACTTAAAAAAGGATCTTAAAAGAGAGTTAGAAGAAAAATGGGGACAAGAAATGAAAATCTTGCAAGAGAATTTGAAAAAGGCAAAACAAAATAGACATAGTGAAATGGAAAAAGCATATAACTCATCAAAGATAGATTTGATAAACTGGGGGGAAAAAGCAACTCCCAGAAAAAACAAAATTTGTGAATTGGAAAAAGAAAATAACTCCTTAAAAACAGAATTTGTGAAATGGAAAAAAATTCCACAGAACAAAAGAACTCATTCAAAAATTCAATTGGACAAATACAAAAAGAAGTTTTAAAAAAGTAAATGAAGAAAATAACACACTAACATTCAGAACTGAATAAATGGAAACTAATGATTCAACAAGGTAACAAGAATCAGTCAAGCAAAACCAAAAAAGAAAAAAAATAGAAAAAATGTAAAATACCTAATGGGAAAAACAACAGCCCTGGAAAATAGACCTAAGGATTATTGGACTCTCTGAAACACATGTTGAAAAAAGAGCCTAGATACTATTTTTCAGGAAATCATCAAAGAGAACTGCCCAGATGTCATTGAATCAGAAAGTAAAATAGACACTGAAAAAATGTGTCGATCATCTACAGAAAGAGATCTCAAACTTAAAACTACAAAAAATACTGTGGCTAAATTCCTGAACTATCAGACCAATATAAATATATTACAAAGCAGCAGGAAAAAAAATTCAAATACCAGAGAGCCACAATAAGGATAACTCAGATTCTAGTAGCTTTCACATTAAAAGATCGAAGGGTGTGGAATCTGAAACTCTGAAAGGCAAAAGAACTTGATATGCATCCAAGAATAACTTACTTAGCCAAACTGAACATTTTCTTCCAAGGAAGAAGATGAACATTCAATGAAATAGGTGAATTCCATTTATTTCTGATGAAAAAAACAGCTAAACAAAAAGTTTGACCTCCAAATATAGGAATCAAGAGAATCATAAAAAGATGAAAAGAACTTCTGAGAACTGTATTTCTGTTGTGGGTATACATAAAGAGTATATGTATTATTTGATTTACTATTATAATATAAAAAAGGATCTAGAGGTGGAAAAGAAATTGTACCCAAAAAAGGGAAAAGTGGAGGTACTGCATCTCACGAAGAGGCAAAAGAAACTTATTATTTCTGAGGGAAAGAAAAGATGGGAATGATAATGGTGTGAATCTTACTCTCATCAGAATTGGTTCAAAGAGAAAATATTACATATATTCAGTTTACAGAGAAACTTCTCCCATCTCATTGAAAAGTGAGAGGGCAAAAGCGAAAAGGGAAAGAGTAGATAAATAGAAGGAAACACAGAAATTGAAAGGGAAAGGTTTAAGAAAAGGGGAGGGACACTAAGGGGGATTGAGGGATCTTATAGAGGGAGGGCTGTGGGAGGCAAGTGGTGCTCATAAGTTTAATACTGGGGAGGGGTAAGGAGAAAAGGAAAGAGAAAAGCATAATCTGAGGTTAACAAGATGGCAGGATAGACAGAATAAGTAATTTTAATCATACATGTGAATGGGATAAACTCCCCCATAAAGGGGAGGCAGATAGCAAACTGGATTAAAAACTAGAATCCTACAGTATGTTGTTTACAGGAAACACACTTGAAGCAGGGCTTTACATAGAGAATAAAGGTAAAAGGCTGGAGCATCATCTACTATGCTTCAGGTGAAGTAAAAAAAGCAGGGGAACCCATCCTGATCTCAAACCAAGCAAAAGCAAAAATTGATCTAATTAGAAGAGATAAGAAGGAGCATTATATCTTGCTAAAGGGCAGGATAGATAATTTCTAATAAAAGCCTCATTTCCAAAATATATAGAGAATTGACTCTAATTTATAAGAAATCAAGTCATTCTCCAATTGATAAATGGTGAAATGATATGAACAGACAATTTTCAGATGATGAAATTGAAACTATTTCCACTCATATGAAAGAGTGTTCCAAATCACTATTGATCAGGGAAATGCAAATTAAGACAACTCTGAGATATCACTACATATCTGTCAGATTGGCTAAGATGACAGGAAAAAATTATGATGAATGTTGGAGAGGCTGTGGGAAAACTGGGACATTGATGCATTGCTGGTGGAGTTGTGAATGGATCAAACCATTCTGGAGAGCAATCTGGAATTATGTCAAAAAGTTATTAAACTGTGTAAATCCTTTGATCCAGCAGTGCTACTACTGGGTTTATATCCCAAAGAGATCTTAAAGAAGGGAAAGGTACCTTTATGTGCCAAAATGTTTTTGGCAGCCCTTTTCATAGTGGCTAGAAACTGGAAATGAATCAATGCCCTTCAATTGGAGAATGCTTGGGTATATGAATGTTATGGAAAATTATTGTTCTGTAAGAAATGACCAGCAGGAGGAATACAGAGAGGCTTGGAGAGACTTACATGAACTGATGCTAAGTGAAATGAGTAGCACCAGGAGGTACATTTCAACAACAATACTGTATGAGGATGTATTCTGATGGAAGTGGATATCTTCCATTAAGAGAAGATCTAATTCAGTTCCAATTGATCAATGACGGACAGAACCAGCCACACCCAGAAAAGGAGCACTGGGAAATGAGTGTAAACTGTTTGTACTTTTGTTTTTCTTCCCAGGTTATTTTTACCTTCTAAATCCAATTCTCCCTGTGCAACAAAAGAACTGTTTGGTTCTGCACACATATATTGTATCTAGGATATACTATAACATATTTATAACATGCATAAGACTGCTTACCATCTAGGGGAGGGAGTGGAAGGAGGGAAGGGGAAAGTTGGAACAGAAGTGAGTGCAAGCGATAATGTTGTAAAAATTTATCCAGGGAGTGGGGCGGAGCCAAGATGGCGGAGAAGAAACACACTACTCAGTGAACGTCCTCACTCCCTCACAACCAATTAGATAAATTAAGTCTCAAAATTAGCTCAGGACTGATAGATACCACAAGGACTGGAAGCACGACTTACCAGCTGAAGAGAATCTGGAGTTTCAACAGGAAAGGTCAGTTCTCAGGGGAGGAATAAGAAAGACCAGCACAGACGGTGGGGTAGGGGCACACTGCGCCCATTGCGCTGGGAGGGGCTCTGGGATCAGAGAAGCCACTGAGGTAAAGGAATCTGGCACAGGCTGTTAGCTCTTCTCTGCTAATTATTTAGCAGTTCAGAAGAGAAAGCCAAAATATTTTAAAACTCAGATTAGATATGGAGGGAGGGGGGAGGGATCCTAAAAAAAAAAAAAGAGGGAGGGTTGCGCGTCACAAGGGGGGTCTGTAAATTAAATATTGGGGAGGGGGATCAGGGGGGTCAAGGGAAAAAAGCATAATCTGGGGATAAGACGATGGCAGGAAATACAGAATTAGTAATTTTAACTGTAAATGTAAATGGGATGAACGATCCCATCAAACGGAGACGGATAGTAGATTGGATCAAAAAGCAGAACCCTACAATATGTTGCCTACAGGAAACACACTTAAAGCAGGGAGATACATACAGAGTAAAGGTAAAAGGTTGGAACAGAGCCTATTATGCTTCAGGTAAAGCCAAAAAAGCAGGGGTAGCTATCCTTATCTCAGATCAAGCAAAAGCAGAAGTAGATCTCGTTAAAAAAGATAAGGAAGGAAACTATATCCTGCTGAAAGGTAGCATAAATAATGAAGCCATATCAATACTAAACATATATGCACCAAGTGGTATAGCATCTAACTTTCTAAAGGAAAAGTTAAGAGAACTGCAAGAAGAAATAGACAGTAAAACTATAATAGTGGGAGATCTCAACCTTGCACTCTCAGATTTAGACAAATCAAACCACAAAACAAACAAGAAAGAAATTTAAAAAGTAAATAGAACATTAGAAAAACTAGGTATGATAGACCTTTGGAGAAAACTGAATGGCAATAGGAAGGAATATACTTTCTTCTCAGCAGTTCATGGATCCTATACAAAAATTGACCATATACTAGGACATAAAGATCTCAAAATTAAATGTAGGAAGGCAGAAATAATAAATGCCTTCTTCTCAGATCACAATGCAATAAAAGCTACATTCAGTAAAAAGTTAGGGGTAAATAGACCAAAAAGTAATTGGAAACTGAATAATCTCATCTTAAAGAATGACTGGGTGAAAGAGCAAATTATAGAAACAATTAACAATTTCACCCAAGATAATGATAATGATGAGACATCATATCAAAATCTTTGGGATGCAGCTAAAGCGGTAATAAGGGGAAATTTTATATCTTTAGAGGCTTATTTGAAGAAAATTGAGAAAGAGAAGATTAACGAATTGGGCTTACAACTTAAAAGGCTAGAAAAAGACCAAATTATAAACCCCCAACCAAAAATTAAACTCGAAATACAAAAATTAAAAGGAGAAATCAATAAAATTGAAAGTAAAAAAACTATTGAATTAATAAATAAAACCAAGAGTTGGTTTTATGAAAAAGCCAATAAAATAGATAAACCTTTGGTAAATTTGATCAAAAAAAAGAAAGAGGAAAATCAAATTGATAGTCTTACAAATGAAAAGGGGGATCTTTCCACCAATGAAGAGGAAATTAGAGAAATAATAAGGAGTTACTTTGCCCAACTTTATGCCAATAAATTTGATAACTTAAGTGAAATGGATGACTTTCTCCAAAAATATAGGCTCCCTAGATTAACAGAGGAGGAGATAAATTGCTTAAATAGTCCCATTTCAGAAAAAGAAATAGAACAAGCTATTAATCAACTCCCCAGGAAAAAATCCCCAGGGGCAGATGGATTCACATGTGAATTCTACCAAACATTTAAAGAACAATTAGCCCCAATGTTATATAAATTATTTGAAAAAATAGGGGATGAAGGAGTCCTACCAAATTCCTTTTATGACACAGACATGGTACTGATACCTAAACCTGGTAGATCGAAAACTGAGAAAGAAAATTATAGACCAATCTCCTTAATGAATATTGATGCTAAAATCTTAAATAAGATATTAGCAAAAAGACTTCAGAAAATCATCTCCAAGATAATACACTATGATCAAGTAGGATTTATTCCAGGAATGCAGGGCTGGTTTAATATTAGGAAAACTATTAATATAATTGACCATATTAATAATCAAATTAATAAGAACCATATGATCATCTCAATAGATGCAGAAAAAGCATTTGACAAAATCCAACATCCATTCCTACTAAAAACTCTTGAGAGTATAGGAATAAATGGATTATTCCTTAGAATAATCAGGAGTATATATTTAAGACCGTCAGTAAGCATAATATGCAATAGAAATAAACTGCAACCTTTCCCAGTAAGATCAGGAGTGAAACAAGGTTGCCCACTATCACCATTACTATTCAATATAGTACTAGAAACGCTAGCCTCGGCAATAAGAGCCGAGAAAGAGATTCAAGGAATTAGAGTAGGAAATGAGGAAATTAAACTATCACTTTTTGCAGATGACATGATGGTATACTTAGAGAACCCCAAAGACTCTGCTAAAAAGCTACTAGAAATAATTCAAAATTTCAGCAAAGTGGCAGGATACAAAATAAATCCACATAAATCCTCGGCATTTTTATATATCACTAACAAAATGCAACAGCAAGAGATACAAAGAGAAATTCCATTCCAAACAAATGTTGAGAGTATAAAATATTTGGGAATCCATCTACCAAAGAAAAGTCAGGAATTATATGAGAAAAATTACAAAACACTTGCCACAAAAATAAAATCAGATTTAAATAATTGGAAAGACATTCAGTGCTCTTGGATAGGCCGAGCGAATATAATAAAGATGACAATACTCCCCAAACTAATCTATTTATTTAGTGCTATACCAATCAGACTCCCAAGAAACTATTTTAATGACCTAGAAAAAATAACAACAAAATTCATATGGAAGAATAAAAGGTCAAGAATTGCAAGGGAACTAATGAAAAAAAACTCAGAGGAAGGTGGTCTAAGTGTACCTGATCTAAAGCTATATTATATAGCAGCAGTCACCAAAACCATTTGGTATTGGCTAAGAAATAGACCGGTAGATCAGTGGAACAGATTAGATACAAAGGACAAAAAAGGGTACATCTATAGCAATCTAATCTTTGACAAACCCAAAGATTCCAACATTAGGGATAAAAATTCATTATTCGGAAAAAACTGTTGGGAAAACTGGAAATTAGTATGGCAGAAATTAGATATGGATCCACACTTAACACCATATACCAAGATAAGATCAAAATGGGTCCATGATTTAGGCATAAAGAGGGAGATAATAAATAGATTAGAGGAACAGAGGATAATCTACCTCTCAGACTTGTGGAGGAGGAAGGAATTTATGACCAGAGGAGAACTAGAGATCATTATTGATCACAAAATAGAAGATTTTGATTACATCAAACTAAAAAGTTTCTGTACAAATAATACTAATGCAAACAAGATTAGAAGGGAAGTAACAAATTGGGAAAATATTTTTAAAAACAAAGGTTCTGACAAAGGTCTCATTTCCAAAATATATAGAGAACTGACCATAATTTATAAGAAACCGAACCATTCTCCAATTGATAAATGGTCAAAGGATATGAACAGACAATTCTCAGAGGAAGAAATTGAAACTATATCCACTCACATGAAAGAGTGTTCCAAATCACTACTGATCAGAGAAATGCAAATTAAGACCACTCTGAGATACCACTACACACCTGTCAGATTGGCTAAGATGACAGGAACAAATAATGACAAATGTTGGAGGGGATGTGGGGAAATTGGGACACTAATACATTGCTGGTGGAGTTGTGAAAGAATCCAGCCATTCTGGAGAGCAATCTGGAATTATGCCCAAAAAGTTATCAAACTGTGCATACCCTTTGACCCAGCAGCGCTACTACTGGGATTATATTCCAAAGAAATACTAAAGAGCGGAAAGAGACATATATGTGCCAAAATGTTTGTGGCAGCTCTTTTTGTTGTAGCTAGAAACTGGAAGATGAATGGATGTCCATCAGTTGGAGAATGGTTGGGTAAATTGTGGTATATGAAAGTTATGGAATATTATTGCTCAGTAAGAAATGACCAGCAGGAGGAATACAGAGAGGGTTGGAGAGACTTAAATCAACTGATGCTGAGTGAAATGAGCAGAACCAGAAGATCACTGTACACTTCAACAACAATACTGTATGGGGATGTATTCTGATGGAAGTGGAAATCTTCAACATAAAGAAGATCCAACTCACTTCCAGTTGATCAATGATGGACAGAGGTAGATACACCCAGAGAAGAAACACTGGGAGGGGAATGTAAATTGTTAGCACTAATATCTGTCTGCCCAGGTTGCATGTACCTTCGGATTCTAATGTTTATTGTGCAACAAGAAAATGATATTCACACACATGTATTGTACTTAGACTATATTGTAACACATGTAAAATGTATGGTATTGCCTGTCGTCGGGGGGAGGGAATAAGGGAGGGGGGGTAATTTGGAAAAATGAATACAAGGGATAATATTATAAAATATATATATATATAATAAAAAAAATTAAAAAAAAAAATTTATCCAGGCATATGTTCTGTCCATAACAAGTTATAATAAAAAAAGAATACAAGTCATTCCTCAATTGATAAATGGTTAAAATATATGAATAGACAATTTTCAGATGATAAAATTAAAGCCATTTATAGTTATATGAAAAAATGCTCTAAATCACCACTGATTAGAGAAATGCAAATGAAAATAACTGAGGTACCACCTCACACCTAGCAGATTGGCTAAGATAACAAGAAAAAATAATAATAAATGTTAAAGAAAATGTGGGAAAACTGGGACACTAATGCATTGCTGGAGTTGTGAAATGATCCAACCATTCTAGAGAGCAATCTGGAACTATAAAGAGCTATAAAACTATGCATTCCCTTTCACCCAGTAAGGAAATCATAAAGGAAAGAAAAGGATTCACTTGTTCAAAAATGTTTTTAGCAGCTCTTTTTGTGGTAGTAAAGAATTGGAAAAGATTGAATCCCCATCAATTGGGGAATAGCTGAGCAAATTGTGGTACATGAAGGTAATGAAATATTATTGCTCTCTAAAAATGATGAACAAGCTGATTATAGAAAAACCTGGAAAGATTTTCATGAACTGATGCTGAGCAAAACAAGCAGAAGCAGAAACCCATTCTACACAATAACAGTAAGAATGTGCAATGATCAACTATGAAATGCTTGATTCTTCTCTTTGGATCTTAGTGATCCAAAGCAATCTCAATAGACTTTGGGGAGAAAATGCTATCTGCATCCTAAAAAAGATTTCAGGAGAATGAATGGAAATCAACACATGCTATCTTCACTTCTTTTTTTCTGTTTTTAATCTCTCCCATGTTTTTCCCTTTTCCTCTGATTTTTCTTTCCCAACATGATTCATAAAGAAATGTATGTTAAAATTAAATAAACTTACTACCAAAAACAAACAAACAAAAAAAAACCCTGAAAACAAAAACCTTGGGATACCGAAGTGGTTTTTCATTTTTTTCCTCCAGTTCATTTTACAGAGGAGAAAACAGAGGAAAACACTTAACTGACTTGCCCAGGATCATATAGTTAGTAAGTGTCTGAAATCAGATTTTTAATTCAGGTCTTTCTGACTTCAGACTTGTCATTTTATTCAGTGTGCCACCTCATTGCCCTACTATTTGCTACAAGCCAGAAAAGTCATAAGTGAATCACTTCATCCAACACCAAAATGTCCTATATAGTAGATATTTATTCTTTCCCATGAATTATCCTTGAACTCATTTATTGCACTTATTTTCATATCCTTAAAGGATGAAGTCAATAAAGTTCTTTTTGGATTTTTTTTTCACTGAGTAAAGTTTTTATTTTTATTGGGATGTATTGATTGGATAAGCCTCCCACTTTTTACATTTAACCTCCCACTTTTACACATAGTATCTTACCATTTACAAAGTTTTTCCTTTGCATTACTTTATGAGGTGGGTAGGTTAAGTAATATGATCTTTTTTTTTTTTCACAGATGAGTAAACGGACTCATAGATAAGGAAACAGACTCATAGATAAGTGATTTTTAGCAGAGTCACATATCTTGCAAATATGAGACAGGATTTTGAATCAATAGATTTTGGCAGGAAGTATTTGATTGCTGGTTCAAAATCCAGCACTCTATCCATTAAACTACAATTTTACAAAGCACATTTCAATGTCTAATGAAAATGTCTTTTAACTGAATTTTGATTTGAAAAATATTTTTATTAATTTTATAATTATACATTTTTGACAGTATATATGCATGAGTAATTTTTTATAACATTATCCCTTGTATTCATTTTTTCAGATTTTCCCCTACCTCCCTCTACTCCCTCCCCTAGATGACAGGCAATCTCATACATTTTACATGTGTTACAGTATAACCTAGATATAATATATGTGTGTAAATCCCATTTTCTTGTTGCGCATTAAGTATTGGATTCCGAAGGTATAAGTAACCTGGGTGATTTGAAAAATATAATAGTTACTTATCATGCTTCACTACAAGAATGAGTAATTATGAGTTGTTTGGTGTTGACTATAAATGTTTCAAGATCAAAGTGGCGATCTTAGAGAGTCACAAATTGCATCTTTTCAGTATGGTCCTTATGTTATGTTTAGATTTCAATTATATGATCATCTTTCTATAACATAAGACTGATGCTAAAACAACATTAAATTAAATGATAAAGTTTTTAAAACCTCTTTTTTAAAGTGTCATTTATTGTTTCACATCTGTGTGGTACAATGAAAGCTAAATTTTGACCTTGGAACTGAGACTAGAATCATCAGAAATACTACAGGTTTGCATTTCAACTAAATGGATCCTAAAACCCTGATGCCAAAGGAATGGTCACTGATGTCTTGAAAAATATTTTGAATGAATGATGATTACCTTTGAAAATTTTGGTAGAAATTACTCTCCCATTTTTTTCTCTTTTACAAAATTTGTTTCTTTATCCAGCAGTAGACATGCAATGGTCTGAGTGTGAGGTAATAAAGGCCTGCACCAGCCTGGCATCAAGGTCAGAAGCATTTATAAATAAATGGAAATTAAATGGCTGATGAATGCTTATTTGTTGTTAGCTTTAAAAAAATCATTCTCTTATTTCTTGACAATCTCAGTATTTAATTTACCTCATGATATGATCCTGAAACTATGACATTTTAATGAACATTTTAGTGTTTTACTAAAATAAAAAGTATAACAAAATTAGACACATTTTAAGATATGTAGATTAAAAAACATAAGTCAAATCAATAAGCAATTATTAAGTACTTATTATAAAGCAATGTATTAAACATTGAGATTACAGAGAATTTTTTTTTTTAAAGACCCTTCCTTGAATATTACAGCGTAATGGAGAAGATAGCATGTAGCAACTTATGTGCAAATAAGATTTTACTGACAGATAAATAGCTCGATAGATAGATATACATTCCTACATACATACATATATATATACACACACACACACACACATGTATTTATACTCAAATAAAAGTGAAATTAGAAGAATCTCAGAGAGTAAAATAAACTAGGGCTAGGAAAAGGTTTTTGCAAAAGGTTAAACTTTGGCTAAGACTTAAAGGAAATTTAAAGGAAGCCAGAAAACTGATTCTAAAACATCATCCCCCTTTCTATTCCTTCTATGTGATACTCTATTTTTCAATTCTATATTTTTACTTGGACCATTCCCCCCTCCTCATATCAGAGTTCTTTGGAAAGTGCCATGTTTAAGAAAACTAGAAAAGCAGAAAGGGCTCATATTATAAAAGACTTTAAAAGACAAATTCATGGTTTTATATATGATTTTGAGAGTAAAAGAAACCACTGGAGTTGATTGAATAACATGGTAATGTCTGATCTTTAGAATCATTGTTTTGACACATGTTAATTGAATGCAATGAGCTAGATTATCAAATTAAATTATAGAATGGACTGGAGTAGGATTTAAGAAGGAGACCAAATGTCAGTTATACTAATGATTCAGATGGGAAGTAATAAGAGTGAGTACCAAGGTGGTAGTAGTGTCAGAAGAACCTAAAAAATGAATAGTGACTGACTAATATGTGTCTATCTATGCATGTGGGAGTATTGTTTTACAAGATACAACTGCAAATTATTACTTATTTTTACTACCCCAGAATTTTAACATCATTTTTGCTTGTCTCATCCTATGATTCCTCTTGTCATCTATAGTTACCAACCTTACAAAAAGTTCCTCCCTAAAGCCATGTATCATTTATTTTTCCTTACATCTGAATATACTTTCTCTCTTTCCTTCTCTCCTCTCTCTCTCTCTCTCTCTCTCTCTCTCTCTCTCTCTCTCTCTCTCTCTCTCTCTCTCTCTCTCTTTCTCTCTCTCTCTCTCTCTCTCTCTCTCTCTCTCTCTTTCCTCTCTCTCTCTCTTTCTCTCTCTCTCTCTTTCTCTCTCTCTCTCTCTCTCTCTCTCTCTCTCTTTCTCTCTCTCTCTCTCTCTCTCTCTCTCTCTCTCACACACACACACACACACACACACACACACACACACACACACACACACACACACTGCCTTAAAGGATCTAAACAAAATGATGAGCAAAATGCTCTCAGGAAAAAAAAAAACCCCATAAAGTCAAGCAAAGTGAAATGTACTGCATACAAAGTAATAGCAATGTTCTGAGATGACCAGCTGTGAATGACTTTGCTATTCTCAGTAGTACAATCATCTACATTTTCTCTGAAGGACTTATGATGAAAAATAGTATTTATACCTAAAGAAGGAACTGATTGTGTCTGAACACACCTACTGAAGCATTCTCTCTTTCTATCTATCTCTGTAAAAAAAAATTAAAAAAAAAAAAGATTTTTTTAAACTTAATTTTTCTTGAAGGTTTTTCTTTTCGGGGAACTTCTGGCCAAGATGTTGTCATGGAGGCAGACAGCTGCTTGAGCTGCACGTTTTCTCTCAGGACTTACTTCATGACAAGCCTAGGAGTTAATTCTTGACCAGAAAAGAAACCCACAAATCATCACCAACAGAAGACATTCTTGAAATTCGCCAGAGAAGGTCTCTGTCTGGTCAGGGGAGGGTAGAACAGACTGGGCACAGACATAGGGCAGGCAAGCCAGAGCGAGACAGGCAGCTCACACAACTGGACCAGAGAGGGGAGGGGTACTATCTCTTCCGTTTCTGCAAAAAGACTTTTACCCCAGTATGGATACTCCGTCTTGGCAGCAAGCCAGGAGCATCAGAGAAAGTGTAAGCACCAGAGGTAAAGAATAAAACCCCGGAAAGCTAGTGTCTCTTGTGACCCGGCCACCCTCACCCCTGCCAGGAGTGACTCAGCTTGCTCTCAAAGCCTCAGAGTGCAGATGCAGCACAACCATCTCTCTCCTGTTAGTGCCTCAATATTGTCTGCCTCAGTCTATAGAGGAAGATCCTTAACAACATTCAGCCCCATCCCCCCCAAGAAACAGACCAATTTGCTTTCTTCTATTCTCGATCTGACAAAAATGAACAAAAAATTCAAAAGGGCTCTAACCATTGACACCTTCTGGGTGGAGAGAGAGCAGACTTCAAATACTGAGGAGACCAAAAGCAGACTCTCTCCAGAGGAATCCCAAAGGGGGATATGATCTGCTCCTCAATACAAAAGAACCTCATAGAGGAAATCAAAAAGGCTCTCACAAGAGAGATAGAAGAGAAATGGGACAAGGAAAGGGAAGCGTGGCAAGAGAGCCTGGAGAAGTTATCCAGAGTGGATAAAGAGATCAAATCATTGAAAAACAAAATTAGTGAATTAGAAAAGGTAAACTACTCCAAGGAAAACAGGATTAGTGACCTGGAAAAAGAAAACAGCTCTCTAAAAAAATAAAATGGATAAAATGGAAAAAAAATTCCATAGAAGATAAAAACTCAATTGGACAATTACAAAAAGATATAAAAAAGTGAGTGAAGAATACACAACATTGAAAATTACACTTGAACAAGTAGAAATGAATGACTCAAGGAGAAACCAAGAAGTAGTTAAGCAAAACCAGAAAAATGAAACAATGGAAAAGAATGTCAAGTACCTTATTGGGAAGACAACAGACCTAGAAAACAGATCCAGGAGAGACAATTTGAGAATAATCGGACTCCCTGAAAAATATGAGGAAAAAAAGAGCCTGGACAATATTTTCCAGGAAATTATCAAAGAGAACTGCCCAGACGTTTTAGAAACTGAGGGTAAAATAGACATTGAAAAAATTCATTGCTCACCTACTGAAAGGGACCCTAAAATCAAAATGCCAAGAAATATAGTGGCCAAGATCAAGAACCATCAGACAAAAGAAAAAATATTGGAAGCTGCTAGAAAAAATCAATTCAGATATGGAGTAGCCACAATAAGGATAATCCAGAATCTAGCAGTATCCACATTAAAGGAGCAAAGGGCCTGGAATATGATATTCCAAAAGGCAAAGGAACTTGGATGCAGGCAAGAATAACTTATCCAGGAAAAATGAGCATCTTTTTTTCCAGGAAAGAAGATGGACATTTAACAAAATAAATGAATTCCATCTATTCTTTTTTTTTCTATTTTATTTTGTTTTTTATTAATTTTATAATAATAACATTTTCTTTGACAGTACATATGCATAGGTAATTTTTTTACAACATTATCCCTTGTACGAATTCAATCTATTCTTGATGAAAAAAAAAAACAGATCGACACAAAAAGTTTGATCTTCAAATACAGAACGCAAGAGATTTCTAAAAAGGTAAAAAGAAATCTTGAGAACTATATTTCTGCCATAAAGATATGTATAATAAACACATGTATAATTTGTCCTAGAAACTAGAGTGGAAAGGACATTATATCGTAACAAAGGGTAAAGTGGTGGTACTACATCTTATGAAGAGTCAAAGGTAACCTATTATATCTGAGAGAAAGAAAGGAGGGAGATGAACATAATGTGTATCAATAGAAATATTCAATTTATGGTGAAACTTTTTCCACTTCATTGAAAAGTGAGAGGGAAGGAGTAAGCTAAGGGGAAGGCAATACAGAAATTGTGAGGAAAAGGGGTAAAATAGGAAGAAGAACTTTAAGGTGGGGGAGGGATACTAAAAAGGGAGGGCTGTGAAAAGCAAGTGGTATTCACAAGTTTAATACTGGGTAGGGGGGTAAGAGGGAAGGAAAGGAAAAAAGCATAAGCAGGGTGGCAAGCAATATAGAATTAGTCATTCTAACGATAAGTGTGAATGGGGTAAACTCCCCCCATAAAGAGGAAGCAGTTAGCAGACTGAATTAAAAGTCAGAATCCTGCTATATGTTTTTTACAGAAAACACACCTGAAACTGTGTCATACATTCAAACTAAAAGTGAAAGGGTAGAGCAGAATCTACTATGCTTCAGGTAAAGCCAAAAAAGCAGGGGTAGGCATCCTCATCTCAGTTCAAGCAAAAACAAAAATTGAGCTAATTAAAATAGATAAGAAAGGGCATTATATCCTGCTAAAGGGTAGCATCAATAATGAAGCAGTATCAATATTAAACATATATGCACCAAGTGGTGCAGCATCTAAATTCTTAAAAGAGAAATTAAGAGAGCTGCAAGAAGAAATAGACAGCAAAACTATAATAATGGGAAATCTCAACCTTGCACTCTCAGAATTAGATAAAGCAAACCAAAAAATAAATAAGAAAGAACTCAAAGAGGTAAAAAGAATACTAGAAAAGTTTGATATGATAGATCTTTGGCAAAAGCTAAATGGAGACAGAAAGGAGTATACATTCTTCTCAGCAGTTCATGGAACCTATACAAAAATTGATCATATATTAGGGCATAAAAACCTCAAAGTCAAATGCAGTAAGGCAGAAATAATAAATGCATCCTTTTCAGACCACAATGCAATTAAAATTACATTTAATAAAAAGCCAGGGGAAAATAGAACAAAAAATAATTGGAAACTAAATAATCTTATACTAAAGAATGATTGGGTAAAACAGCAAATCATAGACATAATTAAAAACTTCACCCAAGAAAATGACAATAATGAAATATCATACCAAAATGTGTAGGATACAGGCAAAGCAGTAACAAGGGGAAATTTTATAGCTCTAGAGGACTACTTGCATAAAATAGAGAAAGAGAGGGTCAACAAATTGGGCTTACAACTAAACTTACTAGAAAAGGAACAAATTAAAAACCCCCAGACCAACACGAAACTTGAAATTCTAAAAATAAAAGGTGAGATTAATAAAATTGAAAGTAAAAAAAAAATTATTAGATTAATTAATAAAACTAAGAGTTGGTTCTATGAAAAAAGCAATAAAATAGACAAACCCTTACTAAACCTGATTTAAAAAAGGAAAGAGAAAAAGCAAATTGTTAGTTTTGAAAATGAAAAGGGAGAACTCACCACTAATGAAGAGGAAATTAGAACAATAGTTAGGAGCTACTTTGCCCAACTTTATTCCAATAAATTCTATAACTTAAATGAAATGGAAGAATACCTTCAAAAATATAGCTTGCCAGATTAACAGAGGAAGAAGTAAGTAGTCTAAATAGTCCCATCTCAGAAAAAGAAATAGAACAAGCTATTAACCAACTCCCTAAGAAAAAATCCCCAGGACCAGATGGATTTACATGTGAATTCTACCAAACATTTAAAGAACAACTAACTCCAATGCTATATAAACTATTTGAAAAAATAGGGATGGAAGGAGTCCTACCAAATTCTTTTTATGACACACACATGGTACTGATACCTAAAGCAAGTGGATTGAAAACTGAGAAAGAAAACTATAGACCAATCTCTTTAATGAATATCGATGCTAAAATCTTAAATAAGATATTAGCAAAAAGATTTCAGAAAACCATCCCCAAGATAATACACTATGATCAAGTAGGATTTATACCAGGAATGCAGGGCTGGTTTAATATTAGGAAAACTATTAGTATAATTGGCCATATTAATAATCAAATTAATTAAAAATATGATCATCTCAATAGATGCAGAAAAAGCATTTGATAAAATCCAATATCCATTCCTACTAAAAACGCTTGAGAGTATAGGAATAAATGGACTATTTCTTAAAATAATAAGGAGCATGTATTTAAAACCGTCAGTAAACATCATATGTAATGGCAATAAATGGGACCTTTCCCTGTAAGATCAGGAGTGAAACAAGGTTGCCCACTATCACCATTACTGCTCAATATAGTACTAGAAACGCTAGCCTCGGCAATAAGAGCTGAGAAAGAGTTTCAAGGAATTAGAGTAAGAAATGACGAAATCAAAATATCACTCTTTGCAGATGACATGATGGTATACTTAGAGAACCCCAAAGACTCTGCTAAAAAGCTATTAGAAATAATTCAGAATTTTAGCAAAGTTGCAGGATACAAAATAAATCCACATAAATCCTCAGCATTTTTATACATTACCAACACAATCCAACAGCAAGAGATACAAAGAGAAATTCCATTCAAAATAATGGTCGATAGTATAAAATATTTTGAATATATCTACCAAAGGAAAGTCAGAAATTACATGAGCAAAATTATAAAACACTTGCCACAAAAATAAAGTCAGATTTAAATAATTGGAAAGACATTCAGTGCTCTTGGATAGGTCAAGTGAATATAATTAAGATGACAATACTCCCTAAACGAATCTATTTATTTAGTGCTATACCAATCAGACTCCCAAGAAACTATTTTAATGACCTAGAAAAAATAACAACAGAATTCATATGCAACAACAAATGGTCGAGAATTTCAAGGGAAGTAATGAAAAAAAAAATTAAATGAAGGTGGTCTAGCTGTACCTGATCTAGTACTATATTATAAAGCAACAGTCATCAAAACCATTTGGTATTGGCTAAGAAATAGACTAATTGATCAGTGGAATAGGTTCGGCTCACTGGGCAAGATAGTGAATAAAAATAGCAATCTAGTGTTTGACAAACCCAAAGATCTCAACTTTTGAGATAAGAATTCATTATTTGATAAAATCTGCTGGGAAAACTGGAAATTAGTATGGCAAAACTAGGCATGGACCCACATTTAACACCACATACTAAGATAAGATCAAAATGGGTCCATGATTTAGCCATAAAGAACAAAATCATAAATAAATTAGAGGAACATAGGATAGTTTACCTCTCAGACTTGTGGAAGAGGAAGGAATTTGTGACCAAAGGAGAACTAGAGATAATTATTGATCACAAAATTGAAAATTTTGATTACACCAAATTAAAAAGTTTCTGCAAAAACAAAACTAATGCAAACAAGATTAGAAGGGAAGTAACAAATTGGGAAAACATTTTTTACAGTTAAAGGTTCTGATAAAGGCCTCATCTCCAAAATATACAGAGAATTGACTTTAATTTATAAGAAATCAAGCCATTTTCCAATTGATAAATGGTCAAAGGATATGAACAGACAATTTTCAGATGATGAAATTAAAACTATTTCCACTCATATGAGTGTTCCAAATCACTATTGATCAAAGAAATGTAAATTAAGAAAACTCTGAGATATCATTACACACCTGTCAGTTTGGCTAAGATAACAGGAACAAATAACAATGAATTTTGGAGAGGCTGTGGGAAAACTGGGACACTGAAAGAATCCACCCATTCTGGAGAGCAATTTGGAATTATACCTAAAAAGTTATCAAAATGTGCATACCCTTTGACCCAGCAGTGCTACTACTGGGTTTATATCCCAAGGAAATACTAAAGAAGGGAAAGGGACTTGTATGTGCCAAAATGTTTGTGGCAGCCCTTTTTGTAGTGGCTAATAACTTGGAAAATGAATGGATGTCTATCAATTGGAGAATGGTTAGGTAAATTATTGTATATTAAAGTTATGGAATATTATTGTTCTGTAAGAAATGACCAACAGGAGGAATACAGAGAGGCTTGGAGAGACTTACATCAACTGATGCTGAGTGAAACGAGCAGAACTAGGAGATCATTATACACTTTAACAATGATACTGTATGAGGATGTATTCTGATGGAAGTGGATATCTTCAACATAGAGAAGAGCTAATCCAATTCCAGTTGATAATGATGGACAGAATCAGCTACATCCAGAAAAGGAATACTGGGAAATGAGTGTAAACTGTGAACATTTTATTTGTTTGTTTGTTTTTCTTCCCAGATTATTTTTACCTTCCAAATACAATTCTTCCTTTGCAACAACAACAAAATTTGGTTCTGCACATATATATTGTACCTAGGATTATACTATAACATATTTAATATGTATGGGAATATGTATGCCATCTAGGGGAGGGAATGGAGGAAAGGAGGGGAAAAATTCGGAACAGAAGGGAGTACAATGGATAATGTAAAAAAAAATTACCTATGCACATGTATTGTCAAAAAAAAGTTATAATTTAAAAAATTAATAAAAATAAATAAATAACTTTTTTAAAAAGAAGGTTTTTCTTTTCATTATGGTGAGAGACCTATGTTATTGTTGTTGTTTTTCCCAACAACTTGACTTGGATGGAATTGTATTGTATAATTGTGGATAGGGATAAGAAACAGAAGCTAGAACTGAAAACTTTACTTTTAAAAACAATTGTAAAAAATATTGTTTTTTAATGTAAATGGAGAAAATATTAAATTAATTAACTGAAAATACAAAAATAAAAGGATCCAAAAAGCTTAGAATTCTATGCAATGCTGGGCCTTTATCAAACAGAACTGAAACTTTCTCTATTTCTCTTGATTCCATTTTATCAGGCTATCAGAGTTCCCTTGCCTGAGTCCATTAGAAGAATTTTCTTTTGTTCCATACTCTCTGTGCTACTGTGTCCTGGATGACATTGTCCCTAAATAAAAATATATATATATAAATAATATTGATTATGGATCAGAGGGTCAGATAAAATAACACACTATAAAGGGATATGAAATGGAGAAAACTCATGTCAGGGATGGTGACATAGAGGAAATGACCCCTAGTCCACAATACTTGGAATCTTAGAGCAGCAAGAAGGAAGATTTAGGGAAAAGGAAAGGAACTAGTGAACAAAGTGCTCAAACAGGAAATGATGAGATATGGGAACAGGGAGGAGAAATAAGTCCATGTCCAATCAGGTAGTCAACAGGAACTGAATGCAAGACAGAAAGGGACCTTGAAGGTCATTGAATCCATACTCTTCTGTTCTACTCCCTTCTTTACACAGTAGATTAAATTAATGTCCAGAGAACTTAAATGGCTTCTCAAAGTCACACAGATAAGTATTAGACCAGAAATGCAAATTCATGCCTTTGACTTGAGAACCTTTACTCATTGTAGTATGTTATATTGGTTCTAGGACTGCAAAAGGTAAAAAAAAAAAAAAAAAAAAAAAAAAAAAAAAAAAAAAATTGAAGCCTCTCTTCAGAATTTGTCTAGAGGCTTCTGTAAGTGTTTAGGAAAGCTAGGGAGAGCTCAGGCAACTTCCTGGCTTTTCTCCTCCACCTTGGCTCTACTTAGCAACATCACTCTTTTAAGGCCCAGGTAATAATTATGCGCTAAGAAACCCTGTAAATTGTAAGGTCTTTGAGGACTATAATCACCTGAGTTTTCTTCCTGTATTCGAAGTACTTAGACTGGCATCTGGCATATGGTTAATGTTTATCTATATTGATGCTGGGGTGTAAGGACATAGGGAAATAGGAGGGAAAGATCTGAGAAACAGGCGTTGCTTTTTTGTTTAATTGTCAATCAGCCCAATGAACCTTATATATGTAGTACAACACTGTTGATCTTTGTCTCCCCTACTGGATATTGTTTGCTCACTGATTTTCTTTTTTTAGTTGTATTAATTTTATATATTTTAATACACAATGCTTTATGAATCATGTTGGGAGAAAAAAAAAAAGATCAGAGCAAAAGTTAAAAACTATGAAAGAGATTTAAAAAAAAAAAAACAGAAAAAGAAGTGAATATAGCATTATTGATTTAAATTCAATCTCCTTAGTTCTTTTTCTAGATGTAGATGGCATTTGGCATTTTCTGTCCAAAGTCTACTGGGACTGCTTTGGATCACTGAATTACTGAGAAAAACCAAGCCTTTTATAGTTGATCATCATATATTCTTGCTATTATTATGTTCAAAGGATTCCTCATCCTGATTGTTTTGGTTAGCATCAGTTCATGTAAATCTTTCCAGGTCTGTCTATAATGAGCTTGTTCATAATTTTTAAAGAGCAATAACATTTATTGGCATTTGTTTGGTGTTTCTCAATTGAAGGGCATCTACTCATTTTCCAATTCTTTGGTATCACAAAAAGATCTGTTACAAACATTTTTGCACATATGAATTCTTTTCCATCCTTTATGATTTCTTTGGGATACAGACCCAAATAATAGCACTGCTTGGTCAAAGAGTATGCACAGTTTTATAGCCCTTTGGACATAGTTCCAGATTTCTCTCCAGATTGGTTGAATCATTTCACAACTCTACCAACAAATCATTAGTGTCCCAGTTTTCCTGCTTCCCCTTTAACATTTATCATTATCTTTTCCTGTCATATTAGCCAATCTGAGAGGTATGAGGTGGTACCTCAGAGTTCTTTTAATTTGTATGTCTCTAATCAGTAATGATTTAAAGCATTTTTTCATATAACTATAAATGTCTTTATTTTCATTATCTGAAATTGTCTGTTCATATCTTTTGACCATTTATCAATTAGGGAATGACATGTACTCTTATAAATTTGACAGAGTTCTTTATATATTTTAGAAATTAAGGGCAGCCAGTTGGTGTAGTGAAGTCAGGAGGACCTGAGTTCAAATCTGGGCTGACACATTTAACACTTCCTGGCTATGTGACCCTGGGCAAGTCATTTAACCCCAATGGCCTCAGGGAAAAAAAAGAAAAGAAACAAGACCTTTATCAGAAATACTGGCTATAAAGATGTTTTTCCCAGGTTTGTATTTCCCTTTTAAACTTGTTTCTGTTGGTTTTGTTCGTGCAAAAACTTTTGTGGTTCATTTTGTCTTCCACAATGTTCTCTAGTTCTTCTTTGGTCATATATTCTTCCTTTCTCCAAAGATTTGAAAGGTAAATTATCCCTTGTTCTCCTAATTTGTTATGAAATCATCCTTTATGCCTAAATCATGTATCCAATTTGACTTTATTTTGGTATTGGATATGAGATGTAGGTCAATGTCGAGTTTTTGGCATATTGTTTTCCCAGCAATTTTTGTCAAATAGTGAGTTGTTATTCCAGAAGCTCGAGTTTGGGGATATATCAAATACTAGATTGTTACAGACCTTGATTATTCTGTCATGTGTATCTAATGTATTCCAATGATCCAGCACTCTATTTCTTAGCCAGTACCAAATGATTTTTGATGACTGATGCTTTATAATATAGTTTTTGGTTTGGTATGTTCCTTGATTTTCAAAATACTTCTTCTGGATCTCCAAATATTTTTTCCATTTTACCTGAGTTTCTTTGGCTGTTGTTGTTGTTTCTATAATAACTAGTGACTTTGCCTTTTCCCTCAAGGTTCTATTTTCATTTATCAGCTTTTATCCTTCTAAGAAAATATAGTATTTGTTATGTCACATGGTAATTTCTTAAACACACATATGCATGCTATGCATACATATTGTGCATAGATTCAGTTATCATCTTTATGCAGAGAGCCCAGTTTATCTCCTGGCCTAAACTATATATCACCAAAGGCCTTTTTGCACAACTCAATCTGGTCATCTCAGAAAAATCTCAAGTTGAAGAACTCATAATTTTTGTCTCCAACCTCCCTTCCCCATCTATCCTTTTACTTCCCAACCTCCCTATTACTATGGAAGGTACCCCAAACCCCTAGTCATCCAGACTATTCCTTCTTACTGATTTCATGCAGTCAATCCAATGCAAAATTTTATCTTTTCTCCCATTAGAAAATCTCTTTTATCTGTTCATCCCCTTCTCTGCAGATACACTGTTCTATCCTAGTTCAGAATATTATCTCACATATTGTTTTAGCATTTAGGTCTTTCTGATTCAAAACTTTCCCCATGTCAATCTATTTAACTGTCAAGGTAATTTTTCTAAAATGTAGAATTGTCCATATTTCCAACCACAATTCAATCACATACAGTAAGCTCTAGTGGCCCATTATTATTTTGGTAATCAAATAAATTTGATTCTGTTTGTAATTTAAAGGTTGATTTTTCTGAACCTTTTGAGACTTTTTGCATTTTATTGCTCTTCCTTCACTCTATAATCTAGCTACATTTGCCAAGGAGACATTACAATTACTTTTTATTGTCCATCGTGTTGTTTTCACATTGGCCATTCTCCATACCTAGACTATTCTGCCTTTTTATTTAACATCTTATTTTGTCTGGCTTTTTTTTTAAGACTTACCTCAGTTCCAACCTTCTGCAGCAGTCATTAGAGCATCTATCTCTTATATTATCTCTTATATTATTATATTCTGTCTACCATCATGTATATAATTAATCTCTATAAGATGTCTTCTACACTCAAATGTAACCTCATAGAGTATCACTTTTCCTTGAAGCTCTAGTATTTAGTGTAGCTTCTGGCATATAGCAAGGGGTTAAAGAGTGGGAGTGGTTTCACATTTTCTTCTCCAGTTTATTTTGCAGATGAGGAACTTGGGCAAACAAGATTAAATGATTTGCTCAGGCTCACACAACCACTCAGCTAATAAATGTCTGAGGCTGGATTTGAACTTAAGAAAATGAGTATTCTTGGTTCCAAGACTAATGCTTTATCCACTGTTTCAATCTATTATGTGTGTGTACAAACAAAGTATGCATATGTGTGTTGAGAACCTTTACTCATTGTAGTGTGTTATATTGGTTCTAGGACTGCAAAAGGTAAAAAACAAATTGAAGCTTCTCTACCTTCATCATTTGATTTGTTTCTGAGTATAGGAAGCATCTACACACAGGGAAGCCCTCCATTCAATTTTTTGAGAGTAGTGAAAGAACAATTGTGTTGATAGATGGCCATGGATTATCTCTGTTGATACTGTCAATCTATAATAACCAAAGATATATAGGTATAAATACACATACACACATATACATACACATATAGACAGATAAATAGGCAAATATATGCACACAAGAATTCTGAAGTGACAGAACCTACAAAAAGATAAAGTGAAATAATTTTCCAGCTTTAGATAGGTCAGAAGGACTTTCAGAACTGAGTCAATGCCCATCAGTTGGAGAATGGCTGAATAAGTTATAGTATATGAATTTTATGGAATATTATTGCTCCATAAGAAATGATCAACAAGAGCATTTCAGAAAGGCCTGGAGAGACTTACATGAACTGCTGATAAATGAAGTAAGTAGAAGTAAGGGAACATTGTACACAGCAGCAATAAGATTATATGATGATTAACTCTGGTGGATGTAGCTCTTTTCAACAGGCCAATTCCAAAAGATTTGTGATGTAGAGAGCCATCTGCATCCAAAAAGAGATCTACAGGGACTGAATATGGTGTTTTCACATTTTTTGCTTCTGTTTGCTTGCTTTTTTTCTTTCTTTCTCATTTTTTTTCCTTTTTTGATCTGATTTTTCTTGTGTAGCATGATAAATGTGGAAATATGTATCAAAGAATCATACATACTTAATATATATTGGAGAATGGGAAGAAGGGTGGGGGAAAGGGAGAAGAAAAATTTGGAACACAAAATTTTGCAAGGGTGAATTTGAAAACTATCTTTGCATGTATTTTGAAAGTAAAAAGCTATTATTTATTTTTAAGTTAAAAAGAACTTCAGGAAAGGCCTGTCTTATTTGGGTAAGAGGGGAGCACAATACAGTACATATGATGTCTAGAAAAACCAGCTGGAGACTCTTAATCAAAACACAAATTATCAACCAAGGCTCTTTGGTCCTGGCTCAGCAGGCTAGTGATATATCAGGCCATCTGTGAGACCTCTAGTCCCTTTTTAGAAGGTAAAGTGCCATCCCTCAAATACCTAGAACAACAGGTATGTTTAGGCCAGGCCTCCTCAGCTCTGTGGATAAACTACCAGGATCTGACACACAATACAAGAAGTTTGGGATAATGCTCATTATAACACAAGAAGCAGAGTTCAATTTGAAAAGTTAAAAAAAAAAAAAAGGCTAGAAAACAAAATGATCCAGCACAGACCATGGTATCAGGAGTACTTGAGCTCAAATCCAACTTCAAACACTATAGACTTACTATTTGTGTGACCCAGGGCAAGTGATTTAACTTCAATTACTTTGAGGAAAAAAGAAAATAAAAAAGAAAGAAGCTTAAAAATGAGGGAAAAAATGAAAGAACCCAGACAATAGTATCTTTCTAATATCTACTACATGGTAGAAAGATTCCATGATGATAGGGAAGATCAAAATACAAGCACAGAAGATAATAGCACTGTCAAAATACCTACATGTGAAGCTTCAAACTAAAATAGGAATTGTTCTCAAGCCAGAAATACCTCCCAGAAATTAGCTCAAAATGCTTTTTTTCCCCTTTTCTTCTTCTAGTTACTACATATACATTATTTTTTTAAAAATATATTTTCTTATGTGTCATGTTGGGAGAAAAAAAATCAAAACAAAAGGGAAAAACCATGAGAAAGAAAAAAAAAAGTAGAGAAAAAAAGGTGAAAATAGTGTGTTTCAATCTACATTCAGTCTCTATAGTTTTCACTCTGGATGCCGATGGCATTTTCCATCCAAAATTTAATGGCATTATCTAGGATCACTGAATTCTTGAAAAAAGTGAGGTCTATCATAATTGATTACCACACAATCCTGTTGTTGTTGTGTATAATACTTGCTTCACTCAGCATCATTTCTCATCAGTTATGAGTCTTTTCAAGCTTTTCCAAAATCAGCCTGTTTAATTCCTATAGAACAGTAATATTTTAATACTTTCATGTATCATAATTTATTCAGTCATTTCCCAAATGCTGAGCATCCACTCATTTTCTAATTCCTTGCCAACACAAAAAAGATCAGCTACAAAATTTTTATACATGGACATCCTTTAATGATCTCTTTAGGATCATTAAATAGTAGCACTTCTGGAATAAAATGTGTGCCCAGTTTTATAGTCATTTGGGCATAGTTTTGAATTGATCTCCAAAATGGTCACATCAATTTACAATTCCATCAGCACTGCATTAGTGCCCTACATCTCCTCCAACATATTATCATTATTCTGTCATCTTAGCCAAACTGAAAGATATGAGGTGATACTTTAGAGATGTTTTTAATTGACATTTCTCTAATTGATAGTGATTTAGAACATTTTTTCATATGACTTATAGATGGCTTTCATTTCTTCATCTGAAAATTGTCTATTCATTAACCATTCATCAATTGAGGAAATACTTGTATTCTTATAATATATAATTTTGACTCAGTTTGACTCCATAAATTTTGAATGAGGGCCATATCAGAAACAGTGGCTGTAATTTTTACTCCATCATTGTGCTTTCCTCCTAATCTTGGATGTGTTTGTTTTGTTTATGCAAAAACAATTTTTTAATTAAATGTTATTAAAATCATCCATTTAAAGATAAGAGGCAAGCAGGGAGATAGGAAAGGCTGGCATACTGAGGGGTCCAGGGACGGTGGTAGCCTCTGTGGCTAGAAGAGCAGTGGAAATGACCCTGCTATAGGTTGGTTGCTTTGCCTTGATTGTAAAACAGTGGACCAGAAAAGATTAGAGCCAGAGGTACAAGGTATTCTAAAAAACGCCAGAGCCTAATAGGATCTGATTGTACCCCCCAAAACTGGAAGTGAATCCACATAAACCAATGCAACTGTGCAGCTGCACACTGAAGCAAGGCCACTGCAGCTGCAAATCTACACATCAGGGAGGTGCATCAGAGGGCAGCCTCTAATCTGCACATCTGTGCATCTTAACTTGGGGCAACAGAACCTCCCCAGTAAGACGGTGCTTCTGGGGCAGAGACACTTCCATCAGAGCAGGGCTATTCAGCTAGTCAGTTGCTAATACCCACAACCTTACAGCTGCTTTGGATTGGGGTAGTGACACTTTCACTTCTCACACTTTTAATCCACACAGCAGGGTTCTGAGCAGGGCATCTCCCTCAGCTGGGCTGTACAGACCTGAGTCCCTTCCTTTGGGGAACTATTTCCCAGAGCACTCCTGTACCTGGCCACTCCTTGTAGCCGGTTGACAGGCTGTCCATACACCTATCCCTGTTCTGCAGAGGAAGCTGGTAACCTCCTGGCCCTGAAGGCAGACCCTACAGGCTTTAAAAAATTAGTAAAAAAAAAAAAAAAAAAATTAAAAGGAAAATTGATATCTTCTATACAGAAAGAGAGCAGGTTTTCAACTCCAAGGAGACTAAAAGCAAACAGTCTCCAGACAATTGTTGGTCCTCAACACAAAAGGCTCTCCTAGAAGAGACTATTAAAAATCTTAAAAGAGAGCTAGAAGAAAAATAGGGAAAGGAAAGAGAAGCTATACAAGAGAGCAACAACTTCCTGAAAGGTGAATTGGAAAAGGTAAACAACTTCCTGAAAGGTGAATTGGAAAAGGTAAAAAAACTCATAGGAAGTACAGGGAAACAGAATTTGTGAATTGGAAAAAGTAAAGAATTCCCAGGAAAGTAGAATTTGTGAATTAGAAAAAGAAAATAACTCAATAAAAAATAGTGAATTGGAAAAAAATTCCATAGAGCAAAATAACTCATTTAAAAACTCAATTGGACAAATACAAAAGGAAGTAAAAAATAAATAAATAAATAAATTTTAAAAATAAAAAAACTAATGAAGAAAAGAAAATAACTCCTTAAAAATCAGAACTGAACAAATAGAAATGAATGGTTCCCTGAAATATCAAGAATCAGTCAAGCAAAACCAAAAAAAAAAAAAAAAAAGAAAGAAATGAAAAAATAGAAAGAAATATTACATATCTACTTAGAAAAACAACAGACCTGGAAAATACATCTAGGAGAGATAATCTGAGAATTATTGGACTTCCAGAAAATTATAATGAAAAAAGAGTGTAGGTACCATTTTACAGAAAATCATTCAAAGAGAACTGCCCAGAGATAATAGAACCAGAAGGGAAAATAGGCATTGAAAGAATTCATCAAATACCTTCTGAAAAAGACCCTAAAAAATATTCCACAGAATATTGTGTCCAAATTTCAGAACTATCAGACTAAGGAAAAAATATTACAAGCAGCCAGGAAAAAAAAAAAAAAAAAAAAAAACAATTTAAATATCAAGGTGCCACAATAAGGGTCACTCAAGATCTGGCTGCCTCCACATTAAAGGATCGAAGGGCCTGGAATCTGATATTCTGAAAGGCAAAAGAACTTGAAATGCAACCAAGAATAAACTACCCAGCTAAGCTGAGCATTTTCTTCCATAGAAGAAGATGGACATTTAATGAAAATGTTGAATTTCATTTGTTTCTAAGGAAAAAAAAACAAATCTAAAAAAAAAGTTTGATCTCCAACCAAGAGAAGCAGAAAAAAGGTAAAAGGACCTCTTGAGAACTATATTTCTACTGTGCATATGCATAAAGTTCACATGTATAATTTTATTTTACTGATATAACATAAAAAAGGGAAATAGAAATGGAAAGGAGATAGTATCAGAAAAAGGGAAAAGGGGAGATAAAAAGAGGGAAACTACATCCTTCAAAGAGGCAAAGAAAATCTATCATATCTGAAGGAAATTAGAGAGGGGGAAGAACATTGTGTGAATCTTACTCTTATCAGAGTTGACTCAAAGAGAAAATAACTGGCATATTTGTTTTACAGAGAATTCTCTCTCACCTCATTAAAAAGTGGGAGAGAAAAAGGGGAAAAGAAAAAAGTAATAAGGGAAAGGTACAAAAAAGGGGAAGTGATCTAAAGGGAGGAGGGAAGGATATTAAAGAGGGAGGGCTGTGTGATGCAAGTGGGGCACATAAGTTTAATACTGGAAATGGGTTCAGGGGGAGCAAGGGGAAAAAGCATAATCCGGGGATATTATGATGGCAGGAAATACAAAATTAGTCATTTTAACTGTAAATGTAAATGGGATGAACTCTCCCATTAAGCAGAGGCTGATAGAAGACTGGATCAAAAGTCAGAACCCTACAATATGTTCTTTACAGGAAACACATTTAAAACAGGGAGATACATACAGAGTAAAGGTAAAAGGCTGGAGAAGAATCTATTATGTTTCAGGTAAAGTAAAAAAAGCAGGGGTAGCCATCCTTATCTCAGATCAAGCAAAAGCAAAAATTGATCAAATTAAAAGAGATAAGGAAGGAAACTATATCCTGCTAAAAGGTAGCATAGACAATGAATCCATATCAATACTAAACATATATGCACCAAGTGGTATAGCATCTAACTTCCTAAAGGAGAATTGGATAAATCAAACCACAAAACAAATAAGAAAGAAATTAAAGAGGTAAATAGAATATTAGAAAAATTAGGTATGATAGATCTTTGGAAAAAAACTGAATGGTCATAGAAAAGAGTATACTTCCTTCTTAGCAATTCATGGAACCTTTACAAAAATTGACCATATATTAGCACATAAAGATCTCAAAATTAAATGTAGGAAGGCAGAAATAGTAAATACTTTCTTTTCAGATCACGATGCAATAAAACTACATTCAACAAAAAATTAGGGGTAAATAGAACAAAAAGTAATTGGAAACTGATAATCTCATCTTGAAGAATTATTGGGTGAAATAGCAAATTACAGACACAATTAATAATTTCACTCAAGATAATGACAATGATGAGATTTGTGGGATGCAGCTAAAGCAGTAATAAGGGGAAATTTTATATCTTTAGAAGCTCACTTGAATAAAATAGAGAAAGAGAAGATCAATGAATTGAGCTTGCAACTTAAAAAGCTAGAAAAAGACCAAATTAAAAACCCCCAATCAAATACTAAACTTGAAATTCTAAACTTAAAAAGAGAAATTAATAATATTGAAAGTAAAAAGAAAACCTAGTAAATTAATAAATGAAACTAAGAGTTGGTTTTATGAAAAACAATAAAATAGATAAACCTTTGGTAAATCTGATTAGAAAAAGGAAAGAGGAAAATCAAATTATTAGTCTTAAAAATGAAAAAGGAGAATTTTCCACTAATAAAGAGAAATTTAGAGCAACAATTAGGGGTTATTTTGCCCAACTTTATGCCAATAAATTTGATAACCTAAGTGAAATGGATCACTACCTTCGAAAATATAGGCTTCCCAAATTAAGAGGAAGAAGTAAATTGCTTCAATAGTCCCATTTTAGAAAAAAGAAACAGAACAAACTATTAATCAACTCCCTAAGAAAAAATCTCCATAACTAAAATGATTTACATGAAAATTCTACCAGACATTTAAAGAACAATTAACTCCAATGTTATATAAACTATTCAAAAAGATAGGGACTGAAGGACTCCTACTAAATACCTTTTATGACACAGATATGGTACTAATACCTAAGCTAGGTAGGTTGAAAATAGAGAAAGAAAACAATGGACCAATCTCTGTAATGAATATTGATGCAAAAATCTTAAATAAAACATTATCAAAAAATTACAGAAAATCATCCCCAGGATAATGCACCATGACCAAGTTGAATTATACCAGGAATGAAGAGCTGGTTCAATAGTAGAAACACTATTAGCATAATTGAATATATCACTAACCAAATTAACAAAAATCATATGATCATCTCAATAGATGCAAAAAAGCATTTGATAAAATCCAGCATCAATTCCTATTTAAATAAACGGACTTTTCCTTAAAATAATCAGTAGCTAGCATCTATTTAAAAACATCAGTAAACAGCATATGTAATGAAGATAAACTGGAACCATTCCCAATAAGATCAGGGGTGAAACAAGGTTGCCCACTATCACCATTACTATTCAATATTGTATTAGAAATGCTAACTTCAGCAATGAGAGAACTCCATAGATTCTACTAAAAAGCTATTAGCAATAATTCACAGCTTTAGCAAAGTTGCAGTATACAAAATAACCCCACATAAATCATCAGCATTCTTATATATCACTAATAAAATACAACAGTTAGTTACAAAGAGAAATTCCATTTAAAGTAAGTGCTGATAGTATAAAATATTTGGAAATATATCTACCAAAGGAAAGTCAGGAACTATATGAGGAAAACTACAAAACACTTTCCACACAAATAAAATCAGATGTAACCAATTGGAAAAATATTAAGTGCTCTTGGATAGGTCAAGCAAATACAATAAAGATGACAATACAACCTAAACTAATCTATTTAGTGCTATAACAATCAGACTCCCAAAAAACTATTGTAACGATCTAGAAAAAATAACAACAAAAGTCATCTGGGAAAACAAAAGGTCAAGACTTTCAAGGGAACTAATGAAGAAAAAAAATCAAATGAAGATGGCCTAGCTTTACCAGATCTAAAATTATATTATAAAGCAGTGGTCACCTAAACCATTTGGTATTGGCTAAGAAATAGACTAGTTGATCAGTGAAATAGGTTATGTTCACAGGACAAAATTGTTAGTAATCTAGTGTTTGACAAATCCAAAGACCCCCTCTTTTGGGATCAGAATTCACTGTTTGACAAAAACTGCTGGGAAAATTGGAAATTAGTATGGCATAAACTAAGCATTAACCCACACTTAACATCTTACACCAAGATAAGGTCAAAATGGGTTCATGTAGGCATAAAGAATGAGATAAATAAATTAGAAGAACATACAATAGTTTACATCTCAGACCTGTGCAGGAGGAAGGAATTTGTGTTCAAAGAACTAGAGATCATTATTGATCACAAAATAGAAAATTTTAATTATATCAAATTGAAAAGCTTTTGACCAAACAAAACTAATGCAGACAAGATTAGAAGGTTCCCTTCTGGGAAACTGGGAAAATATGTTAAAGTCAAAAGTTCTGATAAAGGCTTCATTTCCAAAATGCATTTGATTCTAATTTAAAAGAAATAAAACCATTTTCCCATTGATAAATGGTCAAAGGATATAAACAAACAATCTGCAGATGTCTCAGATGGGCTAAGGTGATAGGAAATGTTGAAGGAGATGTGGGAAAACTGGGACAATAATGCATTTCTGGAGGAGTTGTAAACTGATTCAACCATTTTGGAAAGCAATTTGGAATTATGCCCAAAGAAGTATAAAACTGAGCATACCTTTTGATCCAGCAATGCCACTACTAACTAAATCTGTATCCCAAAGAAATGATAAAGCAGGAAAAAATGAACAACATTTTTGTAAAAATGTTTGTAGCAGCTCTTTTTTTGGTAGCAAAGAATTGGAAAATGAGTACATGCCTATCAACTGGGGAATAGCTGAAGAAGTTGTGGTATATGGAAAGTAATGGAATATTATTTTTCTGTTAAAAGATGATGCACTACCCTTTGACCCAGCATTGCTGTTATTGGGATTATATCCCAAAGAAATACTAAAGAGTGGAAAGGGACCTGTATGTGCCAAAATGTTTGTGGCAGCTCTTTTTGTTGTAGCTAGAAACTGGAAGTTGAATGGATGTCCATCAATTGGAGAATGGTTGGGTAAATTGTGGTATATGAAGGTTATGGAATATTATTACTCTGTAAGAAATGACCAGCAGGAGGAATACAGAGAGGCTTGGAGAGACTTAAATCAACTGTTGCTGAGTGAAATGAGCAGAACCAGAAGATCACTATACACTTCAACAACAATACTGTATGAGGATGTATTCTGATGGAAGTGGAAATCTTCAACATAAAGAAGATCCAACTCACTTCCAGTTGATCAATGATGGACAGAAATAACTACAGTGAAGGAACACTGGGAAGCGAATGTAAATTGTTAGCACTACTGTCTATCTACCCAGGTTACTTATACCTTCGGAAGCTAATAATTAATGTGCAACAAGAAAATGGTATTTACACACATGTATTGTATCTAGGTTATATTGTAACACATGTAAAATGTATGGGATTACCTGCCATCGGAGGGAGGGAGTGGAGGGAGGGAGGGGATAATTTGGAAAAATGAATAAAAAAAAAAAAAGATGATGCACAAGCTGATTATAGAAAGGCCTGAAAAGATACACGTGAACTGATATTGAGCAAAACAAGCAGAACCAGGAATACATTGTACACAGTAATAGCAAGAATGTGTGATAATCAACTACTAAAGACTTGGTTGTTCTCAATGGTTCAGTGATCCAAGGCAATATCAATTAGTTTTGGATAGAAAAAACAAGTATATTTCATAGCTACAATGAGAGCATAGGTCAAGTTATACCTCATAAGTTCATAGTACCTAAAATTAGTTTTCTTTTTATGCAACCCTAATTATGTAGAAAAAGATAGATTGCACAAGGAATAGAATGTTGGGCCTGGAATTAAGAAAAAAATATATTTTTTTCTATATTCAAGTCTAGTCTTTGACACTTACTTAGGTCTGTGACCCTGTGACTCCTGTTTGTCTTAGTTTTTCTTCTCTAAAATTAGCTGGAGATGGAAATTTCAAGCAATTCCAGTATCATTGCCAGGAAAATCCCAAATGAGATCATTAAAAATTTGACATAAATGAACAATAATGATATTTATTAAGGAGAAAAGAAGGGATCAGGGGAGGAATAGCCTATGCACTACATGATTTATGCAAATATAACCTGACCTCCCTTCCTCTCAGTGGAAGTAGTATTGACTCCAGTGGTAAAATATTTACAAAATTAAATCAATAAAAATGAGGGAGTAAATTAATATTATATTTGGGTGTTATACATTACTGTCTCTGAAGTCAAAGGACCTGTGTTAAATCCCATCTTTTCTGCTTATGACCTATGTGACTTTAGACGAGTAATTTACTGTCTCTTGACTTTGTTTTCCTCATGTGTATCATATGTAGCTTGGAGTAGTTGTCTTCTGAAATCCATTTTAATCTAAAATATGAGTTCCTATGAACCGATTAAAAGTAGCAACAATAGATTACTATTAGTGAAATTATACCCTATTTAATCTACATTGTTGACTGACAGATGAAAGTTCTAACTTCTAGCCTTAATATAAATGAGCAACTTCTAAATTTTAACATTTTCCATTATTTTATATCTAAGAATCCATATTCCATAGAGTATATTTGTTGGCATGTAGCCCTACACATGCTTTTTGCATTTGACATGTGGCCCTTCCTCTCATAAAAATGAGTTTTCTCTATTATTGGTCCTCTGCTCTGTGGGTGTTCATTCACTCCATTAGACAATGCACGTATTTTGCTTCAGTAATTGATTGACTCCCAAGTCTCTTGTGGTTATAGCAAATCTGTGGTCTTTTCTGGAATGCTCTAACTTAACTAAACCAGGAGTAGAAACATAACTGGAACTATCATCTTTTTCAGTATGTACTCAGAATGACAATGGACAAAACTCATTTCTGTACCTTGCTAGGATACTCCAGGGCTGGATTTAGTGTTCAAATATATAGTAGTCTTTCTATCTCATTTATTCAAATACATAAATTGGTCTTATTAAATATGCTCTTTGAAGAAACATATTTAAACATTAAAAATGAATTTATGAAACAACTATTCACCATGGGAATCTCTTGAAAAATGTACTTTCTGAAAGTTAAAATTCTTCAGAATTATTTATACATGCAGATACATATAGCTTCTCCAATCCCTCTAATTGTGAAATAACAATGGATTTAGTTTTAATTTTCTTTAGATTGTCTTCAAGTAGAAGAGGATCAAGAGCAACACAAGCAAGTCAATTCAGCAATATTTCTACCTGGGTATGCAAAAACAATACATGACATGTTAAAAATATAATTCTTTTTCCCTCAATTTATTCCCCTCTATCCTAATTCTATTACAAATAACATTATATTTTAATAATCAAATTTCACAATAGCAAAATCACTCTAAAATCTTCCTTGTTCATTACTCATATCCAGAATTTTTTTCACATTTCTCACCTTCCTTGCTCACATATTTTCACATTTTTCCTTGACAGTAAAATTACTCATATTCTAAGTCTGATGTATCTTTTCAGATATAATTCATATTATTTACTCTCACATTTATTGGGGAAATAGATAGGTAAATAGAAAGAATGGATGGATGGATGGAAAGGTAGATAGATATAGCTATCTTGACTGTTTAGGTTGCAATCTAATCTAAGAAGAATGTTACAATATATTCTCTACGTTTAAGCTGAGGGACTTACTTCATATTCCATCATACTCCATCAACCAAAGTTCTTTCTACCTTTGCAGAGTCTGTCCCTTATTTCTAGAATTCTATCTCTAGTTATTCCAGTTTCATGTCCTCAGTTCCTTTAAGATTCAATTAAAATGTTGTATTGCTGGTGTTGGTTCAATCGCATAGTCAAGTTCAACTCTTTGTGACTCCATGGAGTCTACTGTCCATAGGATTTTTTGGCATTGATACTGGAATGCATTGCCATTTTTTTTTCTCCAATGGATTAAGGCTTCACTAAATTGAGTTATCCCACTGCATCTCAGTTCAAGAAGTACTACCTAAATAAGAACTTTGCTGATCTTATAAATTACTAGTGCTTCTCATTACTTATCTATGTTCATATGATTTCTTACTAGGAGAACATATGCACCTTGAAGGCAAGAACGATTTTTTATATTTGTATCTCCAAAACTTAGAACAGTGTTTTCTAAATGGTAGAGGCTCAACACATGCTTGTTCAATTGAATAAACATTTATTAAATGACAACTTTTAAAAGACTATTCTTCAAAATTTTATCATGGATGACTTATCTATCTTCATTAATGATTTAAAGCCATGATTTAAACTTTTCATATTGGAATTTTCCTACTGAAACCAAGGGCCTCAAACACTCTTAACAGCTACAACAAAATGTGCAAAACACTATGCTAAGAGCTAAGAATACAAACATGAGAAAGGAAGATAAAACATTTAGGAAGAGGAATACATGCTGACATGCAGCCTGTATAGATCCCAGAAGCCCTCTTGTTTTTCACAAACTTTACAATTCACCATAGTCAGCTTAATGTATCCTTCAATTTCCATTTAAAAATCAAAATCCCATCAGACTAATGCATTGTTTTTCTTGGAATAGGAATTCAGATGAGGATCTCCTCTTATATTTCACATATCTAAAAGACAGTATGGGGAGAAAGGGGAAGTTTCTGGCTACCAAGACATAGCATTGGGAACCAAATCCTGTTTTTGACAGTTAATACATGTGTAATGTTAGGCAAGTAACTTGGCATGCATGGCAACAACTTTCTCATCTATAAAATGAGAAGGTTGGACTAGATTTTGAAGTTCCTAGAAAGACAGACAGATGCAGGGATGGATAAATAAAAAAGCTTTTTCTTTTACCTCATTTGATGTCTCAGAAAAACAATGGGAAGAAAGGAAAGGAAGGAGAGAAGGAAGGAAGGAAAGAGAGAGGGAAGGAAGGAAAGAGAGAGGGAAGGAAGGAAGGAAGAAAGGTGGGAGGAAAGGAAGGAATGAAAGAAGGAAGGAAAGAAGGAAGGAGGGAAGGAAGGAAGGAAGGAAGGAAGGAAGGAAGGAAGGAAGGAAGGAAGGAAGGAAGGAAGGAAGGAAGGAAGGAGGGAGGGAAGGAGGGAGGGAAGGAAGGAGGGAAGGAAGGAGGGAAGGAAGGAAGGAAGGAAGGAAGGAAGGAGGGAAGGAAGGAGGGAAGGAAGGAAGGAAGGAAGGAAGGAAGGAAGGAAGGAAGGAAGGAAGGAAGGAAGGAAGGAAGGAAGGAGGGAAGGAAGGAGGGAAGGAAGGAAGGAAGGAAGGAAGGAAGGAAGGAAGGAAGGAAGGAAGGAAGGAAGGAAGGAAGGAAGGAAGGAGGGAAGGAAGGAAGGAAGGAAGGAAGGAAGGAAGGAAGGAAGGAAGGAAGGAAGGAAGGAAGGAAGGAGGGAAGGAAGGAAGGAAGGAAGGAAGGAAGGAGGGAAGGAAGGAGGGAAGGAAGGAAGGAAGGAAGGAAGGAAGGAAGGAGGGAAGGAAGGAAGGAGGGAAGGAAGGAAGGAAGGAAGGAAGGAAGGAGGGAAGGAAGGAGGGAAGGAAGGAAGGAAGGAAGGAGGGAAGGAAGGAGGGAAGGAAGGAAGGAAGGAAGGAAGAAAGGAAGGAAGGAGGGAAGGAAGGAAGGAGGGAAGGAAGGAGGGAAGGAAGGAAGGAAGGAAGGAAGGAGGGAAGGAAGGAAGGAAGGAAGGAGGGAAGGAAGGAAGGAAGGAAGGAAGGAAGGAAGGAAGGAAGGAAGGAAGGAGGGAAGGAAGGAAGGAGGGAAGGAAGGAAGGAAGGAGGGAAGGAGGGAAGGAAGGAAGGAAGGAAGGAAGGAAGGAGGGAAGGAAGGAAGGAAGGAAGGAAGGAAGGAAGGAAGGAAGGAAGGAAGGAAGGAAGGAGGGAAGGAAGGAAGGAAGGAAGGAAGGAAGGAAGGAAGGAAGGAAGGAAGGAGGGAAGGAAGGAGGGAAGGAAGGAAGGAAGGAGGGAAGGAAGGAAGGAAGGAAGGAAGGAGGGAAGGAGGGAAGGAAGGAGGGAAGGAGGGAAGGAAGGAAGGAAGGAAGGAAGGAGGGAAGGAGGGAAGGAAGGAGGGAAGGAGGGAAGGAAGGAAGGAAGGAGGGAGGGAAGGAAGGAAGGAGGGAGGGAAGGAAGGAAGGAGGGAAGGAAGGAAGGAAGGAAGGAAGGAAGGAAGGAAGGAAGGAAGGAAGGAAGGAAGGAAGGAGGGAAGGAAGGAGGGAGGGAAGGAAGGAGGGAGGGAAGGAAGGAAGGAAGGAAGGAGGGAAGGAAGGAGGGAAGGAAGGAAGGAAGGAAGGAAGGAGGGAGGGAAGGAGGGAAGGAAGGAAGGAAGGAAGGAAGGAAGGAAGGAAGGAAGGAAGGAAGGAAGGAAGGAAGGAGGGAAGGAAGGAAGGAGGGAAGGAAGGAAGGAAGGAAGGAAGGAGGGAAGGAAGGAGGGAAGGAAGGAAGGAGGGAGGGAAGGAAGGAAGGAAGGAAGGAAGGAAGGAAGGAAGGAAGGAAGGAGGGAGGGAAGGAAGGAAGGAAGGAAGGAAGGAAGGAGGGAAGGAAGGAGGGAGGGAGGGAAGGAAGGAAGGAAGGAAAGAAGGAGGGAGGAAAGGAAGGAGGTAAGGAAGGAAGGAAAGAAGGAAGGAGGGAAGGAAGGAGGGAAGGAAGGAGGGAAGGAAGGAAAGAAGGAAGGAGGGAAGGAAGGAGGGAAGGAAGGAAGGAAGGAAGGAAGGAGGGAAGGAAGGAGGGAAGGAGGGAGGGAAGGAAGGAAGGAAGGAAGGAAGGAAGGAAGGAAGGAAGGAAGGAAGGAAGGAAGGAAGGAAGGAAGGAAGGAAGGAAGGAAGGAAGGAGGGAAGGAAAGAGGGAAGGAAGGAGGGAAGGAAGGAGGGAAGGAAAGAAGGAGGGAGGGAGGGAGGGAGGGAAGGAAGGAAGGAGGGAAGGAAAGAAGGAGGGAGGGAAGGAAGGAGGGAAGGAAGGAAGGAAGGAGGGAAGGAAGGAAGGAAGGAAGGAAGGAAGGAAGGAAGGAAGGAAGGAAGGAAGGAAGGAAGGAAGGAAGGAAGGAAGGAGGGAGGGAGGGAGGGAAGGAAGGAGGGAGGGAGGGAGGGAAGGAAGGAAGGAAGGAGGGAGGGAGGGAAGGAAGGAAGGAGGGAGGGAAGGAAGGAAGGAAGGAAGGAGGGAAGGAAGGAAGGAGGGAAGGAAGGAGGGAAGGAAGGAAGGAGGGAAGGAAGGAGGGAAGGAAGGAAGGAGGGAAGGAAGGAAGGAAGGAAGGAAAGGTGAGAAGAAGGCAAGGAGGGAGGGAAGGAAGGGAGAGAAGAAACAATAAGTTCAGTCTATGTATCAATTACTGTGTTAAGTGCATTAAAAATTATTCCTTTGAACCTTAAATCAAAGCTGCGTCAGGAACTGGAATAAAAGGAAATGTGCTATACTAAAATATATATTAGGAATAAGAATGAATCTGCTTAATTTTTGAAGCAAAGTTTGATTTAAATAGGAAAACGAAAGTTCAGAGTCGTTATGTATGTATTCAAACTGCCAGAACAGAATAATTTAGTCTATCTTTTTAATACTGAGTCTTGGAAGGGACTTTGAAGATCATTTTATTCCCTCATTTTACAGAACAGAAAATGGCAGGCTAGGGAAGTAAAACATCTTGCCTTCAGTGACAGAGAGAGCACATTAGAATAGCTCTGATTCAAAATGAAGTCCCTGATTACAAACTCTGAGCTCAAATTGTTGGACAATCCTGTCACTCTATTGAATGAAAATATTCAAAATCTGTATCCTGCTTCACATGAACTCTTGGGATCATAGACTGAGAACTGAAAGATAGCTCACTCATATTCAATAAATCAACAATTATTTAGTGCAAGCTCCTTGAGGGTAAGGATTGTGATTTTGTTTTTCTTTGTAGTTTCATATCTAGTACATAACAAACAATTAATGTTTATTTACTGTCAATGAAGTTATTAAGATTCACTACGTCCCAGACACATTTCTAGGCACTGGGATGGCAGATACAAAACAAAACAAAAGAAAACAAAAGAAAACAAAAATATTCCTTTTTGCAGATGTAGAAACTTAGAACCAGAGAAGTTAATTAAATTGCTGGACATCACATAGCAACAAGTGATGGAACTGGTACTTGAACTGAAGTCTTCTAATTAAACTGAATACAAGTTCATCTCCCTTTCCAATATTCCAGATGACAAGGAATTTTAGTTAAATTACCTCAGAAAAGTTCACATTTAATGTAGACTTTTTTTCTTGAGTTCAGGATCCAGATCAAGTGGAGACAACAAAACATAGAAATGCACAGTCTACTACCTGTGATTGATTGCATTTGAGGGAACTGTACTAATATTTCCCATTATTTTACTCCAGTTTTGCAATATATAAGTTTTGTCAGTTTCCGTGTCATGGAAACATTGATTCCCTATTGTAATCACTGGTGGTATAAAACCCAGCTGCTGAGCAAATGTATACTGGAACAGTTTCCCTTAAGCATCTGTTAATTCTCAAGGCATATTCTAACCCCTCCTTTTAGAAGACATCAATCATAGAAGAGTGTGATGGAATTAAAAAGTTTAGCTTTGCTTGGCTTCCTTTGTAACCAATCGGGGCATGCATGACCCATCAACATCACTGTTGTGTTTATGTGACTGTTTCTGATTACTAAAGAAAGAAGCTTTGCGTGCAGAACATAAAACAATAAATGTTGGCCATTTGAATAGAATACTTTTTCTCTAACGGATACAAATATACATTTAATAAAAAGAAAGGTAACTTAGGCTTTTTTATTTTTCATAGAACGACTTGGAACTTGTCAGACAATGGAACTAAACAGAACTAAAAATTAGTTGACTTAAAAATAAAGGGGGAAAAAATCCTTTATTGATTGATTTACTATTCCAAATTCTGAATCATACAACTAATTTAAAAGAAATACAGTAAGCATAGTTTTATAGAACATCAATGATTCAATGAAAGACAGAATACCATAATGATGAGATTAGTGGGCATAAAGTCAGGAATATGAGTTTAAATATGACTTCTTTTTAAATTAATTGTATAATTATAACATATTTATAGGTATTTTTTTTTACAACATTATACCTTGTACTCCCTTCAGTTCCGAATTTTTCCCCTCCTTCCCTCCACCCCCTCCCCTAGATGGCAGGCATTCCATACATATTAAATATTTTATAGCATATCCTAGGTACAATATATATGTGCAGAACCAAATTTTGTTGTTGTTGTTGTTGCAAAGGAAGAATTGTTTTCGGAAGGTAAAAATAATCTGGGAAGAAAAATAAAAACGAAAAAATGCTCACAGTTTATACTCATTTCCCAGTATTCCTTTTCTGGGTGTAGCTGATTCTGTCCATCATTAATCAATTGGAATTGGATTAGCTCTTCTCTATGTTGAAGATATCCACTTCCATCAGAATACATCCTCATACAGAATCATTGTTGAAGTGTACAATGATATCCTGGTTCTGCTCATTTCACTCAGCATCAGTTGATGTAAGTCTCTCCAAGCCTCTCTGTATTCCTCCTGTTGGTCATTTCTTACAGAATAATAATATTCCATAACATTCATATACCATAATTTACCTAACCATTCTCCAATTGATGGACATCCATTCATTTTCCAGTTTCTAGCCACTACAAAAAAGTCTGCCACAAACATTTTGGCACATACAGGTCCCTTTCCCTTCTTTAATATTTCCTTGGAATATAAACCTAGTAGTAGCACTGCTAGGTCAAAGGGTATGCACATTTTGATAACTTTTTGGGTATAATTCCAGATTGCTCTCCAGAATGGTTGGATTCTTTCACAACTCCACCAACAATGCATCAGTGTCCCAGTTTTCCCACAGCCCCTCCAACATTCATCATTATTTGTTCCTGTCATTTTAGCCAATTTGACAGGTGTGTAGTGGTATCTCAGAGTTTTCTTAATTTGCATTTCTCTGATCAACAGTGACTTGGAACACTCTTTCATATGAGTGGAAATAGTTTTAATTTCATCATCTGAAAATTGTCTGTTCATATCCTTTGGCCATTTTTCAATTGGAGAACGGTTTGATTTCTTATAAATTAAAATCAATTCTCTGTAAATTATGGAGATGAGAACATTTAACTGTAAACATGTTTTCCCAATTTGTTACTTCCCTTCTAATCTTGTTTGCATTAGTTTTCTTTGTACAAATGCTTTTTAATTTGATTTAAGCAAAATTTTCAATTTTGTGATCAATAAGTATCTCTAGTTCTCCTTTGGTCACAAATTCCTTCCTCCTCCACAAGTCTGAGAGGTAAACTATCCTATGTTCCTCTAAATTATTTATGGTTTCATTCTTTATGCCTAAATCTTGGACCCATTTTGATCTTATCTTAGTATGTGGTGTTAAATGTGGGCCCATGCCTAGTTTCTGCCATACTAATTTGCAGTTTTGCCAGCAGTTTTTGTCAAATAATGAATTCTTATCCCAAAAGTTGGGATCTTTGGGTTTGTCAAACACTAGATTGCTATTTTTATTCAATATCTTGTCCTGTGAACCTAACCTATTCCACTGATCAACTAGTCTATTTCTTAGCCAATACCAAATGGTTTTGGTGACTGATACTTTATAATATAGTTCTAGATCAGGTACAGCTAGGCCGCCTTCATTTGATTTTTTTTTCATTATTCCCTTGAAATTCTCAACCTTTTGTTGTTCCATATGAATTCTGTTGTTAATTTTTCTAGGTCATTAAAACAGTTTCTTAGGAATCTGATTGGTATAGCACTAAATAAATAGATTAGTTTAGGGAGTATTGTCATCTTAATTATATTCGCTCATCCAAGAGCACTCAATGTCTTTCCAATTTTTTAAATCTGACTTTATTTTTGTGGCAATAATTTTTCATAATTTTGTTAATATAATTCCTGACTTTCCTTTGGTAGATATATTCCCAAATATTTTATACTAACAACAGTTGTTTTTAATGGAATTTCTCTTTGTATCTCTTGCTGTTGGATTGTGTTGGTAATGTATAAAAATGCTGAGGATTTATGTGGATTTATTTTGTATCCTGCAGCTTTGGTAAAGTTCTGAATTATTTCTAATAGCTTTTTTAGCAGAGTCTTTGGGGTTCTCTAAGTATACCATCATGTCATCTGCATTTGTCATCTGTTTCCTCATTTCCTACTCTAATTCCTTGAATCCCTTTCTCGGCTCTTATTGCTGAGTCTAGATTTTCTAGTACTATATTGAGCAGTAATGGTGATAGTGGGCAACCTTGTTTCACTCCTGATCTTACAGGGAAAGGTTCCAGTTTATCGCCGTTACATATGATGTTTACTGACGGTTTTAAATACATGATCCTTATTATTTTAAGGAATAGTCCATTTATTCCTATAATCTCAAGCATTTTTAGTAGGAATGGATATTGGATTTTATCAAATGCTTTTTCTGCATCTATTGAGATGATCATATTTTTTTATTAATTTGATTATTAATATGGCCAATTATACTAATAGTTTTCCTAATATTAAATCAGCCGTGCATTCCTGGTATAAATCCTACTTGATCATAGTGTATTATACTGGGGATGGTTTTCTGAAATCTTTTTGCTAATATCTTATTTAGGATTTTAGCATCAATATTCATTAAGGAGATTGGTCTATAGTTTTCTTTCTCAGTTTTCAATCTACCTGGTTTAGGTATCAGTACCATGTCTGTGTCATAAAAGGAATTTAGTAGGACTCCTTCAATCCCTATTTTTTCAAATAGTTTATATAGCATTGGAGTTAGTTGTTCTTTAAATGTTTGGTAGAATTCACATGTAAATCCATCTGGTCCTGGGGATTTTTTCTTAGGGAGTTGGTTAATAGCTTGTTCTATTTCATTTTCTGAAATGGGACTATTTAGACTACTTACTTCTTCCTCTGTTAATCTGGGCAAGCTATATTTTTGAAGGTATTCTTCCATTTCATTTAAGTTATCAAATTTATTGGCATAATGTTGGGCAAAGTAGCTTCTAACTATTGTTCTAATTTCCTCTTCATTAGTGGTGAGTTCTCCTTTTTCATTTCCAAAACTAACAATTTGCTTTTTCTCTTTCCTTTTTTTAATCAGGTTTAGTAATGGTTTGTCTATTTTGTTGCTTTTTTCATAGAACCAACTCTTAGTTTTATTAATTAATTCAATAGTTTTGTTTTTTTACTTTCAATTTTATTAATCTCACGTTTTATTTTTAGAATTTCAAGTTTCATGTTTGTCTGGGGGGTTTTAATTTGTTCCTTTTCTAGCAATTTTAATTGTAAGCCCAATTTGTTGACCCTCTCTTTCTCTATGTTATACAAGTAGGCTTCTAAAACTTCCCCTTATTACTGCTTTGGCTGTATCCCACACATTTTGGTATGATGTTTCATTTTTGTCATTTTCTTGGGTGAAGTTTTTAATTATGTCTATGATTTGCTGTTTTACCCAATCATTCTTTTTTATATTTATTATATATATTTTTATAATATTATCCCTTGTATACATTTTTCCAAATTATCCCCCCTCCCTCTACTCCCTCCCCCCAATGACAGGCAATCTCATACATTTTACATGTGTTACAATATAACCTAGATACAATACATGTGTGTAAATACCATTTTCTTGTTGCACAATAAGCATTAGATTCCGAAGGTACATGTAACCTGGGCAGACAGATATTAGTGCTAACAATTTCCATTCACTTCCCAGTGTTTCTTCTCTGGGTGTAGCTACCTCTGTCCATCATCGATCAACTGGAAGTGAGTTGGATCTTCTTTATGTTGAAGATTTCCACTTCCATCAGAATACATCCTCATACAGTTTTGTTGTTAAAGTGTACAGTGATCTTCTGGTTCTGCTCATTTCACTCAGCATCAGTTGATGTAAGTCTCTCCAAGCCTCTCTGTATTCCTCCTGCTGGTCATTTCTTACAGAGCAATAATATTCCATAACCTTCATATATCATAATTTACCCAACCATTCTCCAACTGATGGACATACATTCATCTTCCAGTTTCTAGCTACAACAAAAAGAGCTGCCCCAAACATTTTGGCACATACAGGTCTCTTTTCACTCTTTAGTATTTCTTTGGGATATAAGCCCAGTTGTAGTACTGCTGGGTCAAAGGGTATGCACAGTTTGATAACTTTTTGGGCATAGTTCCAAATTGCTCTCCAGAATGACTGGATTCTTTCACAACTCCACCAGCAATGTATTAGTGTCCCAGTTTTCCCACATCCCCTCCAACATTCATCATTATTTGTATCTGTCATCTTAGCCAATCTGACAGGTGTGTAGTGGTATTTCAGAGTTGTCTTAATTTGCATTTCTCTGATCAGTAGTGATTTGGAACACTCTTTCATATGAGGGGATATAGTTTCAATTTCTTCGTCTGAGAATTGTCTGTTCATATCCTTTGACCATTTATCAATTGGAGAAAGGTTCGGTTTCTTATAAATTAGGGTCAGTTCTCTATATATTTTGGAAATGAGACCTTTGTCAGAACCTTTGCTTTTAAAAATATTTTCCCAATTTGTTACTTCCCTTCTAATCTTGTTTGCATTAGTATTGTTTGTACAGAAACTTTTTAGTTTGATGTAATCAAAATCTTCTATTTTGTGATCAATAATGATCTCTAGTTCTCCTCTGGTCATAAATTCCTTCCTCCTCCACAAGTCTGAGAGGTAGACTATCCTCTGTTCCTCTAATCTATTTATTATCTCACTCTTTATGCCTTAATCATGGACCCATTTTGATCTTATCTTGGTATATGGTGTTAAGTGTGGATCCATATCTAATTTCTGCCATATTAATTTCCAGTTTTCCCAACAGTTTTTTTCCAAATAATGAATTGTTATCCCTAATGTTGGTATCTTTGGGTTTTTCAAAGATTAGATTGCTATAGATGTACCCTTTTTTGTCCTTTGTATCTAATCTGTTCCACTGATCGACTGGTCTATTTCTTAGCCAATACCAAATGGTTTTGGTCACTGCTGCTATATAATATAGCTTTAGATCAGGTACACTTAGACCACCTTCCTCTGAGTTTTTTTTTTTCATTAGTTCCCTTGCAATTCTCGACCTTTTATTCTTCCATGTGAATTTTGTTGTTATTTTTTCTAGGTCATTGAAATAGTTTCTTGGGAGTCTGATTGGTATAGCACTAAATAAATAGATTAGTTTGGGGTGTATTGTCATCTTTATTATATTCACATTTATGGTTAGAATTACTAATTCTATATTGCTTGCCATCCTGTTAACCCCTGCTTATTCTTTTCTCCTTTCCTTCCCTCTTACCACCCTACCCAGTATTAAACTTGTGAACACCATTTGCTTTTCACAGCCCTCCCTTTTTAGTATCCCTCCCCCACCTTAAAATTCCTCCCCCTATTTTACCCCTTTTCCTCACAATTTCTATATTCCATTCCCCTTAGTTTACTCCTTCCCTCTCACTTTTCAATGAAGTGGAAGAAGTGGAAGAAGTTTTACCATAAATCGAATATGTCTATTGATACACACTATGTTCATCTCCCTCCTTTCTTTCTCTCAGATATAATAGGTTACCTTTGACTCTTCATGAGATGTAGTACCACCACTTTACCCTTTTTTATGATATAATTTCCTTTCCACCTCTAGTGTTCTTTACATATCTTTATGGCAGAAATATAGTTCTCAAGATTTCTTTTTACCTTTTTAGAAATCTCTTGAGCTCTGTATTTGAAGATCAAACATTTTGTGTAGGTCTGTTTTTTTCATCAGGAATAGATGGAATTCATTTATTTCATTAAATGTCCATCTTCTTCCCTGGAAAACGATGCTCATTTTTGCTGGGTAAGTTATTCTAGGCTGTATACCAAGTTCTTTAGCCTTTCAGAATATCATGTTCCAGGCCCTTCATTCTTTTAATGTGGAAGCTTCTAGATCCTGGGTTATCCTTATTGTGGCTCCTCCATATCTGAATTGCTTTTTTTCTAGCAGCTTCCAGTATTTTTTCCTTCATCTGATGGTTCTTGAACTTGGACGATATATTTCTTGGCCTTTTGTTTTTAGGGTCTTTTTCATTAGGTGATTGTAGAATTTTTCAATGTCTATTTTATCATCTGTTTCCAAAACGTCTGGGCAGATCTCTTTGATAATATCCTGGAAAAATAATGTTCAGGCTCTTTTTTTCTCACATTTTGCAGGGAATCCAATTATTCTCAAATTGTCTCTCCTGGATCTGTTTTCCAGGTCTGTTGTCTTTCCAATAAGGTACTTGACATTCTTTTCAATTGTTTCATTTTTCTGGTTTTGCTTAACTACTTCTTGGTTTCTCCTTGAGTCATTCATTTCCACTTGTTCAAGTGTAATTTTCAATGTTGTGTATTCTTCACTCACTTTTTTATATCTTTTTGTAATTCTCCAATTGAGTTTTTAAGTGAGTTTTTTTCTTCTATGGAATTATTTTTCCATTTCATGCATTTTATTTTTAGAGAGCTTTTTTTTTTTAACTCACTAATTTTATTTCTCAATGATTTTATCTCTTTATCCACTCTGGATGACTTCTCCAGACTCTCTTGCCAAGCTTCCCATTCCTTTTCCCATTTCCCTTCTAGCTCTCTTGTGAGAGCCTTTTTGATTTCCTCTATGAGGTTCTTTTGTATTGAGGAGCAGATCATATCTGCCTTTGGGATTCCTCTGGAGACAGTCTGCTTTTGGTCTCCTCAGTATTTGAAGTTTGCTCTCTCTCCATACAGAAACTGTCAATGGTTAGAGCCCTTTTGAATTTTTTGTTCATTTTGTCACAGTGAGAATCAAAGAAAACAAATTGACAAGAGAAACAATTGGTCTGTTTCTTGGGGGGGATGGGGCTGAATGTTGTTAAGGAGCTTCCTCTATAGACTGAGAGAGACAGTATCGAGGCACTAACAGGATAGAGATGGTTACGCTGCATCTGCGCTCTGGGTCTCTAAGAATGTGCTGAGTCACTCCAGGTCGGGGTAGGGGTCGGGGTGGCTGGGTCCCTAGAGATGCTACCTTTCTGGAGTTTTATTCTTTACATCTGGTATTTCCGCCTTCTCTGCTGCTCCTGGCTTGCTGCCAAGATGGAACATCCACACAAACAGGTAGTACAGTGGATAGAATGCCAGGTCAAGAGTCAGAAAAACCTAAGTATAAATTTGGTCTGAGACAATAACTAGCTGTGTGACTTTGGATAAGTTATTTTACATTAATGTGCCTTAGCTTCTACGTCTATAAAATGAGATGCAGTGAAATGAGTCATGAAGAAGCAGATATTGCTTAAATGAATGAACAACAACAACAATAGCACAATCTCAGTCATATTTATCTATTGAATCAAAAGCAATTTCTTCTCTCAAGTGAATAGAGGAATTTAATACAGTGGAAGTTCCATAGAATAAGGAGTCATGGCTACATACATACATAATTAAATATAAGGGTGAGAAAAACTTCAGAGTTCACCTATTCCAGCCTCATTTCAAACATGAAGTACAATCACCTATGCATAATTTTCAGCTAATCAAATTTATTAAAACATGTCACACAACAAATTATTGGAAATTAAGGTGATGCTCATTTATTAGGAAGTGGCAGAACAAGTTGGCATATCCTATTGTGCTATATGAAACAACGAACAAGGAATGTTCAAAAAACCAAGACAGACTTATATCAACTAATACAAAGTGAAGTAAGCAGAATGAAGAGAACATTGTACAGTTACATTATGAAACTAAGGATAATCAACCACGAAAGACTTGTTAATCTGATACAAAAAATGATCTAAAGTAATTTCAAAGGATTCCTGATGAAAAGCATTGTCCATCTACAAAGAGAACTGATGAATTCTTCAAGAATATATGTATATTATGTAATGGTGATAAATTGGAAGCATTCCTAATAAAATCAGGAGTAAAATAAGGTTGTCTAGTAGCACAATTACTATTTAAAATTGTATTAGAAATTCTAGCTTTGGCAATAAGAATGGAGACAGAGATTAAAGGAATTAGAGTAGGTAATGAGGAAATCAAATTATCACTCTATGCAGAAGATATGATAGCATATGTAGAGAACCCCAGATATTCTACTAAAAAGCTATTAGAAATAAGCCACAACTTTAGCAAAGTTGCAGGATACAAAATAAATGCACTCAAATCATGAGGATTTTTATACACCACTAACAAAATCAAACAACAAAAGATACAAAGAGAAATTCTATTTAAAATAACTGTCAATAGTATAAAATATTTGGGAATCTTTCTGCCAAAGGAAAGTCAAGAACTATATGAGCAAAACTACAAAACACTTTCCACACAAATAAAGTCAGATTTAAACAATTGGAAAAATATTAAGTGCTCTTGGATAGATCAAGCAAATATAATAAAGATGACAAAATTACTAATCTATTTATTTGGTGCTATACCAATCAGATTCCCAAAAAACTATTTTAATGATCTAGAAAAAATAACAACAAAATTCATCTGAAAGAACAAAAGGGAATTTCAAGGGAACTAATGAAAAAAAAAAATCAAATGAAGGTGGCCTCGCTGTACCTGATCTAAAACTATATTACAAAGCAGTAGTCATCAAACCATTTGGTATTGGCTAAGAAACAGATTAGTTGATCAGTGGAATAGGTTAGGTTCACAGGACAAAACAGTCATTAACTATAGCAATCTAGTGTTTGACAAACCCAAAGACCACAACTTTTGGAATAAGAATTCACTATTTGATTAAAAAAAAACTGCTGGGAAAATTGGAAATTAATATGGCAGAAACTAGGCATGGACCCACAGTTAATATGATACACCAAGATAAGATCAAAATGGGTTCATGATTTAGGCATAAAAATGAAATTATAAATAAATTAGAAGAACATAAAATAGTTTACCTCTTAGACCTGTGCAGGAGGAAGGAATTTGTGACCAAAGAATAACTAGAGATCATTACTGATCACAAAAAAGAAAATTTTGATTATATCAAGTTAAAAAGCTTTTGTACAAACAAAACTAAATGCAGACAAGATTAGGAAAGAAGGAATAAACTGGGGAAACATTTTTATAGTTAAAGGTTCTGATAAAGCCCTCATTTCCAAAATATATAGAGAATTGACTCTAATTTATAAGAAATCAAGCCATTCTCCAATTGATAAATGGTCAAAGGATATGAATAGACAATTTTCAGATGATGAAATTGAAACCATTTCTAGACATATGAAAAGTTGTTCTAAATCATTATTGATCAGAGAAATGTAAATTAAGACAACTCTGAGTACCACTACATACCTGTCAGATTGGCTAAGATGACAGGAAAAGATACTGACGATTGTTGGAGATGCAGGGAAAATTGGGACACTGATGCATTGCTAGTGGAGTTGTGAATGGATCCAACCATTCTGGAGAACAATTTGGAACTATGCCCAAAATGTTATCAAACTGTGCATACCCTTTCACCCAGCAGTGCTACTACTGGGCTTATTTCCCAAAGAAATACTAAAGAAGGGAAAGGGACCTGCATGTGCTAAAATGTTTATGGCAGCTTTTTTTGGAGTGGCTAGAAACTGGAAAATGAATGGATGCCCATCAATTGGAGAATGGTTGGGTAAATTATGGTATATGAATGTTATGGAATATTACTGCTCTATAAAAAATGACCAGCAGGAAGAATACAGAGAGGCTTGGAGAGACTTGCATGAACTGATGCTGAGTGAAATGAGCAGAAACAGAAGATCACTGTACACTTCAACAACAATACTGTACAAACATACATTCTGATGGAAGTGGATATCTTCAACATAAAGAAGATCCAATTCAGTTCCAGTTGATCAGTGATGGACAGAAACAGCTACATCCAGAGAAAGAACACTGGGAAATGAGTGTAAAATGTTTGCACTATTGTCTTTCTGCCCAGGTTACTTATACTTTCAGAATCCAATTCTTACTGTGCAACAAGAAATTCGATTTTACACACATATATTGTATCTAGGAAATACTGTAACACATTTAATATGTATGAGATTGCCTATCATCTAGGGGAGGGAGTAGAGGGAGGGAGAGGAAAATTTGGAAAAATGATAATGTTGTAAAAAAATTACCCATGCATATGTACTGTCAAAAAATTATTAAAAATTATAATTATACAGAGAGGCTTGGAGAGACTTCCATGAAATGAGCAGAATCAGGAGATCATCATACACTTCAAGAACAATACCATATGAGGATCAATTTTGATGGAAGTGGCAATCAAAATTGATCTGCCCAACAAACTGGTAATAGCTAAACAAATTGTGGCATATGGATATAATGCAATATCGCCATGCCATTAGCTATGAAAATGAAGTATTCATGGAAGCATGGGACGAATGTTAATTAGTGAAAAATTAAGTAAACAGAAACAGAAAAATAGCAAGCATGACTACAAAAAAAGTGTAAAATTGTGAAATAAACCTGAAATATTTTCTTTTTAGATGTGAAGGGACAATGCCTGTGACATATTTCATATACTTTTAGATGGTTGATCTAGTTACTTGTTTTTATTTAATTATTCTTCTTTTTCTACTTCTTTTTCTTCTCTCTCTTTCTCTCTCTTTCTCTTTCTCTGTCTCTCTCTGTCTCTGCCTCTCTCTGTCTCTGCCTCTCTTTCTATCTCTGATTATCAAACATGACACAGAGAATAGGGAAGGTCCAAGGAATATATCCAGAAATTAATGTGATGGAAAAATTGGGGAAAGGGAAAAATGTAAGCATTTAATTTGTACTAAGCACTATATAATACTATTTTCTTTTATCCTCATAACAAATCTATAAGGTAAGTCCTTATTTTACAGATTATCCTATTTTACAGATGCAGAAACTGAGGCATAAAGATGTGGTGACTTTGCCCAAGTTGGGAATTAATCTTTTGAAAATGGATTTAAATTTAGGTCTTAAAAAATTTAGGCCCACAGAATTAATCACTACACTTTGCCACTTTTCTCTAAAGAATAAGAAACAAATGTATTACATAAACGTCTACTTTTTTGAAATATAACTTGGCAAGTAAGAAATAATATCATTTGCAATCATAAAAACTAATCCTGCAACTTTGAATCATGGGTAATATGATATACTGGCAAGAACATTAGGTTTAAAATGTGAACATGGATATTTGATTTCTGTTCTGCCACAAGCTACTAAAGAATATGCTAGATCTGAAAATAGAACATGGGTTCAAACTTCAGCTCAGACACTTTCTTCATATGATCCTGGACAGGTCATTGCACTTCTATGGTCTGCAGATTTATCTTCAAAATGTAGAACTGGATGAGACGACTTCTAGTCTCTTTCCAGCTATAAAACTGTTAATGATTTGTAGGTGAGATGGAGGTAAGATGAAACACTTATATGCTCATCACCTCCTATAAGAAATCCCTTTAAAGGGACTAAATGCTCTGAAATTCCATTCAACACTAAATATGGGACATTTGGAAAAACAAATTTAAAAAAAAATTGGTACTGGCTAATAAATAGAGGGGTGGATCAGTGGAGCAGATTAGATCCGTACAATACAAGAAGCAAAGCATATAGCAATCTAGTATTTGATAGACCACCAAAATCCAGCTACTGGAATAAAAATTCACTATTTGACAAAAAAAAAAAAAAAAAAAAAAAGTTTGGGGAAACTAAAAAATAATAGGTCATAAATTAGGCATAGACCTACATCTCACACCCCATACCAAAATAAGGTCAAAATAGGTACAGGAAATGGGAATAAAAAGTGATACCAAAAACAAATTAGACGAAGGGATAGTTTACCTACCATCTTTGGAGAAGAGAGACATTTATTACCAAGAAAGAACTAGAGAATATTATGAAAAGCAGAATGGACAACTTGGATTACATACTATTAATTTTTTTTGCACAAACAAAACTAAGAAAAACAATATTATAATGGAATTACAAAGCTGGGAAAAATATTTACTAGCAGTGGTTCTTTTTTTTTTTAATTTTTATAATTATAACATTTTCTTTGACAGTACATATGCATCCGAATTTTTCCCCTTCTTCCCTCCACCCCCTCCCCTAGATGGCAGGCATTCCTATACATATTAAATATCTTACAGTATATCCTAGGTACAATATATATGTGCAGAACCGAATTTTGTTGTTGTTGTTGTTGCAAAGGAAGGATTGTATTCGGAAGGTACTAGCAGTGGTTCTGATAAAGGTCTCATTTCTAAACTATATAAAAAACCTGTGTCAAATTTATAAAAATACAAGTCATTCCCTAAATGATAAATGTTAAAATGATATGAACAGACAATTTTCAGATGATAAATAAGACCATATATTGTTATATGAAAAAATGTTCTACATTCCCATTGATTGGAGAAATGTAAATTAAAATAATTCTGATATTGGCTTACATGACAGATTTGTAGGTAAAATGGAGGACAGGCAAAGATAATGATAAATGTTGGAGAGGATGTGGGAAAACTGGGACACTAATGCATTTTTGGTGTTGTGAAATGATCCAACCATTCTAGAAAGCAATCTAGAACTATGCCCAAAGGGCTATAAAACTGTCCATAACCTTTGACCCAGCAATGCCAATACTGGGTCTGTATCACAAGGAAATCATAAAGAAATCGTGAAGCTCAAGAATTATTCCTAATTATTTTAGTCTTTCTCACACAAAAAATTTTGTAGTTTTTATCTGTGCATGAGTCCCAGAGAGAGGTCATTGATAAAACCATGTATCAGCTGCAAGCTGCCCACAGTAATTAACAACTATCTTGCCCACAGGTAGGAACCCTAAGTACTGCCAGATATTTCTTGATATATTCTAGTTTTTTAATCCACTGGATGCTACCATACCAAGGTTATAAATTAACTCTAATGGACAAGAAGTTGGCATAATATTTAGAGAATTATATTTTAATTCAAAAAGATCTGAGCTTGAATGATGCCTTAGAGTCTATTTAACTGTGTGACCCAGGTAAATCACATAACCTCACTCAGTCTTGATTTCATCATCTGTAAGTGGAGATATTATATGACAATTGAATCAATTTCATATATATATATATATAAGTATATATATCTGTAAAACACTTTGGAAATTTTAAAGCATTATATAAAATAGCTTTTTTTTTGAATTGTATGATGTGCTCAACATATCATTTGTAATGGAATTTTTAAAAACTGAAAAAAGTAAATAAATTGTTTTTGTTTTATTTTGTTTTTTTTTTTTCTTGTGGTCAGAGGGACAATGCATATTTATTGCCTACCAGTTGTAAGACACTCTACTAAGCACTGAAAAAAAAAAAAAAAAGAGCAAGGCATAAGAAAATCCCTTAACTCAAAGATCTCACAGTTTCATGGAAGAGATAAAAACATTTGGGGTAAAGATACACACTATGGAGCATGATGAGGTCTTGCAGCCTGGATGGGATGTGATCTGAGGAGGTGTAAATTACAAGAATTCCAGAATGCCTATTATTCCTCTTTCACATTCATATAATCAAGAATGAAGCTGAAGAAAGACAATTTTTCTTTGAGAGACAATGAATAGTTTTGGCTGAAGTGGCAATATAGTGTAGAAAAATAGAGACAAGGTTGGATTTTGCCTTGGATTTAAAAGTGTTTATGTCAGTTTCAAAAGGTCATTCAAATGCATTAGTTTCTTGCTCAGTCAAGGTTTTATTGAATCCTACAAGCAGTCAGTACCTAATGCTTAAAAGAAATGTTTGTTGTCCTTTCACATTTCTGGAAATAGGCATTTCTTGACTTTGACCAAGAATGATAAATCTCTTCAAAAAGTATAGATTTGTAAATTTGTATTATTTTTCTTTCTGTACATACAAGCAAACTATTAAATACAAACGGAAATGGGGTGGAGAGAAAATGTCAGTATAGGTCTTAAACATAGCAAAATTAGCAAATGTAGATCAAAAAGAAATACTAAGATTTTAAATTTATTCATATGTTCCAAGGGTCTTTTAGAAGGTAGTTCACAACCTGACTTTTTCATCCTTTCTTCATATTTTTTTCATATTTTCTTGTTTAAATTAAGAAATACAATAACCCTGAGGTGAAAATTGAACCCACTGTGAATTGTCTTTTCAAAGGTAGACTGTATGGAGTAGTAAAAACAGAAGTCCTGGCAAAACCTTCAAAGCTCTTAGCTCAAACATTCCTCCTTTTGATTAGATTTCCAATATGAAAAAGTGAAGTCTACTTATGGATGCTTGTTTCATTGATTACATATATTAGCTGATTAGGCTACTTTATGCCAAAATTAAATCCTGATAGCTGACATTTGTACACTTCTTAAAAGTTTGTAAACACGTTATTGTCTTAATTTTTTCCTCACAATCGTGAGAGGTAGATGTTATTATTTCTCCATATTTAAATAGGAAGAAACTCAGCAAATAGAGGTTAAATCACTTGCCCTAAACACACAGAAAGTAAATATCTGAAATAGAATTTGAACTCAGGTCATTTTAAGTTTAGCATTCTATCTATTGTGCCACCTAGCTAACATTGAAATTTGTAATTTTGAATTTGAAAAATTATTTGAATTTGAATTTGAAAATTCTGCAAATTTGAAAATTATTTCTTTTCCAAAGTTAAATCATTAATCTCCTCCCTTATTTCTCTCACAGTCATTCAGTTCAATTCCTTTCCCTAGAAATTTATTAAGATCCTTCTGAATTCAATGTATCACTGTAATGGGCATATAAATGTAAAATGACTCATTTATAACTTACAATAATGTTAGGATTCTAGCCAAATTAGTCTACTTGCTATTTCCCACATAAATTTGTTTAGGAACCCCACCTGGAGTTCTGGAGTCATATAGATCACAAATTTTCTGAGACTGAATCACAAAGGCATTCTCCTTCTTGCTTTTTATGCCATTATGTAAAGTTTACTCTGGGGAAGCTCTGTAGCTTACATATTATTTATAAATATTTTATATTATATTATATTATATATTAAATATTATAAATTATTTTGTAAATATAAGGTTTCTAAAATTGAAATAGGGTTTTTTGGGATCCTGTATGAACACCCAAAATAAAATTCATGTAAGTAAAAGGACAACCTTTATTTTATTCCCCCCAAAATTCAAAAGATTCAAAATTCAAAAACCAAAAGAGTCCATTAAAATTTAGAAAATATTATGACGCCACATAATTCATCAAAAACACAGTTCTTCTCCCTCTCAGATGAGTTCAATTTTTCCGCCACAAAGGAAAATAATCCTTTCATTTAAGTACCAACCTATGGTATAAGAGAACTAACATTTTTATTTGTTTCTAGTAAAGCTTATTTCTCACATAGTGTTCTATATGCATATATGATATGAAGTCCTGTGTAATGTTCCAAATTCTCTAAATTATAATCGTTCTCTGGGAGGAAGTTTCTTGGGGAGCTTCTGGAGGCAGCCTTAGTTTCAGTTCAGTTCAATAATCCCAAAATGCAGCCAGAAGTTTAAGTCCTTTATTGTCTCTTTCTAAATCTTAACTCCAAATCCTTTATTTTCTCCTTCAAGTGTTGTCTCTTTCACTTGGGGCTTGGCTAGCTTTCTTAGAGGCCTCTCTCTCTCTCTCTCTCTTTGGTTCCCAAGAGCTCTTGTCTGAATGTCTCTAAATCCTTCTACCTCCAATCTCTCCTCCTCCCAATGTCTCCAGCCAGCACAAAGGTAGATGTGGGAATGAATCTGACTCTGCCTCCAAGAGTGTGGGATTGTGGGTTTCTGCCTTGTGAATTTCCTGGAAGTCAATCCTAGTTCTGAATCTTCCAATGTCCAGAGAGCTATGAGAGCTTCCTGTTTATATGTTGTTCACTGAGTATATACCAATCACTTCATCACTAGGAAACCATTATTTGTTGTAGGATTAAATCAATATTAAATTAGATTTAATCATTGTCTCCTCAATTCCACTTAGTACCTTGTTTTAAGTTCTGACCCATAACATTTCCTTGTAGGGTCAGATCAATCATACTAAAGCAGATAATTATTGTCTCTATTCATTCCAGTGACTTAGCACCTTGGAAGAATCCTAACTGTCCTGTATTAATGTTAGGCATTTTCTTGGGAGGCAAACATATTTTGAAATATTATAAAAGTAATCTCTGTTACCTATTACCTGTACTATCCAAGTAACTCAGTGTAATAGAAGAGAGAAATGTGAAGATCATCTACATTACTCATAACATAATTTTAGTTTCTTACTACAATGACATAATTAATGAGGATGCAAATAATTCTCTTTTTCCAAGAATCAGAGTCCTCTTTTCCCCTATATAATTCCATATCTCTTGACTCAGAAATTGAAATTGCTCTTGAAGCAATCTCAAATGGCAGCAGTGCTTCAGACATCTTCATTCACTTGCTAAAAGCTATATTATATGATCATGCTTCTTAGGAATTTTCCCTACCTTAGTTTGAGAACAGAGATTGTGGAATAACTTTTTTCCATATACTGCCCTTTTGGACTCTATAGGTAAGCACTTCCATGTATGTGTGCTCCCAAGTAAGCCATCATAAATTTATTTGGGGAAAAAGAATTTGGGCTTTGAACAGATTTCGCTTTGTCATCCCACTTTGTCATCCTGATCCACAGATAACTCTTTATTGGATGCCTCCAAAATAAAAGAATTTAAAGGAGCTTATCAAGTCTGTCAGATTACTTTTATATGCCAGAACAAAGAAATAGATACTTCCAAGATTGTATGAATGAACAAAATCACTTTAAGAGAAGCCCAGTCATTGAAACCCCTTCTCTCAGGTTGTTCCAAGGAGGAACATGAAAAAAAATATTTCATCCTAAGAATGTCCCACTCACTGAAACCATTCTTTTCTCTTTCACAAAGTGTCAATGGTTAAATTAATGCTAAAATGAGAGAGGGACTGGCTTTTATAGAGATCTAGTGATATGAACTATCCAGTGTCCATTCAGAAATTCAAACCTTCAAAACATGGTATCATTCAGGGTTATTTCTCTCTTTCTGTAAAAATAATTTAGCATGGAATCATGTAAAAATAATTCATTTCATTTTGCATACATACTCTGGATATGTGTCAATAGAATATATGCATAAACAAATATTTATATATGTAAATAGCAATCAACTCTTCAAAAATATAATAGCTTATTTTTAAGCCACTAATGGATATCTTAAAATAAAAATAAGCATTTGACAAGCACTTAAAAAGTGTCTACTGTTTGTTCCCAGCATACTGTTAGATTCTAAGAAAGAAAAGCAATATTTTTTTTTAATTTGCAGAACATATGTTTGGGTAATTTTTTTATAACATTATCCCTTGCACTCCCTTCTGTTCTGACTTTTCCCTTCCCCCCCTCCACCCCCTCCCTTAGATGGCAAGCAGTATTATACATGTAAATTATGTTACAGTATATCCTAGATACAATATATGTGTGCAGAACCAAATAGTTCTTTTGTTGCACAGGGAGAATTGGATTTAGAAGGTAAAAGTAACCTGGGAAGAAAAACAAAAGCACAGTTTACACTCATTTCCCAGTGTTCCTTTTTCTGGGTGTGACTGGTTCTGTCCATCACTGATCAATTGGAACTGAATTAGATCTCCTCTTAGTCAAAGATATCCACTTCCATCAGAATACATCCTCATACAGTATTGTTGTTGAAATGTACCTTCTGGTGCTACTCATTTCACTTAGCATCAGTTCATGTAAGTCTCTCCAAGCCTCTCTGTATTCCTCCTGTTGGTCATTTGTTACAGAACAATAATTTTCCATAACATTCATATACTACAATTTACCCAAGCATTCTCCAATTGATGGGTATTGATTTATTTTCCAGTTTCTAGCCACTATGAAAAGGGCTGCCAAAAACATTTTGGCACATACAGGTCTCTTTCCCTTCTTTAGTATTTCTTTGAGATATAAGCCCAGTAGTAGCACTGCTGGGTCAAAGGATATGCACAGTTTGACAACATTTTGGACATAGTTCCAAATTGTTCTCCAGAATGGTTGCATCCATTCACAACTCCACAAACAATGCATCAGTGTCCCAATTTTCCGGCATCCCCTCCAACATTCATCATTATTTTTTCCTGTCATCTTAGCCAATCTGATAGGTATGTAGTGGTATCTCAGAGTTGTCTTAATTTGCATTTCCCTGATCAATAGTGATTTGGAACACTCTTTCATATAAGTACAAATAGTTTCAATTTCATCATCTGAAAATTGTCTATTCATATCCTGTGACCATTTATCAATTGAAGAATGGCTCAATTCTATATATTTTGGAAATTAGACCTTTATCAGAACCTTTAACTGTAAAAATGTTTTCCCAGTTTGTTGCTTCCCTGATCTTGTTTGCACTAGTTTTGTTTGTACAAAGGCTTTTTAATTTGATGTAATCAAAATTTTCTATTTTGTGATCAATCATGATCTCTAGTTCTTCTTTGGTCATAAATTCCTTCCTCCTCCACAAGTCTGAGAGGTAAGCTATCCTATGTTCCTCTAATTTATTTATGATTTCGTTCTTTATGGCTAAATCACGGACCCATTTTGATCTTATCTTGGTATATGGTGTTAAATGTGGGTCCATGCCTAATTTCTGCCATATTAATTTCCAGTTTTCCCAGCAGTTTTTTGTTAAATAGTGAATTCTTATCCCAAAAGTTATGCTCTCTGGGTTTGTCAAACATTAGATTGATATAGTTATTGATCATTTTGTCTTGTGAATCTAACCTCTTCCACTGATCAACTAATCTATTTCTTTGCCAATACCAAATGGTTTTGGTAACTGCTGCTTTATAATATAGGTACAGTTAGGCCAACTTCATTTGATTTTTTTTCATTAATTCTCTTGAAATTATCCACCTTTTGTTCTTCCATATGAATTTTGTTGGTTTTTTTTTTCTAGGTCATTAAAATAATTTCTTGGGATCTGATTGGTATGGCACTAAATAAATAGCTTAGTTTAAGGAATATTGTCATCTTTATTATATTCACTCGGCCTATCCAAGAGCATTTAATATTTTTTCCAATTATTTAAATCTGACTTTATTTTTGTGGAAAATGTTTTGTAGTTTTACTCATATAATTCCTGTCTTTCCTTTGGTAGATAGATTCCCAAATATTTTACGCTATCGACAATTATTTTGAATGGAATTTCTCTTTGTATCTCTTGCTGTTGGATTTTGATGGTGATGTATAAAAATGCTGGGGATTTATGTGGATTTATTTTGTTTCCTGCAACTTTGCTAAATTTATGAATTATTTCTAATAGCTTTTTAGTAAAATCTCTGGGGTTCTCTAAGTATATCATCATATCATCTGCAAAGAGTGATAGTTTGGTTTCCTCATTACCTACTCTAATTCCTTTAATCTCTTTTTTCGACTCTTTTTGCCGAGGCTAGTGTTTCTAATACGATATTGAATAGTAATGGTAATAGTGGGCAACCTTGTTTCACTCCTGATCTTATTGTTCCAGTTTTTCCCCATTACATATGATCAAAAGCAATAAAATTAAAAGTGACACTGGACACCCTATGAACATAATCTGATTGATGATATTTCAAAGATTAATGCTGCATAAAGAATCAAATTGGTAGAGCTATCACTGTTTCCATATTTCTCACATAAGAAATCAGCATATTCTTTGAAGTTTTCAGTCATTTCTTTACTTTTCCATAAGTAAGGAAATGACATATGCAATATTTAGAAGCAGTTTATACATACTGTATTTGTATATGTATGGCTTTCTTTGTGTGTTTATGTTAGAAAAAGATCGTTGTAAACCTTGATACAAATGGTGTGGACCCTATGGGTATATAAAAGTCATATAAATATTTACAGCCCTGCTGCCAAGAAAAACAGAGTTTGACTAATATATTGCACAGAGCATTTGTAAATAATCTGATTCCTTTATGTATAAAATATGTAGAGGTACTTTTCTTTCATAAAAAGTATAAGGAACAAAAAAGACATTTTTATAACATAGCAGAATTCATAAATTATTGTGTTTCATATAGAAATTATCCAAATAAAAATTTCAGACTTTTACATTAGCTTATTCTGTCTTTCAAAAATAGTACATTTGATATGCCTTTAAAAATATGTTAGTCGATATTTGGGGAACAAATACTCAGACATAATCCTTAAAAATATTTTCTCTGGAAAGAAATTGGAAGAATCTTTTGAAATTAAAAAATCTTTCCACAGAAATAAACATCCTTTTTTAAAATCAAAATATTATTATTTGACCTCCATTCTGGCAGATCCTTTATTTCTAAAATGGTTATTTTTGTATTGTAAAGCATTTTTAAATCCATAGTCTTGGAGACGATAATATTGCTCATTTATGCCCTATTATTTCTTATATCTAAGCATCTAGATGCATGCCAAATGTATCATATTTTGAATCAAAATAATTTCTGAGGGCATATAATAACTTTAAGTGCCAATTGGACATTTTTATTTCTCTATTGGGATTGCTCGTCATGGGTTTTTTTGATGACTAAACTGGATTAATTTCATCTGTGAACTACAATATGTTCTAATATCTATTACATTACATTCTATTCCTTATAGAAAATGGTTGAACTGTAACCCCATTTCTTTGTTCTTGAATCAATAACCTGTAAATGGAGAAGCTTCATATTTTATCATCTAATCCCATAGCTATCTAACCTTTCTTGTAACTTATTTTTACCATCTTTGTGTCTCCAAGGGTATTATTTTTAGTGGCATCTCTAATTACTTTTAGCAGCTAATTATCACTGGCTTTCACCTTTGAATTTCATTTTTAACAGTTATAGATTACTCAAATCAATTAATAGATGCAGGTTTTCTCTTTCTCTCTCAACATCCCCTATTCAGGAGGCAAATCCAATTCTAAATAATTTTATTTCAAATACTCCATACAATTCCAAGAATTATTTTCATTTTAAATTTATACTGATACATATTCTTATACAAAAGACCAGAAAGGGGGGTGGAACCAAGATGGTGGAGAGGATACATGTTTCATTCTGAGCTCCCTTCTACCCTCACTTACTGATTACCAAATTCAGTCTCAGAAATAGTGCTTGACTGGTAGAATCTATGAATATTGGGAGTACAACAAATTACCAACAGAAGACAATATAGAAGATCTCCAGAAAAGGTCTGACCTGATTGGGAGGGAGGAGGCCAGCTCAGGCTGGGAGGCAGAATACAGAAGCTAGCTCACACTGAGTGGGCTGGGGTGAAGTGTGGACTCAGTGGGTAGAGAATTTGCTTGGAATAATCTACTACAGTTTGGCTGCTCTGCTTTGGTTGGAAAGGTGTAGATCAGCAGAGAAGTTGCACCATTGCCAAAAGTAGAGTGCACCCCAAAACACCAGAGTTTCACAGGACTGGCTATACCCACCCAGCACCGGGAGTGACTCAGCACTATTACAATGCAGCTACACAGCTGCATTCTGTAGCACTGGGCTCTGCCCAGGGAAGTCACACTTCTGCAGGGCAGCCACTTTTCTTAGCCTGTTCACAGGACAGCTACTGTCCATCTGCTCCTGTTCTATAGAGGAAGTTGGGAACCTCCTTGCCCTGAAGGCAGACCCCAAGGGCTTTTAAAAAATGAATAAAAAAAGCAAAGCAAGCTCTAGCTATAGATAGTTTCTATACAGAAAGAGAGCAGAAAATCCCAACCCTGAAGAGACTAATAGCAGACAGTTTCTAGACAAAGCCTCAAAAAGGGATATAACCTGGTCCACATCACACAAGGCTCTCCTAGATGCAATTATAAAAAAGATCTTAAAAGAGAGCTAGAATAAAAATGGGGAAAGGAAAGCTCTGCAAGAGAATATGGAAAAGACATATAACTCATTAAAATAAATATTTGAAAAAGAAAACAACTCCCTGAAATGTGAAATGGAAAAGGTAAAGAACTCCCATGAAAACAATTTGTTAACTGGAAAAGATAAAGAACTCCCAGGAAAATACTCATTTAAAAAATTAGTGATATGGAAAAAAAAAATTCCACAGAGCAAAACAACTCATTTAAAAACTCAATTGGACATATACAAAAAGAAGTTAAAAAAAGTTAATGAAGAAAATAACTCATTAAAAATCAGAACTGAACAAATGGAAATGGATGATTCATCGAGATATCAAGAATCAGTCAAGCAAACAAACAAACAAAAAAAAAAGTTAAATATCTGCTTGGAAAAAATAACAGACCTGGAAAATAAATCTAGGACAGCTAATCTAAGGATTATTGGACTCCCTGAAAACCATGATAAAAAAAAGAGCCTAGACATTATTTTTTTAGGAAATCATCAAGCAGAACTGCCCAGATATAATAGCATCAGAAGGTAAAATAGGCATTGAAAGAATTCATTGAACACCTTCTGAAAAAGACCCCAAAATAAAAACTCCAAGGAATTTTGTGACAATTTCTAACTATCAGACTAAAAAAAAAATTTTTACAAGCAGCCAGAAAAAAAAAATTCAAATAAGGATCATTCAGGATCTATTAGCTTCCACATTAAAGGATCAAAGGACCAGAAATCTGATATTCCAAAAGGCAAAAGAACTTGGCATTCAGTCAAGAATAAACTACCCAGCTAAGCTGAGCTTTTTCTTCCAGAGAAGAAGGTGGACATTCACTGAATTCCATTTATTCCTAATTAAAAAAAAAAAAAGAGTTAACAAAAAAATTTGACCTACAAATATAGGACCCAAAAGAAGCATAAAAAGATAAAAAGAACTCTTAAGAACTGTATTTCTGTTACAGACATACATAAATAGTGCATGTATAATTTGACTTTACTGTTATAATATAAAAAAGGAATTAGAAGTGGAAAGGGGATTATATCCAAAAAACGGAAAAGTGGAGATAAAAAGAGGGAAATTAAGTCTCACAAAGAGGCAAAGGAAACCTATCATATCTAAAGGAATTAAGAGATGGGGAGGAACATTATGTGAATCTTATTCTCATCAGATTTGGCTCAAAGAGAACATATTAGAAATATTTGGTTTACAGAAAAACTTCTTTCACCTCATTAAAAAGTGGGAGAGGAAAAGGGAAAAGGAAAAGAGTAGACTAAATAGAAGGGAATACAGAAAAAATAAAGGAAAGGTATAAGAAATGGAGAGGGACTCAAAGGGGGTTGAAGGGATTCTAAAGAGGGAGAACTGCATAGGGCAAGTAGTACTTGGGGAGGGAAGTAAGGGGGGAAAAGAAAAAAGAAAAGTATAATCTAGGGATAATAAGATGGCAGGAAATACAGAATTAGTATTTTTAATTGTAAGTGTGAATGGGATGAAGTCTCCCATAAAGTAGAGGAAGATAGCAGACTGGATCAAAATCCAGAAGCCTACAATATGTTGTTTACAGGAAACACATTTAAAGCATGGTGATGCATACAGAGAGAAAGTAAAGGGATGGAGCACAATGTATTATGCTTCCAGGTGAAGTAAAAAAAGCAGGAGTAGCCATCCTAATCTCAAGTGAAACAAAAGCAAAAATTGATCTAATTAAAAGAAATAATGAAAGAAAATATATCTTGTTAAAGGATAGCTGTAAAGGGCTGAAACTGAGACACACTTGAATAACCAAGCACTTGAGGCTAATTACCAATTGGATAATACTCTATTAGCATATGTTTGTAGAATGGCCAGGCCCACAATCCTGTGCTGGCTCCATCTGTGGAGGTAGACAATGAATGGTAAAAGGCATTGGAGGGTATAGGCCAAGTGGTAATCACTCTTTGGCAGTGGAGAAAGAGAAAGAAGGTGTGGATATTCCTATATCTATTCCCCTGACAGTGACCCCAAAAGACCAACAATAAAGATCAAGGACTTTTGCTTATCCTGACTCTGACTGATTCTAAGGTATCCAGAGTGCTAACTTGATCTTCACATTTGGTGCCCAAGGTGTGGGCCAAGGACCCTACTTTCACTGAAGAAGTCCCCTGGTGACTAGGAAATTGAGTATTTTAATAGACACATAGGGAACTTACTTTGTTAAGGGATACACTAGTAACCTTTTCTAGCTGAAATGGGGCAGATGTTAGGAAAAGCCCCACTCCCGCCCTGAAGGGGCATTATAGAAAACATACTTAAACTGATTGAAAGACAAGGCTTAATTATAAGTTGGGAACAGATTGCTAGACTCTTGTGTACATCAGAACGCATGTCCCCTGGTTATCAGAGGAAGAAAAAATAAATGCAGATAATTGGAAGCTGGTAGGAGAACAACTATGTGAATACTACAATGATAAAGGTCCTCATTCAATTTCCCTGGAAGCATTCTATATATATATATATATATATATATATATATATATATGTATATACACAACATAATACAATTGGCCTTAAAGAATCCTGTAAGTTATAGAAAAAGGAAAATTTTTAGAAACAGCCAGATGAGGAAGTGTGAGGAAAAAGAGGAAGACAAAAAACAATTTAATGACCATATCACCAGAGGACATGGGGACTTAAATGAGGTTCAAGGTTGTGATGATTCTCATTCTTATGAGGCAGCTTCAATCCCATCTAGGGAACAGGTTATTGGCATAACCCCATCAACTCCACCTTCCAGGATGGAGGGAGGAGGAGTAATGGGAGGGGCAGTGACACCACCAACACCTCCCCCCCAGCAATCATGGCCTCCTATGAGTAGATTGCAAAAGGCAATACTTAAAGCCACAGAGGAAGGGAAGGATATAGCTGCGTTGAAACTACAAATATATCCTGTGATTCAACAATTTAACTCTTCAGGTCAAGAAAATAGAAGATACGCTCCTTTTGATATAGACATCCTCAAAGATGTGAAAAAGGCTTGCTCTTTATGGGGCTACATTAGCTTATATTAAGATGTTATTACAAAATTTGGCTTATGAAGTCTTAACCCCTAATGACTGGAAATCTATAGCAAGGGTATGCTTAGAACCTGGACAAAACTTGTTGTGGCTTTCTGAATATAGTGAGCTCTGTAGCATACAAGCCCAACAAAATAGTCAAAATGGAGTTAATACTTCAATCACCTGTGACCAACTAACAGGTGTGGGTTCTTATGCAGACATTTCAGTACAGATTAATTACTCCATAGCAGCATATGAGCAAATTGCTGCTACTGCTATCAAAACATGGGTTTCTCTACTCAATAAAAACAACAAGGGTAAGACCTTCACAAAAATTGCACAAGGACCAAATGAACCCTTTGCTGATTTTGTGGGATGTTTGCAGACAGCTATCATAAGGACTAATGGTGAAAATGCAGTAACAGACATTTTGATAAGGCAACTTGCTAAAGAAAATGCTAATGAGTTTTGCAGAATTATACTAGGATTATGCAAGGATGCTCCTTTAGAGGAGATCATAAGACACTGTGCCACAGTAAGCACAAATGCCTTTTATACCTAGGGTATGATGCAGACTTCCCAAGATCCCAATATAGGAAGACAGGGTCCTTTAGCAAGGGATTTCTAGAGATACTTGTCAGTGCTTTCAGTGTGGTAAAGTAGGGCATCTGAAAGCTCAATGTTGGCATAGAGACAGATTGAGAAAACAGGATGGGAGAATAAGACCCAATACCCCATGTCCAAAATGCAACAGAGGGTTCCATTGGGCATCAGAGTGTATACTGATTCAGGGAAATAGGATGAGGAACTCAGCTCCAGGGCCCCAAGCAAAAAACACTTGGGGCATGATGGCAGCAAATGCTACATTCAGAGAATGCCTAGAAGTCCAGTACCCATACATGACCAATCAGTCAGGAAGCCATCTGATGGGAGAAAGGTATTACAATTTGGGAGAATAGCATGGTATGCAGCTGGGACAACTGAGATACACCCTGGAGAGGTTAAATCTGTTCCTCTCCAGCCTATAGATCCCTTGCCTCCAAACACAGTAGGATTGACCATCCTCCTGAGAGTACTTACAAAACAGTGTCCATTCATACACTGATGTGGGAAACTGGGGAATGTGTAGATAATATCCCAGTCACTAATACAGGTAGACAGTGTGTGACTTATCAACCAGGAGAAGTAGTATTATCAGGTTTATTGAAATAGACTACTAATAATCAATCTGGTGATAGTTACCCAGTTTCTGACTCTAAGAAACAAAATCCAGGGATACATTGGAGAGCAGCTGTGACAGCTGACTATTCTATGCTTACTATCTATATAAATGGCATATCATTAGAAGGATTGGTAGACACTAGTTCAGATTACACATTAATTAGAGATGCCAACTAACCTAGTCACTGGCCAAAGATTAAGGTAGACACCTTCAAGTCTGGCATAGGAGGATCAGTAGCAGCTGAAGTTAGTGCTACCCCTTTGAGATGGATATTTGAAGGTGAAAGAGTTTTTACTCCATTTATTCTTGGAAAAATCCGCATCAAGGGGGGGGCATTTTATGACAATTAGGATTAAAAATGAGTACTTTGCGTTTTTAGGCAGGGCTGCTGTTGAAGGCAGGCCAACACTTTCACTTGTTCCTATCCAATGGAAAACTAATACACCAGTGTGGATAGAACAGTAGCCCTTAGGTAGCAATAAAATTCAGGCCTTATTAGATATAGTACAGGAGCAACCCTCTCTAAGTCCTTGGAATTCCCCAGTATTTGTTGTAAGAAAGAAATCTGGAAAATGAAGGATATTGACTGATTTAAGAAAGGTAAATGAACAGATGGAAGCTATGGGAACTCTTCAACCAGGACTTCCATCTCCTACTCAATTACCTAGAGAATGACCTCTTTGGTTTATCAACATTAAAGACTGTTTCTATTCTATCCCTCTAGATAAGAAGAATATGAAAAGATTTGCCTTTTCAGTGCCCAGCGTTAACTTAGCTGAGCCTTATAAAAGATATGAATGACAGTTTTGCCATAGCAAATGAAAAACAGCCCTACTGTTTATCAAATGCATGTTGTTGCTGCTCTTACTCCAGTAAGAAAAGCATTTCCAAAAGTAATGTTATTACATTACATGGATGATATATTGGGATATGCATCTGAGGAACAAATGTTAGAAGCATGTCTACAAAAGACCATAGAAACACTAAGGAATTATAAATTGCACATAGCTCCAGAAAAAATTCAAAGACATGCTCCTTTTCAGTATGTAGGATATGAAGTATATCCTAAGGTGTTTATAGTACAAAAACTCTCTTAAGAATAGAGAAGCTAAACACCTTAAATGACTTTCAGAAATTGGTAGGAGATATCCAATGAATGAGTCCAATGTTAGGCTTGACTACCTGTCAATTGCAACCATTATATGACATTTTAAGGGGAGACAATGCTTTAAATTCACCACACAAGCTTACAAAAGAAGTTCAAGAGGCTTTGAGAGAAGTTGAACTGGCTTTATCTAATGTTGTTGAAAGAGTCACTCAAAAACCCTTGGAAATATCAGTTTTTGCTACACAAGAGGCATCCACAGCAGCCCTTCATCAAGGAGACAGTGTGATAGAGTGGGTGAACCTCCCAGCACAATCAGAACAAAGCCTTACTCCTTACCCAGTGCTTGTGGCTAGAATTTTATTAAAGGCCATTAAGCAAGTAGTACAATTATCTGGGATAAAACCTGACAAGATATACACCTTTTATACCAATGCACAAGTTAATGTGTGCTGTGAAACCATCCCAGAGTGGCAAATTTTATTAGCTATGACTCCAAATTTTACACACAGGTCTCCATTACAGATAACCAGACTGTTACATAATTGACTAGGGATTTTTGAAGAAAAGGTTTCTAAAGTTCCTCTTAAAGGACCAACTATCTTTACAGAAGCATCCAAACATAATACTTGCGCTATATACTCCCATGACTTAACTATAGAGTAGTCAGAACTCTTTTTCAGTCCACTCAGCAGAATGAATTGTATGCAATCATTCTAGCTCTTACTTATTGTACAGGAGATATAAATATAATATCTGATTTGGCCTATTCAGTAGGTGTGTTACAAAGAATTGCCACAGCCCAAATAAAATTTGTAGCCTCCAAAATATATCAGCTCTTTAAGGAACTTCAAGATCAAGTGAGAAAGCATCCAAGTAAGATTTTTATCTTACATGTCCACCCTCATAGTGGACTTCCAGGTACTACTTTTGATTGTAATTCAAAGCAGATAGCCTTTTAGTTATGTTGGCCAATACTCCTTTATTTCAAGAAGCCCAAGAATCTCATTTTAAATATAATCAGGCTACTCGAGCTTTATGTTTATAATTTGGAATAACAAGAAAGGAAGCTAGGAGCATAGCAAAAGCCTGTATAGCTTGCCTTCCTTTCTACGTTCCTACACTCCCTCCATGGAAGAAGCCTTGTGGTTTGAGACCTAATGAAATTTGGTAAATGAATGTTACTCATTATAAATCTTTTGGTGGTCTGTATTTTATCCATGTTGTGGTAGACACCTTTTCATAATTCACTTTTGCAATACCAGCAGCAAAAGAGACAGCCCGAGTAGCCACTGAATTCCTTATACAAGCATTTGCAATTATGGGTGTGCCACAAGCAATAAAAACAGACAATGGACCTCCATATACTTCTAAACATTTTACACACTTTTGTGTACAATATAAGATTTTACACACTACTGGCATATCCTTAATCCTCAAGGACAGGCAATAGTAGAGAAGAGAAACAGACATTAAGATACTACTCCAAAAACAAAAGAAAGGGGGAGCCACAGGTAACCCTAGAGAACTGCTAAATCTAGACCTTTATACTATTACCTTCTTGATCTTTGACAAAGATGCAGTGGCTCTGGCAGATAGGTTTTATAACCCACCAGAAGGGCAGTGGCCAGTGCAAGTAGCTCCACTATCTTTAGATCATCACCAGGTGATGTGGAGAGACCCAGAAAGTGGTGAATGGAAGGGACCAGATAGGTTAACTTCTTGGGGGAGAAGGTTTGCTTGTATCTCTACAGATGGAGAAGGAATCAGATGGGCACCAACGACCCATATTCACCATGTCCATCAGAAAGAGATGAAGCAAATCCTTGAAACGAAGGAGAAGACCCAAGAAACATTGGGTGGTTCCATTGCTGACTGTGTCCACTACTGAAAAAGCATGGCAGTTATGGTGTTTGACTTATGGGCATCAAAAATTGTTGGGTTTCAAAACCCTCAGGATTCATTGGAAGACTGTTGCAGGACTTGAAAACCTCAGAAACTATTGGATTCACTAACATATAAAAAGACTCTTGCAGGAGTTGCTCTCTTTAACCTGGCTCCCTATCCTTGGGTAGCCGAGCCAAGCTGATGGATAGCCCAGAGAAGTAAAGAGTTTAGTAGTGACTGTGGATCTTCAGACCAGGTGTTCACTAGGGAATTAACAAGTCAGGGCATTATGTGAGTAGGTATAATAAAGGCTTTTAAGATTAAAAACAAAAAAAGACTCTTGAAGGACTTCAAAAACTTGGGGGATCATTGGATTCCTTGACACATGAAGCAATGAACAATAGATTGGATTTTGGACTATCTCTTGACTGCTGAAGAAGGTGTATATGTGACTGATGTTTACATACCCTCCTTCTAGAGCTTCTGGAAATCTTTTACAAGACTGTATTGATTTATATTTTTTGTTATATCACTACTTGCATGTGAAATTCATGTTTGTTTACACCACATTGAGCCTGCACTGGCTGTGGGAAGAGCCATCACTAATAGCCTGTGCATTATTGCTATATGCTTGTGTAATACCTCCCATGCTAATGGGTTTGTGCATATCTGTTTCTAATAAGACCCTTTAGCCCAGAAACCCACTAGCAATCCCTTCTTCCCTTTGGTGCTTTTCATCTCCCTTCCTGAGATGTCAGGGAGGGACTGATTATCTTCTTGTTAGTGCTTTCACCTCCCTTCCAGAGAAGTCAAGTGGGGGGGGGGGGGATGATCACCTCCTTTTCAGTGTTTTTACCTCCTTTCCTGAGATGTCAGGGAGACCATGATCACCTCCTTTTTGAGGTTCTCACCTCCCTGAGAAGTCAGGGATGGCATGACCATTTGTGTTCTAAAACAAAAGAAAGTGGGAGATATAAAGAGCTGAAACAGATGCACTTGAATAACCAAGCACTTGAGGCTAATTACCAGTTGGACAATACTCTATTAGCATATGCTTGGAGAATGGCCTGACCCACAATCCTGTGCTGGCTCAATCTGTGGGGATAGACAGTGAATGGTAAGAGGAATTGGAGAGTAAAGTAGGATAAGTAGGAATCACTTTTTGGTAGTGGAGACATAGAAAGAAGGTGTGGACATTCCTATATCTATTGCCCTGATGGCTACCCCAAAAGACCAATAATAAAGATCGAGGATTTTGCTTATCTTGACTATGGCTGATTCTAAGGTATCCAGAGTGCTAACTCGGTCTTCACAGGTAACACAGACAATGCAACAATATCAATATCAAACATATATGCACCAAGTGGTATAGCATTGAAATTCCTAAAGGAGAATTTAAGAGAGTTGCAAGAAGAAATAGACAGCAAAACTATAATTGTAGGAGATCTCAATCTTGCATTCTCAGAACAAATAAAGAAAAAGTTAAAGAGGTAAATAGAATATTATAAAGGTATGATAGATATGATGCATATATATATGTATGTATGTATGTATGTATGATAGATCTTTGAAGAAAACTATATACACTTTCTTCTCAGCAGTTAATGAAGCCTATACAAAAGCAGATCATAAAGATCTCAAAATTAAATGCAGAAAGACAGAAATAGTAAATGCATTCTTTTCAGATCATGATACAATAAAAACTACATTCAACAAAAAGCTAGAGGTAACAGACCAAAAAGTAATTGAAAACATAATAATCTCATCCTAAAGAATGAATGGGTGAAACAACAAAGCATAGACACAATTAATAATTTCACCCAAGAGAATGACAATAATGAGACAACATACCAACATTTGTGGTATTCAACCAAAGTAGTAATAAGGAGAAATTTTATATCTTTAGAGGCTTAGTTGAATAAGATAGAGAAAGAGAAGATCAAAGAATTAGGCTTGCAACTTAAAAAGCTAGAAAAAGAACAAATGAAAAACTATCAAATACTAAACTTGAAATTCTAAAATTAAAAGGATAAATTAATAAAATTGAAAATAAAAAATTATTGAATTAATAAATAAAACTAAGAGTTGGTCTTATGAAAAAACAAAATAGATAAACCTTTGGTAAATTTGATTAGAAAAAAAGGAAAGAGGAAAATAAAATTGTTAATCTTAAAAATGAAAAGGTAGAACTTTCCACCAATGAAGAGAAAATTAGAGCAATAATTAAGATTTACTTTGCCCATATAATGCCAATAAATAGATGACTACCTTTAAAAATATAGGCTGCCCCGATTAACAGAAGAGGAAGTAAATTGCTTAAATAATCCCATTTTAGAAAAAAGAAATAGAAAAACCTATCAATCAACTCTGTAAGAAAAAATCCCCAGGACCAAATGTATTTACATGTGAAGTCTATCAAACATTTAAAGAACAATTAACTCCAGTATTATATAAACTATTTGAAAAAAATAGGGAATGAAGGGCTCCTACCAAATTCCTTTTATGACACAGACATGACACTGATACCTAAACTAGTTTGAAAACAGAGATAGAAAATATATTTTAACACTGATCTATTTAAAACTGTCAGTAAGCATCTGTAATGGAGATAAACTGGAACCATTCCCAGTAACATCAGTAGTGAAATAAGGTTGCCCATTAGAAATGATAGCTTAAGCAATAAGAGTTGAGAAAGAGATTAAAGGAATTACAGTAGATAATGAGGAAACCAAATTATCACTCTTTGCAGATGACATGGTGGTATATTTAGAGAACCCCAGAGATTCTACTAAAAAGCTATTAGAAATATGCCACAGCTTTAACAAAGTTGAAGGATAAAAATAAATCCACATAAATGATCAGCATTCTTATATGTCACTAACAAAATCCAACAGCTAGAGATACAAAGAAATTCCATTCAAAGTAACTGCCAATAATATAAAATAGTATAATATAAATAGTATAAAAATATTTGGGAATCTATCTATCAAGGGTAAGTCAGGAACTATATGAGCAAAACTACAAAATTTCCACACAAATAAAGTCAGATCTAACCAGTTGGAAAATTATTAAGTGCTCTTGGATAGGTCAAGAGAATATAATAAAGAAGACAATACTACCTAAACTAATCTATTTATTTAGTGCTATTCCAATCAGACTCCCCAAAACCTATTTTAATGACCTAGAAAAAAATAACAAAATTCATCTGGAAGAAAAAAAGGTCAAAACTTTCAAGGGAACTAATGGAAAAAAAAAAAAAAAAAGATCAAATGAATGTGACCTAGCTGTAGCTGACCTAAAATTATATTATAAAACAATGATCATCAAAACCATTTGGTATTGGCTAAGAAATAGACAAATTAATCAGTGGAATAGGTTAGGTTCACAGGACAAAATAGCCAATAACTATAGCAACCAAGTATTAGACAAACCCAAAGACCCCAACTTTTGGAATAAGAATTCACTATTTGATAAAAACTGCTGGGAAAATTGGAAATAGAATGGCAGAACCTAGGCATTGACCCACCCTTAACACCATACATCAAGATAAGGTCAAAATGGGTTCATGAACTAGGCATAAAGAATGAGATTATAAACAAATTAGAAGAACATAGGATAGTTTACCTTTCAGACCTGTGGATGAGAAAGGAATTTGTGAACAAAGAAGAACTAGAGATCATTATTGATCACAAAATAGAAAATTTTGATATCAAATTAAAAAGCCTTTGTACAAACAAAACTAGTGCAAACAAGATCAGGGAAGCAACAAACTGGGAAAACATTTTTACAGCTAAAGGTTCTGATAAAGGCCTCATTTCTAAAATATATATAGAATTAACTCTAACATATAAGAAAGCAAACCATTCTCCAATTGATAAATGAATATGTTGGAGGGGATGTGAGAAAACTGAGACACTGGGTATATTGTTGGTGGAATTGTGAATGCATCCAGTTATTCTGGAGAGAAATTTGGAACTATGCTCAAAAAGTTATCAAGTTGTACATACTCTTTGATCCAGCAGTGTTACTACTGGACTTATATCCCAAAGAGGTCTTAAAGAAGGGAAAGGGACCTGTATGTGCAAAAATCTTTGTGGCAGCCCTCTTTGTAGTGGCTAGAAACTGGAAATTGAATGGTTGCCCATCAATTTGAGAATGGCTGAATAAATTGTGGTATATGAATGTTATGAATATTATTGTTCTGTAAGAAATGACCGGCAGGATAATTTCAGAAAAGCCTGGAGAGATTTACATGAAATGATGTTGAGTGAAATGAGCAGAACCAGGAGATCATTATACACTTTAACAACAATACTATATGATGATCAATTCTGATTCATGGGGCTCTCTTCAACAATGAGATGAACCAAATCAGTTCCATTTGTTCAATAATGAAGAGAACTAGCTACACCCAGTGAAAGAACTGTGGGAAATGTGTGTGAACCACAACATAGCATTTCCACTCCTTCTGTTTTTATCTTCTTGCATTTTTTATTTTCTTCTAAATCCAATTTTTCTTGTGCAGCAAAATAAGTGTATGGTTATGTATACATATATTGTGTTTAACATACACTTTAACATATGTAACATGTATTGTTCTACCTGGCATCTTGGGGAGGGGGTTGGGGGAGGGGAAAAGTTGGAAAGAAGTTTTTGCAAAGGTTAATGCTGAAAAATTACCCATGCATATATCTTGTAAATAAAAAGCAATAATAAAAAAAAATTAAAAGACCAGAAAGTAAGTCACACATGTGATTTGCCTTGTGAAAAAACATCTAAAAAAAACATCAAAATTTGTATTTAGGAGCTGTAAGTGATAAGTCACTCTGGACTCAATTTTTAATTGAGGAGTTTATATTTAAAGATTTATAAGTATGTTTTATTGAAAAATGTATGATGGTATAAAAATGAAAAAAAAATCATGTCATTTTAAGTGAGAACTGAAATTAACCATCTCTGACATCCAACTTGTTTATTTTTTTTAATTTATTTTTTTACAGATACATTCTTTTCTTACCATGTCATGGGAGCTACCTCCAAAGCTTAAAATACTGTAACCAGTTTATGATTTAACATGAGAAACTTTTCATAGCAGAAATGATAACAAGTCCTCTTTCCATAGTTCTCTGAAGTTTTTCTCAACATTGAAATGTATTAAATATAACAATGACTTAGAATGTAAATTGTTAGCACTACTGTCTATCTACCCAGGTTACTTATACCTTCGGAAGCTAATAATTAATGTGCAACAAGAAAATGGTATTTACACACATATATTGTATCTAGGTTATATTGTAACACATGTAAAATGTATGGGATTACCTGTCATCGGGGGGAGGGAGTGGAGGGAGGGAGGGGATAATTTGGAAAAATGAATAAAAAAATAAAATAAAATAAAATAACAATGACTTAGTTCAATGCAGATAGCAACTAATCCATGTCTAACTGTATAGGTCATCCCATAAATTCACCACTGAATATTCATTAAATGCCTCCAAGTTCTTCCAGGCCTTTGCTTGACATCTTTTGCTTGAAATGTGTATAAAAATTACAACTTATTGAAATGTACCATGTGCCTCTCCATTACCCTCTCTGTCATATACATTTTCCATTCTTTAAAGATTTTTATATTCTAAATTTCCCCCCCCCCTAAAACATATATAACAGCTACACATCTAGTCTTTTGCTTAAGGTTTTAGAAAGGAAGAATGACCTCCCAAGATGTCCCATTCCATATTATCATAGAAATTATTAGAATTCTCTTCCTAACAAGTCAAATGTCATTTCTATACAGTGTTCCTAGATTTTTTTTTCATTGTTTATTTATTTATAACCAATTCATCTACGATGGTTTATCTTCAGTAAACTGCACTTTTAAGATGTATTTCATGGGAACTATAGAGAAAGAAAGACAAAATTTATTCATGTATATATTTATTTAAAATTATTAACCTTCTATTTTATGTATTGGGGATAGAAACAAAAGTTTCCCTTCATTCAAGAAACTTATATACATGGATAAGAGGAAAGATAAATGGGAAAGCTGAGAAAGGGGCACAGATATGTAAATAAATCAATACAAAATATAAACAAGTTGACTTGGAGGAGGGACATTAATTGTCAGAGGCATATATAAGTTAAGTGATTTGTCTAGGATCACACAATTACTAGGTGTAAGAGAACTGTAATTAAACCCAATTTTCCTTACTCCTAGCCTAGGAATCCTTCCACTATATAAAAATGTCTTTTCTCTTTAAAAATATACATTTCTTTAAAATTATCTGATTTGAGTAAAATATATTTATATCATATATATATATATATATATATATATATATATATATATATATATATATATATATATATATATATATCCAAAATATATTATATTCTTAAAAATGTGAGCTATTTCCACCTATGTTGATATAGTTGATTAATATTATCCATCTCTCTTCTCCCATGAGAACAACTCTGAGAGGCCTAAAATTGGTGATAAATTCTGTACAAAAGGACAGCATTATTGACCCATCATCAGTTTTAGTTATATTTCTATTGCTGCTCTTGAAAATGTGTTTTCCTCAATAGCAATAGTGCTCCAAATTCATTCATATTCTTTCATGTGTATTCTTTTGAACAAGATCAAGATGATTGGTGTTGAAATTAAGAACATGAAAAATTTTTTTTTTCTTAGTGGGAAATTCATAATTGATGATCTAACCTGATCTCATTAGGACCATATGCTCTGTCGCTGATGGAGCTAACTGTCCTTTAAAAATGATATCCCCATTTCCCACAATGGCAGCTCTATAAATCATTTGGGGCTGAGAATGAAAGATGGTTTATTATCCAGGTGTAATGATAAGAAGGTCACAGATAACATGAGATCCTACTTGTTACTTTGCTGTTTACTTAACATGTAAAACTATTTATTGCATTTAAAATCCAAGCAAAAACCTATTTCCTTTCTTTCTTTCTTTTTCTTTTTCTTCCTTCCTTCCTTCCTTCCTTTTTTCTTTCTTTCTTTCTTTCTTTCTTTCTTTCTTTCTTTCTTTCTTTCTTTCTTTCTTTCTTTCTTTCTTTCTTTCTTTCTCTCTTTTTTCTTTCTCTCTTTCTTTCTTTCTTTTTCTTTCTTCCTTTCTTTCTTTCTCTCTTTCTTTCTTTCTCTCTCTCTCTTTCTTTCTTTCTCTCTTTCTTTCTTTCTTTCTTTCTTTCTTTCTTTTTCTTTCTTTCTTTCTTTCTTTCTTTCTTTCTTTCTTTCTTTCTTTCTTTCTTTCTTTCTTTCTTTCTTTCTTTCTTTCTTTCTTTCCTTTCTTTCTTTCTTTCTTTCCTTTCTTTCTTTCTTTCTTTCCCCTTCTCTCTCTGCCTTTTCTTCCCTATCTTTCTTTGTTCTTTCATTTTTCTTTCTTTTTAAAAGCACAATTAGAGTATAACCAGTTCTTTAAGAAATTATTTGATTATCTTATAATTAATCGCACATTTTAAACATGTAATATTTAATTGAATAACTTCAAATTGCTTGTAGGTGTTTTTGATGTGATCTAAGTTTACTGAATTTATTTACTTTTATCATCAAAAGACCTGGAAAACCATTTTTCATATATTCACCTAAAATTTTTCATCTTTAGCATAAAAAGTAAAGATGTGTTGAAAAATTGAAAAGAGCTATGATTTTCATCTGTATATATTACATTTCTTAGATTCTGTGACATTAAAGGACAGCACCAACCTATTGGACATGTGTTCATTTTAGGAGCATTAGCTAAGATTTTCATTAGAGACTTAATAATGCACTTTCTATTCATTAAAAGCTTTTTGATCTCTTGCACAATCTCCTTTCATTCCCATTTATGTTTGCAAATTCCAAATATTGCTTAAATAGGAAAGAAAATGTCCCCAAGCATTACAGTGCTCTCAAAGGTCTTCCTTATGAAAGCTTTTCTGTGCTTCATTAAACACACATTTCTTTCTTAGCAGAGGTATAATTTGAGTGGGAAAACTGGGGAATTTCTCCTTTATGGTCAAATTTCGAAGGTTTTGCCATCCCTTGACTCCTTCCACAGGCAAAAATAATTGAGTTTAGCACTTAATAATAATACTTAGATAAAATAAAAAGTGACCAAGTAGTCATGCATCCTCACATATCAGGCATAGAATTGTAGATTTAAAACTGGAAAGAATCTAGGATACTCAACTTATAGATGAGAAAGTTGTGGTCTAAAGAGGTAATTTGACTTGCCCTATAAAAAATTAAGTCAAAAGGCTCTCATACAAATATAGTTTTATTATTTCAAATCCCAAAAGATTTTCACTGTTCCACATCACAATTCTCATCCACACCTAACTCCACCTTCTACATTATAGTTACTTCTCCACCAATGCCTTTCCAAAGTTTGCCTATTGGAAGCAGAGTCTATTTTGAGTTCCATTACTCAGAGATTTCTTTTCTGGGTCTGATGTGTTCCTTTTTTTTTCATCCTTTCAATCCCTTCTACTCTACTTTCACTCAATTGCTTGCTTGGGAGTCATTTTCACCGGGTGTTAGAATTTCTAATAATGACTGTGGTTTAAGTTTGCCAAAAGTAATGTTTATTTTCATGCTCTAAATTATGGTTATCTTTGTATAAACATAGTAATGCTCAGGATGAGAGGTGCAGTGAATAGAGCCTTGGGATTCAAAGTCAGAAAAATTCAGGTTCGAGTTTTGACTCAGATGCACACTTTCTGTGTAAGTTTCTTTAACATCCCCTCAATAATTTGAACAACTCCCAAAAATATTAACTGCACAACAGGTGTTGATAAATATTGGAAAGGGAGTTTTCCTCACCAGGAGCTTTCTATGCCCTGTAAAGAAACCCAAAAGGATAGACACGATGTTCTCACAACTATAACTTACCATTCAAAGGCCATGGGAATAAGGCAGCTGTAGTTAAGAGAAAATGTATTTGACATGATATAGGGAATCATACCAAATATCAGTAGAACATTGTGAACTTTCCTTGTTTTTCTTTAAGGAGATTATTTAAATTCTGGCTGAATATTTACATTAGGTGATGAAAGCCACCATAGAAAGCTTGACTCAGGAGACCACCCTCTTTTAAGGGGGGAAAAACCGATCCTACTCTGGTGAATAGTTTCAATTGACTTTCGCTGTCCTTTGTGAACACTAATTTGCAAAAGGTTTTCAGCTGCAAAAGTAAAGATAGATGACCCACAAATGTTCTATAGTTTGTCTCACATGAATCCGAAAATTTTAGTTGCTTATTCATAGCTCATTTGAATTTTGATAAAAATAGAAATGTTCTTCCCTCCTATAATGATTTTTAAAATTATATTCTCTCCTTAAATTTCTTGATCTCTGTTTCTTAAATGAGATTTCTTAGTAAAGAAATTTTCTCAATTTTTTCAAAAAAGTGACAAATATTTGTTTAATCTGCATAATAGACATTTATCCATAATTTTATTAATCTAAACATTAAAAATAATAAATCAAAGCTTGATTTCTTCTGTTTGCCAATTTCTTATGTGTAAATACACTCAAAATTTAACAATTGACTCTGCTAGCTGGTGTAAGCTAGCTTCATCCATTCCATGGATAGGGAATAAAGTAATTAATTGTATTGGATTCCGGAGGATCTGACTTACAAATACCATCTCTAAAGTCTAATAGCTATGCATTCCTGGCAAATTATTTAATCATGCTAAGATTCAGTTTCTTTTTATTTAAAAAAGATCAAAATATCTACAGAAAATGGATCATAGCACTCTTCTGAGGCTCATATTAAATAATATGTAAAGTGCTTTGTTAACTTTTAAGTTCTGTGTGTTTTTTGTATTGTTCCTGCAACAAACCAAATACTCTGTACTTTGTTGGTATATATTCCATTCCTCTAGAGGTTAAAATTAGAAGAGAATTTGAGAGTAGCTACACACATTTCTTAACTTTGTACAATGAGGTATTCCTGCTTGAGAAGTGTAGACATTAGAAATTTTAATTAATTTAACTATATTGGTTTTGAAAGGCAACAAGATTCTGCACTTTGAACTTGCTTCTATCTTTGTTATCTCCTTTCCTGGAGTAAAACTATCATTGTTTTATGACAGTTCAGCAAAAAAAAAAAAAGATTCACACCAACAACTTATAAGTTTACTATACCCTGGAGTTTTATTTCTATAAATATTCAATGGCTATGTGAAATTTTAAGTGAAGTCTAAGTATCCTGCAATTTCTCTTCTGAGCTTTGTGGTTCCATCCAATCTGAACACATTGATCAATTTTGCTTAATTTCCACTGACTCTTATTTCTATCAGTTTATCAGCAAGTGTTTCCAGGTGCTCATTACACAGAAACATTGAAAGATTCCAAGAGAAATTCAAAGCTGGGATGGATGCATACAATTTGTTCTCCAGTGGAACTGGCCATGTGCATTTAAGGTCAGAATTCCACCTATGAAAATGTGCCAGTGTTAGTATATGTCATGAATTTTAATTTCTCTTGTTTGTCTTTCATTTTTACATTCATGCTAATTATATTCTTCTCTCTCAACATTGTCCTTTTTTCTTCAATTATCACAATCAAGTTATAATTTTCTCCACTGGTGCTCCCAGATTTTTTTTTTCAGTAATTTGTCTCACTAGTTCATTTTATCCCCTAGTATTTCTGATGATTTATTTCCAGTTGTCTGAACTTCTCTTTTTTGTCTTTTTATTTGCCTGCTATTTTTCTATGACCTCTATGCTTAGAATATTTTCGAATTCTTCAACTAAACATGCTTCAGTAAAGACATCTATTTTTTCTGACATTGCCTGCTTGACTTACTTTTTCTTTATTTCTCTTTGTATTTATATGTTCATAAACAGGTGTTATCTCAAAGTTTGTTTTGCCATAATACCGTATAAATTTATAGGAAAATGATGTTATTTATTAGGACAATTATTCTCATGATAAAACTTTTTTTTTTTCTTTTACACTGCCTTAATCAGAATTAACAAGCATTTTTAAAGTTCAATTTGTTAGGCAAACACATATGAAACAAATATGAAATATGTGTCATTGGTTTTAGTTTATGTTCTATTGAGGAGCTTATTTTTATAGATTGACATTCCAACTCAAGCTAAAATAATAATAGTAATATAATAATAATAACAGCTTAAAGGTTTGTAAAGAACATTTACAAATATTTTTCTATTTTATCCATGCAACAATCTTGGGAGGTAGATGCTATGATTAACTTGATTTTGCAAATAAGAAAACTGAGGCAGATAGAAGTTAAACGACTTTCATAGGATCACACAGCTAGCAAGTATTTGAAACAGGATTTAACATGTTTTTACCCCATGATTCATGCTCTATTTACTGTGTCAAATTAGTCTCAGTTCTTCAATGGTTTCATGATCTCAGTTATGTGGGTAGTTTCTCTATCCATAAAAATTATAATCGTTCTAAGTCTTATCATCTTGAGTAATACTTATTCATGTCTCCTTTTATATCAGTCATATCTATGTATCATATTAAAGATCTTTCTCAGTCTTGCAACACTCTCAGACTCAATGAAATTGTAATGCAAATATGTACGTTTTCATGTCATATTGCTCCAGTAGAATGCCAGTATATTAAAAGAATCAACCAACCTCTAATGTTTGACTCTCTAGTTTCTTGCACAATAGGACTTTTTCCATGCTTGTTGGATTAAATGTGGGTATCCACAAATGTAAGAGTTTTCAGGGGCACAGATGCATTAAATGACTTTCCAAGACTCATAACTTGTATGTCTTAGACACAGAATTTGAATCCAGTTCACTCTGCTACCCTGTTTGACTATCCATTATGTCAAGATGTCTCCTCTCTCTTTTCTACCCCCTCTCTACCTTCGTCACTCTTTTTCACTCTTTTTTTCTATCATTCTCTCTCTCTCTCTCTTTCTCTCTCTCTCTCTCTCTCTCTCTCTCTCTCTCTCTCTCTCTCTCTCTCTCTCTCTCACACACACACACACACACACACACACACACACACACACACACACAAACACAGACCCTATTAAAATAGGACAAGAAAAAAATTTAATGTTTAAATTTCACCATCTTAAAGTTTTGTGTTTTTCTGTTTTCATGTGGGAAAATTTCATTCTGTCAATACCAACCTAATTTACTTCTGGCTATAAGCTATAATAATTTATACCAGTAGATTTATTTGTGCTTTTCTTTAATGGAATGGTACTGTATTGGATCTCTCCAGCTCCTCGAGTTAAGCAAAGAAATTTTCCTAAGACATCTTTTTGGTACTTTCAACGTTGTATTATGTTTTCATCACACATCAATCAACATTTTTTAATGCTTAGTGGGAAGGGGAAGTGGTTTCAAATTCCATGTCAGACACATACAAGTTGTATGAACTTCTTCAAGGTCATATAGCTTATTTAATTTCTCTCTACCTCAACTTTGTAAAATTAGGGGCCATGTCTTCTAAAATCCCTTTCGATTCAAATATTCAGATTTCATGATCTTATAGACTTGCAGTTTCACTGAAGTAAGTAGTTTTGACTTTGTAAACTCCACAAATTCACAACTGCTCAGCAACCTATATTCTTATTTAGTCACCTGGGACATTGAGAGATTAAGTGACCTATAAGTAACTATGTCAGATTATGTTTAAACCCAATTGCTTTTGTTACCAAAGTTAGTCTTCTAATTGTTTTTATTACCAAAGTTAGTCTTCTAACTGCTATGCTATATTGCTCTGTACCTAGACATGTTCATTGTGCCGAATTAAGACATAGCATCATTACATAGTTTAAAATAGTATCTTAAGGAGTTCTCAGATGATTATATCTAAGGCTTTTTAAACAATATTTATGAAACAATGAAATGTCTGTTTTAGATTATTGAGAGGGGAAAAGACAGCTGCCATATGTACATGAATACAAAGTCCATTTTGCTATGTGTTTTTAATATATATTTTTAATATATGCACTTGATCATAAAAATAAGGATTAGGATGAGTGAAAATGAAAAGACTTTCCCAATGTGGGCATACTTTGCTAGTATTTAAAGAAACTATTCAAAATGTTTTGTTGGCAGCCTCCAGTAGTCTTTATGTAAGGGGGGAAAATACCAAAGCAATGCTTTAAGATACACAGGAAAGCAAACACAGCTGTGTTCTATACATACTTATGGTAAATTCATCTGCCCTTCTATTTTTTTACCTCAAACTTCTCAATGTGTTTTAGGTTTTGGTGTCCTAAAAATAAAAGAGAAAAACCAGATGGCACTATGAATAACTTGACTATTTAACGGAATCTTCAAAAACAAATTAAGCAAAACAAAACAAAACAAAAAGATAATAAACTCATTTGATATTTATAACAATCAAAAATATAAATATTCCTTCTAACTCTGACATTTAGTTTAAAGCCAAGATTCTTTTTTTTCCTTCATGACTAATATTATCTTTATTCCCTCATCTACTCTAATAATTGTCAATTGAATAAATAATCATTTTGGTCATCCATTTCTAAGCTAATTTTGTGACTTTATGCAATGAGAAACTGCAAAATAAAACCCAAATTCACCAATTTCTTGTAGTCATTATTTAAATGATGCAATTTTAAAAAAGTTAACCATTTGGTCCTATAGGAGAAGTGAATGAAGAAATATGTTAATGACTGAGTTTTCCTTTGAGGTTTTAAAAAATGTCTTTATAATTTTTTGAAGCATGCTTTCCTAAAAGAACAAATCTAAATGAAATTATGATTTGTTTTTTTTCCTATCTCTTACTCTTGCTTGTTTCCATTATTAATTAATTAATGAAAATGGTTCATTTCCTGTGGGTTTCAGAGTCCTTCACACTTAATATTTAACTTTGGTTGGTATAAGGAAATTTCACAGTTTGTAGAATTTTTAATCTCAACTTCTACTTACTGACATTTCCTATCAACCATCATTACATATGTTGCCTAATTAAAGAATATTATTTTGGGGGAAATAGAAAGAAAATTATTAATTCTACAGAATCATTTTCAATTATTAGCAACAGTAATATTACAATAGTTTAAGTGCTGTAAATATGTATTGTCTCTTCAGCATGACTTCCAAAGTATTCTCAATGTGCACAAATAAGATTCAGAAATTTCTTCTGCTTAATCTAGCTCTTTTCCAATTCAACATAAAATAAGTAAGTCAATTTATCTTAACTTTCCCTGAATATTTTTTTTCTAAAATATTAAATTTTTCCAAAAATAAGTTGTCATGGTTGTTTGTTTCTAAACTAATGGACTTCCTTTTTGGTTTCACATGGAAAATAAGATGTTCCTATGAGTCAAATGGACCACCTGTGTTTAAGTCAGTGTAGGAGAATTCTCCAGAGGGACAATGTAATGGTCCTATTTCCCTTAACCTCCAAACCCAGGAGGCTTCATCAGACAGGAAATCACAGGAATGTTTCCATCTAAACAATTTTATTTTTCTGGAAAGATTTCTTCAGCAAGCAATTTACTGCCACATGTTAAATCTAACATTGTCCCACCAAGGTCTTTCCTATCTCCCACTATAATTATTCAATAGATCAGTGTACTTCCCTGATCAACCTATTTTTTTTTAATTTAAGAATTACATATTCATTTTTTTTCATCGAAAAGTAGAGAAATAGAAATAATTTCTCATATTTTTATTCCAAAGGACTTTTAACACTTTAGTTATTTGCTCTTTTTAGAATAAAATATGTTAAAGGACCTTTAATTGATTTATTCCAAATATTAAGTTTTTCAACAATATCCACCAAATATACAAAATTGAGAGGAAATATATCTCATAAAAAGAATTAAATGAATCTTTTTTGTTAACACTGAGAAAACTGTGATTCTTTCAAAATAGATAAAACATGCTTTGTAGTATTTTGACATAAGAAAGTCAGTATGTCTAGTATATTTAGTAATGTAGGTGTATTCTGCTTGCATACTGCCAACAAATCATCATACAATTTTGCCAAGATACTCCCTTTTAATAGACAATTAGTTCTTTAAAGTTGGTTATGCTTTTAACAACTTGAAGGAAAAAAAAGAACTATGTGTATGTAACAAGTATTTCTCAATAGATGTTATTGTCTGTGAAATAAGGAATATTTCCAAATTTCACTGAGTTACATATTTAACTAGTTTATGTAAATATTTATTTCATTCTGAAATTATTTTAACCTTGTCACTGCAGAGCATAATATAATATTATCAGATATAATTTTCTTTATTTAAAAACTTGCTGATTTTTGCTTGATACGAATAACATTGTAAAGTAATATATAAAGTAATATAAAAGTAATATTGTAAAGTAATATATTTTCACTAATACCAGTTTCAACAGAATATCACATAGTAATATGTTGTATATATGTTGTCAAAATGAGCATTTTTAACTAAATCTTTTGCTTCATATTTTTATATGAAATACAGATTTTAGTTTTACTATTGAATGTAAAGCTATTTGTTCTGCATAATGAGGCTTTTTAAAAAATAAGCAATATCATTAAGTAAGCAAAACTTTTTAATGCTATAAGCATGGCTTTTGAAGAAAAAAACTTATCTACTTATTGAAAGTATTTCTCTTTTTTCAGGGGGAGGAGAAGGAAGAGCTAAACTTTTGGGAAGATGTTATCCACCTTCAGAGAAATGGGACTTACATAGATGCATTTGAAAGTATATGATATCTATATATATGTATTTGTATGTATGTATGTGTGTATATATGTGTATGTGTGTGTGTATATATATATATGTATATATTACTACATTTATTTAATTTTAGCCTTTAATATGAGGTAAAATGAGAAAAAAAGAATAAAGTAAAAAACACAGCAAAGAACTAAAGGAAACCTATAAGGAAGCAAAGAAAAGATGAATAATCTGAACAAATGTATACTATTTATTATATAGGCTTTCTTGAAATGGAATTACTACTTTATATTTTGAATTTTCTAATATTCTGTTCTGCACATAGCAATGTGTATTTTTTCTTTTTTATTTTGTATTTAATTTTAAAGTTAAAAGAAGGAATGAATTCATAAAAATATTATTTCACAATATCATTTCAATGAATTAGATTTCAGGCTATCTACAACTAAAGCAATCATAGAGCGCAAACACTATAAACTTTCCCTTCCAATGGAAAAATGTACTTTTATATCACAATGATAAATAAACTATTTTTATTTAATTGTGTTATTGTGTTTTGCTTTCTATTTCTGCATTTCTGCTTTTTTTACCAATACTTTCTCTGCTTATATAAGTTTCACTGACCCAGCTGCAGTCTTCAGATTGATAATATAGTTGGAAAATTCTTATTTATTTGTTCAAGACTTTTGTCTCCTGCACTTAGGGGAGGAACCATGTCCCTGTACTGGCTTGGGTAATAGAATCTTCTTGAAAAACTACATTTTCTTACTATTTTGCACTTTTTGACTTTTGATGCTTAATCTAGAAAACTCTGGTTTTGCTGGATTTTTTTTTTTTTGCTTTCATGATATTAATAACATACATTGTCCTAATTTATATCTAGGAAAAGAATTCAATGGCAACCTAGTCCAAACAAATCCTATTTACAGTTAAAGGAAATTGAGACCTGGGTAGGGATTTATTGATGGTCCCAGAGATAGTAATTATCAGAGGTGAGATTTCAACCCTACCTTTGACACCAGAATGTTTTTTTGTTTGTTTGTTTGTTTGTTTATTTGTTTGTTTGTTTTTCCATTAAACCACAGATACAGTGGTTTACTGGAAATGCTCAGATAGCATTTTATTCAAGACCACAGGAACAACTAGTTTTCAGGATTGAGAAGTAAAGGTTGCTTGACAAATGAACTCTGTTTGTGCAAGATTCAGTTCTTAGACCAACCTGCAATGAATGGTAGCTTGTTAATCTCTTTGGCTTGACAAGATTGAAGTGAAGCTCCAATCCATTAACACATATATTACACGAAACAATGAGAAGATGATTAGATGGAATATGACATGCAATATGGCAATAACAGTCAAAGAGTAAATAGATCTACAAAAAGAAAGAATATCAGAAGCAATCTAGGTTAACATCATCAATTTTTCAAATGAGAATACTAAGGACCTAGGCCATTAAGTGCTTTCCAAATATCATAAACATTCAAAGTATAACTTTTCAGACTCCAGGATTAGTGTAATTTTTACTGAACCAACTGGGACATTAATGATGAGGAATTTCCTTGATATTGCAATGTTTTCACCAACTAATGTATTTTGTTTCACTGTACCTTGGGGTGATTTTTGTACAATATCTTCATTTAAAAGAATAAGGAGCTGAAAATGGACAGGGGCAGGAAAGTATACCAATGAATAAAGACTTAGCAATAGAAATATAAAAATAGAAAAGCAATAGAAAATATAGGTTCATAATAAGGAAAAATAATATCCCCTGAACATGGTGCCATTTTAAATTTAAGAAACATACTGTTAAGGTTGAATCTCCTGGAAGTTTACAAACCAGCTTTGCTATTCAGTTATTTTAGTCAAGTATGACTCTTTTAGAGGGGCTTGCCATTTCCTTCTCCAGATTATTTTACAAATAAAGAAGCTAAGACAAACTAGTTTAACTGACTTTCCTGATATCATACAACTTGTAAATGTCTGAGGGCAGATCTGAACTCAGGTTTTCCTAACTCCAGGCTGGCACTCAATTCTCTGGACCATCTAGATGTCCATTTAGCAAGTACATCTTAATAATATGTTTATTAATTATAAGAGTAAATTGATGTAACCTTACAGGATTTGTTTATTTTTAAAAGTTCCTTCTTCAAGGGAAAGAGAATTTTTTTTCTAAAATAAAAATATATGGTTTTGTTTTAAACCCTGAGTAAAAAAAATTGTGAAAACTGTTAAAATTAATAAATTTCATAATAAGAGATGATTTTAATAAGCAAGACACTCACTGGCTCTAATGTGTTTTCTGCTTTTCAACAGACTTTCTTACCATTAATCTTTGTTTAAATTCCTAATGGCTCTCAAAAATCATCTGAAGCTCAAGGTTAGTCACAGCAGGGACTCTCATAACATAGTTTAAATAAAAGAATGGAAAATGATGAAGAGGTCAATGTGTCTAACTAAACAGATTGACATTTCTCATAATATTGAAATCATTCTCCTAGTTCAAAATCAGTTAAAAAATATCTGTATAAAAATCTTTAAGACAATTGGAAGCTTTTATACACATTAACCTTGCTTAAAGATCAGTGGATTTTTAATAAAGCATTTTATGTTTCACAAATGATTTGCTTCCAAACCAAATGGAGGAGCCAAGAATGTATTGAAGTTTGATTTAAAAAGCAAAATCATATAATATTTCCCCTTGACAAAATACAAACTCACATCATGAATGGTGCAAATAAAGCATTTTTAATATCTTTCATATAAGAAGCAAAATGTTTTAAATGAAAAATTGTTTTAAATTGCCTAATATCTTTCAACCAAATTAGTCCCTAAATTTAAGAGGACATTATCCATAATCTTCAAAGAGAAACAGGATTAGATGGAAGTGATAGTAGGCAATATTAATCCATCAGGAATTCTCATCTGTGAGAAATAAAACTTATAAATTTGAGTGTCTGAATTCATAAGTCTAATGTAATTTTATATGAATGGAAAACATCAGATATTATCTAATATCTCCTATCCATTCAGATAAATAATTAATTTTATTTCTATATTAACAAGGAGCATGAGTTAGAGGGGAACAAAGCACTGTTGCTATAATCTTAGGAATCTGACATTCATTTCCAATGAGTGATAATAAAGATAATGTGGATGTTGAGAGTAGGCAGTATGTATAAAGAAGAGATATGATATTGAATATTGAATTGTTCTGCTTAATTCATACTAGCTGCAGAACATAGGCAAATTAGTCTTAGTGTCTTTAAGCAACTCTTTAAAACTCTAATTTATAATTTGGTAATGTGCACTGGAGCAAGGTACTTCCATTCTTCAAACTTTCCCCATAGATGAAATCATAACTCCAGGCCAAATATAATATTAATAGAGTCACATTATAAAGATCACAACATCCTCTAGTCACAAAAAGAAGTGAGAATATAGGTAATAGGGGAACAGAATGTGCTATATAAGCATATTTAAGATATCAAAAGAAAATATAGAAAGCATCTATACACTCCCATTTATAGCATGTAAAATAGACCATCCTATTGCAAATGTATGGGAAAATATAAACAAGAACCAAACAAAATAGCTTGTGAATTTTATTGATGGAAATAAAAATAAAATTGAGATGATATATTCTATATGTGTATGTGCATATACATACACACATATTCTATATTCTATATGCATTTATGTATATATATATATATATATATATATATATGTGTGTGTGTGTGTATGTGCATGTGTGTGTGTGTATTACAACTATAGATATAATTATATAGTTAAGTATGAGCTATGACAGCTAGTTAGCTCAGCAGATAGAATGCAAGACCTGGAGTGAGGAAGTTGTGATTTCAAATTCAGCCTTAAATGCTTACTAGCTATGTAACATTGAGCATCACTCAACCTTTGTTGGTCTTAATCAACTGGAGGGGCAAAAGGGCAAATCACTGCAGTATTTTTGTCAAGAAAACTACATAGATGGTAATGGACCAAGGCTTAAGAAGAGTTGGATTTGATTAAATGACTGAATAATAATAATAATAAACATGAAACAGTAAGAACTATTGATGGGCTAAAAATGGGATTAGTCAGTAGGATAATAGTAATGGGCTAATAGGGGATTATGAGGAGATAATGAAGTTGTTTTTCTTTCCCTTTGAAAGAACCATGTGAGATAAGGCTGTTTGTCTAATTGTCTTAGAAGTCATATTCAACATTCTGCTGCCTGCCAAAAAAAAAATTTATTAACCAAATCCCAAAGAACTCTTCTCAGAGAGAGAAATCCAAATGGAAAATGCTCTATCCTGCTTCATAAATTTCTGACAAAAGGAATTTTCTATTTAGAAAAGTTTCCAGTGACAGAAAAATGTACATATTTTAGTGGGAAAAGTATAGTAGTTGTAATGTTCGTGGGCCTGGTTTCCACCAAAATTTTATCTATATTAGTAGATCTTCAATGATGATCTGTCTTGTGGTAAATTGGAAAAAAAAAAAAAAAAAAAAGTGCAGAGTTTAAGAATAGTATAGCGTCCCTTGAAAAATTCCAAAGAGGAAATGGCATTTTGGTTAACAAAAGAAAAGGCCCCTCTTAAATATTCTTATTCACTACAGTCATATGTAAACAAAATATTTCTCCTAATTTGAATTAAACACAGACACATACATTTTTAGTGTGATTATTACCAACAACAAAATTCTCTCTAGTTTCCACGGAGATCCTTCCCCGAAGTTTCCTTGGAATTGATTTAAGTACTGGTAATATTTTCCAGCCTTTGGTGAATCAGCCCAGTTGTATGCTATCCCCTACTTTCTACTCCTTGTCTTCTCATCTTATCTTCATGTAATTTTCCAAATGACAACGTTGGATTACCTCCACGGTTCTGCATTCTTTATAGCTATTCTTTTACTTCAGAACAAAACTGGAAAAAAAATCATGAAATTTTGCCTATTGGGTCCATTATAAATTTATGTTACATAATTTCAAATGGTCACCTTCTTTGATTCATCATCTGAGTGAAGTTTTCATCTCTGTTTCCAGGAGATAAAGAAATTAAATCTCCAAGCAGAAAAAAGCATTTTATAGAATACTTTTCAAGGAAAACTTAGCCTTATCTGCATAGAGGAAAATTTAAGATATTGTCTCTATTTTACTTGGTCAGAAAGCTAAGCTGCCATAGAGCAAATGTAAGAAGATCAACCACTTTTAAGCCAAGCTAAAATACCTCTTTCACAAAACATATGCACAGGAACAGCAAAGAAGGCAGGGTATACCTCGACTGAAAGAGATGTTCCAAGTGCTCAGTTGCCCTTAGAGGAATTGATCCATCATTTCAAAGATCAAAGTCTTTCACTATTAAGTCACAGACCCTTGGGATATTCCTGAAAAAATATTTTTTGCATTCTAGCTAACCTGGATGCAACCTTTGCATTACAGAAACAATGGATAGTGTTTCCATACTTAAAATACATGCATTTTTGTTGATTTTCATCATGGAAAGGAGTACTTATTCTAAGGTTGTTATGCTGTATTTACAGGTTATATTTTTGAACCATTAGCATAACCTGCCTTGTTGAAACTATGATTATTTCACACATGGTCTGGTTTTTTGTTTGTTTTTACTAAATTGGCCATTTATTAGTAGAACAGCCAATACAATTCCCCTTAAATACTGGGAAATTTTCTCATTATATTATGATTACTACAATTTTCATTTGTTTGATATTATAACATTTTTTAAAGCTGATACCCTTATCCAGAACCATGTTCCAGAATTTTATACAAATGTCAATGAGAATATGTATTTTTAAAGTATACTAAGTTTCTAGAATCACAGTATCATAGATCCAAAACTGAAAGAATCCTCAACCTTTTCTTTTTACATATGAATACAACTGGAATCTATAAAGCCTAATCCAAGGTCATAAAGCTTAACCTATCAGAGTAAGAATCCAATTTTTTTTGTGGTTTTTAAATACATGAATTAAAATATATTATTTCTTTAGATGATAAATTGAAAGCATCAAAAATCTGATACATTCCACTTAAGCAGTACATAAATCTGTTACTTTGTCTCTGAAATAAAATTTATTATAGTTTTAGAAGATCCTTAAGTAAATTATTTCCTTGATTGAAATTAATAATCACATTTATTGAACAAAATTATTTCTATTGACATGACTTTAAATAAATGTTTGCCATCCTAATAGAAGTTATATAAACTGCATAGTACAAATCAAATAATTCCCTTTATTCTCCTAATTGGATTGTCTGCCACTAATGTTTCCACTATCTAATCCATGTCACTTCTGACCTCCATAAATTTCCATGGCTTCCTGTATCTCTAAGATAAAATGGAAAATCCTCTTTTTTTACTTATAAATCCCTTCATAATATTTGCTCAATTATATCTTTCCATCATCATCATATTTTTTTGCTCTCTATAATCCACCCAAAGTAGCATTTTTATCATTTCATGACATTTCTTTGATTTCCATGTCTTTGAACCAGTTCTCCTCTATGTCTATCATGCATTCTCTCTTTTCCTCTGCTGCATAAAATACTTGACTTACTTTTAGACTTGGATCATTATTTACTTTCTATATGAAATTTAACTCATCCTCTAAGCTATAAGTACCCTCCCTCCAAATAAGAATTGTGTGCTTATTTAGTGTGTATTTATATGTACTTATATTTCATATTTACATATATATATATATATATATATATATATATATATATATATATCCCTCGATGAGTTCCTTTAGGGCTTGTAGTGTTGTATTTTTGTCAGTGTATATTCAGTGCCTTTCCCAAGGTGTGGAACATAAGTCAACTCTGATTGACTGATTAATTCATAATGTGGCAATTCTATATTGATAATTCAGATCCTCTTGTTTTCAGATAACATGGCAATGATTTTTTTTTTACATAATAGTATGACTTTCTCATTTTTATTCCATAAAACTTTGCAGATGCTCCTAAATGAGACTTATTATCAGTCAGAAAAAAATAATTATGCTTGTTGTTTAGTAGTTTTTTAGTAATATCTGACTTTTCCTTATAATATTTTTAGTGGTTTTCTGGAGATCTTGGAAGAGTCTTTATTTCAGTAATCACCACAAGAATAGCCAGGTGTTAAGTCCAAATTCTTTATTTTCTACTTCCCAATCTAGTTTCCTTACCTGGGGCCAACTTTCTGGAGAGCCTTTGAGACCAGCCTTGGTCTCAGTGGGGAAAGTGCAGGAGGCCAGCTACCACTGTGGTGTGAGGTGAAGTGAGTGAATCTGACTCAGTTTGTCCCAGCTTATATGCTCTACACTGAGTATAAACCAATCATTCTATCACTAGGAAACCATTATTTGTTGTAAGATCAAATCAATCATACTGAACTTAGAGAACTATTAATCACCATTCTAAACTAGATAACCATTGTCTTATCAATTCCACTGACTTAATACCTTGTAAGAATCCTTGTTTTAAGTACAGAGTTCTGGCCTATAACACTTCCTGACCCCTTTAAGAGCTTTCTTGATAAAGATACTAAAATATTTTGCAATTTCCTTCTCATTTTATAGATAAGGAAACTGAGGCATACAGAATTAAGTGACTTGCCCAGAGTGACACAATTAATAAGATTTGAACCTAGGTCTTCTTGAACCAGGCCTGGCACTCTATTCACTGTGCCATTTTTGTACCCTAAGCCTATTTAAAAACAAAGAGAAAAGAAAACTGTTACAAACAGAATTTTGTAGACCAAGGATGGACCAAGAGCAGTCTAAGATCCAAAGTCTCACTACAATCCATTTTAATACTCTAATGAACTAAAAATATTTAAAATTTAATATTTTAAATACAAAAATAATAATTTTTACTGTTTATAATGTACGGTCTAGCTCCCTGGGGGAACCTCAGGATCAGTCAGCATCTGGATCAATCAAAGTCCTTGATGTTTAAGGGGAGAAGTGAAGGAGGCAGGCAAGCTATCATTCGGCTTGCCAAAGATGTATCCTGGATTCTGGAGTCCAGAGTCTCCAGCCTCTCTCCTCCTTGTCCTGCAGCCAAATGACCCTGACCTCTCTCACTTAGCCCACCAATTCTTGCCTACGATTATCTCATTACCACACATTCAGCAAGCACCAATGGTGAGGAAAGCCATCAAATTACCATATCATCTAAGTATATGCTTATAGAACTATTATCTCACATGGAATAGGTAATTAGCCTTAAGTGTTCTGCTTCCTGATTCAAGTATGCCTTTTCAGAGTTTCAGCCCTCTACATCTCCTGCTTTCTTTTGTTGGTCATGAACTCCCTGATTTCTCAGGGAGGTAAGAACCCCCCAAAAAAGAGATGATAATTCTCCCCCTGACTTCTAGGAAGGGAGGTGAAAAAACTAAAAAAGAGGTGATCATACCATCCCTAACTTCTCAGGAAGAGAGATGAAAAACACTAAAGGAAAGTGGGAAGTCAAGCCAGATATTGTTAGTGGGTTTCTGGACTGAAACATCTTACTAGAAGCAGGTATATACAAATCCATCAGCATAGAAGGTATTATATCACAGGCTAATGGTAATGACTCTCCCCATAGCTGGTGCAGACTCAATGTGGTGTAACAGACATGAATTGTACATGCAAATAGTGATATAACAAACAATATGAATCAACATGTATTATATTGTAAAAGATTTCTGGAAGTCCTAGAAGGAAGGTATATAAATAACAATCAGACATGTGCCATCTTCAGCAGCCAAGAGATAGTCCAAAACCAATCTATTGTCAATTACTTCATGTGTCAGGGAATCCAATGATCCCTGCAAGTTTCTGAAGTCCAGCAACAGTCTTTTTATGTGTCAGGGAATCCAATGATTCCTACAAATTTTTAAGTCTTGTAATAGTCTTATTATTTCTCAGGGAATTCAATGATTCCTGCAGATTTTGAAGTCTTGCAACAGTCTTATCATGTCTCAGAGAATCCAATGATTCCTGAGAGTTTTCAAGTCCTACAACAATTTTATTGTGTGTCAGAGAATACAATGATTCCTGAGGGTTTTGAAGTCCTGCATCAGTCTCATTAACAATTTTTGATGTTCATGAGTCAAGTGTGCAAAATGTTTAGAAGTATATGCTGGTCCATTATCTGTTTTTATTGCTTGTGCTGTGGGTGCCTCTTTTGTAGCAAAAACTGATATTTCCAAGGGTTTTTGAGTGACTCTTTCAACCACATTGGATAAAGCCAGTTCAACTTCTCTCAAAGCCTCTTGAACTTCTTTTGTAAACAGATGTGGTGAGTTTAAAGCAATTCCCCTTAAAATGTCATGTAATGGTTACAATTGATAGGTAGTCAAGCCAACACTGGATATATCCATTGGATATCTCTCATCAGTTTCCAAAAGTCATATCTGGGTATTGAACTTCTAAAGGCTCTGGGGTGTAACATCAGCTGTCATCATGTCATCATGTCAGAAAACCACAAGTTTTGTCCAGGTTCTAAACATGCCTTTGCTATAAATTTCCAAGTCACTTGGTATTATGGGCCAGAACTTGAAACAAGGTGCTAAGTCAGTAGAATTGATATAAACAATGATTATGTACTTAGTACTCACTAGAGTTCTACAAGATTCCTACCTTTAAGAAAGCATATACAAGCTAGGAGCTTCAACCAGGATTCAGTCTGGGAAATTCAGAAGCCAGAGAAGGTAGTTGAAGAGATTCAGAAGCCAGAGAAGGCAGTCAGACTGAACTAAGGAAGACAGAGAAGTGGTGGCAGGCTGTCTTGTGGAGAACAGTGAAATCAAGATTCCCAAGGGATTTGGACTTTAATACGTGGCTGCATTTGGGGTGATTACTGAACTGAAACTAAGGCTGCCTCCAGAGACTCCAAGAAAACCCCAACAAAATAACATTACATTTTAGAGAAGAATATTATAACTAGGGGTTAAAATTTCATAAGCAAAATTCTCTAATTTTAAGGGTCCACTAAAGAGGCCAGGCAAATGCAGTTAGGATATAATGGGTCCATTGCCTGGAGGTCCCTGGACTCGATGAGTTATGAGTACATAGGGACTTCCTTCCTAGGTAGGACCTCCAGCCATGATGGGAATCCTAAACACTCTGAAATATCATCAGGAATGGGAAGAATTTCTATCACTGATTGACTTATGCCTATGACCTCATGGATCCAATATAAGCTCTGTGGAGGAGGAGTCCAACCCTTTTCACCTGGAGCTCAGCCTTGGGGAGAGATACTAAGAGAATGCAGGAGATCATAGAGTGAGGTATAAACCTGGTGAATAAAGTCTAAGCTTGTCTGCAAAAACTCTAGGGTGTTCTGTTGTGCTCAAACTGCGTCCATATGAGATATCAGCCAGAGGATTTCTGAAGGGCTCAGGAAGAGGTAAGTTGATATTAATATTTACCAGAAATTTCTATTCTCAAATCAGCTGTATTCTACCCTTCCTCTTTGTCTTTAAGTAGTGCATTTTGTAATGGAGTCATAGGGTGGGAGAGGGAGGGTTGCTGGGGGGAGGTGCTGGTGGCATTGCTGCTCTTCCCACTCTTCCTCCTCCCTCCACCCAGGAAGGTGAAGTTGATGGGGGAGGGTCAAGAGCCTGCTCTGGTGTAGGAGGAGGTAAAGCTGAACTGTGAGAATGGGAATCACCACACCCTTTAAATTCATTCAACTCCCCATGCCTTTTGGCTATTTTTTCATTATCCTCCCCCTTCTCTTCATCCTTCCCATGCTTCCTTGTCTGGCTATTCTTTTTTTTTTAGAACTTGTGGGATTATGTTGTATATATAGAATTTCCTTAGAAATTGAATCAGGATCATTATCATTGTAATATTCACTTAGTGCTCTCCTACTAGTTTCCAATTATCTGCCTCTATTTCTTCTTCCTTGGAGAACCAAGAAGACCTGCACTCTAATGTTTCTTAGTCCACCAATCTGCTCCCAAGTTACAAGCAAACCTTGCCTCTTTATTAACCTAAGTATGCTTTCTATAGAGCTCCCTCTTGGGGGTGGGGTGGGGGAGGCTCTTTTTTTCCTAATATCTTCCCCATTTCAGCCCTTTTATATGTTAATACTCACCCTACTTCCTGGTCACAGGGACTTCTTCACTGAAATTATGGTCCTTAGTCCACATTGCATCAATATATAACGTCTTGGCTAGCTTGCTGGAGGGACTCAGGCTCAGTTAAAGTCCAGATCAATAAAAGTCCTTGATCTTTAGGGGGAGAAGTGAAGGAGGCAGGAAAGCTGTCACTCGGCTTGCCAAATATGTAAGCTGGATTTTGGAGTATGCAATCTCCAGCCTCTCTCTTCCTCATCCTGCAGCCAAGTGACCCTAAATTCTTTCCCTCAGCCCTCCAATCCTTGCCTACAATTATCTCATCACCACACATTCAGCAAGCACCAAAGGTGAGGAGAACCATATCATCTAAGTATATGCTTATAGAACCATTATCTTGCATGGAATAGGTAATTAGCCTTAAGTGCTCTGCTGTCTAATTCAAGTACACCTTTTCAGATTTTCAGCCCTCTACAAGTGTTGGCAATATAAAATAGACAAGGGCAGGATTTGGTCCACTGGCTGTAGTTTGCCAATCTCAGATTATTGCATGGACAGACAATATAGAGAGTCCTTATATCAATGTAATTTATTTCAGATAGAAATGGATAAGGAGTGTAGGCTACAATTACACAGGATGGATACAATTGCTTATATTGTCTTTGGGAATTCATGTAATGGTTTTTCATGATTGCAAACTTTGTCCTGAATCAAAGGCAATGTTTTGTTTTGTTTGTTTTGTTTTTACATCAATGTTCCTTGATTGTTGCTATATGGCTGAAAGCCATGGAATCCTATAGTCTGCAAAGAATTAAAGATCCAGGTCATCCAAAGCACAATGGAGATGCACATGGTGAAAATAAGTAGTCTGTGACATATTACCATTAAAAATTTGCGTGGGGAATCAGCACAAAAGATGTCATCAGAGACATTTTTAAAAAACTGAAAATTGGGTGGTCCAATCATATAATAAAAGTGAGGAAAAAGCAATGAATGGCTCATGTGGTGCACTGAAATGCATGTAGTGGCAAGAGAATTAGAGGGAGGACCTCAGAACATTAGGTGGACTATCTGGAAAGGATTTGGGGGTTGCTATAGACCACAGATGAACAAAGTAGAAGGTATGAAAAGTTTGGAATTTATAAAGTTGGGGGGATTACCCACATTGATGAAATAATAATCCATCAAAGTAAACATATTTGTTATATTTTACCAAAAAAAAAAAACAAAAAACAAAAACAAAATAAAATAAAAATAAGCAAGTAAATACACAATCTATACCCAAGTTGACTAGATGATGTTTTACCAAAAGATCTATTGGAAATTTTAATTAATTAATAACCAAATTAATTCAACTTTCACCCTCTAATCATACAGCATAACTCAACTAAAGTTTCTCCAGTCAATGTTATTGGACACTCTTCTTAAATTCATATATCTTTCAATTCCTTTCTTCCTAAATATACTTCAGCTACTTCCTGAAAAGAAGCCATGTTTGAATCCTGAATTTTCATTCTAGTTGTTAAAAAACTATTGATAACAAAAGTAATTTAGATATTTTACTAAACACTCCAGTGAGGGAACTATTAAAGTCTTTCAGTGTTGTTTTCTCAATAAAATATTCATGATATCAATTATAATGCTTAGATGATAGCTGTAGGACAGATAAAAAGATAGCAGTAAGTTTACATCTAAATATAGATATCCTATCTCCATTAAGTTTCATGCTACTATATAAAATACTATAGCTGAGCTAAGATGCTAAAAATAATACTAAGTATACCACAAAGTTAAAAGATTGTCCCACTGAAATTTTGACATTTGAGAACTTTTAGTCTCTTGTTTTGTTAATTACACATTCATAGCTATTAACAAGAAACAAAAATTTATTCATAGAAGTGTCGAATGTTGTCAGTTTATGACAATTTCCAAAATTTTCTCTTGAAGTGAATTTTGCTATTCATTAATACTAAATGTTTGTGGCATATCTGAGATAAAAATGCTTAGTACTTTCTGCTATTCCCCCATTTAAAGTAAGGTGACATTATATTCTCCTGTTATTATGTGGAAATGCAATATTCATCTTCCACTGAGGTAAGAGAGAAAAGGTAAATGAATTTTTCTCACTTGGAAACACAAAATGAAAATGGAAAGTAATCAAATGTCTCCTCTTTGTCATCTGTTAACACATTTTTATATGGAAGATGGAAAATTGCTATTTTAATGAAATAAAAAAATTTGGAGAAATGGAATATGTTTTATTAGATTTGCTATAACACACACATAGCTTCTTGAAAGCTGACATTGCTATTGCCATTTACTTTGTATCTTAAAAATACATTTTATCCCAAATGATTCACATCAAAATAATTCACATCAAAATAATTAAATTGTTCATGGTAGTGATTACATAGTATATTCCAAGTTAGACATTTTTCCCTGCCCTAAGAATGTTCAAATGAGCTACAGGCACACTGGGTAATAGTAGAACTTGGATCTTCTGAAATCCATTGCTATTCCCAATAAATCATGTTGCAAAAACATATAGCCACATGAATGTGACCATTATATCATGTGGAGAAGATTTCTGACATTCATCAATAGCCTTCTTTCATTTTCTCTTAGTCCCCAGGGAAGCATAGATTGTTGAGGATGGGGGACAGGAGGGCAGATGGTATAGGAAAGTTATGAGACACACTACCACAAATAATATAGCTTATATTACCTTCCCTTACAAATTACCTTGAATTTAATTATTGTCATTATTTTTATTTATTCTTTATACAAGTAGTCCCCAAAGTATTAATTTTTTTCCCCCTGAGACTGGGGTTAAGTGACTTGCCCAGGGTCACACAGCTAGGAAGTGTTAAGTGTCTGAGACCAGATTTGAACTCTGGTCCTCCTGAATTCAGGGCTGGTGCTTTATCCACTGTGCCACCTAGCTGCCTCTCACTTTTAAATTTAAAATGCCTTTCCCAGCATAACTTTCCCCTATATTCTTAGCTTACATTTATTTTCCATTAACTCTACTAATAACCTGTATTTATATAGTTACTTGCATGCTGTCTCACTTTCAAAATGGCAGAGAATTTTGAATGTTGATACTTTTCTAGTGGTGATTATAGAAGGCTGGAGCTCTGGAAAAATATACTTGAAACAAGTATACTTACAATACTCAGTGTGATTGATGAGATAATGGTTCTCTAGTTTACCCTTATATACTTAGTGATGTAATTGTACTAAGGTATATAAGGGCTGAGAGGACTTGAAATAAGCAGACTGGAGAGAGACTCAAGTGAAAATGTACCTGAGCTCTATCTCAGACTCCAGACTCCAGAAAGATCCTCGAGGAAGCTAGCCCAGACACTACATTTTGACATTCAAATGTGGAGCACTGAAAGAAATATACTAAGGCTCTAAATGTAAGCATCTACACTCAGCAGTTTGACTGACACAATCATAAACTCAGTGGAGAAGTCCCTGTGACCCAGAAATAGGGTCAGTACAACAATAGACAAGAAAGAAACTTTGGTACAGGATAAACTAGTTGCTTTCATTTTTCAGCTGAAATGGGGAAAATACTAAGAGCTTTCCCTACCCCAAGGGAAGTATATAGAATGAGTAGTTAATAAAGAAGCAAGATTTGTTGGTAATTTGGAAGCAGATGACTGGACTCTTAAATATATTAGAGTGCATGTCTCCTTGGTTCTCTAAGGAAGAAAAAATAGAGCCAGATATGTGGAAACTAGTGGGAGAGCAATTAATTGAATATTATGAAGCTAAGGGTCCTGATCCAGTTCCTGAAGAAACATTCTATATACACAACACTACACAATTGGCTTTAAAGGAGACCACTAGTACCAAAAAAAAAAAAAAAGAAAAGAAAAGAAAAAAAATTTATGAGAACAGCCAAATAAAAAAGTATAAGGAGAAAGAGCAGGGAGAGTTGGGCAAAGAAAGAATTAAGTACAATGCTGATAAGCTTAAAGAGTGTGGCGCTTCTCACTTTCACAGCTCAGTTTCATTTCAGCCCATACCTAAGTAGGCACCCTTAGAGCATTTCCCCATATCCTGACCATCCTCCCTCAATTTCACCTTAAAGGGTGGAGGTAGGAGGATGAGTGGGAGGGACACCATCAGCACCACCCATTAGCAATTTTGTCCACCCCCTATGACAGGAGTACAAAAGGCATTAGTTAAGCTCAAGAGAAAGGACAGGCTATATCTTATTTAAGAATAGAAGCATATCCTGTGATTTAAGAGTTTGACTCTTCAGGTCAAGAAGGAAGAAGATACACTCCTTTTAATCTAGAAATTATCAAAGATCTGAAAAAGCCTGCATTCTTTATGGGTCTGCATCATCTTATGAGAATATGGTATTAGAGAATTTGGCTTATGAAATTTTAACCTCTAGAGACTGGAAATCTATAGCAAAGACATGTTTAGAACCTGGACAAAACTTCTTGTGGCTTTCTGAGTATAATGAACTCTATATAATACAAGCCCAATGAAATAGGCAACCTGGAGTTTATATACCAGTCACCTTTGAAGAACTAGCAGGTTTAGGTCCTTATGCAGACACTTTAAGCACAGATTAATTACCCTTTCACAACATATGAGTAAATTGCTTCTGCTGCTATCAAAGCATGGGGCACCCTCCCAGGAAGACAATATAGAAGGAAAGCCTTCAAAAAAGTAGAGCAAGGTTCAAACAAACCCTTTGCTGATTTTGTGGGACATCTGCAGACAGCTGTCATCTGAACTATTGGTGAAAATACAGCAACCAAAATTATAAGATAACTTGCTAGAGCAAATGCTAATGAGGTTTGTAAAAGAATTATACTAGAATTTCACAAGGATGCTCCTTTAGAGATCATAAGGCACTGAGCCACAGTGGGCACAAATGCATTTTATACCAAGGCTATGATGCAGACTTTTCAAGACCTGAACATGGCAAAGGACTTCCAGAGAGACTTGTCATTGCTTTCAATGTGATAAAGTAGGACATTTGAAAGCTCAATGTTGGCATGAAGATAAAGTGAAAAAACAGGGTGGGAGAAAAAGACCCAAAATCCCATGTCCAAAATGCAACAAAGGCTTCCATTGGGCATCAGAATGTAGATTAAGTCAGGAAAATAGGAAGCAGAACTTTGTTCCAGGGCTCCAGGCAAAAAAATACTTGGTACGTGATGGCAGCCAATGTTACATCTAGAGAATCTTTATAAGTTCAGTACCCCAACATTATCAATCAGGCAAGAAGCAACCTGATGGGAGAAAGGGATTACAATTGGAGAAAATAGAGTTGTATGCAACTGGTACTACTGAGATATTCCCTGGAGAAGTAAAATCTGTCCCTATCTGGCATATAGATCCTTTGCCTCCAGACACAGTAGGCTTGATCATTTCACCTCCTGAGTGCTTGCAAAATGTGTCCATCCATACACTGCTTTGGAAAACTGAGGAATGTGTAGCTAATATCCCCATCACTAATACAGGTAGACAATGTGTAATCTATCACGCTGAAGAAGTAGTAGAACAGGATTATTGATAGACACTACTGACAGGCAGTCTGGTGAGATTTTGACTCCCAACAACAGAATCCAGGAATATTCTTGACTGCAGCCATTACAGCTGACCATTCTGTGCTCACTATCTATGTAAATGGCATATCATTGAAAGGGTTGGTAGACATGGGGTGTGGGAGGGAGGCAGAATGTTATTAGAAGTGCCAATTGTCCCAGTCATTGGACAAAGATTAAGGCATAGGAGGATCAATATCAGATAAAGTTAGTGATACACTTTTGAGATGGACATTTGCAGGTGAAACAGGAGTTTTTTACTCTTTTTATAGTTGAAAAAAACCCTATCAATATGTGAGGAAGAGACATTTTACAATAGTTAGGATTACAAATGAGTACTTTTAAGTTTTACAACCCAACCCTATAACTTCGGCTTTTTAGGCAGGGCGTTGTTGAAGGCCTATCACCTATTCCCATTCAATGGAAAACTGATACATTGGTGTGGGTAGGACAGTATCCCTTAACAAGTGAAAAAGTTCAGGCCTTAATAGATATAGTACAGGAGCAACTTAACCAAGGGCACTTACAATCTTCTCTAAGTCCTTGGAATTCCCCTGTATTTGTTATTTAAAAAAAAAAAAGAAGAAGAAGAAGAGCGGGTGGCCTCTGCTGTTGGAAAGTTTACACAGAGCTCTCTGCTGCAGCCTGACTGCTTTGCTTTGGTGGTGGAGTAGGGGACCAGCAGAGAAATTGGAACCTGGGGTAGAGGGACCCTGAGGGATGCCAAAGCCCGAGAGACTCAGCCTTTCTTCTGTATAGTGAAGGGGTTGGCTGGGGGTAGTGGAATTTCCCCAGCCCGACTTTGCTCCCCCAGGCAGGGACACTTGTACGGTGAGGAACAGGAGGATTGCAAATACTCAAAGTGAGCGTTTGTGAGGGGGGCAGTGATACCTTTGCTCCTTAACCACTAGCCCCAAGGTGGTCACTAATCCTCACAGCTGGGCACTTACACAGCCCAGTCCGTGATACCCAGGCCTAGCCACTTTCCTGTGAAGCTCTTCCCAGAGCCCTCCTGCATCTCAGCCATTCCTTGCAGCCCAGTGAGAGGGCAAATACTGCTAAACCCATCCTCACTCTGCAGAGGAAGCTGGTAATCTCCTTGCCCTGAAGGCAGACCCTGAAGGCTTAAAAAAAAAAAAAAATGAGCAAAAAAATGAAGAAAAATATTTAAAGCTTCTATGCAGAAAAAGAGCTGGTTTCCAAACCTGAGGAGGCTAATAGCAGACAGCCTCCAGACAATTCCCCAAATAACGCTCTCCTAGAAGAAACTATTAAATATCTGAAGAGAGAATTAGAAGAAAAATGGGAAAAGGAAAGAGAAGCTATGCTAGAGAATACCAATGTCCTGAAATGTGAATTGGAAAAGGTAAAGAATTCACAGGAAGTGCAGGGAAATAGAATTAAGGAGTTGGAAAAAGTAAAGAAATCACAGGAAAGTAGGATCTGTGAATTGGAAAAGATAAAGAATTCCCAAGAAAGTAGGATTTGTGAATTAGAAAAAGAAAATAACTCACTAAAAAACAAATTTAGTGAAGTGGAAAAAAAATTCCATGGAGCAAAACAACTCATTTAAAAACTCAATTGGACACATACAAAAAGATGTTAAAAATTTAATGAAGAAAATAACTCATTAAAAATCAGAACTGAACAAATAGAAATGAAGACACCAAGAATCAGTCAAGCAAAGCCAAAAAATTCAAAATCTGCAGAAAAATATCAGCTTTCTACTTGCCAAAATGACAGACATGGAAAATAGATCTAGGAGAGACAATCTGAGGATTATTGGACTTCACAAAAATTATGATGAAAAAAAGAGCCTAGATATTATTTTACAGGAAACCATTAAAGAGAACTACCCAGAGTTAATAGAACCAGAAGGTAAAATAGACATTGAAAGAATTCATTGAACACTTTTTGAAAGAGACCCTTAAAAAAAAAAAAAAACTCTATTGAACATTGTGGCCAAATTTCAAAACTATCAGACTAAGGAAAAATATTACAATATTACAAGCAGCCAGGAAAAAAACAATTCAAATACCAAGGTGCCACAATAAGGGTCACTCAAGATCTGGCTGCCTCTACATTAAATGATCAAAGAGCCTGGAATCTGATATTCTGATAGGCAAAAGAACTTGGAATGCAGCCAAGAATAAACTACCCAGCTAAGTTGAGCATTTCCTTCAATGGAAGAAGATGGACATTTAATGAAACAAATGAATTCCATGTTTCTAAGTAAAAAACCAGATCTAAGGAAAAATGTGATCTCCAATCGTTGGTCTCAAGAGAAGCATAATAAGATAAAAGGGACTCTTGAGAACTTTATTTCTGTTGTGGATATGCATTAAGACTACATGTATAATTTGATTTTAAGGATATAACAACAACAAAAAAAGGAAGTAGAAATGGAAAGGGGATAGTGTAAGAAAAAGGGGTAAGGGGAGATAAAAAGAGGGAAATTTAGGGTTAGGGTTACTAAGAGGCAAAGAAAACCTATCACATATGCGGGAAGTTAGAGAGGGGGAGAAACATTGTGGGAACCTTACTCCCATCAAAATTGGCTCAAAGAGAAAATAATTAACATATTACTTTTACAGAAAATTCTTTCTCACCTCATTAAAAAAGAGGGAAAGGAAAAGGGAAAAGGAAAAGATCAGTAAGGAAAGGGAATAAGAAAGGGAAAGGGATTTAAAGGGAGGAGAGAGGGATATTAAAGAGTGAGGGCTGCATGACGCAAGTGGGGCTCATAAGCTAATACTGGGAAGGGGGTTTGGTGGGAGTAAGGGGAAAAAAGCATAATCAGGGGATATTATGATGGCAGGAAATACAGAATTAGTCATTTTAACTATAAATGTGAATGGGATGAACTCTCCTATTAAGTGGAGGCGGATAGCAGATTGAATCAAAAGTCAGAAACCTACAATATGTTGTTTACAGGAAACATATTTAAACCAGGGAGATACCTACAGAGTAAAGGTAAAAGGCTGGAGCAGAATCTATTATGCTTCAAATGAAGTAAAAAAAAAATAAAAAGGGGTAGCCATCCTTATCTCAGATCAAGCAAAAGCAAAAAATTATCTAATAAAAAGAGATAAGGAAAAAAATATATCTTGCTAAAGGGTAGCAAAGACAATGAAGCCATATCAATACTAAACATATATGTACCAAGTGGTATAGCATCTAACTTCCTAAAGGAGAAGTTAAGAGAATTGCAAGAAGAAATAAGACAGCAAAACTATAATAGTGGGAGATCTCAACCTTGCACTCTCAGAATTAGATAAATCAAACCACAAAACAAATAAGAAAGAAATTAAAATATTAGGGAAATTAGTTATGATAGATCTTTGGAGAAAACTTAATGGTGACAAAAAGGAGTATACTTTCTTCTCAGCAGTTCATGGAACTTATACAAAAATTTACCATATATTAGGACATAAAGATCTCAAAATTAAATGCAGGAAGGCAGAAATAGTAAAGCCTTTCTTTTAAGATCATGATGCAATAAAAACTACTTTCACCAAAAAGTTAAGGGTAAATAGATAAAAAAGTAATTGGAAACTAAATAATCTCATCTTAAAGAATGATTGGGTGAAACAGAAAATTATAGACACAATTAATAATTTCATTCAAGATAATGACAATGATGAAACATCATAACAAAATTTGTGGGATGCAACTAAAGCGGCAATAAGGGGAAATTTTATATCTTTGGAGGCTTACTTGAAGAAAATAGAGAAAGAGAAGATCAATGAATTGGGCTTGCAACTTAAAAAGCTAGAAAAAGACCAAATTAAAACCCCCAATCAAATACTAAACTTGAAATTCTAAAATTAAAAGGAGAAAATAATATTGAAAGTAAAAATATTGGAACTAATAAATAAAATTAAGAGTTGGTTTTATGAAAAAAACAATAAAATAGATAAACCATTGGTAAATCTGATTAGAAAAAGGAGAGAGGAAAATCAAATTGTTAGTCTTAAAAATGAAAAGGGGAAACTGTCCACCAATGAGGAGGAAATTAAAGAAATAATGAGTTACTTTGCCCAACTTTATGCCAATAAATTTCATTAACCTAAGTGAAATGGAGGACTACCTCCAAAAGTATATGCTTTCTAGATTAACAGAGGATGAAGTCAATTGCTTAAATAGTCCCATTTCAGAAAAAGAAATAGAACAAGCTTTTAATCAACTCCCTAAGAAAAAATATCCAGGACCAGATGGATTCACAGGTGAATTCTGCCAAACATTCAAAGAACAATTAGCTCCAATGTTATATATACTATTTGAAAAAATAGGGAATGAAGGAGTCCTACCTAATTCCTTTTATGACACAGACATGTTATTGATATCCAAACCAGATAGGTTGAAAACAGAGAAAGAAAACTATAGACTAATCTCCCTAATGAATATTGATGCTAAAATCTTAAATAAGTATTAGCAAAAAGACTCCAGAAAATCATCCCCAGGATAATACATCATGATCAAATAAGATTTATACCAAGAATGCAGGGCTGGTATAATTGGCCAAATTAATAATCAAATTAATAAAAATCATATGATCATCTCAATAGATGCAGAAAAAGCATTTGATAAAATCCAACATCCATTCCTATTAAAAACACTTGAGACTTTGGAATAAATGGAGTTTTCCTTAAGATAATTCAGTAGCATCTATTTAAAACTATCAATAAGCATCATAAGTAATGGAGAAAGATTGCAACCATTCCCATTAAGATCAGGGGTGAAACAAGGTTGTCCACTATCACCATTACTATTCAATATTGTATTAGAAACGCTAGCTTTGGCAGTAAGAGTGGAGAAAGAGATTAAAGGAATTAGAGTAGGTAATGAGGAAACCAAATTATCACTCTTTGCAGATGATATGATGGTATACATAGAGAACCCCAAAGATGCAACTAAAAAGCTATTAGAAATAATCCACACATTTAGCAAAGTTGCAGGATACAAAATAAATCCACATAAACCATCAGCATTCTTATATGTTACTAACAAAGTCCAACAGAGTTACAGAGAGAAATTCCATTTAAAGTAACTACTGATAGTATAAAATATTTAGGAATTTATCTGCCAAGGGAAAATCAAAAACTATATGAGCAAAACGACAAAACACTTTCCACACAAATTAAGTCTGATCTAACCAATTGGAAAAATATTAAATGCTCTTGGATAGGGCAAGCAAATATAATAAAGATGGCAATATTACCTAAACTAATCTATTTATTTAGCGCTATACCAATCAGACTGCAAAAAAACTATTTTAATGACCTAGAAAAAATAACAGCAAAGTTCATATGGAAAAACAAAAGGTCAAGAATTTCAAGGGAATGAAAAAAAAATCAAAAGAAGGTGGTGTAACTATACCAGATCTAAAATTATATTATAAAGTTACCAAAACCATTTGGTATTGACTAAAAAATAGATTAGTTGATCAGTGGAATAAGTTAGGTCCAAAGGACAAAATAATTAATAACTCTAACAGCCTAGTGTTTGACAAACCCAAGGACCCCAGCCTTTGGGATAAGAACTCAATGTTTGACAAAAATTGCTGGGAAAATTGGAAATTAATATGGCAGAAACTAGGCATTGATCCAATCTTAACAACGTACACTAAGGTCAAGTCAAAATGGGTTCATGACCTAGGAATAAAGTATGAGATTATAAATAAATTAGAGGAACATAGGATAGTTTACCTCTCAGACCTGTGGAAGAGGAATGAATTCATGGCCAAAGAAGAACTAGAGATCATTGTTGATCACAAAATAGAAAGCTTTGATTATATCAAATTGAAAAGTTTTTGTACAAACAAAATCAATGCATATAACATTAGAAGGCAAACAATAAACTGGGAAAACATTTTTACAGTCAAAGGTTCAGAAAAAGGCCTCATTTCCAAAATATATAGAGAACTGACTCTAATATATAAGAAATCAAGCCAATCTCCAATTGATAAATGGTCAAAGGATGTGAACAGACAATTCTCGGATAAAGAAATTGAAACTATTTCTAGTCATATGAAAAGATGCTCCAAATCATTAATAATCAGAGAAATGCAAATTAAGACAACTCTGAGATACCACTACACACCTGTCAGGTTGGCTAGAATGACAGGGAAAGGTAATGCAGAATGTTGTGGGAAAACAGGGACACTGATACATTGTTGCAAATACATCCAGCCTTTCTAGAGAGCAATTTGGAACCATGCTCAAAAAGTTTTCAAACTGTGCATATCCTTTGATCCAGCAGCGTTGCTACTGGGATTGTATCCCAAAGAGATCTTTAAGAAGGGAAAGGGACCTGTATGTGCAAGAATGTTTGTGGCAACCCTCTCTGTGGTGGCCAGAAACTGGAAACTACATGGATGCCCATCAATTGGAGATTGGGTGAATAAATTGTAGTATATGAATAATATGGAATATTATTGTTCTGTAAGAAATGACCAACAGGATGATTTCAGAAAGGCCTGGAGAGACTTATATGAACTGATGCTGAGTGAAATGAGCAGGACCAGGAGATAATTATATACTTCAACAATAATACTGTATGATGATCAATTCTGATTAATGTGGCCCTCTCCAACAATGAGATGAACCAAATCAGTTCCAATAGAGCAGTAATGAACTTAAACAGCTACACTCAGCAAAAGAACTCTGGGAGATGATGATGAACCACTACAATTTCCAGTCCCACTAATTTTGTCTGCCTGCATTTTGGATTTCCTTCACAGGCTAAATGTACACTATTTGAAAGTCGATTCTTTTTGTTCAGCAAAACAACTGTTTGGTCATGTATACATATATTGTATTTAATTTATACTCTAACATATTTAACATGTGTTGGTCAACCTGCCATCTGCGGGGGGAGGGGGGAAAGGAGGAAAAAAATTGGAACAAATGGTTTGGCAATTGTCAATGTTGTAAAATAACCCATGCAAATATATGGTAAATAAAAACTATAAGAAAGAAAGAAAGAAAGAAAGAAAGAAAGAAAGAAAGAAAGAAAGAAAGAAAGAAAGAAAGAAAGAAAGAAAGAAAGAAAGAAAGAAAGAAAGAAAGAAAGAAAGAAAGAAAGAAAGAAAGAAAGAAAGAAAGAAAGAAAGAAAGAAAGAAAGAAAGAAAGAAAGAAAGAAAGAAAGAAAGAAAGAAAGAAAGAAAGAAAGAAAGAAAGAAAGAAAGAAAGAAAGAAAGAAAGAAAGAAAGAAAGAAAGAAAGAAAGAAAAGACTGCCACAGGACTTCACAGGACTTCAAAATCTACAGAAATCATGGGATTCCCTGACACATGATGAGACTGTTGTAGGACTTCAAAATCTACTGGAATCATTGGATTCCCTGACACATGAAGTAATGAACAATAGATTGGTTTTAGACTATCTCTTGGCTGCTGAACAAGGTGTGTTGTTATTTATATACCCTCCTTCTGGGATTTATGGACATGTATAATTCCTTATGTTGATTCATATTGTTTGTTACATCAGTACTAGCCTGTGTTATATTATTATCCCATGCTGATGGATTTATGTATACCTGTTTCAGTTACCCTTCAGCCTAGAGGAAACCTGCTAATAATATCTGGTTTGACTCTCCATTTACCTTTGGTTTTTTCACCTACCTTCCTGAGAAATCAGGGAAGGCATGGACACCTGTGTTCTAAAACAAAAGAAAGTGGGAGATATAGAGGGCCAGAACTCTGGAAAAGTTTACTTGAAACAAAGATACTTACAACAGGATGTTTACTCAGTGTGATTGATGAGATAATGGTTCTCCAGTTTACATATTCTTAGTACTTAGTAGGGTGATGTAATGGTTCTACAGTTGACCCATGCTCAGTGTGCTATAGTGATGTAATTGTATATAATGGCTGAGAGGACTTGAAATAAGCAGACTTGAGAGAGACTCAAATGAGATCTTAGACTCCAGACTCCAGAGAGATCCTTGAGAAAGCAAGCTAGCCCAGACATTACAGGTGATATATTATTTTCATGTAAAGAATATTGCACATTCAAAGAATCAACATTACAGAATACTCAAAGGGAAATAGCAAAATGTGTGATTGGTATAAATATATTGTGGTATATTAAGAATAATTAATTAATTGTAACATATAACATTAAAGGGATGTGTCATTGGAAATATATATACATGGGTAGGTCATATAGTGAAAGAAAAAGATATAGTGAAAGTTCATGTACTACATTGCTACTTCTGCAATCCAATAATTAGCACATAATAAATGATTAATTTATGTTTGATGAATGGAAGAATTGGACCCCATGTGATTTACAAAAGAATGTGAACAAATGTTCCACAGAATGCAAACACATTCGTGGGTAATTATGGGAATTATTGGACATGGATCAGTGTGGACACTGATAAGCTCTATAAAAACATTTATAGCTAGTTGTGTACTATAAAATGTTTTAACACCTATCTCTTTGAAAATAATTACATACTAGCACATTTTATAGTTTAAATTTCATTATTAACACTTTACCCATCATATTATTGAATATAAACAAAGGATGACTAATAAATGAAGCCTTGACTCTTAACTTTTATCTGTTTCCAAGGTTCAGATGATGGTACACAAAATTTAACCATTGGAAGTCTTTTTTACAGCTAGCTTCAGCACACACTTTCTAGGAAAACATTCAAGGTCTAAGAGATAAGAAAACTCACTCAAAAGTCAGAGAATATGGTTAGCCCACCCCCATCTGCTGCTTATTATCTACATAATTTTAACTCACATAGCCTCACTTTCCTAATCCAAAAAAAGAAAGAATTCTTTGTTATGATCTCAAAGGTCTTTTTCACTTTAGATCAATTATTCTTAAACGATTTATCATTGCCAAAAGGCACATTGGGATTCAGGAGAATTTATTGCTATTTTGCTGCTCATTTATATGATGTTAGCTAAAATTTTGACTTTTATCAAACTGATTTTCTTCATCTGTAAACTGAGGAAATTTTTTGGATGGTTTCTAATAACCTTTCTTCTTTAATGCTGAATTAGTCACCGAATGTGATCAAACCTCAACAAAAGTTCAAAGTTAAAAAAAAACAAAGTTTCTTTATATTTATCTTTGTGAATTTATGTGCCAGCATCTCGGATCTCTCTTAAACCAATTCAATATCAAACACATGGCACTCTATCATATTTATCAAAGAATATATCCATGTTCAGCATACAAAGTCATTCTAGTGGTTGTTGGAAAATAACAAAATCACTTAGCAACCTTCTGGAAATATCTATTTTAAGGACCATTGTGGAATTATCTATTCTAGAAATACTTGGGGATTCTGATTTTTTATTAATTACACAGTTTTTATCCCCTAAAATCTCATTTTCAAAAAATCAAACAAATATTGAAATGTTCTTCTTATGTCAATTATTTCCATTTAGAGAAAATGGTCATTGTTTACTCCATTAAAACTCTGCTTATTTATTCCCTGTGAAATATTTATTCTATAGTTCAAAATCCAATATTTTATTAAGATTGCTTTCTTCCTTTACTTAAACTTTATTTACTCTTGAGACAAAAAAGATGATAAATTATATTGATTCTTTTTTGATTTGACAAGGAAATTTAGTTGTGAGTCATAGGAACTCAATACTTCAGCAATGGAAATGTCTTTCCTGTTATCTTATATAATACACAGGCAACTTCTGTTTGCAATTAGTTATTGTGGAAAGACTTAAGCAGCTTTGTTAAAATATCGCTGAATTTTCATCAGTACATAAGATAAAGTTAATATTATTAAAAATGCCCTGGGGATGGTGATTATTTATCATGTACTTATGGATTTTTATTTGAATGAGTGGTTAGTTTTAAGTTTCAGGTGTGTTGACTTGAAATTAATATAGCTGATAGTTATAGCATGAAAATTTGAACATCCAAGATAATCATACTTACTTCCTATCCTCTGTTTTCTTAGGAAGAATAAAGTCTAAAGAATAAATAGCTAGAAGCAATCTCAGTGGAAGGATTCACAGTAATTAGGCTTCTTCTAGGAAGAAGAAAAAGCAGATAGTTGATAGTTAATAAAATGCTTTAGAAAAATTAAACAGAGTTCATTGTTGTTCGTTTTAGTTGAATTCTACTAATAACTTTGATTTTAATAAGGGTGAATGGAATGTTTAAATTATTTGTGAACATACAAAAAGACTTATAATTCAGCTGGGTATGGAATTCTAGATTGGAAATGCTTTCCATTAGAATAAATAAGTTTCAATTACTGTGGCAAGAACATTGGGTCTGGAATCAAAAGAAAGAAAGTGCTCATACTCAGCCTATGACACATGGAACTTCCTGTGTGATCTTGAACAAATCAACTAACTGCCTTGGATTTCAATCTTTTCTTTCTAAAATGAGGGAATTTGAATCGACAATTCTTGAAATCCCTAAAACTGCTATAGCTTTGATGTGAGTCACAGTGAAGTTGAATGACCTAAGATCATAGTGTCTGAAATAGGATTTAAACCCAAGTTGTTTGGTTTGGTTTGATTTTCAATATTAGTATAACTTTTTACTCTTACGAAAATTATGCATGCATAATGTAATTTTCAAGTATGTTATTAACACATCACATTGAGTAACAGTATTTTTCAAGTCTGTGTTGACAATACATAATGCTTTTCATAAATAAACTAGGGGCATAATATATCCTTTAAGAAAGTTTATGAGATTTAGCAAGTTGTGCACATTTAGAAGTAGAATTCACTTTATTGGTAATTTCCTTTGATACATTCATATATTTCATAGACAGCAAGATCAAAAAAAAAAAAGTAAAAAAAGAATGATTGTCAGTTCTGGGAGGTTAACAAATATAAAAATACTCATCAGAAAGCAAATAGACACAAAGATGGAGGAAGGAAGAGGAAAAGAAAGAACAGGGAAAAAAAGAATAAGAGGAGAAAGAAGGAGGAGGAAAAGAAGAGGAGGAGGAGGAGAAAAATGAAGACAAGGAGAATAATAGATTCTAACAACTTTTTTAGTCATCAAAAGTTAAAAACCATTTTTTGCTGACTTAAACATAAATGAATAAAAACATATGGATTACATTTTCCCTGAAATAGTCTGGGCTTTTATATGCATAAAAAGGTGTTTGCCTATATATGTGTTCACTGTAACTGAAAATCAACCTTGAATAAACAGTGGGTTATTGATTTATCATAGCAAAGGGCTATCAGGTTTGTTTATTCTTCTTTATCTAGCTTATAACCACAGTGGATACCATTTCCCCTCTGAGACATACACTCATGCAGAGCTCTTTAATTCATAGTAATTCAAGAGAAAAAAGTTGCAGTCATATTTATGAGCTTCTGCTCTGTCATCTCCCATAAAACACTGAATTGTTAAGGAGACAATCTGGTCTATTCAAAGACTACTAAGTGATCATGTTAACACTTTTTTCTGCAGCTTTGTGAAGTTGTACCTCATTTCTCTATTGTTACTAGTCATTTATCTTTCTTGAGGGTCCCATCAACTATTCTGCAACACCCTTGACTTCTTTTCGGCTAGACTCATAACTTTTTTTTGGAAGTCTTCCAAAAATGACTTTATACAATATATTCAAGTTTAAATATTTGACCAAAAGATTTCAGCCAGAAAATTATCTTTCTCATCACATGGATACTGAGTATTACCCATTAATTTAAATACGAATGTGATGGATAAATGATAGATAACAAGATAGACAGACAGATAGATAGATAGGTCATAGATTTTTCTCCTGTGCCATTATTTTCTCTCCATAGCTTGAAATAGTGGGAAAAATAGCAACTGAAATGATTGCATTTTTGTAAAGGATTTCTAGATGAAGAAATTCCCTCTATGTGGGCAATTCCATCCCTGTTTTATGGTAACTTAAAGGGCTATGATAAAAGCTAACGGGGAAAAATTAAGAGGACGGATTTTTTAAATAAAATAATATGTAATCAGTGGTTGAAGTTCAGCACAGTTAAAATATTAACATTACGTCTTTTTTCCATGTTTCAAAATTAATTTTAATTAACTATGAATTTGAATTTGAAATATAAATATATATAATATATGTACACATATATATATATAATATATGAACATATGTACATATATATTAAATACACATTTAAACATATTCAGTTTGTTGAAAGAGATTTCCCTATATTCCTTTCAATTATTTCTTTTTATTTGAAGTGATCAACTTCATATATAAATGCCTTTAGAAGCAATCACTTAATAATGGAATTGATTTCATCACAGCTTTTAATGGAAATAGCAACAACAACCTTTGTATTCTATGTGTATTCAAGTTGCTTGAAATAGGTGGAGAAAAGACTTTTCCCTTTACTCCTGTCTCATTCCACCTCAGATCCAACGTGTAAGTGAAAATGTGTCCATTATTCTTATTTAATAGACAAGGCCAACAATCTAATGTGGAGAACTGGAAAATTGTTGGGAGGGAAGAAGAAGAATGACTTTGTTTTTGCTTATTCTTGCAAAATGTATGTGAATATAACTCCCACTGAAGCTAATTATTTTTTCAATATATTTTAGTAGGAAGTGTGTGTACAGAGGTTTCAATTAAATTTTCTAAATTGAAGTCAACATGAGTTCACTGATATTACTAGAAGTTACATGCATGAAAAGGATTCATAATGGGGTGACATTTTGTTCCTCAGAATTTTTTATACATCATCAACAAAATCCAACAGCAAGAGATACAAAGAGAAATTACATAGCATAAAATATTTGGGAATATTTGGGAATCTATCTACCAAAGGAAAATCAAGAATTATATGAGCAAAATTACAAAACACTTTCCACACAAATAAAGTCAGATTTAAATAATTGGAAAAATATTAAGTGTTCCTGGATAGGCTGAATGAATTAATAAAGATGACAATACTACCTAAACTAATCTATTTATTTAGTGCTACACCAATCAGACTCCCAAGAAATTATTTTAATGACCTAGAAAAAATAACAAAATTCATATGGAAGAACAAAAGGTGAAGAATTTCAAAGAAACTAATAAAAAAATCAAATGAAGATGGCCTAACTGTATCTAAACTAAAACTATATTAGAAAGCAGCAGTCACCAAAACCATTTGATACTGGCTAAAAAAATAGACTAGTTGATCAGTGGAATAGGTTAGATTCACAGGACAAAATAGTCAATAACTATAGCAATCAAGTGTTTGACAAATCCAAAGATCCCAACTTTTGGGATAAGAATTCACTATTTGACAAAAACTGCTGGGAAAACTGGAAATTAGTATGACAGAAACTAGGCATGGACCCACACTTAACACTGTACACCACAATAAGATCAAAATGGGTTCATGATTTAAGCATAAAGAACAAGATTATAAATAAATTAGAAGAACATAGGATAGTTTACTTATCAGACTTGTGAAGGAGTAAGAAATTTGTAACCAAAGAAGAAGTAGAGATCATTATTGATCACAAAATAGAAAATTTTGATTAGATCAAATTAAAAAGCTTTTGTACAAATAAAACTAATGCAAACAAGATTAGAGGGGAAGAAATAAACAGGGAAAAACATTTTTACAGTTAAAGGTTCTGATAAAGGCCTCATTTCCAAAATATATAGAGAATAAACTTTAATTTATAAGAAATAAAGCCATTCTCCAATTGATAAATGGTCACAGGATATGAACAGATGCTGAAATTGAAAATGATGAAGGATATTCAGATGATGAAATCGAAACTATTTCTACTTATATGAAATCACTACTGATCAGAGAAATGCAAATTAAGACAACTCTGAGATACGACTACACACCTGTCATACTGGCTAAGATGACAGTAAAAGATTGTGATGAATGTTGGAAGGGATGTGGGAAAACTGGGACACTGATGCATTGTTGGTGGAGTTGTAAATGAATCCAGACAAATTATCAAACTGTGCATACTCTTTGATCTAGCAGTGCTACTACTGGGCTTATATCCCAAAGAAATACTAAAGAAGAGAAAGGGACCTATATGTGCCAAAATGTTTGTGGCAGCTTTTTCATAGTGGCTAAAAACTGGAAAATGAATGAAGGCCTATCAATTGGAAAATTGTTGGATAAATTGTGGTATATGAATATTATGGAATATTATCATTTTATAAGTAATGATCACCAGAATGAATACAGAGAGGCTTGGAGACTTATATGAACTGATGCTGAATGAAACCGGGAGATCATTATACACTTCAACAACAATACTGTATGAGGATGTATTGTGATGGAAGTGGATATCTTCCTTCGATAAACAGAAAATCTAATTCACTTCCAATTGATCAATGATGGACAGAGTCAGCTACACCCAGAGAAGGAACACTGGGAAATGAAATGTGGATTACTTGCATTTTTATTTTCCTGCTCAGGTTATTTTTACCTTCTGAATCCAATTTTTCTTGTGTAACAAGATAACTGTATGTATCTGCACACATATATTGTATCTAAGATATAATTTAACATGTTTAACATGTATAAGACTGCCTGCCATGTAGGGGAGAGGGTGGAGGTAAGGAAGGGAAAAGTTGGAAAAGAAATGAGTGCAAGGGACAATGTTGTAAAAATTACCCATACATATGTCTGTCAATAAAAAAGCTATCATTAAAAAAAAGTAAATAATAAAAAAAATTAAAAGAAAAGAAAAGAAAGTGTTGATATGAAAATATGAGTAAAATTATTATTTACCCTGTTTGGAAATATTAGCTTTGATTTAATGGTGCACCTACATAATCCAAAAAGGAATTATACATTCAAGTATTAAGCCAAAAATAAATTCAATATTATCTTCCAGCATGATATATTTTTCTCTGCCCTAAATTTTACCCAAGATGCTAAGTGACTAACATGCTGGGTCTAGTTGTCAAGATTCAATTTCAAACCTGGCCTCCAACACTTACTAGCTTTGTGACCCTGGGCAAGTCAATTAATTCTGTTTACTTTGATTTCCTCATCTGTAAAATGAACTAGAGGGGGGAAAACGGGACATTAATCTAGTATCTCCACCAAGAATATCCCCCCAAAAAGTCCAAAAAAGGCAGAAATGACTAAAAACCAAAATTTATTTCTTTCCAATTTTTATTTGAATGGTATTGCCCATGCAACACCAATAGCAACAATAATTAATGGTTATATAATGATTTAAAGATAACACAGTGTTTTATAAGTGTTCTTTTATTGTTAACTCACAACAACCTGTGAGAAAGTCTGCTTCAAACATTATACACATTCAATAAAGAAAGAAACCAATAATAAAAGAAATTAAATGATTTGTCTATGGTTGAATCAGTACTAAGTGTCAGGGGCAAGATTTGAACTCAGATCTTTAGGATTTCAAATCTAATTCAGTTCCATTCACAAAATATTTTGAATATTGTGAACTAAGAACATGAGGTAAATGACAAATCAGACTATCTTCTGCCATATGATAGATTATCTTAACTGAACATTTGCAAATAAGGAAGAGTAGAACAATAAACAATGAAAGGTCTTAAAAGCAACCACAAATGGAGAGAAAATGTCTAGAATAGAGTAGCATAAGTGCTTTATTCTTATTTGTTTATTAAAATTTATTTGTTTTATTTATTTCACTTCTTTATTTTATTTTATTTGCTTTATTTGTTACCTAATAAAGTACTCAAACTATATATACATCTATATATATATGTATTTTTTTTTAATCTTCACTGATTAAATCACAAATTTTTGCAAATTCTAGGCTAAAGTGCTATACATCCTAGAAGGTCTCAGAACTGTCAATTAACCTATTTCCCCTGTCTTTAGAACCTCATTTTTAAAATTCTAAATTTCTACTTAAAATCTCTCATTTCATTTTATACTTTGCCTTTATAAATCCCAATTTCTGATTCAAAGTTAAAAGGTTATAAAAAGCCCATATTAAAGTAACATATCATAATTCTACTTAGAAATCATATACATTTCTAAAACAACATTATATTAAGTTGTGGATAAATTAATCAGAACCATATGTTTTACATTTCCCTGAAGAGAGAGAGAGAGTCAGAGACAGAGAGAAACAGAAAGACAGAGAAAGACAGGGAGAGACAGAGAGACAGAGGTGGGGAGGGAAGGAGGGAGAGAGGGAGAGGGAGTTAGGCAAATTATCCTTGCCTACACCAAACATACTTTTTAAATGTTTTACTAAAAGTAGACTCCACCAGATCTCATTGAATTAAAATCCATGGGGTCTATGTCAAACTTTTTGTAGTAAAATATCCATGTGCCTATTCTGACACACAAAACTGAAAAGAGAAATATGTGTATACCATGCTTTTGAAAATGTACTCTTAAAAGCAGAAATTTGAATTTAAAATTAAATATCCTTGGCTGTTTCCTCTGGGAATCAATAGCTAGATTCATTTATTTAACATGAAATACATATCTTCAAGATATAGAATGAATATCTGCCCTTTATTTTATATATTATGGTCCAAATGTGGTTCAATCAGTTATTTGTTAAGACAGCATAATAGTGTTGCTATTCCAAACAGACTAATTTTTTTTTTTTTCTGTTTTCTACTGATTACTAGTATCCACAGGGTAGAAAATATTGGAGATATCGTCACAACTTGATTTTCTGTTACTCATGCCTTTCCCCCTAAACAAAGTCTAAAAATATCTTCTCAACAGATAAAAAGTCTCTGGTTCTCTGAAACATCAATTGATTTCATTCTTTTCCATCTTCCTCAAACAATTAATCAATAATATTTATTAAGCACCTATGATTTCTTAGGCACCATTTACTAAGCATACAAAGATAAAAACTATAAAGAGCCTTTCTTCAAAGATGGTGTAATAATCTAATGACTAAGAAATAAAACACATGCCATATAGACTCAAGATAATGTGAAGTCATGTTTGAAGTACTATCACCTGGGATAACTAAGAAAGGATGCATGCAGAGTATAGCACTTGAGTAGAGTCTTTTTTCCATCAATAGTATTTTATTTTTCTAATTAGATGTAAGGATAGTTTTTGACATTCATTTTTTTAAGATTTTGAGTTCCATTTTTTCTCCCTCTATCCCTCCCTTACCTTCTCCCTTCTCCAAAACAGCAAACAATCTGGTATGGGTTATACTTATGTAATCATTTTAAACATAGTTCCATATCAGTCATGTTGGGAAAAAATCAGAACAAAAAGTATTCAAATAGAAAGCTTATATAATAGTTTATATGAGAGATGATGAGAGCATGGCCTACAATTGTTGTGTGAGTAATCAGAATTGTGTACCCACTCTTTATTACAGCACTAAAGTAGATGTCATTGGGCCTTTTTATAGATACATTGACTTTTAGAGAGATGGAATATTGCTGAAGAAAAATACTGTCTTTTCAAAGGTATGCTGAGCATATTTATGGATTCCTATATAGATTCATAAATTGTCAAAAATATAGATTTTCAGATTTGTAAGGATGCTTTTGACCATAACTGAGAAATCAACTCCTCCTCCACTACAAATAAAATCAACATGGATTTATTAAGCACCTACTAGGTGCTTAATAGTACATATTAAGGTTAAACTCTGGGATACAAAGAAAAGGAAAATAGTCCCTGCCCTCAATGAACTCACTGTCTTATGGGGAAACAACATAACAAAATGTTATATGAAGACAAAATAAACAGAAATAATATGAGAAGGAAGGTGCTAAAGTAAAAAATAAACAAGAAATTGTTTCTGTAGAATGTGTGATTTGTAGCTGTTCCTTGAAAGAAGTTAAGGAAGATAAGTAGTATCTATACTGTTTGTGGTTGACTATTGGAGAGTATCTATTTGTTTTTGTTTTTGTTTGTTTTTTTTTTTTTCTTATATCAAGCCAAAATTGGTTTCCTTGAAACTATCACCCGTTATCCTTAATTCTGTCCTTGATGCCAAAATTAACGAATTTAATGTCTTGGTTAAATAACTGCCTGTTAAATAGTAGAATATAGTAATCAAGTAACTCTACTCAATTCAAATATCCTAAGTTTCTTCAAATGATTCTCATGTATCATAAACTCAATCTCCTTTAATGGCTGGTTTCCTTTCTGTTGCTTTCCAATTTCATAATATCCATCCTTAAATTTCATGGACAGAAGAAGCTGACCAATCAACAAACCTTTATTAAGTACTTAATATGTACCAGGTACTGTGCTAAATGCTGGAGAGTTGAGAAAACAGAGAGAGAAGGAGAAAAAGAAACAAAGGTCTGCCTTTAAGGAACTCACAAAATAGTGGAAGTTCAAGACAATACTCTAGATATGCATTCTGACTCCATCAGTTCTTTTACTGAAGGCAAATAGCATTTTTTTTCATCATAAGTCCTTTGGAATTATCTTGGATCATTGTATTGTTGAGAATATCTAAGTCCCTCACAATTGATCATCATACAATATTACTGAGTCCATTGTTCTCCTGGTTCTGTTCACTTTACTCAATATCAGTTCATGTAAATCTCTCAACATTTTTTTTTTTCTGAAATCGTCTTGATATCACACACTGTCATTCCCTAGTTGATGGACATCCCTTCAATTTTCCATGTCTCTGTCACCACCAAAAGAGATACTATAAGCCTATAAATATTTTTGTACAAATAAGTCATTTTCCTTTTTAAAAAAAAAATCTCTTTTGAATGCAGATCCAGTAGTAGTATTGCTGGATCAAAGGATATGCACAATTTTATACCCTTTTGTTATCCTTAATGGTTGGATCACTCCACAATTCCACCAATAGTGTATTAATGCCCCAATTTAGAAAAAAAATTGTTAATTATGTAAGAGAGGCAACTCTTTACTTGTTCACAATCCTTGACCCTACTATTATGTATAGACCTCAAGAAAGTAAAAAAAAAAATCCATACATATCTAAATATTAATAAAAGTACCTTTGGGGTAACAAAGACCTGGAAATTAAGTGATCATCATTTGGGGTGGAGAAAAAAAAGAACAAATTGTACATGTTATGTAAGAGTATATAGCTATATTACAAAATAAAGAATTTGTGATATTTTGGAAATATTGGAAGACTTATTTGACCTGATTCAGAAAGGAAACTAGAAAACAAGAATACAAAATAACTGCATCTAATTGAACATGAAAATACTAAAATTATGACATGTACTTACTAATATTATTGCAAAAGTCATTATTGGATTAGAGTTTGGGATGTGTATCATGTTTTCATAAAAGGAGAAGTATAAAACTATTGGTCCAGAGAGTTACATGTGTTGTGAGATGCAATAGCCATGTTAAATAATTTTGCTTGGGACTTCAAAAAATTTGTTCCAGAAAAGGGTTCCTGAGTTTTGAGGGTGTGATATATCTGAAAATGATTGTGATGAAAAAACAAAGAGCATAAATATAATTTTAAAATATGTCATGTAGGAGTCATCAAACTGTGTATACCTTTTGATCCAGCAGTGTTTCTACTAGCCCTATATCCCAAAGAGATCTTAAAGGCAGAAAAGGGAGTCACAAGTGCAAAAATGTTTGTGGCAGCTCTTTTTGTAGTGGTAAGAAACTGAAAACTGAGTGGATGTCCATCATTTGGAGAATGAATGAATAAATTATGGCATATGAATGTTATGGAATATTATGGTTCTATAACAAATGACCAGCAAAATTATTTTAGAGAAGTCTGGAGAGGCTTACATGAACTGATTCTAAGTAAAATGAGCAGAAGCAGGAGATCGTTGTACAACGTGACTCTTTCAAACAATGAGACGATTCAGACCAGTTCCAATGATCTTTTGATGAAGAGAGCCATCTAAACCCAGAGAGAGGACTGTGGGAACTGAATGTGGATTACAACATTCTCACTCTTTGTTGTTGTTCACTTGCATTTTGTTTTCTTACTCATTTACTTTTCTTTTTGTTCTGATTTTTCTTGGGCAGCAAGATAATTAGATAAATATGTTTAAAAATATTAGATTTAACATATATTTTAACATGTATAATATATATTAGATTGCTTGCCATCTAGGGGAGAGGGTGGAGGGAAAGAGGGTAAAATATGATACACAAGGTTATGCAATGATTAAAATTATCCATGCCTATTTTTTAAAATAAAAAGCTTTAAAAAATAAAATAAAATATGCCATGTAAAAGGGCATCAGAAAAACTTTAAAATGTTGAAAAAGTATCCATGCATATGTTTTAAAAATCAAAAGCTTTAAAAAATAAAATAAATTATGTTGTTTAAGCAGGTATCAGATAAACTTAAAAATTTAATGATATACAAAAAGAAAAAAAAAGCAGTAAAAGGAGAATAACTGCTGAAAGTTTAGCATGTAACTCTATAAACCAAAGTATCTATAGATTAAATTGCCAGCATTTCTATTGTGATTTATTGTCCTTAACTAAAGAAAATTAAAATTTCCCAGACCTCAGTACATATATGAGTAAGAATGGAACTTAGGAAAAGATAGAATGGACACTGGGACTACGCCAAATACATAAAAGGAATCTATGCTGGTCTTGATGTAATTATGAAAAAAACTAAAAATTATTAATTATGATGGAGAATAAGGATAATGGGCTAGGGCAAGGAACATAATGTTTATTAAACCCCTACTATTTTCCAGACATTTTACTAAGCACTTTGTGATAATTATCTCATTTGATTCTCATAAAATATTTTTATATACATGCTGCCATTATGTCTCTTCTATAATTAAGGAAATCGAAACAGACAGAAGTTAAGTGGTTTGCCCAGATTACACAGCTAGTATCTGAGACTGGATTTGAACTCAAGTTTTTTTTGACTCTAGGCCCAGCATTCTAGGCACTGTGCCACCTAGCATCTAGGATAAGAGTAATGATCCTATTTGATTGTGGGGAATGAGGAAATCAGATTTAATATTATTGATAACAATAGAAGGAAAAAAATTAATAAGGATTTTGTAAATGATCCACTATACTAGATAACTCTAGATAACTTCTTGGAAGTCATATAATTTATCAATTGATAGAAGCAGGGATTGAAATATCCAGGATAATTTATTGTTTTCATGATTTCCATAATACAAAAATAATTTTAAATACCAAAAAAAGGTTCTGACACAAAGAGAAAAATATAGCCTTAAAAATGCTCTCCTGAAAAGATGTTTTTCATTCATTTATTAACATGATAAGAAATCCATTACTACACATAATAAAAAATTGATAAAAAGTGTCTATTCTCCCAACTATTGTATCATAATTTACCTATTGACTTAACCCATGGGAATATATGGACAAATTTATGTGTAAATAGGAAACACATATAGGTATACATGTTACATATATGTATCGATATGTATGGTTAGTCCATAGGAATATATCTTATTATTTATGCATATATGTATGTACATATATATTTATGTATAATATATATGCATGTGTTTGTGTCTCTGAGAATATCTTGGAGAAACCCATAACCATATAATTTGGATTTCTTTTAGGAAATCATAAAAAGCTTACAATTAATATGCAAAACTTCTTTCTGATATAAAAAGAGAAATGTATTTTCAATATGAATAATCCATTGGTAATGTTCTATAGGGACAAATTATGGAATACAAGTTTTCAAAGAAACAAAATTATGGAAGAGTCAAAAGGCAAGGAAGAGATAAGGAAGGTATAAGCAACTATACAATATTACTACTAATGACTAATGCTACAAAAAGTAGCATAAAATCTGCCATGTTGGAAGTGATTGCTTGGAAAAGGAAGTGAGCCATACATTGAGTGAATGTAAGGCATTGCAAATGAATGAATTAAGTGATTGCTTAGAAAAGGAGGTGGGCTGTTCATTTAGTGAGTGTAAGAGATTGCAGATGGATGGATTAAGTGCAGCCACAAAGTGGTTATTAAGAAAAAAAGCTCTGGAACTTTAATACATTGGACAATTGTTCTTTGATAATTTATGGGGAAATGTGAACAAAAACAATACAGGATAAAAAAAAATTGATATTCTTTGCTGGAGGAAGAACAAATAATAATTGTTAAAATATGTTGAGCTATATGATAAAATATGTTGTATAATTATTTAGAAATTTGAATAAAATATTATAATAGATAGATTTCAAAATTGCATTATGTTAGAAGATAAAAAATGGGAAATAAAAAAGCATAGGATCCTGTTATAGACACTAAGTAGCTTGTGACTTTTGCAAATTCCTTAGTAGAGACTAAGACTCTATTTCCTCATTCATAAAATCACATATTTGGACTACATGACTTCTAAAGTAACTTTTGTGTTATAAATATCCTATAATATTACTATTATGCATGTCATTCATTATTTCCCCTTTGCAAAGCATTTTATATCCAAGTGAAGTATTCACCATGACAAAAAGCTGATGATTATTATTTGATTTGATTTAGCATATTATAAAATAATAAAAGATTTGCTGAAACCTCATAAAATCATTAAGTTTTTAGCTAAATCCTTTCACAAACTAACAGGAGTACAAAAAAATTCATTTGGTAGAAATTAAATTCTTCAGTATTTGACACTTTCAATGGCTTCTGGCAACATCCCCTAGATGATGTCAGCTTTTGCTATTGTACAGAACATTTAATACTCCCCTTGGAATAGATCACTTTTAAAGTCTAGTGCCTTTTGAAAGATCCTGTGTGCCTGACATTTCCCTCAAAACAGTGCCTGGAACCTGAGGAGGAAACTATACATTTACCTCAGTGACAAATGGCATGATGATGTGAGATATAAACTGAAAAGGATAAAAAAATATATACTTCCAAAAGTCTAAGAAGGGCTTATAAAAGAATTATTTATTAAGGGGGAAAAGGCATCCAGGTAACACCTTTATTAAAGTGGAGGAAAATTACAATAGAAAACAATTTATCATCTGGTTGGCTTTTATGTTTGAGATACACAAGAAGTCAAGCCATCCCCCTGAAATATAAATATGTGTAGAAAACACATTTTATAATATATTAACTAAAATTATGGCTGTTAGCTTTGTCCCTTGATAGCTATATAAGAAGGAAATTTTGTTGTATATGACATGAAAAATATATAAAATATCATTTATCTGGCATCACTTATATTGCTTATAACTAAATTTCACTTATAAATGTATTTAGCCCTAAAAGAATCAAACTTAAACAGACAAAGAAACTAATAAGATTTGATTGTCCTCTTCCCATTGATACTCTCTTCTCTCCAGGTTTTTCATAATGTTTCTGTCTCCTGGCTTTTCTCCTACTTGTCTCACTATTACTTTTTAGGCTCCTTTGGTACAGTGTCATCCAAGCCATCCCTGATAATGTCCCGCAGGGCTTTGTTTTGTTCTCTCTTCTTTACCTTTAACCAAAATCATTTGATGATCTCATCAGTTCATATAAATTAAATTAACATCTCTTTGTAAATCATTTTCAAATTGATTTATTCAACCTCTCTCCTGACCTTCATTTTCAGTTGCTTATTATACATCTCAAACTAAATATTCTGAAGACACACTAAACTCAATATGTCCAAAACTGAACTCGTTTCTCTCTCCTCTGCCCCGTCTGATTATCCCCTCTCCCTACCTTCTCTATTACTGTGCAGGATACCAAAGTACCACCTTCCAGTCAAAAAGGTTCAAAAACTAGTTATCATCTTCCATTCTTTGACTCTTCACTTTTGCTCACCCTCTCATTTTAACTAGGTGTCAAGTCCTGTAATGTCTACCTTCATAAAACATAACATTTATATGTCTACTACTCTCCTGTGACTCTGTCACCTCCATTTTGGTGTAAACACTAATCACTTCATTGTCTGGAATATTGGGGAAAATCTGCTGGTTGGTTTCTTTGCCTCAAATCTCTCCCCACTGTAGTTAATTTTCCACTAAGCTATTGAACCGATTTTCCTAAAGTACAGATCTGACCATATCATAACCCCTATCCTCACTCAATGAATTATAGGAGCTCCCCATTATCTCCAGGATCACATATAAATACTATTTTATATTAAAAATTCTTTATAACCAGCCTTCTTCTTAACTTTTAAGTCTTCATACAACTTACTCTCACCCTTTCTCTACATTTTCTGTGCTCCAGTTGCTAAAACCATCTCCCTCTTCATTACTACTTTCTGAGTATTTTAGCTTCTTTTGAATTTCAATTAATGTTGCATTTTCTGCAAAAAAATTCTAATCTTAACACTTTCCCTCTGAGATAAGATGCAATTTATTCTGTATTTAGAATATGCATAATCATTTGACCATTATTTCCCTCATTAGACTATGAGTTTTTTGAAAAAAGGGATTTTTTTTTTTCCATTCTTTGTATCCTTAGTGCTTAGCACAGTGTCTGGCACATAATTGGTGGTTAATAAATACTCATTGACTAGTTGAATAATGGAAATCTATTAAACCATTATAAAATATGTAAAGGTTGATTTGAGAGAAACTCAGAAAGGATTGTAAGAAGTGGTGGGTTGTGAACTGAAGAAAGCTCATAGAACAATTCATACCAAAATAATAGTATTATAAAAAAGGAGTAAACTTGACAACAAGAATTCTTATCAGTTCTTATCAATTTTTATCAAGTCTTATCATGATCTGAAAGGACTACAAATGAAAAATTCTATTTTCTGACAGAGATTTTATAAACCAAATATTCAAAATAAGACACAATTTTGAATATGATCAATACACCAGTGCTTATTGTTTTTTTTTGTTGTTGTTTGTTTGTTTGTTTGTTTGTTTTGTTTTTAATTTTTAAAAATAATTAAAAATTCATTGGGAATCAGCAGATCTGAAAGTAATCCTAGTGGACATCTGACTCAATTCCTTCATATTACAAATATGGTATCTGAAGTCCACACAGACTAAGTGATTTGCTCCAAATTATAGAGATAGTGAGTTTTAAAGCTGGGAAGAGAAAACACTAAGCATAATTATCTATAAGTATGTGAGTGTGTTTGATGACACATAGCCACCATTTTAAAGTTTAATTATTATTTTATGTCATCTTATGCAAGAATCAGAGGTAACTGATTACCCCTATACTGAATAGCTTATTTCATTCAGATGTGCACATGATTTCTTTTTTTTTTCTCTCCATAGTTAGAATGCCAAATATTTATTTCCTAAGAAAAATTTCTCTCTTTATCAAAAGTTTTGTGATTCTCAATTGCCTCTAAAATAACAGCAAGGACAACAACAACAAAACCCATACATAAACTTCTTAATTTATCTTTCAAAGGTTTGGAGAGACTTACATGAACTGATGCTGAGTGAAATGAGCAGAACCAGAAGATCACTATACACTTCAACAACAATACTGTATGAGGTTGTATTCTGATTGAAGTGGATATGTTCAACATAAAGAAGATCCAACTCACTTCCAGTTGATCAATGATGGACAGAAACAACTACACCCAGAGAAGGAACACTGGGAATTGAATGTAAACTGTTAGCACTACTGTCTATCTACTCAGGTTACTTATACCTTCAGAATCCAATACTTAACATGCAACAAGAAAATTGGATTTACACACATATATTGTATCTAGGTTATACTGTAACACATTTAATATGTATGGGATTGCCTGTCATGTACGGGAGGGAGTAGAGGGAGGGAGGGGAAAATTTGGAAAAATGAATACAAGGGATAATGTTATAAAAAAAATTACTCATACATATATACTGTCAAAAATTTTATAATTATAAAATTAATAATAAAAAAATAAGAATTTATCTTTCAAGACTCATACCCATGTTTTTTTCACAATGCTGCTTTGAATGCACTCTATTTCAAGTAAATGAAAATAGTAAATCTTCTTCAAACTTGACATTCCATTTCCAAAGAAATTTACACAATTCCTTTATTGAGGCATAAAAAAATTCACTTTTCACATCTTCATTTGTATTCTTAATATTTCTTCAAGATTCAACTCTTCCTCAGAATGTCCATCATAATAGTTGTTAGTGTTTTCATCTTCCACAAAACATGTTCCACAAAACTAGGCATTAATGTTATAATGTTATTTTGGGTCACTGACAATAAAGTTCCCCAGATTTCATAGGTATGACATTCTCAAAATGCTTAACATTCACTTAAAGACATAAATAATATTCTTACAAAATTTGTGTATTGCATAAATATATAGGAGGTAATACTTTGTATGCATTTAATTTTAAAAATAATTTTATTTATGTATTTTAATCACCTAGATTTCCTGATATATACATAAAATTCATAAAAATTCATAAAAGAAAAGGAAGAGAATATAAATATAAAACTAATTAATGCATTAAAACATGACATTCTCTAAATGTCTCATATAGATGTATTATCCCCTCCTTTCCCTAAAGTATTCTGGAGTCCTTGTACTGACTCTTGGAAACCAATTGTTAAATTTATAGTCTTCAGTATTTACAATTTGGAAACTGACAAATGATTAGAAATAAAAGCTTGGTTTAACATTTTGATGATTTATCAGAATTAAGAAAGTGACAGAGAAAATGTTAATAATATAGACTAATCTTTAAAGTGTGCCATTTCTTTTTGGAAACTGTGTTGTTAAATATTTATTATCATACCTCTTCATATAAATACATACATCCAAAGAGACAGAGAGAGAAATAGGGAGAGAAAGAAATGGAGAACAAAGGCAGTTGTTTTTGCTTATTTCTTTAGTGATCATGCTGATTCTGTACAATTTTGTAGCATCTATCTTTGTACTGTGACCGTTATTATTTTCATTTATGTTGCTTTAGTCACTGTGTATATTATTTTCCTGGATTTATTTACTTTTATTTGAATCTGTTAATGTAAGTTCTTTCTGTGATATTTTTTATATTCATTATGATTGCTGTTTCTCAGAGCATTGAAAGACTCAAGACTACCCTGTACCATAATTATGTTTGGCCATTCCTCAACCAATGGCTAAGTGGATGGAAACTTGGTTTCTACTTCTTTGCTAACTCAAAAAAATACTGCTTTAATTCTTTCAGTATATATGAATTCTTTCTTTCTATTAATTACCTTTTTTAAGACTACATATAATGGAAATAATGAATAGTTTCAAATTCACTGTCTGTCCAAAATGATAGATGGAAAGAGTTACATTGCTCTTTAGAAATAACATCTTTGAATTTAAAATGTACAATGAATTGACATTTGTCAAGAAACTAAGGTCTTATTTAGGTAGATTTAATGCAAAAAATAAGGATATGGAGGGGTATTAGAGTCATGAGTTCTCATTTATAAGGAACTATTAGCCCTCTATTAAGCTAGTCAGAGATTTCAATATATAGTCTTATCAAGTCACCTTAAGCACAGATAGGCTAGGTGATTTGCTCCTTATAAACATTACATATCAGAAGCAGTATTTGAACATGGATCTTTTTGGTTTCAAAGACAGTTTGTTGTACTGCATATATACTGTCTCTTAGGGACAGAATAACTCGATATAATTCATCACCTATTCTGCTCTAGGAATTTTGCTAAGTATTACAGATACAAAGATACATATGAAAGCTTCTTCCCTTAAGCAGTATACATTCAGGATGAGTTGTGAAAGGCTTATAAATATTAGACAATATCTAAGATGAGAATGAGCATGAAACAGTCTATGCACAGATATTGAAATAAGAGATGACATGCTGATTTCTGGTAAACACTAGTATAATAATCTGGCCAGAACACAGAGTTTATGAAGGTGAGTAATATAAAATAAATCTGGAAAGCTAAGTTGGATCTATGTTTTCAAAAGAAACTTTTTATAGAGATGGTTATATTGGTAATATTATAGAACTGAAAACAGAAAGGGCTCATCCACAGAGGCAGTATTAGAAAAAATAGCACAGAAATTCACATCAGAGGGCCTTCATTCACACCCCAGATTTGTCATATAACTATATTCATTACCTTGAATAAATCACTTATTCTCTCTTGGCTTCAATTTCCTATCATATAATGAGTTAAACTAAACTACATGGTGATGTGTTTCTAAATTTAGGATTCAATTTATTGCTATTATTTTACAAAGGAGAAATTGAAATCCATAAAGGTGAAATAACTTGCCTAAGTTCATAAATGTAATAATCAGCAGAGCCACAATTTGAGCATAGTTCAATATCCTGTCATTTTCCTCTACACTGTGTCTCTTTTTAGTGAAAAAGAATCAAAACTCCAATTTTATTATGTCAATTCTTGTAAGAATATGATTGATAACAATGATATTAAAAATAACATAAAACATTTTATAATCTACAAAATGTTTTACAAATGTTATTACACTAAAATAATTTTAGGATAGGTTAAGAAGCAGTTAAAAGAGATCTTTAGTATTCTAAATAAGTTAATCTATTTTAGCCATCCATAAAGTTTGATAGCTTTCTTAAGACTGAGGCTAGTAGAGTATTTGAATTAAAAATTCTGAGGTGTAGTAAATCAAAGCTAATTAGGTGTTCATACAAAATATGAGGCCATTATGATGATCCTTTATGAGTAAGGGAGCATCAGATTATGTTAAAAAGAGTTCTCTGATTCAGGTCAGAAACAAAGCAGTTCACTGCTTCCATGCTGATTAGCAGTGAGACTGAACTAACTGTGAGTGGATACCGAACTTCCATCCTGGTCAAAATAGGACTCCCAAAAAAATCTTTCTGGTTGTTAAAACACTCTAGAGCAATTCCATACCAAGGAAACATTAAGTCCTGAACTGACTCTTTGTAAGGTTCTTCTTTAATGCAATTAGCCAGAGCACTTTATTTCTATCTGCTGTTGACATTCTCTTATTTGTCCTCTTTCTAGAGTCCTAAAGTTGAATACTTCTAGTCCCAAATGTCAACCTATCCTTATCTAACTGCCTCACACAACTAGTTCAAGCCTGGTTTTTGCTAATGATGTACTTCTACCCCACCCATGACTAGGCTAAGCAGCTAAATCACTCTGTTAATTTGAAGATGAACTTTTTGTTCAATCACAAATGGTGATCGATAAATAATCATACTTCAGTTCAAATATTATCTACCATTCTATAAATTTGATTTCACATGACAATTTTTTATTTGACCTCCTTGCAAATGAAATAACTTGAAGATATAGAAAGATATATCTATACGTTTTCTTGATATAACAGGATGCTTAGGTTTAAAGAACACTAAAATACCACATAAAATACTGCATGAGAAAGGACTCTAGAAATAAGGTGGTTCAAGTTGAAAGAGGACCATTTCAGCAATTACCAACACTCTAATTTTGTGCAAAGCCATAGTGTTAAACAGTAGTGAATATTTTTATTAAATCCAACTTTTATTAGTTTTATTAATAATAATAATAATAAAATACATCCAAAGTGAGGTGCACTTGCAAAAGAATAAAAACAAAAAAGAATCAATAAATTAAAATAAAAAATAAATTTAAAAAATAAATAAAATAAAATAAGATCAAAAGCCAGCTGCATTGAAGCCAATTGATAGGAATAAGAAAGGGCACTGGTATATTTTAAATGGAAGCAATTTTGACTTTCAGGAATAATTTATTAAGCTTAAGAGGAATCATTGGAAATGCTAGTTCTTAAAGAAAATATAAAACTTAAAGTAGAGTAAACATGGAAATTGAAAATGCTTATCAAAACATGTTGCAAATATATTTTATTTTTTTCCAATAATAAATATGTGTAAGTAATGAGTTTTAGTCTTTATATTCAAATGGAAAGACATTAACATGATTTTAGTATATAATTATTTTACCATATTAAGGTACTTTCTCCCCTCATATCTGAAATTTCAGTGATATAGAGTATTATATGGAAACATTCTCTATCAAAGTAAATTAGTAGCTCTACTATAATTCACAGTATTAGAGAATCGCTTAAGAAATTAAACACATTTCCCATAGCTCGAAACTGGAATATTTCAGAGGCTTTTCTTGAACCATTTATTGCTGATTTCAAGGCCAAATTTCTATTCACTTGGATCTTGTTATAGTCATACATACATTTTAATTATCCATTGCATTATTCATTATTTGCTTTTATGAATGTTTACCCTCAGAAAATGTAAACATGGTAATATATTTTTTATATAGATAGAATGTCAGTTTCAGTGGTTCAAATCTTCTCCCATTACCAAGGGGGATTTTTATAAAGAAATGAGGCAGAGCTAGAAGCTATCAAGCTTTGTTACTTTTATTTTAAACATTTAACAATGCATAAAGAATAGCCAGATGGCACAGAAAATAGATCACTGGGAGAGGAGTCTGGAAGACCTGAAATTAAACCTAGCCCCAAATTCTAGATGTGTAACCCTAGGCAAATCATTTAACCCTGTTTGCCTCAGTAGCATCATCTGTAAAATTATCTGGAGAAGGAAATAACAAACTACTAGAATATCTTTGCCAAGAAAATCCCAAATGGGGTTACCAAGAGTAGGACATGAATTGAAATAATCAACAACAAAATTATTATGCAACATGTTTTATTTCTAATATTGTCCTCTGTATTCTCCTTCAAAAGAAAACTCTACGCTAAAACCAGATGACATGAATTGTAATATTATTGACATTAAAATGATTTATTTCAAAATAGCATTTGTTTGCTTATGAATTATATGTTAAATTTGAAGGAAATGGTTTCAGATCTTGTCTCTGCCACTTAACTGCCTGTGTAAGAATGAGCCACTCCATTTACATGGGTCTTAAGTTATCACCTAGAAAATGAAGGTGTTGAATTTGATAGCCTCTGAGGTACCAATTAGCTATAACACTATGATCTTGTGAGTTCTTGGAAAGGAAAAATCAATCATCCTAAAAAATTACTACACACCTAGAACACCTAATCAAAGAATCTAGCTAAATGTGGTGGGAGGTGTGGGGGATATGAGAGAGGGAATGGAGCATTAATTTGAATTTCAGTAGATTCAAATGCTGCCTTTACAAGAAATAGGGAAATTTGAAAAAAAGAAAAAAAGATTTTTCCTGTGCAGCATGATAAATGTAGAAATATAGAAATATAGAAGAATTGCACATGTTTAACATAAATAAGATTTCTTGCCTTCTAGGGGAGGGCCTGGGGGTAAAGTAGGGAAAAAATTGGAACACAATGTTTTGCAACAGTGAGTATTGAAAATTATCTATGCATATGTTTTGAAAAAAAAAAAAGCTTTAATTCAGACAACTATGCGATACCACTACACACCTGTCAGATTAGCTAGAATGACAGGAAAAGATAATGAGGAATGTTGAAGGGGATGTGGGAAAACTGGGACACTAATACATTGTTGGTGGAATTGTGAATACATCCAGCCATTCTGGAGAGCTCAAAAAGTTAACAAACTGTGCATACCCTTTGCTCCAGCAGCATTACTACTGGGCTTATATCCCAAAGATTTTAAAGAAGGAAAGAGACCTGTATGTGCAAGAATGTTTGTGGCAGCCCTCTTTGTAGTGGCCAGAAACTGGAAACTGAGTGAATGCCCATCAATTGGAGAATGGTTGGGTAAATTGTGGTATATGAATATTATGGAATATTATTGTTCTGTAAGAAATGACCAACAGGATAATTTCAGAAAGGCCTGGGGAGACTTACATGAACTGATGTTGAGTGACATGAGCAAGAGAGAACAACACTATATGATGATCAATTCTGATGGACATGGCCTTCTTCAACAATGAGATGAACTATTTGTTCAACAATGAAGAGAACCAGCCACACCCAGCAAAAGAACTATGGGAAATGAATATGAACCACAACATACCATTTTCACTCCCTCTGTTTTTATCTGCTTGCATTTTTTATTTCCTTCTCAGGTTATTTTTGCCTAATGTCTAAGTCCGATTTTTCTTGTGCAGCAAAATAATTGTATGGATATGCGTACATATATTGTATTTAACATATACTTTAACATATTTAACATGTATGGGTCTGCCTGCCATCTAGGAGAGGAGGTGGGGAGAAGGAGGGGAAAAGTGGAAAAAAGAGGATTTTGCAAGGATCAATGCTGAAAAATTGCTCATGCATATATCTTGTAAATAAAAAGCTATGATAAAAAAAGAAAGATAATATAGGGCATGGCTACACTCCCAAATGAAATATTGTAAAGGCACCAATATTTTCAAATAGGAACACCTCTACTGAAAGTGTTTAGAGTTTTCAGGAATCTTCAAATTTAAATAATTGATATTAACCATTGCTTAATGGGAACTTCAAAATGGGAACTCTAGCTCAATGAATATCTAGATCCTAGAATACTGATTTAGTTGAATTCAATTTTCCCTCTCTCTCAATTTAATTTAATAAACATTAAATATACAACTGTAAAAAAAAAAAAAAGGAAAAGAAAAAGCTTTAATAAAACAGAAAGACCAACTACTTTTTTCTTTAAATGATTTTCTTTAAAATATTATTTAATTGTGAAAGTGTTTTAATTAATATTCTGAGTAGTTTTAAATTCTCATTGTCCCTAAAGATTGCTTCATAATTTCAAGAAATTTAAGGACAGAATAATGTGATCACTTTAGGAAAATTTAACCCAAATGATTCTTTACTCCATAGATAGACATCAAAGGGAACATTTGAACATGGTATTTCAATTGTTCAAATATTATTGACTCAAAGAAAGTTGCTTCCTGTTCATCTAGTCCTGCTGTGCGATAGAATGAATGACACTCAACAACCAGCAAACCCATTAACACATCCAAAGAAACCTTCATGTGAATGTTATGTAATTGTTAATAAAATGCCAACACTAACAATGATAAACTGGTTTGTTTGAAAATAACAAATCATTATCAGCATTGTGGTGACAAAGCCCCCTTTCCAAATTCCATTTCAAAATGTTTTTTTTTTCTCCTATAATTATCTTTGTGCCTTTAGGGTGTCAGAATATATTCCATTCCTTTCTCTCTATGCACATCATTTTAATTTCTTCATCTCCTTTTTTTTATATGCCCAATACTTCAATTTCAATAAAGTAAATATTTTTTGAACAACTACTATATACTGTATTTGGGCATTAAGAGGGATAAGGAAAAAAAAAAAATTAATTACCTAGCTCCTGTTCAAGTAACTTAAAGTAGGACAAATGTAAAAATGTTATGTGTACATATAAATATATAAAATTGAGTGGGATAAAGGAAAAAAGAAGCACAAAGAATTAAGATGATTAGAATAAAGAAGTGATCACTTACTTCAAGCTGAGAGAACCAAGGAAATACTGGCTTTGAAGAATAGTTAGCATTTTAATTTGGGACAATTGTAGGGGGAAGGAATTTTAACTGATAAGAAACTTCAGAAACTCCAGAAGTCAAGTGATCCATCAGCCTTACCTTTCCAAGTACCAGAGATAACAGATGAATTCCAATATATTCTCTCCCTCTCTGTCCCTCTTTCCCAGCTTCTCTCCCTCTGTCTCTGTCTCTCTAAGTCTGTCTCTGTCTCTCTGTCTCTATTTGTCTCTGTCTCTATCTCTGTCTCTGTCTCTCTGTTTCTCTCTCTGTCTCAGTCTCTCTCTTTTTCATTCAAATTAATTTAAATTCTAAACCAGGGATTTCTAACTCTAATTCACAAGATTATCTAAAAGAAAGAAGCACTAGTACTGCCCTAGAAAACAAGAAGTCAAAGTTAAAAAAACGTAATTGCCCTGAGGACATTATGCATGATTAAAGATAAATAGATGGCTTGGTAACTATGACTAAAGAGAAGTCAGTATGCCCTTATTGGAGACAGGTTTTCTAGCTACATCACCCAAACCAAATAATACTAAGATGGTCAACAAGAATCTCATGGTAAAGAATATATCAGATTGCTTGTTGTCTTGGGGGAAAGGGTTGATAAGAGGGAAGGATAAAAAATTAGAACATTAAATTTTTTGTTGGAATTAATTCATTAAAAACTTAATATTGGAAACTGTGTATTTGGAAAAATAAAGGCCTATTGGGAGGAGAGAGCTGATAGGAAGGAGTGATATACAGATGATTCCCAGATATTCTAAGACCTTTTGAGAATAGTAAAAGACATAGCTTGACCTATCCAAGGACAAATCACTAGTAGTTACCATAAGAATATCACACTTTTGGGCTGCAAACTAAAAGAAAGCTACATAATGGCCCAACTAGAAAATATCAGTGGACCTACAATTTCAGGAATATGCATGCCCTTTCCCAGAAGTCATATGTGTTTCCTATATGAATGGTCCTCAAGCAAGATTCTTATTTATGTATTCATTCTCCTTTGGATATCAGGAGGTTTTGTAGGAACATTTTCCATAGGGAGGTGTTAGGAGTGGAGTCAGGGAGAGAGAATTTCCATAGCTATTTTTCTTATATTCTGCACAATTAAATGCCATTGTTAAATAGTTGTTGTTGTTGTTGTTGTTTTCTTTTTTTTTTATGATTAGAGAAAAATAAAATCAACAATGGGAACTTATGAATTATGATCTGGAGTACATTTGGACCCAAAGAATACTTTAGACCTGGGATAGCTATTCTGGAAATTTTATAACATTGAGGGTGATATTCCAGTTATAATACAAATAGTCTGATTCTTTGAAACAATTGAGGTGGTCCATTTTCTGATTATTCTCCTATGCACATTCTATCTTCATAGGATCATGGATTTAGAGCTGGAAGGGGCCTTTGCTAAACATCCTCATTGCAAAAGCATGGAAAAAAATAAGATACAATGAGCACCAAGAATAACATATTTAACAAATAATAATGCTGGGGATGAACCCTAAAACTGTCATCCTTGATTTTTGGGGTGAACTCTGAAACTCTCCCTTGACTGGGACCCACCCTTCAGGGCAGATTAGTAGTTTCATTAAGATTAGCCCAGGACCACTCCCTATTTAGCTCAAACTTAAGTGGTATCATTCAGCTGGAGATCTGAATACCTTACACCAGAGGTAATAATTTTCTTGAATATCCTATACACCCTAGCATTACTGTACTTTGATCTGGTCTGATGTCATCTCAAATGTTGTCATTAGTTCACATTTTAGAAAGAACATTGATAAGAATTAAAATGTTGGGGGGAGAAGGATGACAAGGATTTAGAAATGTCTCAAATTCATAAGATAAATATGTTGAGAGACAGAAAGAGCCTTAGAGATCATCAAATACAAACTCTTTATTTTACATATTTGTAATTAGAGGACATGAATATCATGTCCAAGTATTAGAATAATTATATGCTAGGATTCTAAACAAGGACTCCTGGCAATTTTCAGCTTACTTTTTTATTAAACTGTGCTACCTGACTTTATACCAAGAATTACTTGAAAGAATTGGAGCTGTTTAGCCTGAAGAAGAGGGTCTATAAATGCATATAGTATTTATTTGCAACTACTAGGTGGTATCTCATTGTATAATAAAGATTAGATTTGTTTTCTTAAACCAAAAGGACAAAATATGAAGAAATAGATGGAAGTTACAAAGAAGCATATGTAGGCTTTATGGGAAAAGATTCTAAGTATTAGAAGTGGGCAAATGGAGAGTGGACTGCCTTAATAGGTATTGAATTGCCATTTATCTAATAATATCTTCAGGTGGAGATTATCAAGGATGTGATAGTGAATGTTCAAGTTCAGATATAGGTTATATTAAAAGATCTCGAGATCCCTTCTAAACCAGATTTGATAAATAACATTTTAATTCATGTTATTATTATAAAAGGAGAAAATAAGGCCAAAAAAAAGGAGAAAATAAGAGATGAAAAGACTTGCTCAGGTTTACTTAGTCCAATATTCTATGTATTGTACCACTTGACTGCTCAATTAATACTTAATGATTTCACTATTGAGTTTCCTTCATGTTCTGGTAAGCAACTCACACAGAGCCTCAGAATGTTTATTGTTCTTAATATTTCATTTAGTAATGAAAATTTAATAATACCAACAATTTAAAACTAAAAATTTAATAATACTTTTATTAATAATATCACAACTGCTTAAATTTTTGAATTTTTGTAGCTATTATAGCATGTTTAATGAAGTTGATGTTACCATTTTGTTCAAAGTTCCCTAGAAATTTCCATAAGGAAATGATATTATAGATTTCTGAAGTAGAAGTATAAATCTTGTGTTACAGTTATTGAACAAATTAACACAAATAAATACAGATATTCAGCTGTTGCATCTCAGGCAAAAGTTCAGAAATGACCAGTTACTTAGATATATTTTTGTGTTAGCTCACCATATCAATGACTCAATTTATCCATAAGCAGTCTATATTTTACTTTAGACACTAAAGGAATATAAAGATTAAGAGACCTATATAAGAGTACCCCACCCCATCCACAACAAGAAATTATTCTTGGATAGTCACATTGAAGCAATTGCAATTTTAGTAAATGTCAGGAATATCATACTTCAAAATATCAAAGACTATGTCATTTTTTTCTTTGTATCTCCAGCCACTGTTTTCAGTGACTAGAAGATAGTACACAAAATAAATTATACTTGAATTGAACTTGGAAAAAAGAGTTGGACCACGAGATACATCTCAGGGGTACAATTTCTTAGTCAAGCAAATCTTGTGATGTCTTGCTCTTGTCTAAGCAACACTCCAAAAACTATAAGATTCTGATTTGGCAATATTCTTGGAAGCCAAAATAAGAATAAACAAAGAGTTCTATTGAATTCAAACTTGTCTTTACTTAACATTACCAGGGTAAGTAGAGCTTCTTTCAAACATAAACAACCCATATGTCCAAAATCTTATATAAAGTTGAACATATCACCAGACAGGATAAAAAGCTTTCTCCAGATTCTAGCTAATTTTACTTGACTGAATTCTACATTATTTGATAATTATTCCTTATCATTAAAAAATTCCATGAGAGCAGCAGACTGATTTTTAATATTAAAAACTCCATTATGTTTTACCTTTATTGCCTTCAACCAGGGGCTTTATATATAAACTATGGCTATTCTTTTTTATGGGAGTCTTGAGACTAAAACTTGTCTTAGCTTAATTATGGAGGTACAAACTCTTCTAGAAAGGTTAATTCTTTCAAATTTCAGTTACCTAATTCTTCTGATATTTAATAAAAGTATTGCAAATTGTAAATGTTGATTTGCCTATAACTAATCCTCTCAAAATTTCTTTCAAATCCTTTTTCTTTGTAGTCTTGTTACATAGGAATAGATATGTTTCATTTTATTTAGTCTAAAGTTATGTTTCCAAGAAGCATGTGTGCTGGCTTTTTTTCATTTTTAAAAGAAATTTATTCAAATTATAAATTAAGGCTTGAAAAGTATAATGGTAAAGTTCATTATTACTAAAATTACATTCCAATAAAATAGCACAAACCAATTGTAGATTAGTTTTATACAGAGTGCATTCTTACTTAAACACTTTGAAAAATCTATGATCCAATGAATAAAGGTACTTTCTCCATCCACATAGGTTATTACCATTCTAAACCTAGTTAAATAATTTTCATGAATTCCTGTGACACAAGGATACCACATTAACCTTGATACCATAAAAAATATTGGAGAAAAATGTTGATAAAGATTTTTTTCATTCATTTAAAATTCTAGTTCAATGGTCAGGCAGATAGGTGGTGTAGTAGATAGAATCTTGGGCCTAAAGTCAGAAAGACAGGAGTCTCTAATTTGGCTTGAGACACTTACTAACTATGTGACCATAGGCAAGTCACTTAACCCTTTTTGTCTTAATGTCCTCATCTTTGAATGTGAGCTAAAGAAGGAGATAACAAATCACTCCAGTATTCTGCTAAGAAAACTACAAATGAGGTCATGAAGTCATACATTACTGAAATCAACAGTAACAACAATAAACTCTATTAGACTGGATCAGAAATTCATTTTTTTTTCAAACAGTGGTATCTGATTTCATTACACTGCTATTCAATAAAACAGTTCCTATAGCATACGTAATGGAGATTAATGCCAGAGAATATGGCATTTATATAACATCCCTGATGCTTTAATATATTTAGCCAAGTTTTGTAAAGGTATGATATTAAAAGCATTTATTTAAACATACTATAATAAGCTTCCTTGGTTACAGGTTGTTGTATAAGCAGAAGATTTAAAAGAAATTGTCTCTTCAGTACAGATAATCCCTTTTGTCTCACTAACCACACTGCAACTTATTAATATTTAATATTTACAATGATCAGGGACCAGTTTCACATAATGGAAAGAGAATGATCAGAAGCTAGGCAGGCCTGAATTCAAATGTCCTCTCTAACATAATGACTGTCTAAAACTACAGAAATCAGTTACCTTTCAATGTTATAGGTAACTCATCAAGGCTATGAGTTATAGATAAGATGCTTTTCTGCATTGATAGATTTTTTATCTATAGTTGCCTATTCTCTTATAATATCACGCCATAAAACACCCTTTAATATACTTCTATTATTAGCTGCTGTTTGATTGAAGTGCTTAATTTATGAATAGACAGTGTTCCAAGAATTGATATATAAGTAAATTATTTGATATTTAGAATGTCATGGCAGAGAAATAATGGCCCTTGGGTCCCCATACAAATGCAGAAGAAATTATTTAATAACCCCTTTGCAATACCTAGATATTAAATGGGGCTATATTTGTACCTTTACAAGATATGCCTAACTCAATGAGATCAAAGATTCATTAAATTATGCAACTACAGGGCATCTTGGTATACTTTTAAACTAATAAGTCTTAGGGTATACTTCAGGGGATGGAGCCAAGATAGCAGAAAGGAGAAAGCATTCATCTGAACTGATACAACATTCCAATCCAAGCAATTTAAAAATAATGCTTTAAATAAATTAAATGTTTGGAACAGAACAGCATCCTTCCCTCCCCCCCAAAAAAGTCAAATGAGGCATTTTCCCAGTCCAAGACAATACAGGGAAGATTTGTGAAAAGGGAAGATGTGAGGCTGAACTGGAATCTATGTGGATGAAACTACCAGGTGGTAGTAACAGATGTAGCAGTAGCTTCATGAGCTTTTAAGGGTTATCACATCACAGCAGGAGTACTGAAACCTTCCAAAATCCCAGAACTAGCTCACAAAACAGCAATGTAAAAAAATCTTCCCCCTCCTTGAATGCCAGATACAGAGTTGATCACTAAGGTGAAGGTCCAAATCAAGAAGGAAAAAATGAGCAAACAACAACAAAAAAAGAGCCTGACTATAGCAAACATATTTTAACAAGGATGATCAAGACATGAACTCAGAAGAAAATAATGAAGTCAAAACAGCTACAAGCCTCAGAGAAAAAGATGAAAACTGGACACAAGCCTAAAAAGAATTCCTGGAAGAGGTTAAACATATTTTCAAACTCAAATAAGAGAAAAAGAGGGAAACTTAAAAAAATAACTTGGTAAAAAAGATACAAAAATATTAAAGAATATAACAAAATTGATAAAAAAGGAACAAAATTTCACTGATGAAAAGGATCCTTAAAAAGCACAAGTGGACAAATATAATAACTACCTGAAGGAAAAAAAATCCTTGAAACAGAACTGGAGAAGAGGAAGCTAACAAATTCATGAAATATCAACCAATGATTTAAAAAAATGAAATTATCAAGGAAAATAGAAGAGAATATGAAATATGTCATCAGAAAAATAACCTGGAAAATAGATTGGGGAGAGATAAATTAAGAATTATTAGATGATCTTAAAGCCATGATCAAAGAAAGAGGCTATATAACCTATTTCAAGAAAATAGCAAGGAATAGAGTGAGTGCCCATCTGTTGGGGAATAGTTGTAATTATGGTGTATGAATGTAATGGAATATTATTGCTCTATAATAAATGATTACCAGTATGATTTCAGAAAAGCCTGGAAAGACTTACATGAACAGATGAAGTAAACAGAATCAGAAGAACACTATACACAGTAACAAAATTGTGTGATGATCAGCTGTGAGGGTCTTGGCTCTTTTCAAACAATCTCTTTTCAAGTCTATTATTCCAATAGCAAACTTGGAATGGAAAATGTCATTTACATCCAAAGAGAGAAGTATGAATAATGAATGTGGATTAGAACATAGTATTTTCATCTGTTTTTTTTTTTTTTTTTTTAGCTTGCTTGTTTTTTTTTCCCTTTGTCATGTTTTTTTTTTCTCCTTTTAGTCTGATTTTTCTTGCACAACATGACAAATATGGAAATATTAAGGATTACACATATTTAACCTATAACAGATTGCTTGCTGTTTTGGGAATGGGGATATGGAGGAAGGAAGAAAAATTAAGAATACAATGTCTTACCAAAAGGAATGGTGAAAACTGCTTTTACATTTATTTAGAAAAATAAAATATTATTGAGGAAAAAAAAAAAAAAGAAAAGGAAAATAATTAAGGAAAACTATCTCAGTATCCTAGAAGAAGGTGCCCAAATGGAAATGGAAAGAATCTATCAATAACCATCTGAAAGTGGCACCTAAATGAAAACTATTAGGAATGGTTTAACTAAATTCCAGAGTTCCTAAGTCAAAGAGAAAAGTGCTTTGAGAAGTCAGAAAGCAACCATTCAAATATCATGGAACCACAGTCAGGATTACATCAGATTTAACAGCTACCACATTAAAGTGAAGATATTAGAATATAATATTCCAGAAAGCAAAAGAACTGAGATTATAACCAAGAATGGCCTACCCAGAAAAATTGCATAGAATTCTTCAAGGGGAAACAATGGATATTTAATGAAAAGAAGACTTTCAAATATTCCTGATGAAAAGATCAGAGCTGAATAGAAAATTTGACTTTCAGATATAATACTCAAAAGAAAAATAAAAAAGTGAATTGGAAAGAGAAATAAGAGATTCCAGAAAGATAAACTTTTTAACTTTTCTACATGGGAAGATGACATCTGTATCTTCTAAGAACATTATCATTTTAGGGCAATTAAAAAGATTCTACATAGAAAGAAAGTGTGAGACTGAGCTGATTACGTTGGATGGGGAAGAAAGATGTCTGGGAATAGAGGAAAGAAGAGAAAGAATAAGGAAAATTATTTCATATTAAAAAGAAGTATGAGAAATAGCTTTTACAATGACAGAAAAATTGAGGCAGACAATATTTGAATCTTGCTCTCAGAATTCGTTCAAAGGAAGAATTTGTATGTGTGTGGAGCATAAAAATTTGTCTTTCTCAAGAGGAAGCTGAAGGAAGGAAACATAAAAAATATTAGAAAAGGAATATAAAGAGGAGAGTAGGCTGGAAGAGATAGAGGTCAGAAACAAGATAAACGTTTGAGGAGTGGTAGGATAAAAAGAGAGGGAGAAAGATAAATAGAAAAGAGGATAGAGGAAAATGAATAGTTGTTATTCATAACTGAATATGAATGGATGGATTCAACAATAAAACAAAAGTGCATAGTCCAATGGATTAAAAATCAGAATCCAACAATATGTAATTTATTAGAAACACAATTAAAATAGAAGACATTCATGGAGTTAAATGTGCTTATTCAGTGCCATACCAATCCACCTACCAAAGAATAATAATATAGAAATAGAAAAAATAACAACAAAATTGATATGGAAGAACAAACTATTTGGAAATAAAGGTTGATATCAAAATTAATTAGGGGATTATGGAAAATATACCTTCACAAGTAATGGAAGATTTATGACCAAAAAAGAAATAGAGAGGATTAGAGTAAGTAAAATAGACAATTTTGATTATATAAAATTTAAAAAAAAGTTTTTGAAGAAATATAATACAGTTAAAATTAGAAGGAAAATAGAAAACTAGGAGAAACAATTGTAGTAAGTTTCTCTTATAAAGGCCTATTTTTTTCAAATATAGAGAGAACCAAGCCAAATTTATCAGAAAAAGAAGCAGTCCCAAATTGATAAATCGTCAAGTGATATGAACTGGTTATTTTCAGAAGAAAAAATTTAAAAAAATTATACTTACATGAAAAAAATGTTCTTAAATCATTGCTGATTAAAGAAATTCAAATTAAAACAATTTTAAGATGTCATCTTACACTTATATTGACTAATCTAACAGAAAAATAAAGTGACAAGTATTGTAGGTAATATGTAAAAATTGAGACAATAATTCATTGCTTTGTGAAAACCAGTCTAACCTTTCTGAAGAACAAAGTCTAAAAGGCTAAAACTACTCATATTTCATATGGCATTGCTACTAGATTTGTATTCTAGAGGAATTAAAAAATGGGAAAGGATTTTTTTTTTACAAATAATTTTTACAAATTTATTTGTAAAAAAATATTTAGAGCATCTCTTTATAGTGGCAAAGAATTAGAAATTGAAAGGATATCCATCAGTTGGGAAATGACTGAAGAAATTGTTGTATATAATTGGAATACTATTTTTATAAGAAATGATGAACAAGATGATTTAAAAACAAAAACAAATAAAATAAAAACCTAGGAAAACATATATGAACTCAGGCAAATTGTAGTAAGCAGAAGAAGGAAAACACTGTGTATAGTACCAGAACTAATTTTTTAAGTATGATCAACTGCAAATAACTTAGCTACTGAAGAATATTCTAAGAGAATTCTAAAGGGCTATTATTGGAAAATGCTATTCACCTTCAGAGAGAAAACTGATGAGCTTTAAATACAGATTGAAGCAAACTTTTTATATGTTTTTATTTTTATTGGGAGGTTTTGTTTCTTTTTTAACAACAATATGTAAATTTGTTTCTATGACTTTGTATGATTAATTATATTAAATCTTTTTGCCTTATTAAGGATGGGAGAGAAATAAGAAAGAGAGAAAACTTGGAATTCAGTATTTTTAAAAATTATTGTCAAATAAATTTTTCATCAAAAAAGGCTTTGTTCATGCCTCTAATGTTTAGTACATAGCACACAATAACTGCTTATTGTTTATGATTGTTTGAATTACTTTTCCTTTCTGTTCATCTGCTTATTGACATAGTTGAGACTATAAAATTAAGTGTACTATCATTAAAGTTTAATTGTAAGTTGCCAGGAGAAGTGAGGGGACAAAACTGAGAAGGACTAAAAGAAATAGGACTATAAAAGGCAAAGGAAAAGGAGATTTTTTTCTTTTCTTTTCTTAAGGTGTGCAGTACATCTTAAAATGAATTCGTAACTCTTTTTCCCCTTTTGGATTCCCACAAATCCATTTCTATAACCCTTAATTATTTCTTTATGGCCCTTTCTTTATCTCTTAGATTAAGCCTTCTAATGAAATTCCCCACCTTAACTTAAATTATTTCATACTGCCAAATTACTTACTTCAACCCTCCAAATTAACATTTCCCATCAGTTTTGCTGCTATCAGCTAGAAATGAAGGGAAATTCAACTACCTTCTCGATCAGATCATAATAATGTGTAAGTGATTAGTAGCTCCTTTACAATCTGATGAATGTGTAGAACTTTAGGACTTTTAAGACATGAGAATTAAGATATCTTGGCAAATCAGATGAATATTTGATTATCTATCAATCATTCAATAATTATTTACTAAGTACAGAGTCTGTGCTAGTCATCCTGATAGCCAATAAATTAATTCTCCTTTGAAAAAGGAAGGAGAAATAATAGGGGGAAATAACACATAAGAATATAAACAATAAATGTGAATAGAATAAATATAAAGTTCTTAAATATAGGGTAATTTATAAAGCACAAGAATTTGAGGGCATCAAAAAAGCCTTCACATGAATGTTTTAGTCTTGTTTGTTTTTGTTTTTGTTTTTGTTTTGTTTTGTTTTGTTTTGTTTTAACAAGTCAGAGATGAATACTGACTCCAGGGTCAGTGCTCTATCTATTGTACCACCTGGCTGATCAATAACCTTGTTTTTTTTGGGGGGGGTGGATTTGGGGGGGGGGAATGGTACCCTGTAGCCAAATTGACTCATCAAGAAATAAGTCTCTGCAGTCAACTTCCCTAAACTTTTCACAATTTTTCCTCTACTTTTGTATCTAGTGTAAAATATTTATAGAACATCTAAACCTTATATATGTTTTTAATATGTTCCACTGTCTTTGAGTTATTACTTCCATTAAGTAATAACTCTCATTATTACTCCCATTTTACAGATGAGAAAACTGAACCTCAGAGAAGTTAATAATTGAATGACTAAGCATCACATAAGTACTCTTGGTAGTTTGATTTGACCCAAAGGTTTTTCTTACTTTAAGGCTAGTGAAACTTCCACTAAATCTCATTCCTTCTCAAACCAAATACTACCTAAAGCTCTAAGGTTTTCTTCCTAATCATTCAAATTTAAGAAATATTATGTGTGGAGGTAAGGGAGAGTGGGTGGTGGGGAGTGAGGGGGTGAGGATGTGTGTATTTATGTGTATGTATGTATATAAATACACATATGAAAGAACTGGATATTTCTATAGCAGAATCTGCCTTTATTTTCTACTTCTTTATAAAGTCAGAAACACACTGTTTCCATGTTTTCTTCCTTATTGGTCTGAGAATATAGCTTTGTCTTGAAAGATTACTGCTTTGGCTCACTTCCCAGCTCCAAGTATAGTAACTATTAATCACTTATTTGATTTTACTGGGGCAAGTCCTTAGAGACTTCACCTTTCTTAATGAGATCCCTAGGGAAAGTGAAAGCTTGATTACCAAAAAAGACAGTTTTCTGTCCAGTATACTAAGTTGCAAGCACTCTTTCTCTTCTTAGAACTCAGTTGATCATTGATGTCAACATAAATTTAAAATAAAAATTTAATTTGGGGGATGAGGGTATGGGAACTTATTTTTCTTATATTTATACATTTTGATAATTGTATTGTAGCATATTTTTGCAATTAATTTTAAATTTAAAAACAATTTTAATGGTCCATAGACTTCACTGGCTACCAAAAGACTCTGTCACCAACAGTTATGAGAAAGAGGGAGGGAAAAAGAGAGAGAGAGAGACAGAGAGAAAAAGAGAGACACAGACATATGATGGATTAGTTTTAAAATTCATAATCTAGCATTAGGAGATAATGCACACTATTTTTTTTCAGATTTGTAGATAAAACCCAGAATTGTCAAGTAATCATACAAGTGGTAAAAAGGAGAGTCAAAATATAAGATAAATTCTCTGACTAAAAACGTAGCACTCTATACCATATTATGCTACCTCCTATAGTACTATAGAACCAAATTTAGTAGAAAAATTAAAGGTCGACAAATTTAAATTTTGCATTCTTTTCATCCCTCATTTTGTTGATTGTTTTCTATCACATAAACATTTCCAGAAAATCATTAAGGATTATTTTGACATTAATTTATGTCTTTATAAATGCAGTTCACATTCTGGAGAGTTGAAAACTTGTTCTGTTTTTTGTTTGTTTTGCCAATTAGGGTAAAGTGATTTATTTGTCCAGTGTCACACAACTAATAAGTGTTTGAACCTGTTTTTGAATTCAGGTTCTTCTTACTCCAGGGTCAGTGCACTAACTGTTGTACCACCTGGCTGATCAGTATAAACTTGTATTTTGGGGATTTTTTGGGAGGGAATGGAACGGGAATATTAGAATACTATGTAATAAATGCTTATTTTCATTTGAATTTTACTATAATCCAGTTATTATAGTCACAGACAGCTAATTTCCAAGTGACAATTACATTTGTAATGGAAACTGCATCATGGTTCTGATTGGATTACAAGTTCTGGTAAATCTTATCTACCTGAAAGAGTTTTGAGTGTGGACCTAATGACAAAAGGACTGCCACCTAAGGATTAGCTAATATATGGATAGGGATATACATTATGTGTACAATGACTACAAAATGTTTTTTTTTTTTTTATTTCCCAAATAAGGAAGAGCAAGTATAATAAAATGATAATACTACCTAAATTACTCTATTTATTCAGTGCCATACCAATCAAACTCCCTAGAAATGATTTTACAGATCTAGAAAAAAATAAAAAAGTTCATCTGAAAGAACAAAAAGTCTAGAATTTCAAGGAAATTAATGAAAAAAATGTAAATGAAGGTGGCCTAGCTGTGCCAGACCTGAAATTATATTATAAATCAGAAGTCATGAAAACCATTTGGTTCTGGCTAATATATAGAATAGTTGATCAGTGGAATAGGTTAGGTTCACAGCAGAAAATAGTCAATGACTATAGTAATCTAGTGTTTGACAAACCCAAAGACTCCAGCTTTTTGGATTAGAACTCAGTATTTGACAAAAACTGCTGGAAAAATTAAAAATTAATATGGCAGAACTTATACATTGTCCCACTCCTAACACTGAATAATAAGATAAGGTTATTATTGATGGGGTCATGATCTAGATATAGTGATATCATAAGCAAATTAGAAGAACAAAAGATAATTTACTTCTCAGATCTGTGGAGAAGGAAGGAATTTGTGGCCAAAGAAGAACTGGAGTACATTATTGAACACAAAATAAATAATTTTGATTATATGAAGTTAAAAAATTGCACAAATAAAACCATTGCAGACAAGATTAGAAGGGAAGCAAAAACTGGTGAATTTTTTTTTTTTTTTTTTACATTCAAGGGTTCTGCTAAAGGCTTCATTTCTAAAATATATAAAGAATTGATGAAAATTTATAAGAATTTAAGCCATTATCCAATTTGTAAATGATCAAAAGATATGGACAGACAATTTTCAGATGACAAAATTTAAACTATTTCTTGTCATGTGAAAAGGTTCTCTAAATCACTACTGATAAGAGAAATGCAATTTAAGACAACTCTGAGGTAATACAACATACCTCTCATATTGGCTAAAATGACAGGAAAAGATAATGATGAATGTTGGAGGGGATGTGGTGAAAACTGGTACACTAATATATTGTTGGTGGAGTTGTGAACTGATCCAACCATTCTGAAGAGTTATTTAGCACCTTTGATCCACTAGTGCTTATATTCCAATGAAATCTTAAAGGTGGGAAAGGGTCCCACATGTTCACAAATGTTTGTGGCAACCCTTTTTGCAGTGGCAAGAAACTGGAAACTGAGTGGATACCGATCAGTTGGAGAATGGCTGAATAAATTGTGGTATACGAAAGTTATGTAATATTATTGTTCTCTAAGAAATGATCAGGAGGATGATTTTGGAGAGGCCTGGAGAGAATTACATGAACTAATGCTATGTGAGATGAGCAGAACCAAGAAATTATATAAAGATCAATTCTGATAGACAAGGCTCTTTTCAACAATGAGATCATTAAGGCCAGTTACAATGCTCCTGTGAAGAAGAAAGCCTCTGCATCCAGAGAGAAGATTGGAGGAAACTGAATGTAGATCACCACATGGCATTTTCACTCTTTTTGTTGTTCGCTAGTATTTTATTTTCTTTCTCATTTTTTTTCCTTTTTCATCTGATTTTTCTTGTGCAGTATGACAATTTATAAATAAGTATAAATATGTTGGATTTAATTATATTTTAACATGTTTAACATATTTTGGATTTCTTGCTATTTAAAACAGGGGTTGGGGGAAAGAGAGGGAAAAATAGGGAATACAAGCTTTTGCAAGGATCAGTGTTGAAAAAATTATCCACACAGACGTTTTGAAAATACAAAGCTATAATTTTTAAAAAATGAAAAAATAAGAAAATAAAAAAAATTCCTACATAAGACATTGCAAATTAATTTTTAAAATACACAAAGTGATCTTCAGTCCTTTGTAGTCTCTATACCTGTTGTGATTGTGAATGAATTTTGATGGGGATGGGAGGGGAAGAAAAGAACAGAGATTTCTAAGAATCAAAGAGTTTGAAGAACATTTATTAATAATCTTGATATTCGATGTCATTTGTCTAATCACTAATGGGTTGACACACAGTCAGATGAACCCAACCGTATCCATAATGATATTTTCACTATACATCATACCAAAAGACTTAAAGAATCCATAATTACATGGAGAAATAACTGGCAGGTTGTTTTTAGAAAGACAGATTTAAAAGTTGGAAGTTTTAATTTTATCATTGGGCAGTTAATCATCTCACCTTGCAGAGTTAAGGAATAGTGTAATTTAGGATTTCTTAACCTAAGGATACATGAATTTGGATTTGAAAAAAGTGCATCTTCATTTTCACTAACCTCTAACTTTAATTTAGTATTCTTTTAAAATATAAATTAGGAGGCAAACCACAATAATATTACCAGAATCCAATAAAACCCACAGTTCTTCTCATATCACATTACAGTCATATCAGATATGTTCATTTATGTGCATTGTTTTATCACCATTGTCATTCTCATCATTATAATAATTAAATTCAGCACTAGGTTAACACTATAGATAGATAGATAGATAGATAGATAGATAGATAGATAGATAGATAGATAGATAGATATAATACCTACCATTGGTTTCTTTTGTAAACCTACATATTTTTAGGCAAGTACCAACATGAGTTTTAAAAAGACTCTGTAGAGTTCACCAGAATGCCAAAAGAATTGTGACACAAAAAAGGTAAAAGCCCTTAGCCTAAGCAAATAGATCACAATGAAAAGAATTGTAAATACCAATATCCATCGCAAAAAATAAATGGAGACGTTATACTAAATTTTTTATTAAATTTTCTCAATTAAGTTACCATATGTTTTACTGCTTGGAAAACTTCAATGCAAACATGAAAGGATGAAAAATTGTTTTGGTTTATGATTGTGAATCAATAAATAAAAGGGTTAAAAGTTCATACAGAGTGAATAGAGCACTAGAATTGCAATAAGGGAAACCTGCATTCAATTACTGAATCTGACACTTATTAGCTTTCCCTAGGAAATTTCCTTAACTATTCTGATCCTAAAAATAAGACCCATAATAGCATTTAATTCAGAGTGTGGTTCAGATGATCAATTGAGAGAGCTTGTAGAAAGTATATTATATACCTTGAAGTGCTATAGAAATAAGATCTGGTATTATTAATAATTAGAATAGAAATAAGCATGCCAATTCACTATGTAATATGTCACAATAGGATCAGTTTCAAATTCCACTTCTCCCTACCTAACCCCTATGTCACCTTAAGATAATCAATTTACCACTTCAGGTCTCAGATTTCTCAATTATGGGACAAAGGGTTAGATAAGAGAAGGCCTCTGAGGTATACCTATGATCCTATTACTGAGAAGAAAGTCAAACAGCATCAGATATGGAAAGTGCTAAAATGACATAATAAAATAATTAAATTAATTGTTATATAACAAATTGTATCATTTTAATGCTGGAATTATTTTAAAAGCAAATAAAAAATTAAATCACTTCCTCTTCTTACCTATAGGACATTTGTCATATCCCTTCCTAGGAATAGCCCTGTTAAAGAAGTTACAAATTTTATTTACAAGAATAGCTGAGAAAAAGAATCAAGAATTTTTTCTCCACTAATGTTGACTAAAAGACCTGCATTTAAAACTCATTTCAGATATTTATTATTTCTGAAACTGCAGAAGTCATCTGAGTGTTAGCCCAAGCACATACATACACATGCATGCATGCACACAATATGATTCCACAAGTCAATATTTTAAAATTGCATATGTGTGATAAATGAAAATGAGCAGGAGAGAAGAGGAGAGAGGGATCACTTTCAGCTGGAAAAATTGTGGGGAAAGTAAAATAAGTAAGAACTTCATATCACCTGCTTCAGTGGCTTTCATCGAGATTGGAACAAATTGTTCTTATGTACCCATTCTGACCAGGTACGTTTTCACATTCTTTAGATAGAGACTCCTTCATTTATCAATGAATTTGAGATATGATGATTTCCTTCAATCTACTCTAACCTATATGACAAGGCAATTTACCAAGGTGTGCCTGTTGTAAATGCTACAGCTTCTTGGAACCACAGGTGAGACTTGAATGAAAGGTAGTCATTAATGATGGCTCAGCAAATCTTTACACCAAAGATGCTACTCTTCTGTGAATACCTCATATACACAAATGTAAAACAAGTAGAAAGGCCCTATAATTTGTATTAATCATTTCTCCTTACTTTCTCTTCTCCTTTTATGTATTACTTGAATTTCCTTCTTTTACTAGAGAAGTTGCTCTAAATTTCTGATTAGTCCTGAATTTAAGGATTTTAAAAATATAGATACAAAGAGAGCATATTTTTATCATGTGTGGATTAGTATCAAGAACTATTAAACAATTTAGAAAATAAGACAAAGTCACTATCAAATAACTGAGAATTAAAAACATTAAATAAATTATCTCTCAGGTTTGGGTTATTTTTAATTCCTCTACCTTTCTTATCATTCCCTAACATAATTTGAAACTAAATATTCTACAAACAGTGACTATTTAAAGGATATATATATATATATATATATATATAGAGAGAGAGAGAGAGAGAGAGAGAGAGAGAGAGAGAGAGAGAGAGAGAGAGAGAGAAAGAGAGAGAGCTTATAGCCCTTATTTCCCCCAAAATATGATCATTCTATGACTTTACTATTCCTAAAAAAAAAAAAAAGGAGCTCACAGTGAATGACCTCTATTTTCTCAATGAAGTAAGAAATGAGGTCTTAAGGCAAATAATCTTAAAATTTATCTAAGAATACGTACATATTCATATGTCTGCTTAAGCTAAGAACAAATTTGTTTGTAAAACTATGCATCTAAATAAATATTATTAAAAGGAAATCTATTATAAGTTTAAAACATTTGATTGAAATATTTAAATATAATTTTTCCTATATGAAACACCTGTAAATTTTGGACTCACTACTCTCTAGTTACTATACTTACCTCTAATTTTATTCATCTCATCCTGAATCCCCAGATGCCTATGTACAAATTATGGTTCCTATGTTCTAACCCCCATTTCTGCATACCTATATTTCTCAATCCTATGCCCACAGCCAAATGTCCCACTTCAGATTGGCCTACATCTTCCTCTATGACTTTTTGAATCCTTTCTCCATAATTAACAAACATTCATTCATTTTAATCCTTTCTCACTATAAGCATTTTCTGACCTTCACCTTTACATGACTCTTTCCTAAAAACACAGCTTTTTTTCATTTCCATTTGAAGTACTGACAATACTTTTTTTTTTTTTTTTTTCCCTAAAGCCTCCTGATTTACTGGTTATGGTGGAAGAAGCATAATGCTCCTTTCTCCTCTATAAAACTTATAAGCTTATATAACAATTTATTACACCTCTACTCAATTAAGTAATACCTCTTCATGACATAAAGGTGACCCTCAACTCTTGAAGACAGTTTCAAATTAGTATATGATTTTAAAACGTTATAATTTTTAAAGCTTTCAAGTATAGGTCCAAAGAAGTCTACTTTGTTCTCAAAGGATTACCATATTATAGGGGAGCATCAACAGAGTTTTGACAATAAGACTGTTTTATTTTACTTTGAATGCTTCACTATGTATTTATGGAGGAAGTTACCAATTAATACACTACTAGAATCCTCAAGAATAGAAATATATTTTAACCAAAAAAAAAAAAACCTATAACCATAAAATTTACAAGAATGATAAAACATCAATTAATGAGTATTTGAGAGGCTTTAGGAAGATAGGAACATTAATATCATTAGTAGAGATGTGAGTTATTCTTAATTTTCTGTATAATAATTTGGAATTGTGTGAGAAATAATACCTCTTCATCCAATGACCTCCCAACTGAACACATATACTAAAGAGTTCGAAGATTAAAATGGTGCTTCCCACATGTTCTTCTTTCCCTCAAATAATCATATGAAATAGCTTTTTATGTATGGAATTGGAATGAAAGTGACGAATGGAATATTATATAATAATGCAATATTATTATGCCATGAGGGGAAAAAAAACTAAAGTAAAAAAAAAAATTAAAGAAAAAAATGAGAAGACTACTGAACCAATCCAGAATGATATATGTGTGTGTGTGTGTGTCTGTATGTGTGTATGTCTGTGTGTTTGTGTGCGTCTGTATAATCTAAATTAAAAGTATATTTAAAGAAAACTAAAGATTACTCACTCTCACTAATCTTGATCCTGAGGGAACATAAAATATACAGCATTTTCTATAGAGATGTGGGGAATTATACATGCAGATGCAATGTATGCTGTCATGTAAAATTGTTGCATTAGTCAGTTTTGACCAATCATTTTCCTTTTTCTCAAGGTAAGTTTTCATTAAAAAGAAATATATTAGAGGATGACTTATATAAAATGAGAAAGGCAGCAATAAAATATTAGAAAAAGAAAAATAGAAATTCCAAAAGCCTTAAAATTCATTTTTGAGAGTATTCCTTTCTTGTGGTTCAACATATATACACACACAAACACACACATATTATATATAAAATAGCAATGCATTTTGAAAATACTTCTTGTGGAAATATAATCTTTGGATATGACAATGGATTAGACAACCTCTTGCACCATCCAATAAATGCTGATCGGTTTCTAGACTTATTTATCTTGAATTTATTGCTTTTTTTGTTTTTTAACTTAAACTGACTTCCATTTCTTTAAAAACTGACAGTTAATTTCTTAGATGAATAACCTTGTTATACTAATGTTATTTCTTTTCTCTTTAACACATAGTAGTAATCCCTAGCAAGATGGATAGATCTTTGGATTTCAAATTTCACCAAGTGAATTACCTTGGTGCTGGATGATAACAACTTCAGTACTGTAGGATTGTCTGTTGAAAACAAACTAATTGAACAAGCTTTTATCGAATGCTTAATTTATGCAATATATTGTGCTAGATCCTGGTGCTGAAAAGAATAATAGAATGGCTGGGATAGTGAGAAGACCAAAACTTATGTATGTAAAGATTGACAGAAAGAACTGACAATATTAAACTTGAAAAAAAATTATCTTGATTTATAGAATCAAAAGTTTAAATATGAAAGTTTCCTCAGAGGTGTTGAAAACATAAGCTGTGGACACCATGACATTCCCACATACAGTTTGAACAAGTTGGTAAATAGTCCATAAATTAAAATTAAAATACTTTTATAAAGAAGAAAAAAGGAAACATAAGAATTCTTTATATAAATGATTACTTTAAAATGTCATTTTGAAATAAAAAATAAAAATACAATAAAATATAAAACATAGTCACCAAATGGCCTCCTAGTATTCTTATGTATAGTTTAATGGTCCTTGTTTCTATATGACTTAAATAACACTAATATAATCCAACTCTCTGGTTTGGCTAAAAAAAGCTAATAGAGATGAAATTTAGTTGTACTTGTTTGTTTGTTTTCCAGCATCAGACAAATACTAAGTATGGAATTAAAATTCAAATTGCTCTAATGATCTTTTCATAGAGGATGATACAATTAACTGTTCTGAGGTGTTATAAATGTTGTTATATGGGAAACAAATAACATTTAGCATGTGTCTCAGAAAGAACAAGAGGCAAAGTTATAAAAAAGTTGAAGAGAAAAAAACAAAAAACCTTCCCCAAATCAGTTCTTATCCAGTTCTGACCAACTCTTCATGACTCCCTGGACCAAAATGTCCATGGGACTCTCTTGACAAAGATGCAGGAGTGGTTTTCCATTTCCTTCTCCAGTGGATTTAGGTAAATAGGTAAACAAAGTTAAGTGACTTGTCCAGGGTCACACAGTAAGTGCCGGAGAGTAATTTGAACTCAAATCTTCCTGACTCTAGACATTAAAGCATTTATCAATTTAGCCAATCAACTGCTTTGAGAGGTCAGTTTTATTCAATTCAATCCAATCAACATTTAATAAGTTCCCTACTATGTGCCAGACATTATGCTATGCACTCTAAGATTAAGGGATGGAAAAAAAAAATGGGATTTGGGAAAATTTATAGGAAAAATAAGTGAATTTTTTAAAAGAGGGAAGTCCTATTAAAATATAGATTAAACTAGATTACCTTTGGATTTCCTTCCAGCTCTCAGACTTGGTTTCAGAGTGCTATCTTCCAGATACTTACAATCTAGGACTATAAGAAATAATAAAAGTGCAAAATATAATGTGAGCTTCTGTTGCTATTTTATATATATGTGCGTGTGTATGTGTATGTGTATACATATATATATATATGGATGGATGTGTATATATATACATATATATATGTGTGTGTGTGTGCATATTTACATACATATACATATAGAGAGAGAGACAGATCATGGAGTTTAGAAAATTCTGCTGCATAACTCAAATAACTCAATCAAAATGGAGAAGGCTGAAAATGATCTGTCATATGAAATTTCACCTTTTGTCATTTAACTTTGGTCCTTTGATTTAAAAGGGATTTCAAAATGTTCAGGTATAATAGTATCTCTATTCATCTACTAGGCAACAGGATTTGATTGGAATGGTAGTACATTTGCACACAGAGAGTGGAAGGTGAAGAAGAAAGAAGAAGAAGAAGAAAAAAAGAACAAGAACAAAAAGAATAAGAAGCCAGAGGAGGAGGAAGAGGAGATTAACTAGAAGAACTAGAAAAAAGAAGAAAAGTCGGAAGAAGGAAGAGGAGAAAGGGAGGAAAAGGAAGAAGAGGAGGAAGAGAAAGAAAGAAGCCAGAAAGATGTGTTAAAGTAAATATAATAGCCAAAATCTATCTCATTTTGTGTATGAATGTGTGTGTGTGTGTGTTTTCTTTTACTATCATGTACCTTTATTTTTACATTATAGTTTTTTGTTGTTATTCAGTCATTTCTAGTCACATCTGACTCTGTAGCCATTTTAGGGATTTTCTTGGCAAAAACCCTGTAGTTGTTTGTTATTTCCTTTTTCAACTCATTTTACAAATGAAAAATCTAAGGTAAACAGAAGTTAAATGTGACCATAGACAAGGTCACGCAGCTAATAAATGCCTGAATCTGGATTTGAACATAGCTCTTCCTGATTCCTGCCCTGACACATCATACACTCTCTTCCCTAGATGCTATATGGTAGCTACATACTTCAAAACATATATGTATCCCAGACCATTTGAAATAATGAAAGTACCTGACTGTGATTTATAAAAATAATTGGCACAGTGGCTAGAACATTTTTTCTAGAGTTAAGAAGAGTTAAAGTCTCTGATCTCAGACATTTACTAGTTTTTGTTTCTAGATAAGTTACTTAGATTCTATTTACCTCACTTTCTCAGATATAAATTGGAGATAATAACAGCACCTACCCCATAGAGTTGTAGGGAGGATCAAATGACATAATAATTATAAAGAGATTAACACAATACCTGTAACATAATAAGTCCTTGATTAATTCTTATTCCCTTTCTTCCCTTCCTCTGAATGAGTTTCCATTGTTTAAGAACTCTTATTTTTCAAACGTGAAAAACTATTTAAATGAGGAACTCTTCTTAAATCAAAAGGAGTTCAATTTCTGGATAGAGGAATAAATATCTAATGTGGAGTCTGTGTGTGTATGTGTGTGTGTGTGTGTGTCTTTCTCTATGTGTGTGGTAGTAAAATGTCTGTGTGGTCCAGAGGATCTTTGTGGGGAGAGCTGTCACTCAATCCAGTGCCCCTGAACTTGACCACCTTTCTTTACATGTACTTCACTGATAAATTCTTCTGGAAGGGGATATGCTCTCCTTACTGCTCACACCATAGTTTGGCTTTAATCCACTCAATCCTGCTGCTACAGGAAGGGTTATTCCCAATTTTTTTTTCACCTTTGGAGATCTTTTCCAAGCTCACAAAGGAAGCCAGGGTAAATGTTTTGTAGGAGCAAAGAGATTGATATGTCAGTAGAGTTACCATCTAAATATTTTCAAATTTCATAAACATAGAGCTCAAAGGGACTCCTGAGACCATCTAATCCAAGTCCCTTACTTTACAGTTGAAGTATTACAGTTGAAGTAAAATGATTTGCCTAAGGCCAAACAAGCAGGAAGCATCATAGGAGGGATCTGACCCCAACTTCTCTGTCTCCTGAGTATTTGTTAATCACAAATAGTTCATCTCAAAGCTTAGGGTCTTTTTGTTGTTGTTGTTGTTGTTTTGTTTTGTTTTTTTCTTTTTTCTATTGGTTTAAAATGTAGAGGGCTGACATCAACAGGGAAAACTTCAAATTTCAAATCTCACCTCTGAAATTGTGGACAAGTCCATTTACCAACTCTGAAATTTTTCATAAGTTGCTCTCATTTCTGGACTCTTTTTCATATCCTGACTTCCCTAATTGCTTAAAGTCCCATCTTTTGCAGGAAGCCTTTCACAATCCTTTTTATTCTTAGTCCTTTCCCCTTAAAACTATATAAATTTATCCTGCCTACTTATTGTTTGTGCTTATCTATTTCTATATTGTTTCTTCCTTTAGATTATGATTTTCTTGCAAGAAGAAATTGCCTTTCTTTGCAACTCCTATGATAAGCATAGTTTCTACCACAAAATTATTGCTTAATAAATGCTAGTTGGCTAAGTAAAAATTTATTTTCTTTCCTGAGAATTAATTTCTTAATCTGCAAAATGGATATAAAGCATCAAAATTCTCAAAGGGTCCTTGTAAAGATCAAATTAAAAATATATGTAAAGTGATTTTCAAATTTTAAAATTGCAGTTATTACTACTATATGTAAAGTAAATTGACATAAAATTTATTTTTGATAAAGTTTTTAAATTATTTTCTTTAAATTCTAATGAACTGTTTTCCTTTAACAAATTCTTGGGCTTGAAAAAATTTTTAAATTAAATGATGTATAAGTAATTATGATACAGCTAGAGATAGAAGCACAGAGAATGTGATTTAGCATTTTAAACATATGATCATAATGTTTATTTCTTTTCTCATTTAAAATGCCTGATGCATAACAGAGATACTTTTCTTCCTACACTGTGTATGGATTTTGTCAAACAAGTACAATATAAATATTAACAGAATGAAAATACTTTACTCCTTTTGGCAGCCTAGATTTTTAAAATGTATGTTTTTTAATTTAAAAATTATAGAAAATGCACTCAAGACTACTACATAGTCTGTACAAACTCAGAATTATCTTTATGTTGAACTGATTACTTTCTTGCAAACTGTCGAGCAATTCCACTGGCTGGTTCTTTCCCACAGTTCCCATCATCTGCTTATTTTCTTTTACTAATCTGGAAGCTATTCATAGATTGCCACTTAGAATTTAAGGTTTTTCCTCTCTTGAGTATTGTGCTGGACTTATCATCATTAACATTACTATTTTTTCTTTATTTTTAATTCTTGGGATCCATTAGGCATTCTTCAGGGAATAAAGTATTTATCAATTATTTCTCTGAAACCAGCAATAAACGTGTAGACATCAGGGAACCCCTCAGAAAGAAGTTGATACATTTCTCATAGTTTTATTTTTGCTTTTTAAGTCAAAAAGTATACAAATATTATAACTGACTTTGGTATTTGGGAATGTTAGCATATGCTAGAGAAAGCTGTAATAATAGGGAGCTGGCTTCAGAATCAGAAAATAAACTAGACTTAAGACTTTTCTTTGACATATATATGACCTTGGTTAAGGTCACCTCTTGGCACTATGAGAAATTCTCTGATATTATATCATGCAGTAAATGTTTCCTCATCTGGAAGTTCTGTAAAATAAATGAAATCATGGGTCTCCAGTTATCTATCCCTATTCTAAAGACATTATACAAGGAATGTGATACAATAAGAGAGTGCAGTGGATAGAGCACAGAATTTAGAATTAAGAATGTCTGAATCAAAATCCAAGGTAAAACAGTTATTACATGTGTGACCACATGTTAAGATATATATCTTCATTCAACCTCAGTTCCTTGATCTGTAAAATGGGGATAACCACAGCACATACCTTATAGGACTGTTGTATCAAATGTGATATGATATGTAAAGTTCATAAAAAGTCTTAAAGATATGAATAAAAACATAGAAATGTGGATAGATGGATATATAGGTAGATATGTGTGTATACTTTGTGTTATTTTTGTTCAATACTACATTTTTTTGAAGTTCTATGATAGAAAACAAGGTGTTAAGTCAGTTGTCTAATTTAGCATGGTACTTAACAGTTCTCTAGTTCAGTGTTCACACCTTTCACACCTTTAAAAGAGCATATAAAAAATACAAGCCCACTGGAAGCTTGAGAATATTCAGAGTCAGGATCCAGTGAAGGAGATTCACAACTTGGGCAGAATGAAGGAAAACAGAGAAGTGGTGTCAGGCTGTCCTGTGGAGAACACTGAAACCAAGTTCTGGATGGCCTCCAGAAAACTAACTGAGTCCCAAGTGAAGGAGATAAGATTTGGAAAGAGACAGTAAAGGATTTGGGGTGATTGAACTGAACTGAAACTAAGGCTGCTTCCAGAAACTCCCTAAGAAATCTGCTCTCAGAGAACTTTACATATTAGAGAAGAGACTTTATTTAAACAAACAGGAAGTGGTAGAGAATATTATGTGACAACTTCAAGGAAATTCAACCCTATAAAAAGTTGCCCTGCTTACGCATGTTTTTAATAATGATAAAACAAAAATTATGGCTCTTGTCTCAGTGTCATAATGAGAATTAAAACAAATGAGGATGATAACATGTGGCTAGAGTATGAAATACGAGAAATACTCTATTATTAGTGTGGACACACTAACAGTATGATAGCAAGTTAATTTTAGGAATGTGGAATTAGAGAATGTTCTAATAGAAAATTGGACTGAAAATGTTATATACATAGTAGAAGAGACTTTAAAGGATAGGGTTGATAGAACATCTAAGAAAATCCAACATATGGATGAAAGGAAACTAGTATTTATTAACCACTTACTATATATCAGGCACTCACTCTGCTAAGTTCTTTACAAATGTTATCTCATTGGTTCATTGTAGAAACTCTTAAAGGGTGCCATTATTGTCCTCATTTTACAGTTGAGGAAATTTAGATGGACAGAGGGCAAGTGGTCTACTCAGTCACATGGCTAATAAATGTGTAAGACTGTATTTGAACTCAGGTTTTCTTGACTCTAAGACAGATGCTTTGCCCATTTTGCCATCTAATTACTAAAAAAAGAAGAGTTATAAATCTGGTAATCTCAAAATTCCTATTGAAGATTTTATTTTTCTTATCAACACTGTTTCAACATTCTAATCAATACTGGATTTCAAATTTCAGTATAGATTGTATAATTACTAGTAGCATTGAGCTCAAGATTGAATTGCCTTAATAGAATCAATAGAACTAGAGACATAGGAGTGGTCTATTTACTCCATCCTAGAAATATACATCAAACAATATCAGTATGCTATACCTTGAAACAAAGTGATCTTGCCTGTTTCCTTCTTTATAGCACACAGCAAATAGCATGCCATACAATGTGAGTATTGAAAAGAGACAAAATCAAAATGTTGAAGAAATAGAACATGCATAATGAAATTCTTATGCATCCACTTTGGAAAATACCAAAATTGGATCCAAGAACTTTTTTTTATTATTATTATAGTTTCAAAAATTCAGGGAACCCAGGTTTCTGGACATTGCTCTATTGATATCATCCTTGAAAGAGGAAGAAAATAGCAAAGGAAATTTTAATATTTCCTTACCAAGTTTTAACCCAAACAATATGACCAAGTATATGAAAATATGTCAAAATAAATCCCACCCTTGTAATGTCTTGAATATGAATTCAAAATTTACCCATTGCTTAAAAAATTTAGCTTTTTATATAATCTATTTCCTTTTAATTAAATGCTGAAACAATATCTCTATGTAATCTGCATGGAATTTAGAAGTTGTTTAAACATATTTATAGGGAAGACACAGCCAAATAGCAGAAAGAAGTAATGAAAGTGCCTGAGTTCTTCCCAGTTTCCTTTAGAAATGTCACTAAATCAAGCCTCTAAATGGATTCTGGAGTGACAGAACCCACAACAATTAGGAGTGAAGCAATTTTTAAGTTTAAGATAAACATAGAAGGACTTCAGGAAAGTCTATGTTACTTGAGCAAATGGGGAAGCATGGCCTAGTGTTGGCACAGTTTGGGGAATCCAGCAGGAGGCTCTTAACAATATCACAAGTGGAGGCCTTTTGCTCCTCACTAAGAAAGCTAGCTGTGAGACCTTTAACCCTAATTCAGAAGTAAAAGTGTGAGTTAAGAACCCTACAGAACAGGTCAGGACAACCCACCACAGTGGGAAAGCTGCCAGTGCTTTCTTTTGTAGAAGGTCAGGAATCTTTCACTGACATACCACACCCCCTATAAAAGAAGCATGGGACAGTAGTGTACCCTAAGTACAGACATTAACTTTAAAAAGTGAACAAAAAGAGAAAAAAGAACCCTGGCCATAAACTATTATGGTGAAAGGGAAGATCAGCTTATCAAACTGAGAAGACATCAGTGACAAAACCCTACATGTGAATCATCAAAGGAGAATATGAATTGATCTCAAGCTCAAAATTCTCTTGAAAGAGTTTAAAAATGATTTTAACAATCAAGTAAAAGAGATAGAAAAAAAGACAGAAAAAAGATGTGGGAACTATATAGGAGAATTATGGAATAAAAAAGTCAATGGCTTAAGGGGAAAAGCAAACATCTTAGAAAATGAAGCACAAAAATATATTGAAGAAAACAACTCTTTAAAAATAGGTTTGGCAAAATGAAGGTTAAAAAAGCTAACTAAAGAAAATAATTCATTCAAAAATTAAAACAGAAAATGGAAGTGAATAATTCAATGAGATATCAAGAACCATTGAAACAAAATAAAAAAGAAGAAAATGTAAAATATCTCATTGGAAAAACAACTAACCTGGAAATAGATATAAGAGATATTTTAAGATTGTTAGTATACCAGAAGGAGAAGAAGGAAGAAAAGAAAGAGGAGAAGTAGGAGCTTGAACAACATCTTTTTAAAGAAATCATCAAGGACAACTGCCCTTTTATCCTAGAACCAAAGAGTAAAGAATTCACAGATCACCTTCAGAAAGAGACCTCAAAATGAAAACTCCAAGGAATATTATAGCTAAATTCTAGAATTATCAGATAAAAAGGTAAATATTTCAAACAGCCAGAAAGAAACAATTCAAATATAAAGGAGCCACAATTGGCATTCTCCAGGACTGAGTTTCCACATTAAAACACTAGAAAAGCAGGAATACAATATTTCAGAAAACAAAGGAACTTGGACTATAACCAAAAAACCCTATTACAATAGATTGAAAGAAGGGAGAGGTATGAACATTACTTGAAACTCAAGTCTCATAGGATTTGGGTAAAAGAGAGAATACCATACATACTTATTTGGGCATAGAAATTGAAAGAAAGGGGAAGGGTAAAGTTTGATATAAGGGAGAGCAGAAGTAGAAGGAAAAGAAATATAAAGCTGGGGGTCGATAGAAGGGAAGGCAGATTGAAGGAGGTGGGGGTCAAAAGCAAAATACTAATGAGGAGGGAAAGGGTGTGAGAGAGAAAAAGTATAAATGGGGAAAATAGAATGGAGAGAAATACAGACTTAGCTACCTTATTTGTGAATGAGAATGAGATGAACTCTCCCATAAAATAGAAGTGCATAATAGAGTAGATTAAAATTCAGAATCCTATAATATGTTATTTACATTTGAAGCAGAAAGATATGCAGAGTAAAGGGAAAAGGTTGGAGCAGAATATAATGTGCTATAGCTGAAATTAAAAAAAAAAAAGTAGGGGTAGCAATCCTACTCTCAAAGCAAAAGCACAAATAGAGATAAGAAAGTATAACATATAAAGATATGTTATAGTATATATATATATATATATATATATATATATATATATATATATATATATATATATATACACATATATACACTAAAGAATGCCATAGATAATGAAGTATTATCAATCCTAAACATATGCACCAACTGGTATACCATTCATAATTTTTAAGAAGTTACAGGAAGAAATAGACAATAAAACTTTACTAGTAGGAGACCTTAATCTCCCCCTTTCATAATTAGACAGATCTTACCAAAAAATGAACAAGAAAGAAGTTAAGAAGGCTAATAACATTCTAGGAAAATTAAGTATAATAAAACTATGGAGAAACATGACTGAGAAAAGAAAGGAATACACCTTTTTTTTCCCCCAGAGGTACATGGCACCTACAGTACAGAAATTGACAAAATGCAGACAGAAATATTAAATGTATCCTTTTCAGATAACGATGCAATAAAAAGTAAACATAATAAAGAACTACAGAAAGATAGGCTAAAATAACTAGAAACCAAATAATTTGACCATAAAGAATGGGCGTGTAAAAAGCAAATCATAGAAACAACTGATAATTTCATCCATGAAATTGGAAATAATGAGACAACATACCTAAAATTATGGATGCAGCCAAAGCAATTCTTAGAGTAAATTTTGCATCTCTTTATGGTTACATGAATAAAAGACTAAGAAATCGGGTATGCAATTTAAAAAGCTAAAAAAAAAAAAAAAAAAAAAAAGAACAAATTTAAAAACCCAGTTAAATGCCAAATTAGAAATTCCGAAAATAAAATGAGGGATTAATAAAATTGAAATTAAGAAAACTATTAAACTAATAATCAAAACCAAGAGTTGGTTTTATGCAAAAACCAACAAAATAAATCAAGCTTTGGTTAATTTGATTAGAAAAAGGGAAAAAAAAATCAAATTACCAGTATCAAAAATGAAAAGAATGAAATAACCATCAATGAAGAGGCAAATATAACAATAATTAGGAGCTGTTTTTCCTGATTGTATGTTAATAAATTTGTTAACCCAAGTAAAATGAATGAATAATTACAAAAATATAAATTTCCCAGAGTAACAGAATACTTGAATAGTCTCATTTTAGAAAAAGAAATTGAATAAGGTATAAATGAACTCTCTAAGAAAAAAATGACCAGTGCCAGATGAATTTACTAGTGAATTCTACCAAATATTGGAAAAAAACAATTCCAATACCATTTTAAATATTTGGAGGGAAAAAGTTGTAAAAGTCCTGCCAAATTCCTTTTATAACACAAAAATATGTAGTAATACCTAAACCATAAAAATCCAAAACTGAGAAAGAAAATTATGAACTATTATGAACTAAAAATGTATATTCATTAATAATGATAAAAACTTAAATAAAATATTAGTAAGGAGATTATAGTAACTTATCACCAGGATAATACACTACAATCAAGTGAGATTTTTACCAAAAATGAAGAGATTCTTCAAAAATCAGGAAAATTATTGGCATAAATGAGCATATTAATAACAAAACCAACAAAAACCATATGACTATCTCAATAGATGCAGCTAAGCATTGTCAAAATGCAGCGTTCATTCCTTATAAAAATAATAGAGAGCATATAAACAAAATTCCATAAAATGATAAGTAGCATCTATCTAAAACCATCAACAAGCATTATATACAATATGAGTAAATTAGATGCATTTCCAGTAAGATCAAGGGTGAAACAAGTATGTTCATTATTACCATTATTATTCAATATTGTACTAGAAATATTAGCTTTAACAATAAGAAGAAAAAGAAATTGAAGGAATTATAGTAGGCAACAAGGAAACAGAATTATCACTCTTTGCAGATATGATGATATATTTAGAAAATTCTAGAGAATCAATTAAAATTCTACATGAAACAATTAACACATTTAACAAAGTTGCAGGGTACAAAATAAACCCACATAAAGCATTGGCATTTTTATATATTACCAACAAAGACCAGCAGCAAGAAATAGAAAGAGAAATCCCATTTAAAATAACTACATACAATATAAAATATTTGGGAGTCTAGCTGCCAAGACAAACCCAGGAATTTTATGAAAACAATTACAGACAACTTTCCACACAGATCTAAACAACTGGGAAAATAGCAATTGTTCATGTGTAGATTAGTCTAATATGATAAAAATGGCAATTCTACCTAAATTAAACTACTTATTCAGTGCCATACCAATCAAATGCCAAAAACATTTTATAGAACTAAAAATAATTAACAAAATTTTGCTGGAAGAACAAAAGATCAAGAATTTCAAGGAAATTAATGAAAAAAAAATGCAAGCAATAGTGGCTCTACTATACCTAAAACTGTATTATGAAACAGCAGTCATTAAAAACATTTGGTACTGTCTAATAGGTGATGGATTAGTGGAATAGCTTAGGTGCACAAAAGTATAGTAATTCACTGTTTGATAAACCCATAGACTCTAATTTCTGAAATAAGACCTCATTATTAGACAAAAATTTCGGGGAAAATTGAAAAATGAAACAGCAGAAAACAATGAACATCTTACATGCTATACCATGATAAAGTTGAAATGGATTTATGATTTAGACATAAAGAGTAATAATATAAGCAAATAAGGAGAGCAAGGGATAATTTGTCTATCAGATCTTTTGAGAAGGGAGGAATTTATGACCAAACAAAAAATTAAAAATATTATGAAACTCAAAATGGAAAATTTAAATTACATTAGATTTAAAAGGCTTTGCACAAATAAAACCAATGCAGCCAAGATTAGCAGGGAAGCAGAAAGCGAAGAAACAATAATATTCTGTACATTTTTAGACCATAACAAAGAAAATAATTGTACACAATGTTAATAAAATTCACCCTGATATATGTGTTTCTCTATTTTAAAAAAGCAAATTAGAAGCTAAAACATCTTTGGTCTTCGAAATTAATCTTCCTTTTATGATTTGATTTCCCAGAGCAGTACTTTTGACCATTTTTTTAATCTGTTATTGTCAGCACCTTAATCCACAGTCTCTGAATACTTCCTGGTTGTTGTTTGTCCTTCAATCTCAAAGAAGCCATGACATCAGGGAGGTAATGCCATAACATGGAAGTGAATTGGATTTAAATGAGACATCTTGCTGGTAGCAAGATATAGATCAGGATGACTGGAGATCTGGTATGGAGTACAGAGTGGGCAGCAGAAGCTATGTGGTCACAATCAATACCAAATTTAATTTGTTATCCCCTTTCAGGATGGTTTCTTAAAAGAATCATAGAATTATAATGTTATTGTTGGTAGAAACTATGAAGATAAGCTAGTCCAAACACCTTGAAAGATGGAGGAGACATTCATAAAAATATTATTATTACTTATAAATTGTGGGAAAATCTTCAATCTATTTTCACAAAGCAAGATATCTCTCCATTATCTTCTGATCACCAAAAATTTAATATTTTTTTCTTTCAAAGCAATTGTAAAACGAATGCAAAAAAAAAAAGTTTTCTTGAATGGTGTCTAATAACAATTGAGCAAAATCTTATAAATTAACTGGTTATTTTGGGTATGCTCTTTCTTTCTTATTCTCTCTCAGTGTCTCTGCTCTGTCTCTGTCTCTCTCTCTCTCTGTGTCTTTCTCTTGTGTATGTATCTATGTTTCTCTCTCTGTCTCTGTCTCTCTCCCCATTAAATAATTTTTTTAATATTTGTTGAAAATAGTTATTTTCAACTATGCCAAAGACACAACATAAGTATAATTATTGTTGAGAGAAATTTACATTTTTTTAACCTCATGTTACTGAGTGGGAAAATTAGGGAAAAGACTAAAGGGAGAAACATTGTTATTGTTTGTCCTTTGTTATGGAAGAGGATAACATCAGAGAGGTGATTCCATGTTATGCAAGAGAATTGAATTTAAGTGAGAGAGGGCTATGTAAGGAGGTCCTCTGCCTCACTTTCCCCTCCAGAGCCATCTAGGTCCAGTGGAAAGATATAGATCAGGATAATTGGAGACGGCCCTAGATGCAATGGAAGAATCTGGCCTTTATTTGTCCTTCGTTTATGAAGAGAACCATTACAGGAAGGAGGTGATGCCATGACATGCAAGTGAATTGATCTGAGTGAGAGAGAACATGCAGTCATCTGCCCTGAAGGGGAAACTCCAGGGCCATCTGAGAAACCGAAGGGGGAAGGAAAGCAGTGCTATATTTATCTTCTAATTCTTTTTTTTTTTTTTTCAAATTTGATAAAACTATCATTCAGACAGAGTGAGATTTCTTCACTAATTTTTATTAGTCACTGAAATCATAAGCTATGTGAGTAGAAGATACCCCTGTTTCACTCTTACTCTTCTGCTAGTGTGAGTTGAATGGTCTGTCAATTTGTGTACAAATATAGAATGCATAGCTAATGGAGAATGACAGCTTGAGAGAGATAGCTAATTTTCCTCATGAATGGTTAATTCATCTTCAGTAGACTGAAATGATCTTATTTTCAGCAACTCAAAAACAGGATTTCACTGTCACAAAACAAACACTAGACACTCAGTCCTGATATCAATGAAACTAAATTTAATGAAATCAATTTGTCATTTAATTTCAAATACCATGATAACAAACATATATACATATACCTATATATACATGTATGTATACAGAAACAAACATGTTTTATTAGATCTAATAAATCTGGAGAGAGAGAGAGAGAGAGAGAGAGAGAGAGAGAGAGAGAGAGAGAGAGAGAGAGAGGAAAAGAGAGATGAGAGGGAAAGTGAGACAGACAGGAAGGCAGGTAGAGACACAGAAACATAGAGATAGAGACAAAAAGAGAGGTGGGAGATTTTTAGGTAGAAATGATAGTAACACAGATATAGTAACAGAAATATCTCATAGTATAATATGGTGGATAAATAGACATCTCAGAAACTGGAAAACCTGGGTTCCAATAAAATTTTTGACATGCTGGCTCTTAGAACATGCATATTACTTATCACTAAGTAGATAGTTCATCAGATAAAGTATCTCTTAAAACCTTTAAGTATCAGAGCAAGTAGAGAGAGTTTTCTAAACTGGAAGTTTACTAAAAATAATAACATTGAAAGTCAGTCACTCTGTCAGCAACTAATCTCCATCCCCCAAAATTTACTTTTCTAAATATATAGGATGATATATTCAGATATATTTGGTAGCATGTAAAAGCTCATTTAAAGTATCTAATAATTTATTTCAGGCATATTTTTCAAAATTATTCAATCCATATAAACCCAAATGCAATGAAACTATTATCAGGAGCAAGTCAATTCACATCTCTTTATTTCAGTCTTATCATCTGTAAACTCACAAAATTCCTTCCAACTTTCCTCCAAATTCTCATATTCTCTGATTCTCTTCTAGCCTTAAATATGCTGAACTAAAAGTTTATCTTCTATTTCTGAATGAGTCTTTAACTTGATTTCTACAGTTCATTAACTTCTTATCTTTGTGGACTAAGCACCCAGCACAGTGTCTTGATGTAGGTGCTTAATAATGTTTATTTGTTGACTGATTTAACTTGATTAAGTAATTGCTTACTTTGTCAAAAAAATTGGTTTCTTCCCTTAGCCCCATTTCTTGGCAAAATATTACAGCCCAATCCCATCTTACTTATAAAGGTCAATGGAACTATGATTAACTAAGGGAGAGCAAGCTCACACATCAACACAAATCAACCATCCTTGAAGGGGAAAAATGTCAATTCAATGTGTATCTACTATTAACAATGGGCCAGTGAAGGGGTAAAAGAAAACGGAAGGGGAGTGTATAGATGAAATCTGAACATGCTTCATTACATTACATCACATTTTTTATTAATATAAATACGATTTAAATGGCACCTGAGAGAATATTTACTATTAGTAATGGAAATTGATTCATTGAACAATTTAACCAAAGAATTTAAAGTGACACTTTCTGCTTGTCTTTTGAAGTAGATTCTCTGATAGGGAGTATAAGCAGCATTAAGAAGTATCAAATCTCAAGGGAAATCTTATCATGGATCACAATTAAGGTCATTCTCCTTCTGCATTCAGACCTATCCCAGAGTTGCTTGCACTTTCTCTGCTAAAGATTCAGATCAAAAAAAAAAAAAATTGCTTGGGAGGATTATTACTTTTCAGGGGAAATAAAATAAAAGTACTGTTTACAACATCCCCTAGTTCTATGGCCCTGTGGAACCTAAAATGTTGACTTTAAAGAGTAAACTCTGATCATTAAAGCACAATTTCCAATATCCAATTTCCTCTTCCTATCCAATGGCCTAAAATCTTTTCCATTTGTAGTATTATTTAAGTTCTACATAATGATGGAATAACATAATGGATTGTCAACACAACTGCACCTCAATCAATCAACCAACCAACACTTATTAAGTAACTACTATGTGCCAGGCACTCTGCTAGCCCCTGGGAGTACAATTACAACTAATGAAGAAAAAATCCCTACTTGTTAGACACTTAATGGCATAATCTCAGCAATACAGATTTTTTATCCATTTGTATTTTCCTGGTTGACATGCTATTTTGATCATTGTTTTTTAGGAGTCATGGATCTCATTCAGAAATTTCTATAATTTTCTTAGACTTTTTGCAGTCAACATTATGTAATCCACAAGAAGGACCAAACATTTCTAAAGAAATCCTTCTTTTAGGCCCTGAATGAAATAACTTCCTGCTAAAGGTACAATTCTTTAATGAACATATGTATCTCTGTATTATGACTTGGTGAATATTAATAATCAAAAGATCAATGGGCAAAGTCAACTTTAGGGGCATTAAACAATGAAACATATGATTATTAATATGTGAATACCAGATGCTTTTTTTGAAGAAAATTTTAAAATTGTGCTTTACCTTATGGATTCAACATTTTTATGAATAACAAATTCAAAATATAATGAGAAGGTATATCTATCAATATATGTATCAATTGTATATGTATCAAGTATGTAATACAAGTTATCCATAGATAATTAATATATAGCAAAGATAGAATTGTAATTCAGATTTTTTTTCAGTTCCATGTACAAGATACTTTCCACTATGGTATGTGGTCTAAGCAATGGAGAAATGTGTTTGTATATATTCATCAACAAATTAAATTAGCTTTTATTAAATATAATCTGTTTTGTGGCACTGTTATGTATACTGGGGAGATAAGAATGAAAAAAACAAAATCTCAGCCCTCATAGTTGTTGATACATATGTGTAAGTGTGTGTGTGTGTGTGTGTGTGTGTATGTGTAAGTGTATATACACACATATCATATATATATATATATGTATATATATGTATATATATATATACATATATATATATATATACACACACACACACACATACATATAAGCATCTATTTGTAGATATATACGTGCAGATTTTATATTCCTACAGGTATATAAGAATATAGAAGGTATTAAATATTTGAATTTATTGAATACATTTGCAAGAGCATATTTATATGTGTTTATACATTAATATAAGAAGGGTTAAAATAAAATTCATAAATGGGAAATTAAAAGAAAACCAGTATATTATATAAGCAACAGTATTCGATTTTTGAGGTTGACATCATAGCAGGGTAACAATATTTTTCTACATTAGCTATGCATTCTATATTTGTACACAAATTGACAGACCATTCAACTCACACTAGCAGAAGAGTAAGAGTGAAACAGGGGTATCTTCTACTCACATAGCTTATGATTTCAGTGACTAATAAAAATTAGTGAAGAAATCTCACTCTGTCTGAATGATTTTTTTATCAAATTTGAAAAAAAAGAATTAGAAGATAAATATAGCACTGCTTTCCTTCCCCCTTCGGTTTCTCAGATGGCCCTGGAGTTTCCCCTCCATGGCAGATGACTGTCAACCATCATCAAAGATTAAGATTAAATATCTAATTTGTGTAACACAGTATAATATTGATTAGGTATAATGTTCAGGAACCCCTTTCTCTGAATCCTACTGTCAATAATTTTTGAGGATAAATAGAATAAATAAATATATTTTGTTATTGGTATTAAATTTGAAAAAGAACAAAGCAAGGAATGAAAAGACCATTAGCATTGTTCAATTCCCCCATCTACACTATATCAGTTAAAGAGTTTAAATGTTCTTCTCTTTCTTTATTCTCTTAAAGAGTTTAAATGTTCTTCTCTTTCTTTATTTTCTTATCTACATCTATCTATTTCTCAAAACTATTTCCCTTCTATGTCTAAAAGAATTCTTTTGATACTAATGTGGAATTTGAAAGGAACTAAAAAAAAATGCTTATAGCTGTTTATATTACACAAAAGGACCAATTTGTCATTACTCAAATGTCATAGTATAGTGGATACAGTGTTAGGAACAACTAAACCAGAATTCAAATCCTACCTCTACTATTTACTAGCTGTGTGACCCTGGGCAAATTACTTAACCTCAATTTTCTCCTTTGTAAGATGAGAATATTGATAATTATAATGACTAGAGAAGAAGTCCTGAAGTCAGGAATCTAAGTTGAAATGTGGCATCAAAACCTCATTTAGCTGTATGACCCTGGACAAATCATTTAACCTCTGTTTGCCTCGGTTTCCTCGTCCATAAAATGGGTACTATAATAATACTTCCCAGGGTTTTGTGAAGATCAAATTATATAGTGAATATTAATTGTTTTTAAACTTGGAAATGCTGTTCAAATGCCCATTGTTAAGATTTTATCATTTGATAGAAGAATGTTGCCCATATAAGGATATATTTTCCCCATTTCCATTTTTATTTTTTATTATTTTTTACAAGGAAAAGAGAGCTTGGGATAATTAACAATATATACTTGTTTTTCCTAGATAAGGTTGATCATTTCAGATAAATAGATAGATAGATAAATAGAAGAATGTGGAATTAACTGAGTGAAGACACTCTTATGGAAATACAGCCTTAAACTATACCTTAATTGTGACTTCTTGAGACTTTATAAATAAGATAAATAAGATAGAACTATAGCTTAAAAAAAAAAAAAAGTTGCAGGTATTTGTCCCCTCATGTTTTACAACATCTCTTAATTAACATTTAAGTATCTCTTTTAAAGGCAATTTGTTCTTTTATTTCTAGGATAGATTTCCAAGATCAGAATGTAAACCTGGACTTTCCCAAACAATGGGAGAAAAGGGCAGGCTTGGGGATAGGGACTTCTGTGTTTCAGGCTATTTAATCTTGTGTTTTGCAGTTTTTACTTTGCCCTCCTTTTACTGACACATATCTCCTCAGATGGGAGATTCTATTTCTCAAGAGATCATAATAAACCCAGTATGAGACCAAGTGAAGTTTTCTCAAAAAGTCTATGATACAGAGTAGGTCAGACCTTAGGCCTAAGTCACATAATTGCTATTCTCAGAGGTCTGCAGGGCTGGAAGGTCCAGCCTTAGACAGGCCTAGAATTCTCTAGGGCAAGAAAGGTCAGAACCTATGTCTCAACTTCAGGAAGTGACATGAGCCACAAGAAGCAGACAACATTAGTGACCATTGATCAGTAATGATTATTTCCTTTTTAGTTCATCCAATGAAAAGACTTGGGTCTTTCCTATTTAACCAGCTTTTATTTCTGGTTTGTCAGGTCAAGAGCACATGATGGGAGCTGAAATGCCTCCCGAGTATGCTCAAGCCTCTCCAGTATGCTCAAGCCTCTACCTGCTGGTACTAAATAAATGCTTTCTCCTTATATCTGAAGATATCTCTTATTAATTAACTTGATAAAGGGGTTTAGCATCATCCCACATAAGCCCTTTTGGCTTCTTTTTTTTTTTTTTTAACTCTAAGAGTCTATCTAAAAATGAAAATTCTAGGATATATTTTTTTTCCATCTCTATTTTTCTTTTTTATTATTTTCCTAAGGAGAGGAAGGCTTGGTAAAAGTAGCGATATATACTTGCCTTTTCTAGATAAAGTTAAACAACTATATATAGATATATTTTTCCATATACAGATCTACATATATAATTTCTTTAAGGAAAACTTGTGAATTTTAGATAAAAACTAAACATTAAAAATGTAACACTATACCGGGCACACAGTAAACACTTAAAAAATATTCTGCCTACCTATCTACCTTCTTACTTATCTATTTATCAATATTTATGCTTCTATCATTTATATCAATATATACCTAGCATCTATATCTATTTATTACCTATAATGATCACCAATATCTATAATCTGTCTGCTTTTCTATCTATTGAGAAATCAATCCATATCTGTCTTAGTCTTCCTAGCTGTCTAATGGCCTGTCTGCTTATATATGTCTATATTGCTCTATCTCTCAAATATGTCTGTTACTGTAATGCCAGAGAAACTGAGGCAAGACAGAGATTGGTTTTTAATCTTTTTAATGGGGAGAGTATAGTCTAGTCACGTTTTGGGCTAGCCAGCTGTAATGTGACTCTTATCCAAAACATTAAGCAGCGAGCAACTAAGGAAAGGAACACATATAGCTACAATCTTACAGGGAAAACAAAGGTAGATGGGTGAGTGGACAAGCCATAATTCCAGGAAAGGATCATAGCTTAGCCCTGACAGGATAAGATAACAAGGTCAAGGGCAAGAGACAGCAAGTGGAGGAGCAATATTCAGAGGGGAAATTATCCCAGCAAGGATTGAGATTAGACACCTGGAGTTTTATGACTCAATGGAATGTGAAGCGGCCAGAACTTCCAGGTTTTTCTCAATTTCTTCTAGTCCTAAAGGCAAAAGGGGGGCTATAATAATTTTATTCGGGGCATTACATTACAAAGCTATTCATTTCCTGATCATAGCAGGTGTGGTGATAGTTATATATGATATATTCTATGTCCCAGCTAAGTCATTATGTGTCCATTGATCTATTTTTAATATTCTGTCAAAATTGTAGCAAAAAAACAATCTAGGAACTGTCTTGGGAAAGATTTTTTTTTTCTGAGCAGAAGGCAGGAGGCATCTTCTATGGATTGCTTCCACCATGTTTTTAAATAGACAAGTGGCCAGAGAAGCTATTCCTTGGAAGGGGAAAGAAAGGCTAGAAACCCAATTGCAGCAATCCCCTCAGGCATTACTCTCTGTTGTCAGTTTTATTTCCTATTCTTCTTGAAGACTACCTTTTACTAGCCAAAAGGGAGAAAAATAATAATAAGGCTAAGGCAAGATGCATATTTCTCATCTATTGATGAGGCTTGGGGGAGGATGGAAAATACTGAATGGTTTTCTGGGAGTACTTAGCCTTTGGCAAATGTCTCACTGAGAACCTTTACACCAACAGGATCAATAGAAAAGAAAAAGCAAACCTTTCAATTCTCTTAGTTGTCCAGGATTCCTATAATGCCAATTCATTTGTGTGACTTATGAGTCATGAACTCTTGGCTGCTTTGCCAACCCCAAGTCAGATTCTATGTTCTCCATGTGCCTCTATTGGAGGTCTGCCTATGGGGAAGTCAGTGTAAGCTGTAAATCAGCTAGAGTTTAGCCAAAACACTAATGGGGAAGCAATATTGAAAAACTGGCTGTATATTTTGCTCACCTGCATCTAAGTTCTTAAAGAATTTCCTCTTCTCTATATAGTGAAGGAGGGAGGAAGAGGAGGAGAATTATGATGGGAGGAGTGTTTCCTCACAAGAACTAGTTAATTTTGCATTGCCTAAACCCCAAATGTAAGAATTTCAGGATATACACCACCTCAAATACTAATATTTTCTGGCAAAAAAGTGGAGATGCTGTCCAGTCCTACCAGACATTATAACTGTCCAGACTAAAAATGGCTGCCAAATTTTTGAGAAGAAAATCCCTTCTGTCCACTTGTACACACTTTTATTATTTTTCTCTTATTTTGCAATAGCAACCACGCCTGCCAGCTAAGGCCCTCTGTGGAATTTAAGAAGAAGAGTCAATCTCATTACAAGAGGAAGAGAAATTTTTCTCATAAGATATTTTCCTAATTCTGTTCCTCAGTTTTTCCAGTTTTTAAATGTCTTAGGATATTTGGTGCAAGGCAGGAAGGCAAAGATGAAAGTAAAAGATGAGCAAGTGAATCTGGATAGATCACTGTCCCTGACTGCTAATAACAAGTTTCTAGAAACAACCTTAACAATCATTTATTCCAGCCCTCTCATTTTATGGATGAGAAGACTGACTCTCAATAAGATATAAAGATTTGTTTCAAAGTAACTGAACTTATAAGTTCCAAACAAAGATTTCAAATCCATATTCAGTGCCTTAGAATCCAATGTGATATTCACTATAAGAAAACAGGCTTTCTCCACAAGTGCTCTGTGGACAGAGAATCGTATAATATCAATTCTTTCTCTTTTTCTGGAAAATGGGGCATTCTGGGGTCAGGATACAGGCAACATAGTCTAGAATAGATATTGAATTCTCATCTAATTTCATTCTGCTTGCACAAATTCTTATGTTTCCATCTTTAAGATAATTGTTAAGATTCATATCTAAGATTTATAGTTTTTGGTAGCTTTTTGTCTTAGTCTTGGATTCAACAAGAATTTTTTAATCTTTGCTTATTTGTTAATTATTATTAATTGCATTATAACACAATATTATTTATTATATAATCATATGTGTTATTACATAATATATTTTGTGCATATAACGTGAATATATAAATATTCATTTATTTATTGTTATTAATATTAGTTATTATTTTAATATATTATTAATGTTATATGTAAGATATAGGTTATGGGAGCAACCAGCCAGTGGCTGCTGGGGATCCAACTCAGACCAACAGAATGGATCCCTTCATGTGAGAAGATGATAATGAAACAAGGACACTGAGAGGCAGTTGCAGTCTCTGACCTCTCTCCTTTTCCCTCTTGCCTCCAATTTATTTAATTCCCAATCCACAAGCAACATCTGCGTCAGCAAAGGCTGATTTGCAATTCTTTCAGGATTGTTATGATTCACAGCTGTGGAGGCTTTTGCAGAAAAGGCCTGCCCCTTCACACTTAGGCCTGGTCCTTAACACAAAAAGATAAAAAGACAAAAATGATTAAGCAAGATCTTCCCAGAGGAGAATAAAATCAGTTGGGAAATGCAATAAATGAATAAATAAGAAAATACAAAATTAATATGAGTATTGGAAGAATAATTAACAAAATGATCACAACAAAAGGTTTCCTATGAAAGTTTGCTTTGTTGTTTCTGTTGTTTTAAATTGAGCTTTGCAAGGTATTATAGAAATCAGGGAATTGAGGAGAAACTGCATTCCAAGTATGGTGTCAACTTTGTACAAAAGCATGGAGGTAGGAAATGTTGAGTTTGAAGAAAGCAAGGAAGCTGATATATATATATATATATATATATATATATATATATATATAAATGTATTAAAAGCTAGAAATTTTGTTAAAATGTCTGTTAAAGGTTCATATACTTATTGTCCATGAAAAGAGTCTACACTAAATACTTCTTAGTTGTCTCTGCTTTGTGATAGTATTACAGCATCCTGTAGGCTATTCATTAAAGCTCAGAAACATTGCATATGGGTTGGGGAAAAGAGTCACTCACATTCTTATCTTCCTTCCTTGGAGCCATGTTTGTAATATTTCTAGCAGAGAATGTTTGTATAGAATTTTCAAAGATATGAATATTGCTGATATTGGCCATTCTTTTTATGGTAGACAAATGGTATAGGCTAGAAAGTTGAGCTACTATGGACAATGCAATTAACCTCTCAGAGTCTCCACTAAGTCATTGACAAAAACAGGTTTGCATTCCAAAAAGGCTCATCTAAAGGTATTTTATTATGAAAAATTTGGAGGGGCCTTTTCATATAGGATCATCTAATTAGAGCTCAGAGGAATCTATAATTCATCCCTCATTTTACAAATGAGGGGAAATGCTCCAGAGAGGTAAAGCAATGTCCTCAAAATTCCTGAAGAACATTGTAGCAGAATTAGTATTTGAACTTAAGTCAGATCCTCCAAATCCAGATTCAGAATCACATCATTGTGTCACATTGATGCTAATGAAGTGTGCACCAAATGATGAGACTGATGTAGGCACACTAAATAATGAGGTTTGTCAGCAATTCACATATGAAGAATTCCTTTCTCTTTGCCAAAAAATACATTTATTTATGAGAGGTTACAGACAAAATAAAGAAGTAAAAGCACCAGGAGTGGTAAATATTAAATAGATTTGCAAGAGCATATAGTTAGCTAGGAAAGGAGTTTTAACAATTAGCAATGAATAAGACAAGCTCCCAATGGAACACACAATTAACTAAGAAAAAGGGAATACGCCATAAAGAGGGAGTATGCCATTGACTGGCAAGCTAAATCCAAAGAAGAGTTTAATACCTTAAAAGAATTTATTTGCTAGAAGAAGGAGAGATATGGGGGAGGGATGGGAAGAAAGAGCACTATAGAGGCCTAACCTAAAGGAGATTTAACTTAGGCTTTAGACAGACTTATAGAGGAAATTTAATCTGGGGTATTTGACATCATAACTTAGCTTTCTGAAACTTCCACAAGGGGTGGAACTGTAAGGTTGAGCTAATCCCCATCAGATGCCTTCTGGACTAGTCTCAGTGAGTAATCTTATCAATATTTCAGACTTTCTCAGCCAACCCCAACTAGTAGACTCAGGGGCTCATCAATGCTACCTCTGAAAAATTAGGAATATGTAATTTGAGAATGTCTCTGATCAATAGTTATGCTTATGTGTGCATTTCTTTCTTTTTTAATTATATTTTTTTATTGATACAACATATGCATAAGTAATTTTTACAACATTGTCCCTTGCACTCACTTCGGTTCCAATTTTTCCCTTCCCTCCCTCCAACCTCTCCCCTAGATGGCAGGCAGTCTTATACATGTTAAACATGTTAAAGTATATCTTAGATACAACATATGTGTGCAGATATGTATAGGTCTCTTGTACAAGAAAAATTGGATGCAGAAGGTAAAAATAACCAGGGAAGAAAAACAAAAATGCAAGTAGTCCACATTCATTTCTCAGTGTTCCTTCTCTGGGTGTAGCTGATTCTGTCCATCATTGATCAATTGGAACTGAATTGGATCTTTTCTTTGTCTAAGCCACTTAAATCAGAATACATCCTCATATAGTATTATTGTTGAAGTGTGCAATGATCTTGTGGTTCTGCTCATTTCACTTAGCATCAGTTCATATAAGTCTCTCCAAGCCTCTCTGTATTCATCCGGCTGGTCATTTCTTATAAAACAATAATATTACATAACATTCATATACCACAATTTACTCAATCATTCTCCAATTGATGGGCATCCATTCAATTTCAAGTTTCTAACCACTACAAAAAATGGCTACCACAAACATTTTGACATATACAGGTCCCTTTCCCTTCTTTAATATCTCTTTGGAATATAAGCCCAGTAGTAATACTGCTGGATCAAAGAAAATCCACAGTTTATAACTTCTTGAGCATAATTCCAAATTGCTCTCCAGAATAGTTGGATACAATCACAACTCCACAAACAATGCATCAGTGTTCCAGTTTTCCTGCATCCTCTTGAATATTTGTCATTTTCTTTTCCTGTAATCTTAGCCAATCTGGCAGACTGGTATGTCAAAGTCATCTTAATTTGCATTTGATTAGTAGTGATTTAGAACACCCTTTCATATGAGTAGAAATAGTTTCAATTTCATCATCAATTTCATCATCTGAAAACTGTCTGTTCATATCCTTTGACCTTTTATCAATTAGAGAATGGCTTGATTTCTTATAAATTAGAGTTAATTTCCTCTTCATTAGTGGCAAGTTCTCCCTTCTCATTTTTAAGATTAAGAATTTCATTTTCCTCTTTTCTTTTTTTAATCAGATTTACTAAAGGTTTATTTAATTTATTGAGTTTTTTTTCATAAAAACCAACTCTTAGTTTTATTTATTAATTCAATAGTGTTTTTTTTTAACTTTCAATTTTATTAATCTCTCCTTTTATTTTTAGAATTTCAAGTTTAATGTTTGACTGGGGGGATTAATTTGTCCCTTTTCTACCTTTTTAGTTGCAAGCCCAATTCATTGACCTTCTCTTTGTCTATTTTATGCAAGTAGGCCTCTAGAGATATAAAATCTCCCGTTGTTACTGCTTTGGTTGCATCCCATACATTTTGGTATGATATCTCATCATTGTCATTTTCTTGGGTGAAGTTATTAATTATTTCTATGATTTGCTGTTTCACCTACTTATTCATTAGGATGAGATTATTTAGTTTCCAATTATTTTTTGGTCTATTTTCCCCTGGCCTTTTGTTGAATGTAATTTTCATTGAATCGTGATCTTAAACAGATGCATTTACTATTTCTGCCTTTCTGCATTTGAACATAAAGTTTTTACGTTCTAATATATAGTCAATTTTTTATAGGTTCCATCCATAAGCTGCTGAGAAGAAAGTGTACTCCTTTCTGTCTCCATTTAGTTTTCTCCAGAGATCTATCATATCTAACTTTTCTAGTATTCTATTTACCTCTTTGATTTCTTCCTGATTTTTTTGTGGTTTGATTTATCTAATTCTGAGAGTGCAAGGTTGAGATCTCCTACTATTATACTTTTGCTGTCTATTTCTTTTTGCAGCTCTCTTAATTTCTCTTTTAAGAATTTTGATGCTACAGTATTTGGTGCATATATGTTTAATATTGATATTGTTTCATTATCTATGCTACTTTAGCAAGGTATAGTGCCCTTCTTTATCTCTTTTAATTAGATCAATTTTTCTTTTGCTTGATCTGAGATCAGGATTGCAACCCCTGCATTTTTTACTTCACCTGAAGCATAGTAGATTTTACTCCAGTCTTTTACCTTCACTCTGTATGTATCACCCTGCTTCAAGTGTGTTTCCTGTAAACAACATATTGTAGGATTCTGGCTTTTAAACCAGTCTGCTATCTGTTTCCGCTTTATGGGGGAATTTACCCCTTCACAATTATGGTTAAAATTACCAGCTTTGTATTACTTGCCATCTTGTTAATCCCTGCTTAATGCTTTTCTCCTTTCTTTCCCCCTTACCCCTGTCCCCAGTATTAAACTTGTGAATACCACTTGCCTCTCACAGCCCTCCCTTTTTAGGATCCCTCTCCCTACCTTAGAATTCCTCCCCTTTTCTTAGCCCTTTTCCTCACAATTTCTGTATTCCTTTCTTCTTAGCTTACTCCTTCCCTTTTCACTTTTCCCCTCCCACTTTTCAATGAGGTGGAAGAAATTACTCTGTAGATCAAATATGTCTAATATTTTTCTCTTTAAGCCAATTCTGATTAGAATAAGATACACACTATTTTATCCCCCTCCTTTTTTCCCTCAGATATAATAGGTTTCCTTTGCCTCTTTGTGAGATATAGTACACCCATTTTACCCTTTTTCTGGTACAATTTCATTTCTGCCTCTAGCTTCTTTTTTTATATTATAAATGTAAAACTAAATTATACATGTGTTCTTTATGTATATTTATAAGAGAACTATAGTGCCCAAGATTTCTTTTTACCTTTTTATGTTTCTCTTGAGTCCTATATTTGGAGATCAAACTTTTTGTTTAGTTTTGGTTTTTTGATCAAAAATAGATGAAATTCACCGATTTCATTGAATGTCCATCTTCTATCCTGGAAAAAAAAATCTTTTTTTTTTTTTTTTTTTTTTTTTGGCTGGGTAAATTATTCTTGGCTGCATACCAAGTTCTTTAGCTTTTCAGAATATCAGATTCCAGACCCTTCGTTCCTTTAATATGGAAGCTGCTAGATCCTGAAAAACAAAAACAAACAAACAAACAAAAAAGCCTTATTGTGGCTCCTCTGTATTTGAATTGTTTTTTTTTTTTTTTTTTTTTTTTTTCTAGCTGCTTGTAGTATTTTTCCCTTGGTCTGATAGTTCTGGCATTTAGCCACTACATTTCTTGGAGTTTTGATTTTGGGGTCTCTTTCAGTAAGTGATCGATGAATTCTGTTTCTATAACATCTGGGCAGTTTTCTTTGATAATTTCCTGGAAAAGAGTGTCTAGGCTATTTTTTTCATCATAATTTTCAGGAAATCCAATAATTCTCAGATTATCTCTCTTAGATCTACTTTCCAGGTCTGTTGTTTTCCTAAGTAGATATTTGACATTTTTTCCATTGTTTCATTTTTTTTTTTACTGATTCTTTGTGTCTCCTTGAGTCACTCATTTCCATTTGCTCAATTCTGATTTTAATGAATTATTTGCTTCGTTTACTTTTTTTAAAAAAATTTCTTTATGTAATTATCCAGTTGAGTTTTTAAGTGAGTTGTTTTGTTCTATGGATTTTTTTTTCCATTTCACCAATTTTACTTTTAGAGAGCTATTTTCTTTTTCCAATTCACTAATTCTGTTTTCCTTGGAATTGTTTACCTTTTCCAATTCACTAATTCTGTTTTTCAGGGATGTGATTTCTTAATCCATTCTTTCTTTAAATTAGTGGGATGACTTACCCAAACCCTCTTGCCAAGTTTCCCTTATTCTTCTAGCTCTCTTGTAAGAGCCTTTTTAATTTCTTCTAAGAGAGATTTGTGTGTTGGGGACTAGATCACATCCCTGTTTGGGGATTCATCTGGAGATAATCTGTTTTTAGTCTCCTCAGGATCTGAAGTGTGCTTTCTATCCATATAGAAGTTATCTATTGTTAGAGCCTGCTTTAATTTTTTGTTCATTTTTCCAAAGAAGGATCAAAGAAAATAAACCAAGAACAACAACAAAAAAAGCAAATGCTATCTGCTTTTTTGGGCTGGGTGGTATTACCAGGCTTCCTCTACAAACTGCAGAGGGCAGCAGTGAGGCAGCAGCAGGACAGCAATAGCCATGCTGCATCTGTGCTCTGAGACTCTGAGAACATGCAAAGTCACTCCCGATAATGGGTGAGTGTGGCCAGGTCCTGAGAGACCCTAGTGTTTTGGGATTATATCCTTTACTCCCTGTGTTTATAGCTTCTTTGCTAATCTACTGGCTTGCTGCCAGGGCAAAGTAGGCACACTGTGGTAAAGTTATCCCTAGAGAAATGGCTGAGATCACACCCCATCTCACCCCTCAAATCTGTTGGGCATATACTACCTTCCATGCTCTCTCTGCCTGTGGTGCTCTCACTGCCCCTGCAGTCTGTGCCTGATCTAACTATCCCCACTTGTAAGCAAAAGTTTGCCTTTTATGGCAAATTCTGAGGATATCTTCTGTTGGTAATTATTTGTGGATTTTTTTCAGTCAAGCACTAATTCCGAGTCTTTGTCATGAAAAATAATATTCTGAGGGCAAGAAAGAGCTTAGATAGATGCATGTGTCCTCTTCATCATCTTAACCAGAAGTCCCCTGTGTGTGTATTCCTTTAAAAATAAACTCAGCTGGAACAATCTAGGTGGCACAGTAGATAAAGACTGAACCTGGAGGCAGAAGGACCCACATTCAAATTCAACTTCACACAATTATTAGCTCTGTGACCTGGGCAGATCATTTAACCCCTATTATCTTTCTTACCTTCCTCCCCCTCAAAAATAAAACTGCAAATCATGTGTGAACTAAGAAAATCTATACATGTGCACATACCCCCCATGGCTTAAAAAATATAAATAATATCTTATATGTGAAATGGAGGAAAAATAAGGACTCATACTACAAAATTCTACCTTTTTCAGGCATAAATCCTCCATTTACCTTCATCATTGTGTACCAGACCCTTACTTGGCTTTTCTTTTGGGACCTGCTCCTCTCCTACCTTTGCTTATCCATAGCAAATTTGGGGGGGGAAGTGTTTTTCAAAGTCAGACAAATGGAACCAAGTCCAAAAAAGGGGGTTCCCCCCATTTGTCTGAACCTTTTTTTGCATTACAAAACAATTTGCAACTTAAACTTTAAACTTGATCCATGCAAAGTACAAAAAATAAGGAAACTTGTCATGAAGAATAATTGTGCATTAGCCCATGGGAGATGGATTGCAAAGTGTATGATCTAATCAGAGTCTTTTCCATTTGGAGGTTGTATGAGATACCCCCCTTACTGTTTTGTCCACTGACTAGTCATTGAAATCAGTGTGTACTCTGAACATAGAGAAGAGAATCTCAGCGGGTGATTTCAGCTTCTACCATGACTTTTCTGGATGTGAAACATTATATAGACTCCCTAATGAGCTACTTTTATAAAAAAATCTGTAAAGTAATGAGACTATATTTAAAATAAAAAAAAAACAGGCATTCAATAAGAATATGACTTTCTTAACACATTAAATTTTGACAAGTTGGTGGAATTTACAACTTCCTATTCATCTTTGTGTTCTGCATCCCCATAAAATTACTTAATAGAATAGAGGTGCATTAAATAAACAGATGTAATAAAGTGTGAATTTGGCCCAGAATGAAGACATAGAGTAGGTACTATAGGCAGGATGCCAATTGTCATCAAAGACTCTGAGATCCTTTGAATTTTATTTGCAGTGTGAAAAGTTAGCACAGCCCCAGAGTAACTTTTATTATGCTGTCTTATATTAAAAAGGTAATCAAAAGTGGCCCTATAAGTTTTATGTCCCAATATGCCACTATCTTAGAAAAGTAACATTTGTTTCTAGAAACTCAGAAACGGGGCGGAGCCAAGATGGCGGAGAAGAAACACACGACTCTGTGAATGTCCTCACTCCCTCACAACCAATTAGATAAATTAAGTCTCAAAATAAGCCCAGGACTGATAGATACCACAAGGACTGGAAGCACGACTTACCAGCTGAAGAGAATCTGGAGTTTCAACAGAAAAGGTTGGTCCCCAGGGGAGGAAGAAGAGAGGCCAGCACAGACGGTGGGGTAGTGGCACACTGCGCTGGTTGCGCCGGGGAGGGCTCTGGGATCAGAGAAGCCACTGAGGTAAAGGAATCTAGCACAGGCTGTTAGCTATTCTCTGCTAATTATTTAGCAGTTCAGAAGAGAAAGCCAAAATATTTTAAAACTCAGATTAGATTTTCCCCGGACCCTGGAGATGACTCAGCAGATCTCGGCACCAGGGGGTGTGGCCTCAGCTACCACCTGAGAATAGTTAAGAGATTGACAAGTGGGTGGATACGGCCCAAGGCAACACACACTGCCTAGTTTAGCTGGAGGGAGTGGAACTCAGCTCCAGGAAGTCCCAGAGAAGCAGAACCTTTGAACTAGGGACCGTGGTTTCTGGCAGACACTTCCAGTTTGAGCACAGGGGCTTTTCACGTCACCTGCTGCAGACATCCACTCCCCACCCGGACACATAGGCTGGGCTTTGTGCTGTCTTTACTGTTCAGTCTCAAATCTCAGGGAAGCCACTAAAATACAGCGCCCTCGGGCACAGCAGTGCTAATCACCTCTGAGGCACTTCCAGGGAGGGGGTGGGGAACTCTCTCCCAGAGCTCTATCTTAGCTCAGGCGCAGGAGCTGCTGCATCCATCTGTTCTGGGAGGAAGCTGGTAAAGAAGTAAATAAATAATTTCCTACCCCAGGGACAGACCCCAAAAGATTTTTTAAGTATGAGCAAAAAAGCCAGAAAAACTATAGATTCCTTCTATACAGAGAAAGAGCGGGTATCCAACCCCGAGGAAGTTAACAGCAGAGAGTCAGCAGATAACAACCTAAAGGGGAACGATCCCTGCCCCCCATCACATAACTCTCTCCTAGAAGAAACTCTTAAAAAATTAAGGGAATTTGAAGAAAAATGGGGAAAGGAAAGGGAAGCTATGATAGAGAATAACAACGTCCTGAAATTGGAGTTGGAAAAAAGTAAGAATTCACAGGAGATGCAGGGAAACAAAATTAGTGAATTAGAAAAGGTTAAAAAAACACAGGAAAGTAGGATTTCTGAATTGGAAAAGATAAAAAAGTCTCAAGAAAATAGAATTTCTGAATTGGAAAAAGAAAATAATTCTCAAAAAAAAATTAGGGAAATGGAAAAAAATTCAATAGAGCAAAATAATTCATTTAAAAACGAAATTGGGCATTTACAAAAAGAACTAAAAGCTGTGAAAGAAGAAAATAACTCCTTAAAAGTCAGGATGGAACAAATAGAAATGAATGATTCACAGAGAACCCAAGAATCAGTCATATAAAACAAAAAAAAAAAAAAAAAAAAAATGAGAAGCTGGAGAACAACGTCAAATACTTACTGGGGAAATCTATAGACCTGGAAAATAGATCTAGGAGAGATAATCTGCAGATTATTTGACTTCCAGAAAACTATGACCAAAAAAAGAGCCTAGATTCTATTTTACAGGAAATTATCAAAGAGAACTGTCCAGAGATAATAGAAACAGAAGGGAAAGTAGATGTGGAAAGAATTCATCGAACTCCTTCTGAAATAGACCCTAAAAAAAGAACACCACGGAATATAGTGGCTAAGCTGCAGAATTACCACACAAAGGAGAAAATCCTGCAAGCAGCTAGAAAAAAAAAATTTAAATACCAAGGTGCCACAATAAGGGTCACCCAAGATCTGGCTGCCTCCAAATTAAAAGATAGAAGGGCCTGGAACCTGATATTCCGAAAGGCAAAAGATCAAGGACTGCAACCAAGAATGAAATACCCAGATAAGTTTAGCATCTTTTTCCATGGAAGAAGATGGTCATTCAATGAAATAGAGGAATTCTATATGTTTCTAAGAAAAAAACCAGACTTAAACAAAAAATTTGATCTACATCCACAAGACTGAAGAGAAACAGAAAAAGGTACACAGAACCCTTGAGAACTGTAACTCTGTTGTGGGTATATAAAAAGTACTCAAGGATAATTTGATTTTACTGATATAAAAGAAAAAAAGGGGGGTGTAGTAAAGGGAAGGAGGTCGGTTCAGAAAAAGGGGAAGGAATGATAAAAAGAGGGAAACTACATCCCAGGAAGAGGCATAGAAAATACACCATATCTGAGGGAACTTAGTGAGGGGGAGAATCATTGTGTGAATCTTACTCTCATCAGGAGAGGCTCAAAGAGTAAATAATTAACATATTTGTTTTTCAGAGAATTTTCTCTCACCTCATTAAAAGGGGGGAGAGGAAAAGGGAAAAGGAAAAGGAGAATAAGTGAAGGGACTTGGAGGGAGGGGGGAGGGATCCTAAAAAAAAAAAAAAAAAAAAAAGAGGGAGGGTTGCGCGTCACAAGGGGGGTCTGTAAATTAAATATCGAGGAGGGGGATCAGGGGGGTCAAGAGAAAAAAGCATAATCTGGGGATAATACGATGGCAGGAAATACAGAATTAGTAATTTTAACTGTAAATGTAAATGGGATGAACGATCCCATCAAACGGAGACGGATAGCAGATTGGATCAAAAAGCAGAACCCTACAATATGTTGTCTACAGGAAACACACTTAAAGCAGGGAGATACATACAGAGTAAAGGTAAAATGTTGGAACAGAGCCTATTATGCTTCAGGTAAAGCAAAAAAAGCAGGGGTAGCTATCCTTATCTCAGATCAAGCAAAAGCAAAAGTAGATCTCGTTAAAAAATATAAGGAAGGAAACTATATCCTGCTGAAAGGTAGCATAAATAATGAAGCCATATCAATACTAAACATATATGCACCAAATGGTATAGCATCTAACTTTCTAAAGGAAAAGTTAAGAGAACTGCAAGAAGAAATAGACAGTAAAACTATAATAGTGGGAGATCTCAACCTTGCACTCTCAGATTTAGACAAATCAAACCACAAAACAAACAAGAAAGAAATTAAAAAAGTAAATAGAATATTAGAAAAACTAGGTATGATAGACCTTTGGAGAAAACTGAATGGCAATAGAAAGGAATATACTTTCTTCTCAGCAGTTCATGGATCCTATACAAAAATAGACCATATATTAGGACATAAAGATCTCAAAATTAAATGTAGGAAGGCAGAAAAAATAAATGCCTTCTTCTCAGATCACAATGCAATAAAAGCTGCATTCAGTAAATAGTTAGGGGTAAATAGACCAAAAAGTAATTGGAAACTGAATAATCTCATCTTAAAGAATGACTGGGTGAAAGAGCAAATTATAGAAACAATTAACAATTTCACCCAAGATAATGACAATGATGAGACATCATATCAAAATCTTTGGGATGCAGCTAAAGCAGTAATAAGGGGAAATTTTATATCTTTAGAGGCTTATTTGAAGAAAATAGAGAAAGAGAAGATTAACGAATTGGGCTTACAACTTAAAAGGCTAGAAAAAGACCAAATTATAAACCCCCAACCAAAAATTAAACTTGAAATACAAAAATTAAAAGGAGAAATCAATAATATTGAAAGTAAAAAAAACTATTGAATTAATAAATAAAACCAAGAGTTGGTTTTATGAAAAAGCCAATAAAATAGATAAACCTTTGGTAAATTTGATCAAAAAAAAAAGAAAGAGGAAAATCAAATTGATAGTCTTACAAATGAAAAGGGGGATCTTTCCACCAATGAAGAGGAAATTAGAGAAATAATAAGGAGTTACTTTGCCCAACTTTATGCCAATAAATTTGATAACTTAAGTGAAATGGATGACTTCCTCCAAAAATATAGGCTCCCTAGATTAACAGAGGAAGAGATAAATTGCTTAAATAGTCCCATTTCAGAAAAAGAAATAGAACAAGCTATTAATCAACTCCCAGGGAAAAAATCCCCAGGGCCAGATGAATTCACATGTGAATTCTACCAAACATTTAAAGAACAATTAGCCCCAATGTTATATAAATTATTTGAAAAAATAGAGGATGAAGGAGACCTACCAAACTCCTTTTATGACACAGACATGGTACTGATACCTAAACCAGGTAGATCAAAAACTGAGAAAGAAAATTATAGACCAATCTCCTTAATGAATATTGATGCTAAAATCTTAAATAAGATATTAGCAAAAAGACTTCAGAAAATCATCTCCAGGATAATACACTATGATCAAGTAGGATTTATTCCAGGAATGCAGGGCTGGTTTAATATTAGGAAAACTATTAATATAATTGACCATATTAATAATCAAATGAATAAGAACCATATGATCATCTCAATAGATGCAGAAAAAGCATTTGACAAAATCCAACATCCATTCCTACTAAAAACTCTTGAGAGTATAGGAATAAATGGACTATTCCTTAGAATAATCAGGAGCATATATTTAAGACCTTCAGTAAGCATAATATGCAATAGAAATAAACTGCAACCTTTCCCAGTAAGATCAGGAGTGAAACAAGGTTGCCCACTATCACCATTACTATTCAATATAGTACTAGAAACGCTAGCCTCGGCAATAAGAGCCGAGAAAGAGATTCAAGGAATTAGAGTAGGAAATGAGGAAATTAAACTATCACTTTTTGCAGATGACATGATGGTATACTTAGAGAACCCCAAAGACTCTGCTAAAAAGCTACTAGAAATAATTCAAAATTTCAGCAAAGTGGCAGGATACAAAATAAATCCACATAAATCCTCGGCATTTTTATATATCACTAACAAAATGCAACAGCAAGAGATACAAAGAGAAATTCCATTCCAAACAAATATTGAGAGTATAAAGTATTTGGGAATCCATCTACCAAAGAAAAGTCAGGAATTATATGAGAAAAATTACAAAACACTTGCCACAAAAATAAAGTCAGATTTAAATAATTGGAAAGACATTCAGTGCTCTTGGATAGGCCGAGCGAATATAATAAAGATGACAATACTCCCCAAACTAATCTATTTATTTAGTGCTATACCAATCAGACTCCCAAGAAACTATTTCAATGACCTAGAAAAAATAACAACAAAATTCATATGGAAGAATAAAAGGTCGAGAATTGCAAGGGAACTAATGAAAAAAAAACTCAGAGGAAGGTGGTCTAAGTGTACCTGATCTAAAGCTATATTATATAGCAGCAGTCACCAAAACCATTTGGTATTGGCTAAGAAATAGACCCGTAGATCAGTGGAACAGATTAGATACAAAGGACAAAAAAGGATACATATATAGCAACCTAATCTTTGACAAACCCAAAGATACCAACATTAGGGATAAAAATTCATTATTTGGAAAAAACTGTTGGGAAAACTGGAAATTAGTATGGCAGAAATTAGATATGGATCCACACTTAACACCATATACCAAGATAAGATCAAAATGGGTCCATGATTTAGGCATAAAGAGGGAGATAATAAATAGATTAGAGGAATAGAGGATAATCTACCTCTCAGACTTGTGGAGGAGGAAGGAATTTATGACCAGAGGAGAACTAGCGATCATTATTGATCACAAAATAGAAGATTTTGATTACATCAAACTAAAAAGTTTCTGTACAAATAATACTAATGCAAACAAGATTAGAAGGGAAGTAACAAATTGGGAAAATATTTTTAAAAACAAAGGTACTGACAAAGGTCTCATTTCCAAAATATAGAGAACTGACCCTAATTTATAAGAAACCGAACCATTCTCCAATTGATAAATGGTCAAAGGATATGAACAGACAATTCTCAGAGGAAGAAATTAAAACTATATCCACTCACATGAAAGAGTATTCCAAATCACTACTGATCAGAGAAATGCAAATTAAGACCACTCTGAGATACCACTGCACACCTGTCAGATTGGCTAAGATGACAGGAACAAATAACGATGAATGTTGGAGGGGATGTGGGAAAACTGGGACACTGATACATTGCTGGTGGAGTTGCGAAAGAATCCAGCCATTCTGGAGAGCAATCTGGAATTATGCCCAAAAAGTTATCAAACTGTGCATACCCTTTGACCCAGCAGCGCTACTACTGGGTTTATATCCCAAAGAAATACTAAAGAGCGGAAAGAGACATATATGTGCCAAAATGTTTGTGGCAGCTCTTTTTGTTGTAGCTAGAAACTGGAAGATGAATGGATGTCCATCAGTTGGAGAATGGTTGGGTAAATTGTGGTATATGAAAGTTATGGAATATTATTGCTCTGTAAGAAATGACCAGAAAGAGGAATACAGAGAGGCCTGGAGAGACTTAAATCAACTGATGCTGAGTGAAATGAGCAGAACCAGAAGATCACTGTAAACTTCAACAACAATATTGTATGAGGATGTATTCTGATGGAAGTGGAAATCTTCAACATAAAGAAGAGCCAACTCACTTCCAGTTGATCAATGATGGACAGAAATAACTACACCCAGAGAAGTAACACTGGGAAGTGAATGTAAATTGTTAGCACTAATACCTGTCTGCCCAGGTTGCATATACCTTCGGATTCTAATGTTTATTGTGCAACAAGAAAATGATATTCACACACATGTATTGTACCTAGACTATATTGTAACACATGTAAAATGTATGGGATTGCCTGTCATCGGGGGGAGGGAATAGAGGGAGGGGAGGATAATTTGGAAAAATGAATACAAGGGATAATATTATAATATATATATATATATATATATATATATATATATATATATATATATATAAAAGAAACTCAGAAACTAGAGCCATCTTAATACAGAAAGTTCTCTAGCCCAAGTTTCAAGGGACTACTCCCAGGACTTCTTTATTCCCTTCTAGGTCAAGCAATTGGTAAATACTTATTTACTGAGCACTTTTAGTTTAATCAGAATTTCACTGTTATGTGAAGAGTAAAAAAAAAAAATTAAGAAAAGTTATGTAAAGTCATTGTACTCAAGGAACTTGTAGTCTAATTGAGGAAATTAATCCTCCTTAAAGCCTGTTCAGATCAATTCAGGACTTAATTGTTTGACATGATTATAATAATAAATGCTTGAAGGGAGAAAGAGACTAGCTACAGTTATAATAGTTGGTGAAAAATAGGATTTAACTTGAGATTTATAGGATAACTAGAATATTAGTAAATAGACATTTGAGAAAAAGAGAGAGAGAGGTGGAAGTGAGAGAGGGAGGGGGGAAAAGGAAGGGGAGAGAGAGAGAGAGAGAGAGAGAGAGAGAGAGAGAGAGAGAGAGAGAGAGAGAGAGAAAGAGAGAGAGAGAGAATTTTTCCATTCTGAATACCCCTACAATAAATTTTTCTCCCATTTTTCTATTCTCAGTGCAGATTTCAAAAAGCATTCAAATAAACTTTGCATCAACACTTTTTGGAGCCAAAGATTTAGTAAACGAATTGTAATTTTCATTAGTGGTTCTGCAGTAAAATTTACAATTCTTTTCGCTTACCTTCCAGATAAAGAAAAGGTAAATAAAACTTTTTTAGGATCATTTTCAAAATAAAATATTCTTTGGCTCTGCTCCTGGTAACCCCTTTTTAAGGCTGAGGTTTCATCTACAACAAACTATATTCGCCAGCTGTCAACAACAAAAAAACATGGTGAAGGCTAATGTCCGGAATGGTTTCAAAATTAAAGTTTCTGTCTGACCCAAGAACCTAGACCAAGAAGAAAGTTACCATAGCAATTTGGAGGGCAGTAAAAAAGAGTTAGAAGTGCTAGGAGGGGAAGTTGAAAGGTATGAGAAGTTAGGATACAAATAGAGGGAACCTTCTCCCAGCTATATTTGACCTCAGCCAATAACTTGACTTTTAGCCAACTTCTAAAGAAAGGTCTTCCATCTACCACTTCTAATGGAACATCTTTCCTGGAGTCAGGCATCTGTTGCCTACAATATATGTAACACATTTCAAGATTAAAGAAAATGATATTAATGCCCTTCTGCCAGTCCTTTTCCTTTTTATTGAGTGCAGAAGTAGTAATGAATGACTTAGAAAGCTGTGCCAAAGAAGAGCACAAGCTAAACCTCGATGAGCAATTGGTCACTTTTCCCTGGGAGTCACTATGCATAAAAACCATTCTCTGTTAAATGAAGGTAAATATTAGAATGTTCTAGAGGAAAGACGCTAAAGTCAAGACCTATTCTTTTTCCTATTTTATGTCACAGACATGGTACTGATACTTAAACTAGGTAGGTAGGTTGAAAACAGAGAAAGAAAATTATAGACCGATCTCCCTAATGAATATTGATGCAAAAATATTAAATAAAATATTAGCAAAAAGATTACAGAAAATCATCTCCAGGATAATACACCATGATCAAGTAGGATTTATTCCAGAAATGCAGGGCTGATTCAATATTAGGAAAACTATTATCATAATTGGCTATATCACTAACCAAATTAGCAAAAACCATATGATCAACTCAATAGATGCAGAAAAAGCATTTGATAAAATCCAACGTCCATTCCTATTAAAAATCATTTGAGAGTATAGGAATAAATGGACTTTAACTGTAAAATAATTAGTAACATCTATTTAAAACCATCAGTAAGCAGCATATGTCATGGAAATAAACTGGAACCATTTCCAATAAGATCAGGAGTGAAACAAGGTTACCCACTTTCACCATTACTATTCAATATTCTATTAGAAATGCTAACTTTGGCAATAAGAGTTGAGAAAGAGATTAAAGGAATTAAAGGAATAGATAATGAGGAAACCAAATTATCACTCTATGCAGATGATGCTACTAAAAAGCTATTAGAAATAATCCACACCTTTAGGAAAGTTGCAGGATACAAAATAAACTCACATAAGTCATTAGCATTCTTATATATCACTAACAAAATCCAACATTTAGAGTTACAAAGAGAAATAACATTTAAAGTAACTGCTTATATTATAAAAATATTTGGGAATCTATCTGGCAAAAGTCAGGAAGTATATGAGCAAAACTACAAAACACTTTCCACACAAATAAAGTCAGATCTAACCAATTGGAAAAATATTAAGTTCTCTTGGATAGTTCGAGCAAATATGATAAAGATGACAATACTCCCTAAACTAATCTATTTATTTAGTGCTATACAAATCAGACTCCCAAAAACTATTTTAATGACCTAGAAAAAATAACAACAAAATTCACCTGGAAGAACAAAAGGTCAAGACTTTCAAGAGAACTAATGAAAAAAAAAAATTAAATGAAGGTAACCTAGCTGTACCAGATCTAAAACTATATTATAAAGCAGCAGTTACCAAAAACATTTGATATTGGCTAAGAAATAAACTAGTTGATCAGTGGAATAGGTTAGGTTCAAAGGACAAAATAATAAATAACTTTAATAATCTAGTGTTTGACAAACCCTAAAACCCCAGCTTTTGGGATTAGAACTCAGTGTTTGACAAAAACTGCTGGGAAAATTGGAAATTAGTATGGCAGAAACTAGGCATTTGCCCACATTTAATACCGTACACCAAGATAAGATAAAAATGGGTTCATGATCCAGGCATAGAGTATGAGATTATAAATAAATTAGAAGAACATAGAATAGTTCACCTCTCCAGACCTATGGAGGAGGAAGGAATTTGTAACCAAAGAAGAACTAAAGATCATCATTGATTAAAAAATAGAAAAATTTGATACTATCAAATTGAAAAGCTTTTGTACAAACAAAACTAATGCAGACAAGATTAGAAAAGAAGCAATAAATTGGGAAAACATTTTTACAGTCAAAGGTTCTGATAAAGACTTCATTTCCAAAATATATAGAGAATTGACTCTAATTTATAAGAAATCAAGCCAATCTCCAATTGATAAATGGTCAATGGATATGAACAGACAATTCTCAGATGAAGAAATTGAAACTATTTCTAACTATATGGAAAGATGCTCCAAGTCATTATTAATCAGAGAAATGCAAATTAAGACAACTCTGAGATACCACTAAATAACTATCAGATTGGCTAGAATGACAGGGAGAGATAAAGCAGAATGTTGGAGGGCATGTGAGAAAACAGGGACACTGATACATTGTTAGTGGAATTGTGAATACACCCAACCATTCTGGAGAGCAATCTGGAATTATGCCCAAAAAGTTATCAAACTGTGCATACTCTTTGATCCAGCAGTGTTACTACTGGCGTTATATCCCAAAGAGATCTTAAAGAAGAAAAAGGGACCTGTATGTGCAAAAATGTTTGTGGTAGCCCTCTTTGTAGTGGCAAGAAACTGGAAGCTGGCTGGATGCTCATCATTTAGAGAATGGCTGAATAAGTTGTGGTATATGAATGTTATAGAATATTATTTTTCTGTAAGAAATGACCACCGGAATTTTTCAGAAAGACCTGGAAAGAGTTATATGAACTGATGCTGAGTGACATGAGCAGAACCAGGAGATGATTATATATTTCAACAACAATACTATATGATGATCATTTCTGACGGACGTGGCTCTCTTCAACAATGAGATGAACCAAATCAGGTCCATTTGTTCAGTAATGAATAGAGCCAGAAACACCCAGGAAAAGAACTCTGGGAAATGAATGTGAACCACTACAAGGCATTTCCAAACCCTCTGCTGCATTTTTTATTTCCTTCACAGGTTTATTGTACATAATTTCAAAGTCCGATTCTTCTTGTGCAGCAAAATAACAATATGTATATGTATACAAATATTGTATTTAGCATATACTTTAATATATTTAACATGCATTGGTCAACCTGCCATCTGGAGGAGGGGTTGGAGGAAGGAGGTGAAAAATTGGACCAAAAGGTTTTGCAGTCGTCAATGCTGAAAAATTACCCAGGCATACAGCTCGTAAATAAAAGTCTATAATAAAAAAAGAAAAAAAGAAAGAAAAGTGATAGCCAAGAATTCTGTCTATGAGAGGTAGAAAGTATGATTAAATGGATGAATATTTGTCATTCAAGAATGAAGCCAGGTATGTTAAAGAAAAATAAAGAAGCGTAAGCTACAAGGAAACTCAAAGTCTAGGAGTTTGAGGAAAAGGAGGCAAGGCAATGATAAGGCCTGACAGATTTCAGAAAATGATGTTCCAGAAACAATGCTTATTGGGAAGGAATATTGAGGTTGGCAGTTGAAGTAAGACTTATGTTTGTAATCATACTCCCAGGAGGAAGTATTTGATTGAAACTCAAAAGTTTGACGGAATGGAAGAAGAAAGACAAAAAAGAAGTTAAGTGAATCACTCCAATGATTACTCCTCTTAAACCCTTGGGCTTCTGGTTCTCATTAGTTAGTGACCTCAGGAAGATATTTCTTTTCTCACAAAGTTCTGTCATAGTCTTCTATTTTTTGTCCCCCAAAGCATTGTCAAGAATCCCCAAATGCAGATACTATATATAATCACAACCAAGATAAAACAAAACACTTACCTGTTTTGCAAATTATGCGAGTTGCTGTGAACAATGAGAAATTCATCTCATCTCAAAATCAGATTATTGATGAAATTCTCCATCTTCCCAAAACTAGTTCAAGAAAGTACATACAGTCTATTGTTGAAACCATGCTTTAAGCTATTCCTTTGTGGAAAAGTGCTTCTAGTGCTTGCTGGCAAAATCTTCAAATACCCAAGGTTATTTTCATACCATGAGGAAGTTTTCAAATAATTGCATACACACTTCTTCATCATTTGAAAAAATGTATATCCCTGTGCTTCTGTTTAACAGAAGCTTTTCTAATCCAAATGGCTTGACCTCACAAAATAACAATGATCTATAAACTTCTAGCATTAAACTAATCTGCATTTAATTAGAAATTATGTTTAAAAAGTGATAAAATGTCCATAGCCAGAAATCTTACTACTAATTATAAAAAAGAAGGAGGTAAATGATGGAAATAAAAGTCCTAAATGTTTTAAAATATTTACAGCATTTCATTTTATATTTACAAAGAATTGTATAGTAAATGGTTGTTCACTAGAATATGACTAAAGTAATTGTTCTACATTGGAATATAAATGTGCTATAAGAAATAAAGATTAAAAAAAATGCAAAAGATACATATGCAAAGTGCAGTAGTAAGGAAAATAGAATGAACAAAGGAAAATAATATATATGACTCTAGCAAAGCAAATAAGAAGAAAAATAATAAGTAAAAAAGCACAATATTGAACATTTTAATGATTAATCTCAATTCCAAATGAAAGATATGAAAATGCAATTCCTACTTTCTTTTTTTAATTAGAGGTAGAACCAGAGATTTGGAAACTGACATATAGTGTCAAACTTGGTCATGGGATTGTTTGTTATGTGTTATGTTGCTTATTTCATTTTGTTTTCTTCATTTATAATCAAAAATGGTGTGTGTGTGTGTGTGTGTGTGTGTGTGTGTGTGTGTGTGTGTGTGTGTAAAGGAATAGTTATGTATTGTGTTATAGGAAAAGAAAATCTCTCCCCTGAGCACTCATTATTGCAGCTCTTGAATTTTTGGCAATCTCAAGTACCAACTCAGTACTCAGAACTGAGTAAATATCAAAAGGTTGAAAGGAGTAGGCATATTTAGTCTGGAGAATAAAATATAAGGAGATGGGGAGAAGAAAAGATATACATGGCAATTTTCTTTAAGTATTCAAAGGGCTCTTTTGTGGAGGAAGAAATGAACTGATTCCCTTTAGACCTAGAGGGCAGAACCAGAAGCAATGGAATTTGCTAAATTATAATTTATATAGATAGATGGGATGGGGAAAGAGAGACAGACAGAGACAAAGATAGAGAGACAGACATAGACAGAGACAGAGAGAGAAAGACATAGACAGAGACAAACAGACACAGATTCAGTCACAGAGAGAGAGAGAGAGAATTAATTATACAAACTGACAAACAGATTCACAGGAAATAGATTTGCAAAGGGGTGGACAGATAAAGAGGTTGACAGATAGAAGGGCACACAAATGGACAGAGAGACACATTGGCAGTCAAATTGACAGACAGATGGATAGGCAGACAAATAGATCTACAGACAGAGAAATAAGGAGACAAATAAATAATATAGAGATAGAGCACTTATTAAACACTTACTATATACCAACTACTGTGCTAGATGCTAGGGAATTGAAATACATGCAAACTAAACAAACTGTGCTATCAAGGACATATTCTAATGGAGGAAGTTAATAAAAATAAGGAGAATTGAGATAAACAGGAAATAATTCTAGAAAAATGGCATAGTAGGAGATGCCCCAGAAGTGTCCGGTAGTGAAGAAAGATAAGGTCAAAGCAGATATATCTAATAATAGAGAGGTTCTAGGAACAGTCTCATTCTTTGTTGGGAAGGAAGTATAGATTATGGCCAAAGTGAAGTAGATTTCCAGAGATGGTCAAGAAAAAAAAATTAATTTAGGCTGAATATCAAGATGAATTTCCAAATAATTATAGCTATCTCAAATAGAAATCATTAGGTTCTTTATTTGAAAAGCAATTCAACTAAAATGTTATCTGTATAACATATATACTGAAATAAAACTTTATATCTAGACATTTCTTTCTCTAAAACATCTTACACATACATGTATATGCATATATTCATTCATTCTTTTCAAGAGAAATTCAAAGAAATACACACACACACACACACACACACACACACACACACACACACACAGAGTCTTTATAGAAAATATTTTCCAACCAGGCAAGTCTTTTTTCTGAGTTCATCCTGTTTCAAAGAAGATCCAAATACACTGTACAATTTGTGGTATTGATTTTTCTGCCACTCTGAGCTAATGTAGGCAGATAATGAAAGGGTAAGAGCATGGTTGTATTACTTGAAATTTAACGTTAGTGATGACATCACAAGCTAATTGCTTTTTATTTGGAACAATAGAACATATGGTAATTAGCAGTTTCTGGAAACAATCAGCCATCCTTCTATCTTGGTTACTTAGTATATCTTGGTTACTTAGAGTAATGTGTCTAGCAATGTGGAACATCTATCTTTGTATTCCTCCAAATCATAAACTCAAGGTCCAACCTTATTCTCAGATATGTATCACTGGTCATGATAACTATTTGTATACTCCATTTAGTAATTAAAAAAATAATCTTTAGTTAAAACTGCTACTCCAGTGGTTTTAAAAACAGTCTCACTAGAAAGCCATCCCAGATTACACTAGAAACTATCCCAGATTGCATCTCCTTTCTCTGACATGAAAAAAAAAATCAAGATCCATCATTTGAAATAACCCCTATCCATAAGCCTTGAATCTATAAATTTATATTTCAGCAAGAATTTTAAGCACTCGCTTGGTTCTATACACTAGCAAGAAGATTCAAAGAAAAACAAATCTATTTTCAAGGAATTGGTTGGTATTCTGATCATGATGACTAAGTAAATACTAAGATACATAGAGAATAGATGTATTACATCAGCAGGAAAAGCAATATCTTTTGGAGGTTTGGAAAAAAAAAGGAAAAAAAGCCTTTCATAGAAAATAATTATTGCACTGAGTCTTGAAGGGAAACAGGAATTCTAAGAGGTTTAAGTAAGAAGAAAGTAATATTCCATATATAAGGAACAGCCAAGGCAAAGACATGAACAGAAGAAAATACAGTGTTTTATGTGAGGAATAGGAATTGGTACATGTAATGGTAATGTAGAATAAATAAAATAGCTAGAAAGAATGGTTGCATCATGAATTTGTAAAAAGCTTTCTATAACAAATGGAAGTTTGTATTTGATTTTAGACATAATTGTTAAGGATAGATTAGAGTAGGAATTGGAAGCTATTCTGATAGTACAAAAACACATTGTTTTGTTGACTATGGTCAATGCAGTATGAGAGAAAAAAACACATATACATGTGTTTATGTGGGTATGTTTAAAATGTTTTAGAGAAAGAAATGACAATATGTAAGTAAAGCATTGCGATCACTGCCTTAGAATCAAGAAGAATATGATGAGGTAGTTCAAGGAAAAAAGTTGTTTTGATAAGAAATATAAATCCAGTTTTGCACAAATTTGAAATATATATAGGGTATCCAGTTTAAAATAGCCAATAGTTAAGATAGGATTAGAGGTGGTTAGAATGACTGAAGATACAGATATGAATCCAAGAATCATCTACCTAGAAAATAGTCATTGAAATCAAAGAATCTAATAAGATTGTCAAGTGAAAGAGTATAGATGGAAGAAAGAGGAGAAAAATCTGTAACAAAAGCATAATTCATAGGTAAAGATGTAGAAAAAAGGAAAGTGAACAGTAGTGGTTTAAAGGGTAAGAGAAGAACAGGAAAAGTAGATTGAAACCAAATATTAATCAAATCCTATTCAATGAATGAGATCATTTTCCTTGGTATCCTAAATCATTGATCAAAAATAAAAGAGACCTTAAAGGTAATTCCATCCAACACTCTTATTTTTAATAATGAGGAAAATGAATCCTATAGGTAGAGTGACTTGAGTGACACATAGCTGGTTAATTGTACAGCTAAAACTAACACTATATTTTGCGATTTATGCACTAATTCCTTTTTTCATCATTTGTGGTTTCTTGGAAGAGAAAATCAGTTATGAGATAATATACATGGGGAGCAGGGGACATATTACTGTTAAAAATCAATATTGACAGATAAAATAACTTCATTTGTAGAGAGATTAAAAATTTGTTTGTGTAGTTTTATGCAATAATTTCTTTATGTTATTATTCCTTGAGTGGCTAGATTCCAGCTACAATAGTGATTGATAAAATAAAAACAAAATCAATAAAAACTCATTTTTTAAAATTAGAAGGGTATTTCATATATAGTTTATTTTATTTTGCTAAAGTCTATATCTTCTCAGAAGTACAAAAATATATCATTTCAAATTAATAATCTAAAATACCTATGAATAGCATTAATACCTTTCTTTAAAAAATAAACATATCATATTTAAGAAAAATAATGAATGATACAGTTTATTCTGTCCTCTTTCATATTTGTAATATAACAAATGTTTAATGTTGTAAGAGTCAGTACCCAATAATAGACAATTTAATTAATGGTTCAAATCCCATCTCTGGAACTTAAATAGCTACTTAGCTGTGGATGAATCATTTAACATTTCACAAACACAGTGTAAAATCTATACCATTATAAATTGACTTGTCAATTGTAAATGTGGCATTTTTTTTTTCATTAGGGCCTCCATTTTTATGTAGTCATTTAGGGTCAGACAGTTTAATATGTAATAAAATTAATTTTTATTTCTTATTTTTAAATTTGTTTTTCAATGTGTGGAAGAGTTATAATTTCTTTGTCATGGTACTCTGTCCAATAACATGGATTTTGATTTTTATAACTTAGCAGAGAGTGTTCAAAATTTGAAAAGCTAATTAGCTTGAAATCAAAGTAGTAAGGATCCTCTCTGAATTTTGTTTGGTTAGTCTTTGGACAACAGATAAACCATAAGCCATGTTGAAAGACATAAAACATATAGAAACACATCATTAGCTTATTTGTTGTTGTTGTTTCATATAAACAAATTCATATAAATAAACAACAATGAAATGTTGTTTCATATGAAAGGGGACAGGAGGAATAACTTTATTTTTAAAAAATTAGTTCATAGAATCACAGATGTAGATCTGAAAATAATCTTCCATGTCATCTACTCTAAAGTGTCACCATAACTATTGAATCTTTCTTTTTTTTCTATTATCTAAAACTCATTGTTTCAGGAGCTTTTTCCATGAAAACAAAACCAGACATACCAAAAATATTTTATTTTTGCAAGATTGTATCATAGATAAATCTTAATATGCATTTTAATTAGTCATTTTCCTGCTTAATTAGCTGTAAGGTTCAAGGCTGTCTCTCCAGATGCTGGTCAAACATGACTCTTCTGCCCATTTAAGCTGTTTGCTTTTGTTGCCTTTCCTGTAATTTGCCTGTACGCTATATATGTGTAGCAATAGATGCTACAATCTACTCAATGGCCTCTCCCTAAAAATACCGTGTATCTGGTATAGTGAAAATTTAATCCTTTCTAATATAACATAGAAGTTAGAAGAATATGGACTGGATTTATATTTATTGAAATGTATTCTCCAAGGAACTTAAAGATCACTGGGATCCTGAAAGCAAGGAAAAGTTAATAGTGATACCAGGATTTAAATGGCAACACAGGAATTGCTCAAAATCTGTGGTCCTATAAAATGTTATTATTTTAAGCAGATGATGACATCAAGGAAATTTTGCATGGATTAATTAATTTTTCAGACTATTGCAGGAATTTAAATAATTTCTAATTTAGTTGGTGTTTCTAATAGCCATTCTTGTATGATACATGAAGACAAATGACATAATTTCCAAATAGCTTTAGAATGAGGGCATTGGAAGCAAGCATGAAAACTCAGTGCAAAAACACATAAATCATTAAGAAGTAATCACATAAAAATTGGTGAAAGCCAGCACAATATTTGAAAACAAATATACTTAATAAATATAAAATTTAAAGTAGAAGTAAAAAAATTTAAACTAATTATGAAATACCATTTGTAAATGAAATAGACAAGACATGTCCAATTTGTAAATCTAGGGGAAAATGCTTCTTTGAAATCTGCTTTCTTTGTATAACTGTCTTATTCCCCCAAAATTAGAAAATTAGCATTACCTTGTTAACACCAATCCTGTTACTATAGGAAAGGAAAAAAGTCGAAAGGAATTTTAATTAGGAGAAGCCACAGGGCTTACCAGAAAGCTTTGAAAAATACTACAAAATGGATCTACACACATCCTTGTAAGACAGCAGTTGAGCCAAAGGAAAAACAGTGTCCCTAATTGCATTGCCTTGGAATTGCAGCCAGAGAAGGTAGTGGTAATTAACCCTGTCACCAACTGGTAGATCAAGGTGTTAAGGTAATGGCTTTCCAACAGGTTAAATACAAAATATATCATTAAAGAACAGAGTTGGTAATTACAGGATTAATATGGCATAGGCAGGGCCTGGTTCCAAAGATAAAGGGAAGTTCAAATGTTAAACCTCCATAATTATGTTTGTTCGTAATACCATAATTGCGTTTTTTCTCTCTCATTTTAGCCCATTACTCTGAATGAGATGTCTTTGTATTTTCATATTATCTAAATGGATACTGAGTAGGACAAATTCAATTCACTTTCATATTAATTATGTTTACAAATTAAGGGATTATATTTTTTTAAGAATTTGAATCAAGTTTCTGTTGTCATTGAGTATTTTTAACTTTACAAAAATGTGCCTATCACTTTATTGAGATGAGAAAAGAGATTTTATTTTCCTTTTCTTGAGTAATAAGATTCCACTTATAAAGAAAATGAAACAAAAAATGAATTACTAAAGAATCATTTTCTACAAAAGAAATGCTGAATACACTTTTAAAAATTCCTGCATATAAAATTTTTTCTTCCTCTATGTCATTATGGCATTATTCATACTTTTTGTTCTTTCTTCATACTGGCTATAGTAGTTATAAAGATTTTTAGACTATATTTATGAGATATATCCTAATATAGAATATAGAACACATCTCTCAAAAAAAGGAATTATATGAGTAAAATCATTCAAATAATTCAGAACCAAATTATTTTTGATAGGAATGGTCTCCAACATAAAGAAACAAATTACCTCCAAACTCCTTGATCTGTGTATGTGTGTGCAAGTGTGTGCATACACACATAAAACATATACACAGAAATATATAGACATATACAAATGTATATTACACACACATATACATAAGTGTGTGTGTGTGTGTATGTACAGGTGTATATACATATACATATAGAGACAGAGACAAAAAGGCATACAGAGAAACAGAAAGTCAAAAACAGAGTCAGAGAGAGTAACTCAGAAATAGAGAGATAGAGAAAGATAGAGGGGGAAAAAAACAGAAAGACAAAGACAGAGATAGATCTGACTCTATTAGCTTTATCTATATCCCTTCCCCCCAAATGAGAATACAGTAACCTTTGGGACAGTATGCCATTATGTGTATAGAAGAAATCTTTCTTAGATTCTTGCTATTTTGCAGAATTAAATATATTTTGTATTGAATTAATGTTGCTAAGTAAGCACCTCTGAATATTCCATACATTGTTATCAACTCTCCTATAACTCTAATCTTAACCCAAACAGAAATTGCAAATCTTTGGGAAATTAATCCATTTTATGCTTCACATAGCTGAAAAGTTATAATACTAGAGATGCCATGAAATTTATCATACATTTTTGGAAAGTGACATGATATCCTTTTAGGGGAGAGTCATGGTAGAATAATTGATTACATTTGAAAATTTAAACCTTTAAAAATTTCTGGAGCCGTAACTATTCAGATTCTTCCCTGTCCGATGTAAATTGTTTCTTAGAGATACTTTGGTAGGGAAAAAATATATAAAATAGCTCTTCTTTTTGCAAATAGAAAGCAAAGGCCATGCTTAGTATCAATCAATATGCAAAGTGTAGATTCGTTAAATTTTGGGGGGAAATTTATTTTGGTAAGATTGAGTACCCATGTGCCTATTAAAACAAATGAATAATACCATGGAGAGTGTATCTAGGACCAGAATTGTAAACCTCATAATTTTTATATATCTATGATTCAATCTTGCCATTTTTCAGAAGATTTAACAAAGTTGAAGGCAAGCATTTTCCACTTTTGGATCAAGATGTTATCATAAATCCAGGAATTATTTCTCAAAATCAGAAAAAGTAGCTCCACCTTTTAGTAAAACATGAACTTTAGAATATATTATTTTTAAAAATTGCTCTTTAAGCTCTGAATTTTTATTATTTTTGTTATTGGTTTGGAATTTGAAACATGTTCTCCATTATTACAAAGTGCTCATTGCTCTGAGAAAGTCCAAATTCACATTTTTTAGTATAACTTTTCCTAAGAAATTTTATGGGAATATCATTTTTGATATTTTTCTTTAAAAAACAAAACTGAAAAGTCACCTTGATGGATACAAAATATGACTGAAAATTATACATGAATACTAATATTTCTGACACATGGTCAGCTGTGAAAAATCTACTAAAACCTTAAGAGAGATTATGTCGGTTCCCATGGTGACTAATAAAAAAAATCTTAAAATATGTTATATGTGACTTCTAAAAGAGAGCATTAGATGTAACCTAAGGTAGATGTATTTTGCTAGAAAATGTCAATCTTTATCTTCAATTACTTTTCAGAAAATTTGAAACTATTCTAAATAAAAGTACTATTATTTTTACACACACAGCATATAAAAATATACATACTAATATTATGTAGCTATATTTGTCTGAATTTAATTTTACCAATTTCCTCTGGCAATAATTATTGACAATTCTTCCTTAAATTAAAGATTAGGACCTTTGTCTAAGGTACTAAGTGGTATGACAAGGTCACATAGCCAACATGTGTTATAAATGATATTTTAACTTAGGTTTTCCTAACTCCCAACTCAGCACTTTATCTCCTATACCATAATGTACTCAAAAATGTACATATGCACATTAAGTTGTAGCATCTTGATCTAGACCTTGAATGTACCTCAGAGACCATCTACATCATTAAACAGATGAGGAAACTGAGGCTCACAGAGCATGTGATTTTTTTTCAATGTCACTCAGTGTTAAGTGATTTCAGGAGTAGAGAGAAGTGTTCTATTTTCTTGTTTTAAAATACAAATAATCTGAGTGTATCTGCTGAAATATTCCCTATTATGTTGGTTATTTATTCCAATTATTATTTATTATAATGATATATTGGTATTCACATATATTATGTATAATTCCTAAACATATCATCACATATCACCACAACCGAAAGTCCACAAATGTACTGAGAACCTTACTATTTTCTCTTGAAATTAAGACAACATTGAGATAGAGTATCTAGCATTTATCTCTTAGATATTATTAGTCTATCTTCTTTTTCTCTAATATATTTTGTCAATGGGTTACAACCAATCCTACTCATCCATCATGGGACCCTTTGGGTTATTCTCAATTTCAATTCTTCAAAGACAGTAGTACTAGAAGTACTACAAAAGCCCTGGAAATAATGAAATCACAGGTTTGTGTTTCAGTGAAAACGTTATAATAATTTGTAATTTCCCAAAGGCATTGTAGCCTGCTCTCCATCACTTGCTTAATTCTTAAGCTAGTAGCAGAATCTGCCCAAAAAGATGTGTGTGTATATACACACGTTTATTCATACATGTGTAGATATATGTTATATTTGTATGTATTATATGCATGTGTATTATGCTATATACACGTATGTTCATATATCAATGTATTATGTACATGTATATAAGGATACATAAAAATAAATATTCATATAGATGAATAGATAAGAGAGACAGAAAGAATAGGTTGGAAAGTGACAGAGGCAGCCAGAGGCAGAGAGATTCAACTACATATCCAATAGAGATTCATCCTTCACTTATTTGTTTGTTTGTTTATTTTTTTCCCTCTGTAGATCATTTGACTAAATTATTTTTCAAGATAAAGAATATCATTTAAAAAGCCTCATACAATTTTGGAGTTGGATGTGATCAGAATAAAATGAAAATGACATCCACCGAAGAAGAAACATTTGAAGCACCTTAAAATTTAAGAATAATACATTCTCCTCTTGAACTCCATGATGAATTTCCTTCATGAAAGTGACAAATGGCTTTGTTAAGTATAGAATTCCCTATTTTATGCCTTGCTTGATATGAATATCAGTCATATAGCAAGGTTATTTCTGATTGTTTTTTTTCCCTGTATTTCTAGAAATATCATTGTATGCTTTATATGCACGTGAGGGATTACCTTTTTTTTGGAGAAAAACCTTTTAAGGATTCATTTTGCCTTGCCAAATTAAAAGTTATTTTTAATTTATTTACACATATATACATAAATATGGAGTTTTCATATTTTTTGCACATTTCAGTCAAATGTTTGTTGGAAAAGATGTCATTTAGTGTGGATTATTATATATTAAAGCCTGTTTCCTTCTATAATACCCATAAAAAAACTTTTATGTATCTATATATCATTATTATAAAAATAATATAAATAGAAAATTGTTATGAGAATTACTGGGTATTAAATCTGTTATTTTATTTTTATTTTTCATTTTCTTAAAATTGGTGAAATTTAAGATTTTTTATGGAACTGAAATTTTCAAATCTTTCATATATCTTAAGAATCAATCCCTCAACACCTTCAAAGTTATATTACCTTTAGCAAAGATTTCTTCAGTCCAACAGTGTTCCCCATCTTTGCTTTTTACAGCAGCATTTATATTTTGCCTCTAAGAACATCTGATCCTAAGATGAACCTCCAAATTTTCACTATCTTTGGTAGTGAAAATCCTTTGTTAAGAAAAAAAAACTTTGAAAATATTGTCCATTTTTTCATCTTTTACTTTCCTCCTCTCATTCTCATCTTTCAGTGTCCTAGAGATGATTTTGCTTAGTTGGATCTTTTGCCAAGCTTTTACAAACATGATCTCTTATTTTCTTTGCTTCTTGCTATGTTAGAATATGGAACTATTTATAATCTTCATCCACTTTCTTTTGTAGAATTTTACAAATAAATCTCTGTTCTAAACCAGTATCATTCTTATATGTTGTAGCTCTCTGCTTGACAAGGATATCCAGTGGTATGAAAAGAGGGGTTTTTAAGTCTCTTAAGATCATATTTTAGCAACTGATTAATAATGATTTAGTTTAGTATGAAAATTTTGGAAGATTCAGTGCTGTGATTGTAATGGCCCAAATATGGAAATAGATATCAACCCTTTATTATGATTGTCCTTAAGAAACTAGCAAGAAGGCTATGTGGCTTTGAAGAAGCACACAGAAGGAGTATGAAAGTCCAGAGAATGAACATGAGAGGGTTCTAGAACACTTAAATAAATTGATTGAATGGCCAGATTAAAAAAGTAATAATCAGTAGTTTGATATCTACTTGGTAAGATGTGAATGGAGTAGCTAAATCAGTCAGTTATTATGGATTTATTAAGCATCTAGTTCCAAGCTTACATTCCAATTTTATTTTCCAATTGTCTAAATTTATCTTAGTTACAACAACTAAGTATAAAGGATACAAAAAAGCATAAAACAATATCTGCTTTCCAAGTATTCACAGTCTTATGGGGGAGAAAACATGCAAACAATTATATAAAAATGAGGTACATACAAAATAAAATAAAAGTCTTTATAGAAGGAATTATAATTAAGGAGGACTATATTTTTGCAGAAGGTGAGGCTTTACTGCTTTTTGTTGTGCCTAAACATTAAAAATTGGGGGGTTGGAATTCATGGATGGGAAAATGCCTAAATAAGTTGTGATTAAGCATATAGTATAAGGCATATGACTGTAAAGGAATGTTATTATGCTATAAGAAATAACAAGCTAAGTAATTTCAGAAAAGCCTAAAAAAGACAGGAATTGATACAAAGTGAAGTGAGCAGAACCAAGAAAGCATTATACACATTAACAGCAATATTGTGCAATACAAACTATAAATAATATAGTTGTTCTCAGCTATACATTGATCCATGACAATCCCAAGAAACTCAGAATAAAAAAGGTTATCTGCCTCCAGCAGAGGAACTACTGTTGTCTTAATACAGATTAATGCTGCTATTTTTTATTCTTTCTTTCTCCTTCTTTCACTCTTTGTTTTTCTTCCTTTCTTCCTTTTCTTCTTTCTCTTTTTCTTTCTTTCCCTCTCTCCCTTCCTTCCTTCCTTCCTTCCTTCCTTCCTTCCTTCCTTCCTTCCTTCCTTCCTTCCTTCCTTCCTTCCTTCCTTCCTTCCTTCCTTCCTTCCTTTGTTTCTTTGTTTCTTTCTTTCTTTCTTCAAACTTTCTTGCACAAAATAGTTAATATGGAAATGTTTTATATAATCATACATATTTAACTGATTTCAGATTGCTTACTATCTCAGGGAAGGATAGAGTAGGGAAGGAAGGAAAGATAGATTTTTTATTAATTTTATAATTATAAATTTTTTGACAGCATATATGCATGAGTAATGTTTTTATAACGTTATCCCTTGTATTCATTTTTCTAGACTTTCCCCTCCCTCCCTCTACTTTGTCCCCTAGATGACAGGCAATCCCATACATTTTTCTTGTGTTACAGTATAATCTAGCTATAATATATGTGTGTAAATCCAATTTTCTTGTTGCACGTTAAGTATTGGATTCCGAAGGTATAAGTAACCTGGGTAGATAGACAGTAGTGCTAATATTTTACATTCAATTCCCAGTGTTCCTTCTCTGGATGTAGTTGTTTCTATTCATCATTGATCAGCTGGAAGTGAGTTGGATCTTCTTTATGTTGAAGATATCCATTTCCATCAGAATACATCTTCATACAGTATTCTTATTGAAGTGTATAGTGATCTTCTGGTTCTGCTCATTTCACTCAGCATCAGTTGATGTAAGTATCTCCAAGCCTTTCTGAATTCATCCTACTGGTCATTTCTTACAGAGCAATAATATTCCATAGCTTTCATATACCATAATTTCCCCAACTATTCTCCAATTGATGGACATCCATTCATCTTCCAGTTTCTAGCCACTACAAAAAGAGCTGCCACAAACATTTTGGCACACACAGGTTCTTTTCCCCTCTTTAGTATTTCTTTGGGATAGTAGCACTATCCAGTAGTAGCACTGCTGCACTGCTGGATCAAAGGGTATGCACAGTTTGATAACTTGTTGGGCATAGTTCCAAATTACTCTCCAGAATGACCAGATTCTTTCTTTCACAACTCCAACAACAATGTATTAGTGTCCCAGTTTTCCCACATCCCCTTCAATATTCATCATTATTTGTTCCTGTCATCTCAGCCAATCTGACAGGTGTGTAGTTATATCTTAGAGTTGTCTTAATTTGCATTTCTCTGATCAGTAGTAATTTGGAACACTCTTTCATATGAATGGATATAGTTTCAATTTCATTATCTGAGAATTGTCTGTTCATATCCTTTGATCATTTATCAATTAGAGAATGGTTTGATTTCTTATAAACTAGGATCAATTCTCTCTATATTTTGGAAATGAGACCTTTATCAGAACCTTTAATTGTAAAAATATTTTCCCAATTTGTTACTTCCCTTCTAATCTTGTTTGCATTAGTATTGTTTTTACAGAAACTTTTTAATTTGATGTAATCAAAATCTTCTATTTTGGGATCAATAATGATCTCTAGTTCTCCTCTAGTCATAAATTCCTTCCTCCTCCACAGGTCTGAGAGGTAGACTATCCTCTGTTCCTCTAATCTATTTATGATCTCATTCTTTATGCCTAAATCATGTACCCATTTTGATCTTATCTTGGTGTATGGTGTTAAGTGTAGATCTATATCTAATTTCTGGCATACTAATTTCCAGTTTTCCCAACAGTTTTTTTTCCAAATAATAAATTTTTATCCCTAATGTTGGTATCTTTGGGTTTATCAAACACTAGATTGCTATAGTTGTACCATTTTTTTCCTTTGTACCTAATATGTTCCACTGATCGACCGGTCTATTTCTTAGCCAATACCGAATGGTTTTGGTGACTGTTGCTATATAATATAGCTTTAGATCAGGTATACCTAGACCACCTTCATCTGACTTTTTTTTTCATTAATTCCCTTGAAATTCTCGACCTTTTATTCTTCCATATGAACTTTGTTGTTATTTTTTCTAGTTCACTAAAATAGTTTCTTGGGAGTCTGATTGGTACAGCACTAAATAAATAGATTAGTTTGGGGAGTATTGTCATCTTTATTATATTCGCTCGGCCTATCCACGAGCACTGGATGTCTTTCCAATTATTTAAATCTGACTTTATTTTTGTGGCAAGTGCCTTGTAATTTTGTTCATACAATTCCTGACTTTTCTTTGGTAGATGGATTCCCAAATATTTTATTCTTTTGACATTTGTTTGGAATGGAATTTCTCTTTGTATCTCTTGCTGTTGCAATTTATTGGTGATGTATAAAAATGCTAAGGATTTATGTAGATTTATTTTGTACCCAGCAACTTTGCTAAAGTTGTGAATTATTTCCAATAACTTTTTATTAGAATCTCTGGGGTTTTCTAAGTATACCATCATATCATCTGCAAAGAGTGACTGTTTGATTTCCTCATTACCTACTCTTATTCCTTTAATCTCTTTCTCGACTCTTATTGCCGAGTCTAGCATTTCTAATACAATATTGAATAGTAATGGTGATAGTGGACAACCTTGTTTCACTCCTGATCTTATTGGGAAAGGTTGCAGTTTATTTCCATTACATATTATGCTTACTGATGGTCTTAAATATATGCTCCTGACTATTCTAGGAATAGTCCATTTATGGAAGGATAGATTTTGGAACTCAAAACTTGACCAAAAACAAATATTCAAATCAAATTTTACTTGTAAATGAGCAGCAATTAAAATTTTTTAAGTTTTATAAAATATCTACTAAAGTTGAAACATGGAATATGGAGTTTTGAGATAATGGAAATCAGAGATCTTTGGCTTTAGGGGGTTATATTTTTATGGATCTCTTTTATAAAGTCATATACTTTTTTTATTTTAATAGTTTTTATTTACCAGATATATGCATGGGTAATTTTACAACAATTGCCAAACCTTTTGTTCTAATTTTTTCCTTCCTTCCCTCCCCTAGATGGCAGGTTGACCAATACATGTTCAATATGTTAAAGTATAAATTAAATACAATATATCTATACATGTCAAAACAGTTGTTTTGTTGTACAAAAAGAATCAGACTTTGAAATAGTGTACAATTAGCCTGTGAAGGAAATCCAAAATGCAGGCAGACAAAATTAGAGGGATTGGAAATTCTATGTAGTGGTTCATAGTCATCCTCTAGAGTTCTTTTGCTGGATATAGGTGGTTCACTTCATTACTGCTCTATTTGAACTGATTTGGTTCATCTCACTGTTGAAAATGGCCACATCCATCAGAATTGATCGTCATATAGTATTGTTGTTGAAGTACATAATAATCTCCTGTTCCTGCTCATTTCACTCTGCATCAGTTCATGTAAGTCTCTCCAGGTCTTTCTGCAATAATCTTGCTGGTCATTTCTTACAGAATAATAATATTACATAATATCCATATACCACAATTTATTCAGCCATTCTCCAATTGATGGGCATCCACTTAGTTTCCAGTTTCTGACCACTCCAAAGAGGGCTGCCACAAACATTCTTGCATATACAGGTCCCTTTCCCTTCTTTAAGATCTCTTTGGGATATAAGCCCAGTAGTAACACTGCTGGGTCAAAGGGTATACACAGTTTGATAACTTTTTGAGCATAGTTCCAAATTGCTCTCCAGAATGGCTGGATGCATTCACAATTCCACCAACAATGTATCAGTGTCCTGGTTTTCCCACACCCCCTCCAACATTCTGCATTATCTTTCCCTGTCATTCTAGCCAATCTGACAGGTGTTTAGTGGTATCTCAGAGTTGTCTTAATTTGCATTTCTCTGATTAATAATGACTTGGAGCATCTTTTCAAATGACTAGAAATAGTTTCAATTTCTTCATCTGAGAATTGTCTGTGCATATCATTTGACCATTTATTAATTGGAAATTGGCTTGATTTCTTATAAATTAGAGTCAGTTCTCTATATATTTTGGAAATGAGGCCTTTATCGGAACCTTTGACTGTAAAAATATTTTCCCAATTTGTTACTTCCCTTCTAATCTTATCTGCATTAGTTTTGTTCGTACATAAACTTTTCAATTTAATATAATCAAAATTTTCTACTTTGTGATCAATAATGATCTCTAATTCTTCTTTGGACATAAATGCATTCCTCTTCCACAGGTCTGAGAGGTAAACTATCCTATGTTCCTCTGATTTAGTTTTAATCTCATTCTTTATGCCTAGATCATGAACCCATTTTTGACCTGACCTTGGTGTGTAGTGTTAAATGTGGGTCAATGCCTAGTTTCTGCCATATTAATTTCCAATTTTCCCAGCAATTTTTGTCAAACATTGAATTCTTATCCCAAAGGCTGGGGTCTTTGGGTTTGTCAAACACTAGATTATTAAAGTTATTGATTATTTTGTCCTTTGGACCTAACCTATTCCACTGATCAACTAGTCTATTTCTTAGCCAATACCAAATGGTTTTGGTAACCACTGCTTTATAATATAATTTTAGATCTGGTACAGCTAGGCCATCTTCATTTGATTTTTTTTTCATTAATTCCCTTGAAATTCTTGACCTTTTGTTTTTCCATATGAACTTTGTTGTTATTTTTTCTATGTCATTAAAATAGTTTTTTGAGAGTCTGATTGGTATAGCACTAAATAAATAGATTAGGTAGTATTGTCATCTTTATTATATTTGTTCGCCCTATCCAAGATCATTTAATATAAAGTAATATACTTTGAACTTGCAAAATCTGTCAATGGCACCAAGTTGGAATGGATAATATCTCAGAAAAAAGATATTTTGACATGCTAATCATTGGGCTGATTCTAATAAGATGAAATTTAATAAGGACAAATAAAAAATCTTGCACTACAGAAAACTGACTTCAAAAATACAGTGCTGGAGAGGTATAGTTAGGTAGTAGTTTGTCAAAGAATTATTTGAGGTAAAAGCAAATTTTAATATGAATTAATAGTTGAAATTGCAGCTCTTTCTTGTTCTTCAACTACAAAAGTAAAAGCTCTTATTACATTGCTATGCACTAAGAAAGATAGATTTCAGGTTTTCACAAAAGATGATCCTGCTTTACAGAAGCAGCAAGTTAGTCTAATATAGACATTTCCAATATCAGGTCACAATGAAGCACGTGGCTAAATCACCTTAAAATGTAATGGGAAAATATTAAAATAAAAATATCATAGAAAATATATTATCCTAATATGAGGTTTTCTAAGTCAATATGTGGCTATATAGTTCCTTCTGTGTTAGCCTTTGTTTCTATGTAAGTTTGAATTTTATACCACTAGTATTGTGGAGTGGGACTCAGGAAAAATTATGTTCCAATACATCTTCATATAGTTACTGTGTGATCTTGAACAAATCATTTAACCTCATTCAGTCTCAATTTTCTCTTAGTTAATCCTCAGGAAAAATAATAACACTTTCCTCTTAAAAATGCTGTGAGGATCAAATGAATTTACATATGAAAATAGTTTGCCAATCTTAAAGTATTAAAGAAATTGTGTTACTATCCTTGGTCAAATTGGATCTGTAACATCATGTTGAGTTTTGGCTAACTCATTTTTTATGGTATCCAACTGGGTGCTTTATGAAAGTTTGGATAGCACATTTATTAGTCAGCATCCAAAAGCAAAAATAGTGAGTCTATGCAATCAGATTAATTCAAGGCTAACAGACAGAATTAAAGAAGCCTCAAGGAGAGAGAGCATGATAGCACTCTTCAGATATTTGAAATTATCATATGGAAGTAGGTTTAGAATTGTTCTATTTGGTCCTGAAAGACTGACTCAAGAATTATGATTGAAAGGTTCAAAGAGGCCAAATTGTGCCTAATGTTAGGAACAGCATTTGAATGGTTAGAACTAGAAAAAAACTAGTTATGAGCTTCCTTCAGAAGTAGTTAATTTCTTCCTCAACTAGAAATTCTGATATGATGACTGGTCAATCATGTTATGAGGTTTCTTTTTGGGGTTTCAGTTGTACTAGATTGACACTCAGAGCCTAATAATATTAAAATTTCTTATTCTGAGATAATTGTATTCTTCATTAAAAGTGATATTTTCATACACACATATGTACATAGTTGACATTTATTTAGCTCTTTGTAAAGTTTCCAAAGTACTTTATTTCTAAATGCAACATAAACACATACACACATGCTTATACTTGTTAGTCTCTTGAGAACTGCCATTTAAGAGATATTTGGTTTTAATTTTCATTCAAAACCATGACTCACTGGTCCCCATCTATGTGTTTCTTATGTTTAAATACACTGTGGGTGGGGGAGGGGAAGTAACAACAAAAATACAACAGACACATGTGAAAATGCACGTATGCATAAAAAAGAAGGCTCTTTCTCCCACAGTAGAAAAGAAACATGTACCTGTTCGGGCTATACATTTGGGTGTGGGTAAAATGTATGGAGGGAACCCTTAAATAAAGAACACAAGCAATAATGTAATTTGAGTAACCAGGGCAGTATGTAGTTCTAAAGTGTAATCCCCTCCCCATTCTCCTCAACTGGACCTGTTCTCATGCTTGAATAGAACTTCTTGCCTCACAGCTTGCAGAATCCCTATTACCTGAGGTTCTCTGCTGATCAGTTTTCTCAGCCAAGCTGCTCCCTGCCAGTTTATCCCATGAGCTGCTCTTTGTTACTCTCTAAAGATATACGGGTCCCTTGCTTCTCTCTGCTGCCATCTTCTGGTCCATCAGATCTTTTAGTTCATGGCTTCAGAATCTTAATACTTTGATTTCAGAACCCTGTCTGTTATCTGCCTCAGGAAACCCCTTAGGCATTTAAGACTATTTTATAAAACTGAACTCCACTGCAGCCATTCAAACTCCCTTATCTCCTTCTTGATTTGTGGTTAGGAAGGTTTTTTTTTTTTTTTTTTAACTTTTATCATATTTCTATTTGCTAGGAAAGCATGAAAGGAATTTCAATTGAGAGAGAAGAGAGAGACAGAGAGACAGAAAGACAGACAAAGACAGAGAAATATAAAGAGAGAAAGAGGAGAGATAGAGACAAACAGAGACACAGAGAGATAGAGACAGAAACAGAGAGAAAGACAGAGGAGAGATGAAGACAGAGACAGAGAGGAGAGAGACAGAGAGACAGCAGAGAGATAGAAATACAAACCCAGAGAGAGAAAAGGTGGAGAGCAAGAGAGAAGAAAGAAAAGAAAAACCTGAAAAAGAGCTAGAGGCATGCATGTGTGGGAAAAGAATACTTTGAACCACCCTATTCTTAATCCATAACAGTTAATTTGGGATTAAATTACCTCCTCTGAGCTTCAGCACATATTATTGATATTGATAAAGCAACACTTCTTGATGATAAAGCTTTAATTTCCTTCTATTACAATGCTTTGATACATAGTGTTACCACTATACAATACATGGTTTACATATAAATATTTATGGAGAGCAGCACTGCACTTTATGTTTCAGCTGGCAGTTTCATGGATACCACAAGATTCAATAACTAAGATAGATAAAGGGGAGCTTAAGATCACTGCTCATTCCCTATTATATTAACCTGACCATCAAATAGCACATAGGTTTTGTGGAGCTTTTGTTTGTTGTTATTGCTTTCCAGATAAGAGACAAGATGTGACAGTGCTCAATTCCATCTTCAAGACTTGCATAATTTAGAATAACTTTTCTTTGATGTCAGTTACAATTTCCCTCTCATATCACCCGTTGAAATTATAGCATCTTGATCAAGTTCTTCAAGAACTAGTCTATCAAACTATGGTCTTCCAGACACAGGCAGAAAATCACATGGGGAAATATATAACCTTTGTATACTGAACCAACAGAGTCCAGCAAAAAGTCATTGGGGTAACTGGGAGCATATAGGAACCACACTGCCTGGATGGCAACATTGATGACTGAAATGTCAGAGGTTCCAGCTTTGCACATTGGGAGCCATCAATAACAAGGAAAGCAGGAATTTTGAATTGTAGTGAACTGCAGAAAATTTTGTATTAGCAAGTTTAAACCATTAAGGCAAAAAAGTACCCAGAGGCACGGGGAGATAGAATGGTATATTACAAAAAAAAAAAAAAAAAAAAAACTTACCTCAGAATCAGAATGAATTAAGTCCAAACCCTCAAATATTGACTATACATATGTATTTAAGAAGCTCCAAATCAAGGAAAATTTTGTGTTATATAATTTGTTAAACATCACAGATATGGCAAGCACAATTAGACAAACCAGACCAAACCCTGCTAAGAAGATATAGGATGCCAAGAATAGCTATAATAAAGAACACAAGGTTTGTAAAGGATCAGCCAAAGAGACTGAAGCCAATAGAAGTTTGAGCTGATTGTGCAAGATTACTTCAATGAACACTCTAAGCTCAACTTCTAATCCATTGACAGTGAGATGTTGTTAAAGCACATAAAGAACTGGTCTCAACTTTAGGTTGACCTGAATTCATGTTGAAATTCTGATACATACTGACTATCTGACTTTAAACAAGTCACTTAAACTGTAAGATTATAAATTGCATGAAGACTGCATCAGTGGAATAAGATTCTCACTAGAGAGTGCCCTACATAAAAATCACAGGTCTAGACAGAGTGCTTTATGTGTCACTTGTCCAATAAAAAAGATGGGGCTAAATGAACATTGACTTTGAATACTTCTACAAGAAAATTTAGTTGAAAATGAAAGCTGAAAAAACAACATTTGTTTTTTTTTAATTTTCTTTTTTTTTGAGTAGAGCTGTTTAATTTGTCATATTTCCATCCATAGTTCATAGCACATTGTCTGTTACATAATAGTTTATTAATTTATGATTGTGGGCTGATTGATGAATTGATGATGATTTCATTGGCTAGCTGGTTAACAGAGGATAGCAGAATCTGAAATTAAGAAGTAAAATAGATACAATAAAACTTTTGAAGAAAGAAAAGCAGGGGAGAAAGAAGCAAGTGGGCTTGCATTATTAAATACTGTGGACTCAAAAAGTTTACATGTCTATAAACATGATCAAATCAAACAGCTGAAGGTTAATTTTTTCATTCATAAAAATGGATGATTGTGGAGTAATCAATGCACTCATGTTATGGTTGATCTGATTTCATCAAGATGGTTGAAAACCTGGGATTCTGTTGATTCTTGTTGCATTCAACTATTATTCTAAACTTTAAATAAAAACAGATTAATTGGGTGAGTTAGGAAGAGAAAAAAGAAAATACCCAGGCACTTAGACTTGAATAATGTATCCTCTATTTGAAAAAATGTAATGTTATTATACATTTTTATCTAATATAAATCATTTTATAAGGTAAATGTTTACAGTTACATAGTAATTTGATTTGTCATATGGGAATTTTTTTTAAATGCTGCAAAAGATGGGTAGATTATTTTCTAAACCTAGTTTTATAAATTAAAGTATAAGACTTGATTTTAAAATGTTTTAGTGCCCTCTAGTGTGAGACAATTATTTTTTCTTTTTCTTTTTTCTTTTATTTTTTCTTTTATTTTTTTTCTTTTCTTTTTTTCTTCCTTCCTTCCTTCCTTCCTTCCTTCCTTCCTTCCTTCCTTCCTTCCTTCCTTCCTTCCTTCCTTCCTTCCTTCCTTCCTTCCTTCCTTCCTTCCTTCTTTTCTTTCTTTCTTTCTTTCTTTCTTTCTTTCTTTCTTTCTTTCTTTCTTTCTTTCTTTCTTTCTTTCTTTCTTTCTTTCTTTCTTTCTTTCTTTCTTTCTTTCTTTCTTTCTTCCTTTCTTCCTTTCTTCCTTTCTTTCTTTTTTGTTGTTGTTGTTGATCATTTTCTGCATTATGTAATGACTTTAAAAACATAAGTTGTCAAAAATGGCAACTTTGGTCTGGAATGAACTTAGTTGAGGAGAAAAAAATTCAGCAAGAAACAAAAACCAGATGATAGCATGACCCAAATATAAAAACCAACTAAATCTAGCCCATTTTCATCATAAGCTCAACTTGAGTGAGTCTACCTCCTCCACATCTTTTTGTGTGCTAGTTAAGTCATTTCCATATACTGACATCTACTCCAGCTCTCAGAAACTTGGACAAGTCATTCCAAGTCAGCTATTTATTTTAAGCTTATGAGTTCCATGCTGTCTCCTTGATCCAAATGTGAAATCATATATGTGTATATATTCTGTGAACTTCATAACATAGGAAAATTCCAGAACACATGATTTGACAAGGCAAATCAAATCAGAGAACCCAGACCAAAAGTTTCTTGCTACTATACCAAGCTAGATGATTTCTGAGACAAGACATGGTATCTCATGGAGACCACAAGGGAGCAGGTAGGTGACACAGTGGATAGAGCTTCATTCCTGATGTCAAGAGGACCTGAGTTCAAATTTGGCATCAGTCATTTAACACTTCCTAGCTGTGTGACCCTAATCAGGTCACTTAACTTCAATTGCCTCAAAAAAAAAAAAAAAAAAAAAAAAAAAACTGTGAAAAATCCAGGAAGCAAGAGTTACCAATAAATTTCAGCTCATTTTGAATAATTACTGCAATGGATAATCTCTAAAGTAAACACCACCACCACCCTCAACAAATCCTGTGGCATTTTCATCCACTGCCTTAATAAAATAACCATTGGTTATTCACTGACTGCCTACACTGATAACCTTTTTTTTAATGAAGACCCAGCTGTTTGCCTTATTTCAATGTTCTTTAGCCAATTTATTGCTTTTAAAATAGAATGCATACAGGTATATACTGTAGCCAAGTTCATGTTGTGAGATAATATGAAAACTCTGTGAAATACCTCTCAAAAAAAGTCTTGCTTCACCTCCTTTATTCTTGCCTTTCCTGAAAGAAGGTCAATAGTAATTTTGAGCAGTTCCAAATTCCATTGTAGTTTTATCATGCTTTGAAAAGTCCACTGGAGATCAGGAAGCATTGTTGAATACTGAGGAGGGACTTCCAAAATGCCAGGAAATGAAAGTGTATCTGGCCCTTGTAACAATTTTATTTATGAAATTCAGTGGGAATGAAGGATGATCTATGTAATAACCACAGCAGACACTTGTCTTTCTATTTTGGCATGCTTGCTTTATGAAGGTTTAAGTTGAAGTCATAAAATTTAAGGAATTGAATATTGGAGGGAGACCAACCATTTTGGTCCTAATTCAGAATTTATAGATTCTTTTTATATTTGGGGATTAATTTTTTAAAGCCCACTACTAATTTCGGAAGCATTCCTCTGACCACAAAATAATTTTATGGTGAAATATTTCTATTCATGATTCCAAAAAAACTAGATTGTGATTTTATGGAATTTATGTAACAGAAGGCTTTTGGCCTTGTTATACAGATTGGTCCATTTTAAATATCTGCCTTATATTCTATGGGACTTGAGGTCAACTTTCCTAGTATCTGACAAGGCCATCTGTTTGTTGTACAACCTTTTATAAATTCTTTCAGTTCCATACTCTAATGCTTTTGGATTGAGCTGCACCAGTCTAGGGGAGAACTGTCTATATTTGGTAAATTTTATTATATCCCCAAAGATCCTCAAGTACTGTAAGAATTTTTATCTTTCTCAGCAGTTTGGAGGTATTGCCATGGTCTTTACAAGGTTGAGGTTTTCCTCAATAGGGTGATTCTTTCCCATAAAACATTAATAAACTAGAGACTATAACTCCTCACTACTGTGACCACCATCCCTTTGCCTACCAGTTGGTTCATTGATGGTCCATGTTGATGGGCATGGTATTTATTACCCATGAAACTCCATAACTCTTCAAGTCCTATCTTCTTTTCCAATCTTTCCTCTCTACAATCCAAAGGATGAATGGCTACACTATTCACTCTTGGTCAAAAGAACCTTCAACTGCTCTATCAACTGAGAACCTCCTACCCCCAACTATTTTGTAAAGGATATGAATTTTTAGGACAGACTAGCATCAGTGATATAAAGCTTTCCAAGTCATTTTCAGGTTTGTTCAACCAATTTTGGTATGTACCTGTTATCTAACTCTTGCCTGTGCAGTAGTTATATCCCCGTAAAACTATAGCAGTAGACAAGGCTAAACCAGGTTGAGGATAACCAATGGTCTTCAAACACTTTGATGAGTTAGGGGAATATCTATTCCAAGCACAGAAAGACTTCTGCCAAAAGAATGGGTGAATGAGAACAATCCTTGTTCTCATGGCCATAAAAGTCACTAAAGCATATGATATGATATAGAGCACTTATACCTTGGTCGGACATCAGACACCACCATCATCCACTGTGTTATATCACACTCTTGATACTTGTCCTGCCATTGGATTTGGATGACTGTAGAAGAGAGAGCGAGCTTAATGACTTTGTTCAACTCTGTTTGATTTAAATCTTCATCATTCTATGATATCATATGATAACAACAATAATGACCCCCCTGCCCATACATACATATATAGAAACAGTACAACACTTTCATGGAATTGTTTTTGTTATGATTGTTATTCTTCCATCAGTCAAGATAGATCTGTATTAAATTTTCCACTGTATAGTTCAGTTTTCTTTTTGCCATGATATTCCAGCTCTCATTTCTAAATCTTGGTACTCATAATTCTCTATACTAGTTATGCTTTTGACTCTGCCTCTTAGAATCCTTGATGTCTTTTAAGTTTCAGGTGAAATGTCATTCTCTGTAAGAGGCTTTGCACAATCCTTGAGCCTCCCAATAGTTACATTCAATCTACTTTATACATATCTTGTATATACATATATGTAAAATGTATAAATGTATGTGTATGTATATTTTCATTAATAGGTACACACACACACACATATATATATATATACATATATATATATATATATGTATATATATATATTTTTTTTTTCTTTCCCATTAGAATGTGAGTTTCTTGAGCAAAATGGATGTTGAATGTTTTGGCTTTTTTTTTTGGTAGTCCCAATTCTTAAAATAGTACCTGGATTATATAAAAACAACATATTTTTTAAATTTTTTGTTTAATTGGTTTAAGAAACAATAGTTAAAATATGATTGATCATATATTTAAGCTACTAAATATTTTCTTCTCATTATGAACTGATCAAAAAGTAATTCATTCGTATGATCTTCAAACCTTATGTGACTTTACAGATATAAAGCACTGTGTAAATCTTAAAGCATCATATGAATGGTAGCTATTGTTTTTATTAGTGGAGAACACTTCATATTATAGGAGGCAGAGAAAAAAGAGAAAGACAGAGAGTGACAAAGACAGGAAAAATATGGGAGAAAAAGAAACAGAGACAGAGAGATGGGTAGAAAAGGAGGAGAGAGAAAAAGGAAGAAAGGGAATGAAGAGAGATAGAGACAAAGAGAGGCAGAATGAGAAAGGAGAGAGAGGGAAAGGGAGAGAAAGAGAAAGAGAGAGAGAAAAGAGAGAGTGGGAAAGGAAGAGAGAGAGAGAGAGAGAGAGAGAGAGAGAGAGAGAGAGAGAGAAAACAGATAAACAAAAAGAGATATTTAATTCTCTCCAAAAACTGAACAGCTCTCCAAAAAACTATTCAAAATACAAACTCTATTTGAAAGTATATGCAATGATTCTCACTCATTGTTCCTCAGTTCTGGAAAGAAGAAAGATAGATTTGGAAAAGAAAAAAAAATCTACTTTCTACATCTTTCAGTACTGCGTGTCTTAGTTATTTAAGCAGTTAAAGTATATTAAAATGATACTAATGCAGAAGTAAAGACAAAGGGACCCTAACTTATTCTGACTTACACAAACATCACCTCTGCCACTTTAATATCAGTTTATATAGATCCAGTTTTCCTCTATCCTCAACAACAACAACATTGTTTTTTTCTTCATTGCTACCTAATGGTCAACAAATACATAGGCAGATCTGTCTTTAAACATTTCATTGTTGTAAATGGATTTTATTATTTGGGAATGATCTAAAATATCCTTAATTTAAGGAAACTAGAGATATGGGAACTCCCTCTACAAGGACAGAGAAGTCATTTATATCTTATCTTAGGAGACATGATGATATGATGTTAAAAACTCTGAGGAGTGGGGAGACCTGCCAAGCTCATACAACTAGTCTCTTCTTCATTTAAACTGAAACCTCTATCCACTATCTCATCTTATTTATCTATCCAGATGTTAGATATTCTTCAAAATGGCCAAGTAGTAAATTTATATCCAAACAAATGTTGACTTGCTCTGAATAAAGAAAAGGGTACGCTGTGGGGTGTGGAATTGTTCATCTGAGTCATTGATGAATTGTCATTTTGTTTTTCTGTTTTATTGTTCTTTTGTAGAATGGGCTTAAGTGTACCCTCTAGAATGCTTAAAAAGAAAAGCCTATTTTCAGTAGAATGTGCACTTCTAAGTGGGGTTACTGAAATTTAAATTGTTGCAGACAAATATGATCAAGACAAATATACAAGACTCATGAGTCTTGCCTGCCTCTTTAAAACCCAGGGCCAGGAGAAAGAGATCAAAAGATTTATTTTTTGAAATGTGGGAGGCCACTAAAAAAAGAAAAAATATACAGTCAGCAAATTATACAAGAATTAGACATACTTATCTAAAACAAAAGGATTTCTGCCCACTGCTCTGTTATCAAGAAAATACCAAGCCTCATTTAGACTCTTCAAAAGCAATGATTCTTCTGGCTTTTTTCAAACAATTATTCTCAAAACATTAACTGTGTGAGAACACAAAACTTTTGGTCATCCTATTTTTCTACATTTTAAAATCTACTTTTTTTTTTACTGCTCATGCTTTCTCAGAACATTTCACATGATTCAGTGAAATTTGCTTCTATTATATGATGAAAATATATATGTATATATGTTTGTATAACATGTACATATACATATAAACATATATTACATATATCTTGTGAAAATCTATGCTAGGAAAACAGCCTAGTCTTTAATATTATGCGAATTTGACTATGACTCTAATTTAGATATTAGAAAGCCAAGCTATTCAAAAGATAAATTTTAAAAGCATATGAAGTGTAGTCATTTCCATTTCTTTTTAAATCCAGATTCAATTTTAACAATTACTAGTTGGATAATCATAAGTAAGTCTTTTAGCCACTCTGAAAATGAGAAAATTTTCTAAATCTGCACATTTTAGACAGCTATCAATCAGCATAACATACTGGGGGGAAAAAAAGCTACATCTTAAATCAGAGAACTCAGCTTTGGATCCTGACTGTCACATGCTATAACTGTGACTGAATCAGTTTGCTCATCTATAAAATGAGAAGGCTGAGCACAATGACCTCTAAATTCTTTTCTCTATTTAAATAAAGAATGAAATCATGACAATGAAAGCAAAAGTCTTTAATATGCTGCAAATATGAATTATAATTTGTATCTATATTTATATACAAATGTTTATAAATATATACATGTTTTGTTCCTTGTGAGAATAATTAAAAGGGCACATATGACAAAAAGGTTTTTGATTTGATACAAAGAAAAGCATAGTATCTTAAATAAATTGTTTTAGAGAACAAGATAATATTTGAAATGTATAAGGAAAAATCATTGACTTTGGTGGCTGAGATTCTATTCCAAATTCCACCCCTGATAATAAAAATCTACATGACTCTTTCTCTCTCTTTTGTATTTATATCCTTAATGTTTCATATAATGCCTAGCACATACTAAAATTATATATATATATATATATATTGTATTTTGGTAAAGTTATAATCTTAGCACCAATTAAAGACCTCCATTGTTAATAAAGTAAGTATTAATGTTAAATTTAAAAGTTGTTGAAAGTGAATTGGCTCTATAGTTAAAAGTTTTGGTTTCAAATCTCACTTCTGACATTATCCATGTGATGGGGTAAATCATTTGGTCACTCTTGGTGGTAGTTGCTTCATCCATAAATAGATGGCATTGGACTATATGAACTCTTAAGCACCTTTCAGCTTTAAATTTATGATTTTGTGTTCTAAAATCAATCTGATTTGTTCATATGATAGTTCATTATCTAGCCCGTTTGAATCTACCCCTCCTCCAGACTTTCCCACTTCAGTTGAAGATACATGGTCATTTCAGTCATCTAAGTTCACGATCTGAAAGACAGTTTCAATTTTTTACCCTCTCTTCTTTCCTGTATTCAGTCAGCTGATAAGTCTTATATCAATTCTGTCTTCACCACATTTCTTGAATCTGTCTATTCCTTACATTTTATGAGGCTACTACTATTACTTCAAGTCATCATAAATTCTAATCTAAAAATTGTAAGAGCCATTCACCTTCTAAACTAAACCAAATTATAATCCAACCTACACACAATTATTGAAATAATTGCCCTAAAATAGAGATCTAATCATGTAATTTATTTTCCTATTTTTTAATGTCTTTCTATTTCCTCTGAGGGAGAAATATGAGTTATTTCCACTTGCCATTTAAAGCTCTGTCCATCTGGTGCCAGTTTATATTTCCAAACTGATTTTATGTGGTACCCTCTCACAAACTCATTCAAACTCTCTTATTTGCTATTTCCTAATCTCAGTATTAAGTCACACATCCATTATTTTCCACAATCTAGTCTGGTCTACATATCCAAAATACATTTCTCCCTCACCTCCAATTCCATATCCTTCTCTTTCCTCAAGGATTTAGTTCAGGTGCTCTCTTCTACTAAAACCTCCTCCAGGCATCTGGTTTTTAGTAGTAGTTCTTTTCTTTCCCCACTGCAAATTCTCTCTCTGTGTGTCTCTTTCTGTGTGTGTGTGTGTGTGTGTGTGTGTGTGTGTGTGTCTCAGTCTCTTTCTCACATACACACACACACTTATTTATATATATATGTATGGATTTAATTATTTCATCCATTAATTAATTTCTTTACTTATTCACAATTCACTTATTTTATTATTTTATCTGTTTACATATTCATTCATTCACATTTATATATTTGTCTTTCCTTCCTTTGTTTGCTCATCCCCAAGTAAAATATAAACTTTCTGAGGGCAGAGACCCCCTTTTTTGTCTTCATTTGCAGAATACTTTTTAGGTGGAAAGTATTCTTGTTGAATTGAATTAAATTGAATAGTTTCCTTTTCCTTTTTTTCATTCACTGACTATATCTTTTAGGTCTGTTTTGTCTCTGCAAAAAAGCATTGTGGGCACCAACCATCTATTCTACTCCCCTGTATTCTCTATTTCACTCTACACCAGGCTGTGCACACAGACTGTATTTAATAAATGCTTGTTGAATGAGTCAAAAATGAAAACAGTGGGGTACAATTTAATGAGCTTTGGTCTAACTTCACCATAACACAGTAAAGCATAATGAAGGTTTATGTGCCTTCACAATAAAAAATTTCAACTATTTATAACACTTAATAGAAGAGGTTATATAAACCAGAATTTATAATACTTCAGAAAATGTCCCAAAGATGTAACCTAATAGTTTCAGCTAATAACTGAAGTTTCCTTGATTTTTATAATTCCTGGTTTGAGTAAGTGTTCCCTTCAAAATTCTATCCGAAAAAATGCCATCTCTACTACACAACTTCAGCTGAAGATGAGTGCAGGCAAAGTAAAGGTCACTTGCTAAAATCTAACTAGAGATAGTGAAGGAACAATTTAGAATATCTATAACTCAAAAAAATGCCTTTTCTTTATCACTAAAATGTAAAAGTTGAAGCTGGTCCAGGTCCTTCACCTATTTCCACAATGTTAAGGAGAATTTTGACCAAGTATGTTTTATTTTTTTCCTTCAAAAATGAAAAAAGCGAACCCCAGTAATAAATTTTATAAATATCTGATAAGTAAATACTTGCCATGTTCTAGGCACTGTGATAACTGAGTTAAACAAAGAAAAATATTTTCTACCCTCAAGGAGGGCACATTTGAATGGAGAAGACAGCATTTCTTAAATAGAGATATGCAAAATATATGTAGAGTAGATGAAAGGTAATTTCAGAGGGGAAACACTAACACCTCGGGAGACAGGGAAAGAGCTCCTAAAGAAGACAAGATTTGAACAGTCTTGAAAAAAAAAAACTACAGAAATTAACTTAGAAGTGAAGAATGAGAGTGTTATAGTCATGGAGACCAGTCACTTCAAAGGCAGGAAATAGACTGCCCAGTTGAAGGACAGTAGGTACTCTCAATGTGACTAGATTGTTAGAATATGGGGGGAAAGAAAAGTCAAGTATAAAAATACAGAGATTGAAATGTGGAGGGCTTTAAATGTCATCATTTGTATTTAATATACAATCAATCAGCTACCATTTATTTGGAATTACATGTATTAGACATTGTAAAGTCTGCAATCATTTCTTTCCAATCTTATATCACCCCTGCTACACATTTTTTGGTTCACAAAAGAAGATAAGCCAGGTAATTATAATAGAATTAACATGCTGGGAAACTATGTGAGATAGGGGGTTAAGGATTAGTTTTGTAGTCAAAAACAACTGGCTTTATGTTCATGTCATAATCTAACTGTATGACCACAACTAAATCATTTCATCTTATTATTCCTCACACAGATCTCTAATTCAGGATCTCTGGGAATCAAGTAAAGTCCATATATCTCTTCTCAGAATACTAGTTGTTAAATGTTTTAAAATGAAATATATGATGGCAGAAACTAGGCAGGGACCCACATTTAACACCACATACTAAGATGAGATCAAAACGGGTCCAAGATTTAGGCATAAAGAACGAAATCATAAATAAATTGGAGGGACATGGGATGGTTTACCTCTCAGACTTGTGGAGGAGGAAGGAATTTGTGTCCAAAGGAGAACTAGAGACCATTATTGATCACAAAATAGAAAATTTTGATTATACCAAATTAAAAAGCTACTGCATAAACAAAACTAATGCAAACAAGATTAGAAGGGAAGTAACAAATTGGGAAAACATTTTTACAGTTAAACATTCTGATAAAGGCCTCATCTCCAAAATATACAGAGAATTGACTTTAATTTATAAGAAATCCAATTGATAAATGGTCAAAGGATATGAACAGACAATTTTCAGATGATGAAATTAACACTATTTCCACTCATATGAAAGAGTGTTCCAAATCACTATTGATCAGAGAAATGCAAATTAAGACAACTCTGAGATGCCACTACACACCTGTCAGATTGGCTAAGATGACAGGAAAAAATTATGATGAATGTTGGAAGGGCTGTGGGAAAACTGGGACACTGATGCATTGTTGGTGGAGTTGTGAAAAAATCCAACAATTCTGGAGAGCAATGCCCAAAAAAGTTATCAAAATGTGCATACCCTTTGACCCAGCAGTGCTACTACTGGGCTTATATCCCAAGGAAATACTAAAGAAGGGAAAGGGACCTGTATGTGCCAAAATGTTTGTGGCAGCTCTTTTTGTAGTGGCTAGAAACTGGAAAATGAATGGATGCCCATCAATTGGAGAATGGTTGGGTAAATTGTGGTATATGAAGGTTATGGAATATTATTGTTCTGTAAGAAATGACCAACAGGAGGAATACAAAGAGGCTTGGAGAGACTTACATCAACTGATGCTGAGTGAAATGAGCAGAACCAAGAGATCATTATACACTTCAACAATGATACTGTATGAGGATGTATTCTGATGGAAGTGGATATCTTCAACATAGAGAAGAGCTAATCCAATTCCAGTTGATCAATGATGGATAGAATCAGCTACATCCAGAAAAGGAACACTGGGATATGAGAGTAAACTCTGAGCATTTTTTTGTTTGTTTGTTTGTTTTTTTGTTTTTCTTCCCAGATTATTTTTACCTTCCGAATACAATTCTTCCTTTGCAACAACAACAACAACAAAATTCAGTTCTGCACATATATATTGTACCTAGGATATACTATAAGATATTTAATATGAATGGGAATGTCTGCCATCTAGGGGAGGGGGTGGAGGGAAGGAGGGTAAAAATTTGGAACAGAAGGGAGGACAAGGGGTAATGTAAAAAAAAAAATTACCTGTGCATATGTACTGTCAAAAATGTTATAATTATAAAAATTAATAAAAAAGACTAAAAAATGAAATATATGATTATCAAGGAAAGGCATTTTATAAAAATACTTTTATCCCCCCCATTCCCTCAAACAATGTTTTCCCTATGTGAGAAATGCATGGGCATTTTGATTTCTACAGTTTAAAAAATCAAATTAGAGAAATGATCACAAATTAGAAAACTGAAACTCACAAGGACATAATAGAATAATCTAAGAGGAGTTTATCTTCCCCCAAAAGAATGTAAATTCCTAAGGGGTGAGGAGTGACTTTGTGTTCAAGGATGGTGCCCTGAGATTTAAAAAGAATCCTTTATTCTTTGCCCCTAGCCCTTCCTCTGTTAGAGTGTAAGCACCTTGGGAACAGGGACTGGCTATGTAATGAGGGGTGGAGATTCATGTCATGTAACTTCTGTAACATCTAGTTAATGGAGAACTGGGAGAGACGTGCTTCAGGAGAGGAAATAAAAACCTTTGGAGGTTCAAAGGTGTGCCTACTCACCTAGGCACCCATTCTTACAAGAATGTGAAATAAATCTTTCTTGCATTCATAAGTGAATCAGTGGAATTCTTGGTAAGATAGTTTGTTTCTTGCACCCTAGGTTAAGAAACCGAATGCTATACATACCCTTTAATCTAGCAGTGTTTTTACTGGGCTTATGTCCCAAAGAGATCTTAAAGGAGAGAAAGAGACCCACATGTCCAAAAATGTTTGTGGCAGCTCCTTTTGTAGTGGCTACAAACTGGAAACTGAGTGGATGTACATCAATTGGAGAATGGCTGAATAAATTATGGTATATGAATGTTATGGAAAATTATTGTTCTACTATCCTCAAAAAGTTATCAAACTGTGCATACTCTTTGATCCAGCACTGTTTTTACTGGGCTTATATCCCAAAGAGATTTTAAAGAAGGGAAAGGGACCTGTATGTGCAAGAATGTTTGTGGTAGCCCTCTTTGGAGTGGCCAGAAACTGGAAACTAAGTGGATGCCCATCAATTGGAGAATGGCTGAATAAATTGTGGCATATGAATATTATGAAATATTATTGCTCTGTAAGAAATGACCAACAGGATGGTTTCAGAAAGACCTGGAGAGACTTACATGAACTGATGCTGAGTGAAATGAGCAGAACCAGGAGATCATTATATACTTCAACAACAATACTATGTGATGATCAATTCTGATGGACGTGGCCACCAATAGAGCAGTAATGAATTAAACCAGCTACACCCAGTGAAAGAACTCTGGGACTTAACTATGAACCACTACATAGAATTCCCAATCCCTCTATTTTTGCCTGCCAGCAGTTTTGATTTCCTTCACAGGCTAATTGTACAATATTTCTAAGTCCGATTCTTTTTGTACAACAAAATAACTGTTTGGACATGTAGACGTATATTGTATTTAATTTATACCTTAACATACTTAACATGTATTGGCCAACCTGCCATCTGGGGGAGGGAGTGGGGGGAAGGAGGAGAAAAGTTGGAACAATAGGTTTTGCAATTGTCAATGCTGAAAAATTACCCATGCATATATCTTGTAAATAAAGAGCTATAATAAAAAAGAAAAGAAAATAAAAAAGAAAATTATTGTTCTATAGGAAACAAGCAGCAGGATGATTTCAGAGAGGCCTGGAGAGACTTACATGAACTGATGCTAAGTGAAATGAGCAGAATCAGGAGATCACTGTATGTGACAACAGCAAGATTATATAAATATAAAGATCAGCTCTGATGGATGTGGCACTTTCCAACAATGAGATGACTGAGGCCAATTCCAATGATCTTGTGATGAAAACAGCCATCTATACCCAGAGAGATGACTGTGGGAACAAAGTATGGACCACAACATAGTATTTTTCACTCTTTTTGTTGTGATTTGCTTGCATTTTTTTCTCATTATTTTTTCCTTTTTGACCTGATTTTTCTTCTACAGCAAGAATATTGTACAAATATACATATATTAGATTTAACACATATTTAACATATTTAACATAGATTCTTCTATGGGAAGGGGGTGAGGGCAAGGAGGGGAAAATTTGAAACACAAGGTTTTGCAAGGGTCAATGATGAAAAATTATCCATACACATATTTTGAAATAAAAAATTTTAATAAAAAAGGGGAAAAAAAGAAATCATTAGTAGTAAGCATCCATGTACTTCAGCTTTAAGGACAGTTGCCACTTGACAGGCATAAGGGAGTTTGGTATGAATGATATTGACAACTGATTAAATAAAAATTTCTTGAACTTAAAAAAAAAGTAAGAAACCATATGCTAAAGCTATAAATTGTAAGTGAGAAAGTTTCCACAGAAACTTTTACTTGAAATTACAGATCAATCTTTGCTTCACAGAAAATTATAAAGATAGATAGAGAGTGACAAAAACAGAAACAGAGACACTGAGATAAAGAAAGAGACACAGAGAGACAAAGGCAGAGATACAAAGAGAAAGAGAGATAGACAAACAGATACACAGAAAAAGAAAAGAGAAGCTGAAAGAGTGGGAAGTCTGTCCTCAAACTCAATGATTTGCTATCTTAAGCTACATTAAGTAAACTATAGTACTCCAAACAAGAAAAGTGATAGTCCAGTTGTATTCTGCCTTAACCTGACATCTGGAATAATAAAATCACATTTAGGGAATGATGATGATAATATAGAACCAATTCAAAGGAGAGCTGCTGAGATGGTGAGAAGACTAGAAACCATAGCATGCAAAAGTATATAAAAGAAAGTGGGATGTTAAGAAACAGAGATGTTCACCCTAAAAGACAGAAAGTAGGAGAAACAGGAATGATGGCTTTAGTCAGGTATTCACAAAGATATCAAGAAGCAGCAGGTTTTAATTTATCAAAACAGTAAAGGGAAGAACTAGGAAAAATGTTTGAAAGATAAAAGGAAATAATTGATCTTCGGATTCTATGTAAAAAAAAAAATCCATAACAATGAGAGTAAAGCAGAAGTATAATGGGCTTTTTCAGGAAGCTGTCTCTTTTTCATCCCCATAGGTTTGTAATAGTAGTTGCCAGCTCAGATCTGGGTGGTTGTATATGACCTCTAAAATCCTTTCTAGTTCCAAAATTCATTGTAAATTGAAGTTTATGCTGGTCTTGGAGGCAATTGTTTAAATCTTTAAGAACAATGCACCATTTGAAGGGGATAGTTTATGTGCCTTCAGAACAGACAGTGTTTCTGGTAATCATTTGGGAAGCTGCAAGTTTCCATAGCAAGTCTTTTATTCTAGTATTCTGTTCTCATTTTAAAAAGGACCCAAGTTTGAGTCATGGATGGTCATGTCAATGTGTTTGTGTCATTGATGAAGGTTTTGTCCACAGAGCTGATTTGGGAGCTACTAGCACTGTGTAACCTCAGGCAATTTAAGTAATAGAAAAAGGTCTCCCTGTTTTATTTGCAGAGGGCACAGCTACTGAAGAATAGAGGAAAGTGGAAATGATGGGCACTGAATTATTCACTACTTTGTGTCACAACCAAATAAAATGGTTCCAAGAAATGATAGATCAAGGGGAGAAAAAAAAGACAGAAATTGCCTCAAAGTTTTGCCTGTTTTTATCGCAGCTAAAGCCAAAATGATGATGTTCTCCAGAATTGTAATACACTTCTTTTGGGCTGCTAAGAATGTTCTTAGTCTGGCCTAAAGACTTCCTTAATGGTCCCATTGAGACAAGTTAGAACTAAACAACTTAAAATGTTTTCTGTGTGCCTTTAATGAAAACAGGATTGTAAAAGCTGAAAATGATTTAACTCTACAAAAAACTCACCATTCATTGTCTTACTTTTCCGGTTATTTTTCCCTGTCCTTTCTCACTACTATACTTATTCAACTCATCATGAATTATATTTTTTAATTTTCAAATAAGTAAAATGAGACCCTGGAAAAGTCACTTAATCCTATTTATCACGGTCCATCTGTAAAATGAGCTGAGTAAGAAATGACAAAGCACTCTAGTATCATTGTCTTCTCCACATTTCTCCCCTCCTCCCAAAAAATGGTTATGGGATTAAGTGAATCAAACATGACTGAATAACAACAAAAGAAAAAGCTAAGCAACTTGTTCAAAATTATTCAATAAGGTACTAGCAAAACTAAGACGTGGTTCAAGATACTCAGCTCAATATCCTTTTCCTCTGGTAACAACACTTACTCTTACTTATAATTCCAATATCTCTTTTTTTTTTAAACTGGGGAGTTGAACTAAACTTTAAAAAACAACATAATCAATTGAATAAGAATCAATTAAGCAAATTATTACCCTTTTAAAAAGAAGCCTTATCTATTAGAACTAATTTTTATTATTTATTAATCTTCAATTGCTCTAAATTTCTGTTCACTGTCTTGCTCACTTAATCCTGAATTTGTGTATATGTATATATATTTATATATATATATGCATACATATACATATATATCTTTAAAGTAATGTCTCAAAATGAATTATGAAACAATAGAACCCACAAAAGAATGGAAAGAAACAATTTTTACGAAAAGAAAAAAACAATTTAAAAGGTTGGCCAGAAAAGTTTTTTACATGATGGTGAGAGTGGAACATAGTTAAGCACAAAGTTCTGGAACGTAGCAGCACGTCTTGAGGCAACTGATTCAGCAGAGGCAGCAGAAATTTCCAGAGCTCTAATCCCATATATAGTAAAGGCTTTGGATAACTGGTCTGGAAAAAAAATACAGAAGTCCCTTCTAACACTGAGTGCAGGACTCAACTGTATTTCCCAGGTAGATCCAGGGTAGTTGTCCTGGGTTATAGTCCCATGGTGAAGAGGAACACTAACATGCCAGAATTTGCTGCCCCAAAGGACTGGAGACCTTGGTTACAGTTCCAGAGTGGAAAAATACTTGCAGTTGCTCATAGATCAGAACATCTGTCAGGAGGATAGTAAAATCATACCACCAGGAAAGAGAAGAAAACCTAGAATCCCCCAAGAACAAATTCTTAAAATGGCTCCAGAAACAAAAACAAAAATAAACAAACAAAAAATAAACCCTAAAGTTTGGAACAGCGAATTCTCCATTTCATGAGTAAAGGAAAACTTCAACATAAAGTTCAAAGTAAAATAAATAAATAAGAAGGCTGGAAAATATTACAACATTAAAAAAAAACCCTTATGATGATAGGGAAGATCAAAACACAAATTCAGAACATGATAACAACGTCAAAACTTTTTTGCATCAAAATTCTTAAAGAAAAATGTGAATTGGATTCAGATCCAAAAATATTTGCTGGAAGAGTTCAAAAAGGATTTTTAAAATTGAATAGGAGAGGGAAAGGAAAATTAGAAAGAGAGATGAGTTATTCAAGTAAAACATTTTTTAAAGTCAATAGTTTGATAAAAGAGGCACAAAAAATACTAAAGAAAATAATACCTTAAAAAAATAAAATAGGCCAAATTATAAAAGAGGCACAAAAATTCAGTGAAGAAAGAAACTACTTACAAAGTAGAAAAGGCAAAATGTAAATGGATATGCAAAAATTGACTGAAGAGAAGAAATCCTTAAAAAGTAGAATTGGACATACAAAAAGATGCACCAAAACTAACTGGAGAAAAGAATTTCTTAAAACATAGATGGATCATACGGCAAAGTTATAAATATTCACTATTGAAAATCATTCCTTCAAAATTAGAATAGGAGAAGCAGCTAGATAAGCACAGCAGAACATCAGCCACTGAACAACAGTTCACAACACAGAATTATCAGCCCTGAAGTCAGCAATATCTGAGTTTAAATCCAGACTCAGACACTTAATACTTCCTAGCTGTGTGACCTTGGATAAATCATTTAATCCTAATTGCCAGACACACACAATTAGATCTAAGTAATTCTGTGTCCTCTTTTACAACATAACTAATGTGGAAATAACTTTCATATTATTGTACATGTATAACCAGCATCAGAGTGCTTGACATGGGGAAGCATAAGGAATGAGAGAGAGGAGGGAAAAATTAAAATTCAAAATCTCAAAAAAGTGAAAGTTTAAAATTCTTTTTATGTGCAATTGGAAAAAATACTACTTAAAAAAAAAGAATTATTAGACCACTTGAAAGCCATGATCAAAAAATAAAAGAGCTAGACATCAACTTTCAAGAAATTTTCAAGGAAAAATTGCCACTATATTTCAAAGCCAGAGGGTAAAATAGAAATTTAAGGAATCCACCAGTCACTCTCTAAAAAAGATCCCCAAATTAAAACTCTAAGGAATATTTAAGACAAATTCAGAAACTCCTGGGCTAAGGGAAAAAATAATGCCAGCAACCAGAAAAAAAACAATTTAAATACCATGGAGCCACAGTCAAAATAACACAAGTGGTAGCAGTTTCTTCATTAAAGTAGGAAAAGGACTTGGAATACAATCTTTCAGAGGGTAAATGAGCTAGGATTACAGCTAACTGACCTACCCAATAAAACAGAGCATAACTTCAGGAATAAAATGGATATTTAATGAAATAGAGAACTTTCAAATACAGCCTCTGGCACTTATCAGATATGAGATGGTGGCCAAATCACTTGCTCTCTGTCAGTTTCCTTTTCTATGAAAATGGAGATAATAATAGCAGGTTCCTCCCAGAGTCACTATAAGGATGAAATCAAATTATATTTTTAACCTAGGATATATGATAAGATATTTAATATGTATGGGAATGCCTGCCATCTAGGGGAGGGGGTGGAGGGAAGGAGGGGAAAAACTTGGAACAGAAGGGAGTACAAGGGATAATGTTGTAAAAAAAATTTTTTTTAATTACCTAAGCATATGTACTTTCAAAGAAAATGTTATAATTATAAAAATTAATTTAAAAAAATAAAAGAAAAAAAAGAGAAAGAAAAAAAATAATAAAAAATAAAAATAAATAAACAAACAAATAAATAAAGTATATTTTTAAGTGTTTATCCCAGTGCCTGACACTGTATAAATGCTTAGTAAACGTTTGATCCCTTTGTTCCATAACAATTATTTTAAAATAGTAGAATCTTCCATAGTCAAATCCCTGAACTAGATTTTAAGGACTTACATGGGACCTACATTCACTGTGAAAGAGTTAGAAATATTCACAAATAAACATAATACAAAAAATTGAGTGATGAAGTCCAAGAAGCATGCAAACAATGAACTTTAAAGAATCAGAGAAAGATCATTTTAGATTGGGTCAGAGAAAATGACTAGTCACATAGCAAGTTTTGCTTACAAGTTGTATTTTTATGGCATTCATTTTTGATTATATCATCTTGCCTTTGAAATTATTAGATTTTGTGCTTTTTAAAAAATTTCCCAAATCTTTTCAAATATGAATCCTTACTTTCAGAATCCTAGCAATTTCTGATTATGCAGTATCAAACACATATTTTGAACATATTTTCAATTATTTTCATTTTGTTCATCAATTAGTGCCATATATTGAATACAGTGTTCAAAGACTCCAATTCCCATGATGGAATCTTACAGTCTAGATAGTATGTCTCTTTTAATAATAACAGTATTTAACACTTACATAGTACTATCAGACTGTGTGCTCCACTGTATCCTAAAAATGTTAATAAATGCTTATAGAGAATTCATAGGGGAATATAAGTGGCTACATAAAATGAAAAGACATGGGTTGCCTTTTCCATTGGCTAGATGGAAGTACTCAAACTAATGAGATTGTAAATTTATCAGATTTTTGAAAGAGCAGATAGATGTTTGTAAAGTATTTTACCTTAAAGCTATCAAGGGCAGCATTAAAAAAGATCTCCAAATAATTAAAAAATAAGAAAATTAATTATTCTCTTATTCTATACAACTCTGATATTCTACCTCACACTCTTGTATCAAACTGTCAATAATGATCAAAAAACAAACAAACAAAACTGGGAAATGACAGTTACAAAGGATATGAAAGAATAGACAAACTAATGCATTATTGATAGAGTGATAAATTAATATAATTACTATAGAAAATAATTCAAAATTAAATAAAACATGTAGATATCTAAACAAGTACACATAGAGGTAGAGATAGACCCAGAGACATATATACATACATACATATGTGTGTGTGTGTATACAGAGAGAGAAAGAGAGAGAGAGAGAGAGATTAAATTGTGCCTGCCCTTTCCCTTTGACTTGACAATATTACAACTAGGCTTGTGATCCAAATATATAAACAAAAGAAAATATGCACATAGTAGTTTTGTTTTAGGGAAAAAATGGAAGGCCAGCTTTTGGGGAACAGTTAGAATAAAAACCTGTACACACACACACACACACACACACACACACACAACACACAATCTGAATTCAATTTATATTCCTAGCTTTACTGGATGTTACTTCTCTAACATTCTGCAGTACAGCCAAAACTGTCTTTTCTTTATTTCTTGCACTAAACCTTTCATTTCTCATATCTGTATCTTTGCATTGATCATATTTACCATACAACTGAAATGCAATTCCTTTTAATTTCTAACTCAAGGAATCTCTCTTCCTTCAGGATACAGAACTATTTCCTCAATGATATTTTTTTCTGATTGAAAATATTTTGTGTTTAACTACATTGTATTCATTATCTTTATATTTATTTCATTTGTAGTATATGTTTGTTGTCTTCCATATTAAAATCGAGTTTCATGTGAGAAGATCTTGTTTATCTCTTTGTACTTGTATTTGCAGTCTTTAACCTTGTACATAGTACCGGAGCTGCTTAATGAATAATTGGTTATTTGATATAAGAAATGGCCAAAGAAATTAGAATCAGAGAAACTTTGGAGAACTTACATGAACTGGGTCAGAATGAAATAAACAGAATCAGGAGGACTATTTATATAATGATTACAGCACTATAAAGAAATACAACTTGTAAAGACATAAAAATTCTGATCAATTTAAGGATCAAATAGACTAAAGACACAATGATGAAACATGCTTCCCACCTCTCAACAGAGAAGTGATACACTGGAGGTGGAAAAAAAACAAACAAACATTATTTGACTTGGAAAATTCATCAGTTTGATTTGCTTGACTTATTGATTATTTGGGGATTCTTTTGTGGCACGAGAATAAAATAGACAAGGGCATATAATGGTAGTAACACAAAAAAAGGGAAAAAAGTTGGGAAATAAAGCATCAGAGTAAACAGATTAGAAAAGGATATGCAGATGGAAACAAACATGTTAGACAGCTTTAGAATGTTTTTTTTAAAAATATAAAGATATGAAGTAGATGATAATAACTGGATTTAGAATTGGTTGAAAGAATGGACCCAAAGAGTATTAACTAATCAACCACTGTCAAACAATGAGAAGGTTCCTAACTGAGTACCTCAGGGATGAGTCCTTAGCCATATGTTTGTTAGGTTTTTAAATATTTATATCAATGACTTAGACAAAGATATAGATAATATTTCCATAAATCTTAAAGACTATGTAAAATAGAGAAAAATAACTAACATATTGGATATAAAACTCAGGATTCAAAGATTTCTATTCAGGCTAGAAGTATGTGTCCAATTTAATAAGATGACATATAATTGAATGAAATGTGTAAAATACCCATTTGGAATATAAAAATGATTAGCTCTGTCAGTATAAAATGGGGACATTATTTCTAGAGCACAGGAAATGTGAAAAACATAAAAGTTTTAGTCAATTATAAATTCCAAGTGTGATGTGACAGACAAATGAATATAGTTTTGAGACAAAGTGAGAGAAGGTTTTGACAGTGAAGGAAGGTAGAAAGAGATGAAGGAGAAAAGAGACAATTAAATCAGAGATCAGAACACAACATTTCCCAGGAGAAGGAAGGGATCATCTTTTTGAACTTTATCCCAGTCTGACAATGTCTGGAATATGATATTCATGTGGGGTGCCACAATTTAGGAAAAACATTGAGAAAGTAGAACATGATCAGAGGAAGACCAAAAAAAAATTGATAGCCTAGAGACACAAGGATCAGTAAAAGGAACCAGTGATATTTATCCTGGAGATGAAAAGACTCAGGGAAGACATCAAAAATTTTATGATGTATGGAAGAATTATTACGCAGGGGAAGGACTAGTTTTGTTCTATTTTGAGCCAGAATGTAAAGCTAGGAGTGAAATTATGAAGACACTGAGAGAAAGATTTAATTCAACATGAGAGAAAATAAATGAATAAAAATGGTACCATTCATTTTATCCTTGGCTAGAGCAGTACTGATAACAAATCATAATTTAAAGACTCCTATATTCACTTGCACAACCCCATACGAGGTCTTCTTAAACCTACAGTTTAAGAAGCTTCAGACTAGATTATCTAGAAGGCCATTTCAGACTCAGATTCACAGAATATACATATTTTCTAGCTATCTTTATTTCTTTTACTCTTTTGATTAGTCTTCTATAATTGTTGAGAATTGTTTCAGTTACTTGAATAATTTTTAATCTTCTTTCCTATTAAGCTAAATTTTTTTAAAAATTAGAGGATTTTATCTACAAAGATAAAACTAAATAAAGAATGATCTTTGATCTTCAAGTTTAAACTATTATGAAAAGGAAACTACTGTTTTCCACTGCCCTCAAGGACAGAGCCATAGGATAAAAGATATAAATTTTTGGAGGAGATCAAAAGTAGACTTGGGAAGTAACTTGTTTATTTTTTATCTCTATATTAGGAAAGTCAGGAATTTTATCATGATATCATTATACTCATATCAACAAGTAAAGATCAAGTAGAAGCAATGGGATTCTTCCTTTTGCTCATATAAAATATTTGAGTAAGAAAAGATAGAACTATACAGTGAAAACAATATGGCCTCTGGCGTGAGAAGATCTTTGTTCAAATACCAACCCTGATATTTACTACTTCTGAGAATTTGGGCAAGTCATTTAATCTTCTGTGCTTCATCTGTAAAATGAGGGGGCTAAACTAAATGGCCTCTTCAGTCCCTTTTAGATCTACATCTTTGATCCTATAATTAAATGTTCTTATGAGAAGATTTCCAATTCAAGCTTCAAATAATTAGTTATTTGGGTTTTTTTTGTTTGTTTGTTTGTTTGTTTTTTTATTTTTATTTTTAGTAAAGGAATGAGAAACATCAATGCTACCAGTTTTAACTATTAGCATATAATAGAGCTGTTGTATAAACATTTAGTAAGCATTGATGTATTTGATGAATCTTACCTCACCCTCAATCAATATGATTATCTTATTGACTGTGGACCCTTGCTAGAAGAGTGTCTCCCAGCAAGAAAGACTTATATACTGATATTTATTTGGGCTTTAGGAATTGAAGGATGCCTGCTGATGATTGATTTACTGAGGATCAGAAAGATGGACATGTAGTGAAGGAGATGTTCTCCTTATTGTATATAAGAGATAGTTATAAAGTGGCTTTTCCTTTTTCTTCTCTTTCTTCTTATTTCCTCTCTCTTCTGGACTTTCAGAATGTTGCAAAGGTTAAAAAGCCTCCAGGAATAAGGAATGAAGTTCAAGGCATATGGAAGGACTTGAGGGAGGAGAAGTACCAAGGCACAGGCAAGTCCTATGTGGATGTGGGGCAAAGCCCCAGGAATCAGTGTCTGACTCCAGGTACCAAGTTTCCTTCCTTAGTGCTCTCAAAGTCTAATACACCTCCCTCCCTCTTCTTGGGCCAATTACATTATGCCAGGTTCCTAGAGGACCTCCCCCTTCCCCCAGATCCTCAGGGGGGTATAAATATGTGCTATCTAAGAATAAAGTTCTCATTTGCTTCACGCCTACCTCCTGGTGGTCTGTCTCTGTGGGATCTAGGTTGGTGCTCAAAGACAGGTAAGTGAATTTAGATATTCAGATAGTGAAGCAGTGTATTCAGCGTGTTCAGTTTCTCCCTCATCTACCTAGTAAAGGAGTTAATCCCATGGGGTTATTCCCCAATGATTTGTGGCAAATGGACACATGTGGGCCGTGTAGCCATCCACATTTGTATTTGGCACCTTTTATAGATTCTTTTGGGCCACAGTGGCCTCCCTTGAGAACATTCCTTCGGTCATTAAACATTTACATAGTTATTTCTCCTCTTACAAAGATCTTAATATCATAAAGACCAACAATGAGCCAGCTTATACCTCTAAGCAAATGGCCACCTTTCTTGCCACATTTGCCATTAAATATGTTACAGAGATTCCCTATAATCCACAGGGTGAGGCGGTAGTGGAAGAGGCTCATCATACTCTGAAGGCCACCCTTATTAAACAGAAAGGGGGAGGAAGTAGACAGAACCCCCAATGGCCCATACAGATGGATGTGGATAAGTCCTTACAATTTTTTGTGCCTGGATAGGGATACCTGCCTCTCTCTAGGAATGATACATTTGGCTCAATCTTATAGACAGGACAGAAAACTAAGCTCCATAAAAACAGTGCTTCAAGTGCCAGAGAATATTCAAAAGGTCCTTTGGAAGGATGAGGAAGGATGTTGGCAAAGTCCATCTTTAGTACTTTGGAGAGGGATGGGATATTTATGTCTTGCAGGTCCTGATGGGGAAGGCTGCTGAATTCCAGAAAGAAGGACAAGAAAAGTTGCCCCTATTAAAACAGGAGCTAAAGAAGAAGAGAAGGAGATTACCCAAGAAACTCCCGAAACAGCAGAAAGATGACTACCCTTGCTGGACTGGCTTAATGACTGGATCCAACATACTTCCCTTCTCAACTCCTTCTGTGGTATCCCGTGGGCTCTATGTAGCCATTTTTTTATTGTTGCTTCTTTTGTTTTTGTCTACTTTGCTAGGATGCTTTATACATATTCTTTTTAAAAAATTCTTTAGAGGTGCTTAAGGAAGAGCTTCTCATTTGTCAACATGAGAACACTCAGTCTTATTAATAAAAGAGGGGTAGATGTAAGGGTTAAAAAGCCTCCAGGAACAAGGAATGCAGTTCAAGGCATGTGGAAGGACCTGAGGGATGAGAGGTACCGAGGCACAGACGAGTCCTACATGGAGGTGGGGCAAAGCCCCAGGAGGCGGTGTCTGACCCCAGGTACCACGTCTCCCTCCTTAGTGCTCTCAAAGCCTAGAACATCTCTCTCCCTCTTCTCAGGCCAATCCCATTATGACAGTTTCCTAGAGGACCTTCCCCTTCCCCCAAATCCTCAGAGGGGTATAAATATGTGCTATTTAAGAATAAAGTTCTCTTTCGCTTCACCCCTATCTCCTGGTGGTCTGTCTCCATGGGATCCGGATTGGTGCCCAAAAATAGGTAAGTGTGGCCTACCTGTGCTGTCGATGGACAGTCATTAAGAGTAGCTCAAAGGGGAGCTACCAGGTTAGAGTAGTCTACAGGGGCATAACAGAATGTAATGCATCAAAGGGAAAATGAATGTTAAGGGAATATTCTCTCTCCACTGGAGCAAACGTTGGTGATTTTCAGAAGAAGCTATTTGAAGAGGTTTGGACTTGTTCAGATGAATCTGAGAAGCAGTTATATGTGAAAGATAAATCCAGGGAACCAAGTGTTAAATTTCAGTATGAACATTTATATCTAAGAATTCAGTACATACTAAAGATTAGAACTTGATTTGTTATTGTTGATTGTCAGCTTAGCAAAGTGATGAAGAAACTGTTAATGAGACAGATTGCACTTAAATTACATTGTGTATTCATGGGCTGGGGAGGAGAGGGAGAATAAAGAAGAGTTAATTATCAGGCAGTTACCAGCATTCTTTCCTACCTTTTGCTACTTTTCTGCTTTTTTCTGTTTCTTTTTTATGAGCACATCAGAAACTAGCAATCCTGATTATGATTATTTCTAGCCTTTGGGGATATCTTGTGGATAATTCTGAGTTTAACTTCCTATTTAGAGCTCACAAGAAATCAATAGTTCCTTTGAGAGTCAAGCAACTGAGTCCCAGGAGCAGATTATCTGAATAACACTTTTCTTGGAGGAAAAGAGAATCCTTCTCATGGATTTCTCATGAACCTCAAGGACTAAACCATTCTAGGAATGGTCAAGACTACATAATACCTCTGAGAATTGTTCAAATAATCAATTCTGAGGTAAAAATGGAAATGTTTGTCTAACAGTTCCACAAAGGATCTTGAGAGGCATCTTGTTGAAATTAGCAGATACAGAATTAGCCATGAATTTAAATTCTCCTTCAGATGCTTATTATGTGACCCAGATCAAGTTTTTATGTTTTCTTAGTCTCAGTTTAAACATCTGGGAAATTAGGATAATAATACCACCTTCCTAGTAGTGTCATTATGATCATCAAATTAGGTGACAGAGAAAACGTTTTACAAATTTTAAAACCCTATAAAAATGCTCCTTGATGATGATGATGATGATGATGGTGGTGGTGGTGGTGGTGGTGGTGGTGGTCTTGGAGGATCTTATTATTTAAATGTATTATTTAAGTATTTTACTTTTCTTACCTATTCTTTTGGGTATGTGAATTCTTTCTAAGAATCCTTATGTGTTTGCTGTATTATGTAAAAGAAAAACTGGCCCACATGCAATACTCATACTCAATAGCACACTGAGTGTTTGAGAAACTCTGTTACCTCCTTATGGAGAAACACAGTCATGAGCTATACCTAAGATTTATTCAGTTTTCCCAAGAGTTTTACTGTAACATGGAGGCGATGAACCAAGAAGAGATAATGACCCTTTTGGGGATGAGGCCAGCAGGATCTAATCCAATGTGTGTGAGGCCATGGTCTTTTGAGTAGGGTTGGGATCCTGGCCCAGAGGTAATAGACCTAACTGAATGCCAAGAGTTAGATGATCCTTGAGATTCTTTCTACATCTATGGTTCACAGTATTCTGAAAGCAGTCATAGAAATTCCTCTGGGTAAGATGTACTAATATTTTAATATTTCATTATGTCTAAAGAGCTATAATTATAGAATCACAGAATCTTAGATTTGGAAGGGACCCCAGAGCCATCTTGTTCAATTGACATCTTTAAAATAATCTCTTCTATGACCTGTCAAACTAACAAGTTATTCTTTAGTTTCTTTTAATAGAGTTTAATTTATCATTAGCCTTTTTAGTTGTTTTATTCCCATTAATTCATACTGAGTTATATATAATATTAATCTTTCATGCAGGTAAATTGCTCCATTGTCATCCTTTCCCATCCTGTACTTATGAAGTGGGTTTTCTTACATCCTAGGGTAAAATTGTGTTTATAATTATTTAATTTCATTGTATTAGAATTCGGAATTAGGGGACTAATTAGAAATTTAATGCCTAGAATGTTTTGCATGCTAACTCTGTTAACCAACATGATAAGATATCTAGGTGATGCAGTAGAATTCTGAGCCTGGAGTCAGGAAGACCTGAGTTTTAAATTCAGTCCCAGACACTTACTAACTTTGTGACTTTGAACAAGCTACTCTATTTCTGTTTACCAAAGTTTTCTTAACTGTAATACTAATAACACATACCTATTCAAACATCAGGAAGATAAAACAAGACAGTATTTGTAAAGTTGTAAAGTTGCTTAGCATGGTGCCTGTCACAAAGTAAGTACTATATAAATGTTAGTTATCATCATCATTATTATGATTATGACTACCATCCTTATCTTCATACATACTGAAATTTTAATAAACATTACTTTTATACCTTTATACAAGTGATTTAAAAATCTCCTTTTCATCCTTGCACATTTCTAACAATTTGAGAAACATATTTTTTACTCTTGTCTCATTATAAGTAATTGCAAAAAGTTGGTTCCAGACCAAAAAAATCCTTGAGATAATCCACTGAAGACTTTCCAGATTAATATATGAATCTTACCATTCATCCATTTCTGAGCCTATTTAACAATATTATAAAGCATATCTCTCCATATGGTCCCCAGTCTAAAGCATTCTTTTGCTCTGACGGTCCAATAAAAAGGTTGTCAAAAAAAAAAAAAAAAAAAAGAAAAGAAAAAAAAAAAAGAAAAAGAAAAAAAGAAATAATGTTAGTCTATTTTGATCTCTTTTTGAAAAAGCCATGTTGGTTCTTTGTAATCACTGCTTCCTTTTCTAGACATTTGTTAACCATTTCTTTAAAAGACAGTGTAGAATTTAACCAGGAATCAAAGTCAGTCTTATCAACATGCAAGTTTCTTCCTCTAAAGCAGGTCATACAACACCTTCTGTACATCGTTTTTTGTTTGTTTGTTTGTTTTGTTTTTTGTTTTTTGTTTTTTGGGGGTTTTTTGGCATGAATTGTTATGTCCAAATTTTTGTCACTTAGTGATTATTCTTCTGATGATGAACATTTCCAAACTTAGATAGTCAGCTAATTGAATAGCAATTTATCTGAAACCTATATTTTATTTCATTCCAACTTAATAGAAATATGGCCAGAAACTTTAGGAATTGGGAATTATCTCCACACCACAATGAAAAATTGGTAGAGGAAAACAAAGTAGTATTTTTAAAAAGAAAAAGAAAGCATTTCACAGTGATCTCTGACCAACAACAAATTTATAACATTCATAGAAAAATAAAATCTCTAGAAAAGAGTTACAAATTGAACTAAAATATCTCTCTTAACATTTCTACCATGTAATGGGAAAGAAAGTGAAAATGGAATATAATGTCAAAAATTACACAAAGTAATAACACTTTTTTAAAAAATTTACTTATCTTTTGAAAAAAATGATGTCTCATTTAGTATTCACAACTCTGTTGAGAAGATAATGGGGGGGTATTATAGTCTGTGACATTTTCTTCATCTGCTAAATAAGAAAGCTAAGATCTCTTTTAGTTCTATTTGATCTTAAAAGTTGGATTATGGTACAAGAATATTTTATAAAAACTAAAGTTATATAAATATATTCTAATGTAAAATTCAATTTGTCCAAAAAAATAAAAGTCCTTGTCTCAAGAAGCCTATAATGTACTGGGGAGATGAGGTGGAACAAAGAAGAAGCAAGACGCATCCCAGAATCAGTCAACCATTAGGCATTCATTAAGTGCCTACTATGTTCCAGTCTAAAGGTTCAGAATAGAAATGTAAAAGCGATCACGGGAATCTGAAATCTAGCTGGAGAGATGCTCAGAATACATCTATTCCAAGCCATTAACTGTACAAAAATCCACACCAAAATATGTGACTGTTCTCTAAGCTTTATTCAGAGACTTCTTCAGAAGAAAAACACATTCCCTAGAACCAGTCAATTCTCCTATTGTGTACTTATAACTGTTAAGAATTTACATGCATCAACCTCAAATTCTGTGTAACTTCTATTGATTACTTTCAATGCATCCTTCTATAGCCAGATAAAACAAATTACTCTTTGACTCATAATATAGACTTATACCTGGAAAGGACCTTAGAGATCATTGACGCTAACCCCCTCATTTTACAAAATGAAAAATTGAGGCATGTTTTGCAGAAATGATTTGTCCAAAGTCACACAGTAATAGGTTACAGAGCCAATTCCAAGCACTCTTTCCACTACACCTATGTTTATATAACATAAATTTATGGCAGACCTAGTTTGTACAGTTGTGTGATTCCCTCCATTGGTACTCAGTCACACTCAAGTAGGAATAGTCAAGATGGATTTTTGATACCTGTTTTCTTTTCTGAGGAAATATTCAGGTATGAAGATGGCTTATAAAAATTACAAGGAATAAGGAAGCTCTTGGAGGACAGGGACATTTATTTCTCTTTGTTTTTGTATCTTAAGCATTTAGCACAATTTCTGAAAGATAATAAGCATTTGATAAATGCTTCATGATCAATCATTTGAATAGTAAATTTTCTTTACCTGTCCTGTTTCCTAGTTTGTTTGGTAATTTTTTTCTTTAAAACTTAAATACAAAGAGATAAAAGAAAAAAATTCCCAGCTACTCAGCAAAACATGAGAGAATAGAGTATAAAACAATGTTTCCATTTCAAAAAAAAAAATATATATGTATGTATATGTGTGTGTGTGTATTACAAGTTGTTTTCAAAACTACCTAGGTTTTCTTTGCATCTTTTTAGGTTTTCTTTTGTTTTCTACTATGTGCTTTTTACTTATTTGAGATATTTTAAATGTATCATAAGAAGCAGAACAAAAATAAAAATTATAATATGTTTTATGAAAGGAGGAGCAGTTTAAGATATAATTATGTAATAAATAAATAATAAATTTTTGAATGTGCAGATAATTTAATCCAAAATATTTCCTTATTTTCCATGACTTCCTGAGTAACAATTGTGAACTCAGATAAATCATTTAAATATTTTGGCCCGCAATTTTCTTATTTTTTTACAGAAGAGGTTAGAAAAGATAATCTCTGAACTTCTTGCAATTTCTCCAAAACACCATCTATAATCAAGTCAATTTACTAAGACCTAGCAGCTATTTCTCCACAAATAATTCTGAATCTAATTTCAAATGCTTAATTGAATCTTCGATGCATTTTTGCTTTGTTTTGGTTTTGTCTCTCTAGACATTTCTGAACCTGGATCATAATTAGAAAAAAACTTTTAATAAAGTTTTGACTTTGTTTCTTCTTCACCTAAGTTATTGTTCTGAATAAATTTAAATTTTCTCATTACACTCCCATCGAGATCATCAAGTAATAGCAGTGAAGTCTGGAAAAAAGTTAAGTGATTATCAAAAACTTAATAATAAAAGTTGGGGGCAAGTCACTAAGACTTCTCATCTCTCCATGCTAAGCAGAATGTATACTGGTTTTCTATGAAATAAATGTCTATTTCTGTGAGTTTTATTTTGTATTTAAATTGAGTTCCCCATATAATTTTGTTTTAATGAATTTTCTTCTTTATATGTGGTTTGGTTAACAGATAACAGATGGACAGCTCCAAAGCTGCATTGTTGTCCACAGAATGTTACAAGTCCTGTAGGAAGGTGTCTAGTACATATTGTAGATTTCTATGAGCTAACTTATTAGATGACTTGAGTTAAAATTATGCACAGGAGGGGAAGGCATGGCTATGATATAACCTTCAACAAAGAGACGAAGTCTCTATCAGTAAAACTGTGGAGCCACCAAAGGATTCAATATATGGTATCATTCTTTTTCAATTAAAAAAAAAGAAATTAGCATAAAAATTATGAAAGGTTTTGATGATTATTTCCTTTTCAACACAAGTGAGGGAATAGAGTGTGGGCTGGGCCAGCATACCTGGCCCAATGTCTATGCATTTCTATGCATAGATCTACTTCATATATATCTTGGGAAGTCCATTTACAAGGAATGTGAATGGCAAAGCTAACTTGTGATATAAAACATTTCTTACCCATGATCTTAAGAAAGGGATTACAGGGGTTTTTTTTAAGGTTTTTTTTTTTTATTTTGTTTTGAGTTTCCTTAGGAAATACAAAGTACTCCATATCATCTGAGAAATAAGAGAAATCTATTTTGCATCACTGATTTTAATCAAAGACTGGTGACCTATACTTTTTATTGGCTCCTACTATAATGTATTACAAATAGTAATATTCTGGCACCAAATGCATTAGAAAATTATTAGCATTATATAATCACTGACTATTAGATTTTATGATCTGGCAACTCAGTTAAAGGACTTCATGAACATTCTATTTTCTACTTTTTTTCTTATTATGTGAAAGGGAAATTAAAATAACATTGCCTTTTCTACTAATTATGTGAGAGAAAAATTACAATAGTGTTGCCTACTCATCAAGAGAAGCAATGCATGTAGACATTTTATGTCTTTTTAAAAAAATTAATTTCAGATGTATAAAGCTTATACATATATATTTTGTGATGCAAATGGTTGATATAAAGTTAAATGATCTTTGGATATATATCATTTTTTCTCTCTTGATAGACTTATTCACACATAGTGAGCACTTATCCTATACTTTTACACCCCATGTTTCTAAGAAGTTCTTTGAGTTCTAGTAGGACTACTAGATCAAGGCTTAATACAAAAAGATTTGGGTAATAAAGATGCACAAATTAGCATAGTCCATGTAAAAATGTAAGCCCATTCACCCACTCCCTCTCTGTCTTACTGTAATCAAAGTCACTAACCAGGTATCATTAGCATCATGCCTATTCCGGTAATCATATCACCATTTCTGAATATTCTCTTCTCCTAATACATTGCTCTGATTCTGACTGGAAGAACAGAGATCCAACAGACCCATAACTAATGGAGAATAGATACATTGTTTTGAGGTGTCAAATTGAGAAGATGATAAATTTTTATAATGTTCTTGTGAAGAAGAGAAATTGTGATGATTTGGTTTATAATAACGTTGGCCTATCAATAGTATTCTATTTGTGAATAGAGTTGTTACAAAGATTTAAGACTACAAAAGAGGATCTTATATCTAATAGTTAAATTAATTAGAAAATAATCATTTAATACATCTGATAAGTATTTTGCTGAAAATTAGACATGCAATACAAAAAGATCTTATATAAGGAATATAAATAAATATGAGATAAAAATAATAACTATTATAATCATAATGATGGTGGTGACAATAATAATACTTAACAGTCAATTAGATGGCATGTGCTGGGCCTAGAGTGGAGAAGACATCTTTCTGAGTTCCAATCTAGCTTTAGATATTAGCCATATGAGACTAGACAAATTACTTAATCCTGTCTGCCTCAGTTTCTTCATCTGTAAATAACCTGCAGAAGGAAATGGTAAACAATTTCACTGTCTGCTAAGAAAACATCAATAGAGTTACAAATAATGGAATACAATGCAATACAATACAATAATTGGAAAATGACTTACTTGAATAATATCATTTCTACTGAAGTGAATGAAGTATGTTTATGAATTATAAAGAAAGTCAACCAAACCATCTAATTGCTCATAACCATCTAATTGCTCTATGGATTTAACTACTCACCCACCATCCCTCTATCCCATTCTACCTCCCACCCCAAAAATATTAAATGGCTCCTTTATCTTATGGAATCTGTCTTTAATTACATCAAAATGTCATCTGTCTCACTATGAAATTTTCAGATACATTCTGAGGATCTTAAAAATGCAAAAATGAGAGCTTGAATCCAGAGCTCAAATTAAACTAGTGAGAAAAAATGTTCTTTTCCAGGGAAGACAAATTAGGTTTAAGATCTTCAATTGAAGGCTGTGGCTGAATACTTGACAAAAGTTTTCTGATCAATGGACTTAAGGAGAAGACTTTAGAATAATCAACATACAATGTTAAACTTAATGCAAATTTTTAAAATTGTAAGATAAATTGTAACATATTTGGAATCTATCCCAATCAACATACATAGAATATTAAAACACATTGCCTATCACCAAAAAAGCAGATAGAAAAATATTTTTCATTAAGAAGAAAGAGAATGTAATTGGACTAATTATAATTGGAATAAATGATAAAATATTTAAAATAAACTACAGAAATACTTTTGCCCAGTCCAATATCATTTAAGCAATCTTAGAAGCTGAGAATAGGTAAATGTCACTGACTTTTTGAAAATGACAGAATGTTTAACATGCCAATGAAACTTCTGAAATGGTTAATATCCAATATGGAATCAAAAGGATCTTTATTGGTAACATCCATACGAACTCAGTCAATAGTATATTGTCAAAAAAAATGCCTGATTCATGCAGATTTGTGTGTGTGTGTGTGTGTGTGTGTGTGTGTGTGTAAGCCAATGTTTTTATGACAATTCTGAAAAATCACTATCATCCAATATTAAAAAAAATAATTATTGTAATAGAGTTTGCAATAAATTATTGATGTAATATTGTGAAATAAAAAAGTAGAAACTGTATTACAAACCATAGCAAGTTACAAAATAAATGGACTTCTTGAATGCTTAGTAGAATATAACCTGGGTGTTAGAATTATACATCAGAAGCTTATATATAAGCTGATAATCAGATTTTTTGTGCCCTTGTAGACTGCACTTATAAATCTGAACAATATAAATACAAATTTCAAAATACCCTACAGAATTCAGAATATAAATTTTATTATGAGGACCTTTATAAACTGTTGCCCATAGTCACTCATATCTAACATAGATATGCCAAAAATTAAGAAAAAATTATTTTATTAGATTAGTAACATAAGAAATGCTCATAATTTTCAAGTCCCTATTTTAAAAAAAATCTAAATATAGAGATCAGGAAGAGGAGGACAAAATCATGTGGGAACAAAATTAGTATGTGTTACTGGAATTATGCAACAATGCTTTTAGTGAACTTCAGAGAATGAGGTCACATCCTAATATAAAAAGAAGTTATATTATTTGCTTATAGTATGGTCCATGACACATTTAATATAAAAAAAAATAATAGCAGGAGACTTGTTCCAAGACCATTTCAGTGTAAGAAAAAATGAGAATGATATATAATAAATCACATTTAAATAGTCCTTAAGGTCTCTATAGAGTATTTTACATAAAATATATCATTTGATCCCTGCAACAATACTGTGAGGTAGGTGCTGTCACAATTCCCATTTTAGATATGTAGAAATGGAAACCTAGAATGTTTACATGATATATTCAGATACACATATCTTTTAAGCAAAAGCATAAACCAAAGTCCTTGAATCTCAAGTACAGCATATTATATAAAACTATATGTTATCATTTGACCTCTCTGGAGTGAATTTCTGCCCAAAACCCACATCCCAATCCCAGCAATGGCCTAAACAACATCTCTGTCTTTCTCAAATGGAATGGATCACTTTTCTCTTAAATTTGATTTCCTCTCCTGTACCACCATAATTAGAGGGTTTGATTTCTGACATTTGTTGGGAGAAATGAAGAAAAAGGGACATAAGTTCCTTGTTGGGGGAGGAGATTGTCCTGTCAATCAGTGATAGAGGATAAAAGGATAAAAGATTGCTGGAAGAAAATATATTGATTCTCATGCTTTTTTTTCCTTCTTATAAGTAAACACACACACACACACACACACACACACACACACACAAATGATGGGCTAGTGATTTTGAGGATGCAAAATATCTGCTGACTTTACCAAATTATCATTTTCCTATTTACCACCTCCATTATTATTTTAAGAACTAATGTAGGAAGTGGAAAAAGGAAATCTACAAATTAGAGATCAAATAAACCCAGATGGGGTGATGTTGTAAGATTCTCCAAACTGGTTTCAGTCATATATTACAGGGGAATCATAGTGACCATCACTATTTTTACATATAAGCTGATGACTTGACTTTTTGTGTTTTTAGTGAACTTACACTAGAGAGAAAAGTGGACAAGTTTGTTTTGTTGTTTTGTTTTGTTTTATCAGCAGGACAATTTTGAGCCTCATATGAAAAATGGGCTTTGTAATCCTTAAGATAGAATATTAAAATTCTCATTATCATCACTGGTGACAGTAGCAGCATCAGAACCAGCATTATGATTATGATCTTAGAATCATCAGGTCTCTAGCTTGATGCTGACTTCTTTCCCTAAGCCTTATACTCCACTTCTGTTAAGCTCAAGCAATTTTTATAGAGCAATACAGAGATATACTAGTAAATATTTAACAACAGGGTTCTCCAGGAAACATAAATACACAACATACTCTCACACACTTTTAAAGTTTTATCTGCAATATAAAGACTATTTTTAAAGTCTAGACCATTGGACTTGAGAGTATGCCAAAAATTGGATGTTAAATGAACTCACTAAAAATTGAGCTATTGCTCTGAAAACAAGGTAGACCTAATTCCAATATGTCACTGTGTTAGTCAGAACCGGTGAAGGGAGCTCAGAGTCAAGAAAGTCTTATAACACAGATGTCACAATATACTCACATCCAAGTCCTAATATCAATATAATATCTGTCGTGGCAGTTAGTAATTGATGGACCTGACCAAAAAGGATGGCCACCTCCATGATTCCATTTATTACAGAAACAGGAAATATCAGATTTGGAAGGGAGCATAGAGATGACCTGGTTTAATTCATGCACAAATAAAAATATTCTCTATAATAGCCCTGAAAAATGATCGTCCAGACTCCTTACTAGTCTACTGTCTAGCAACAGGGACCTCACTACCAAATCAACTCATTCCATTTTAGGACAACTCTAATTGCTAGAATCTCTCTCTTTATTGAATCTAATTCTGATTTTTTAAAAACTTGTATCATTTGGTACAGAGACAAAGCAGAATATCTATAATTCCTGATATTTATTACTGAGTTCTTTTGTGTATCTCATAGATATTCTATGAATATTTAAAGACTAGAATCAGGGAGAGGGCAGTGTGATAAAATGGAAAGAATACTAAATTTCAAGTGGGGTTTGCATCCTTGCTGAATTATTTACTGCCTATGTAATTTGGAGCATCTATTGATATTTCTGGGAATTCAACTAACTAACCTGGAAAACAAGAGTTTTGAAGAGGTGATTAGCTAAGTACATTTCTAATCTAAATCCTATGATCTTCCCTTCCCATCCCAATTCTTCTCTTTTCTATAATCAGTGGTATATTAGTTAAGTTTCATATGGCATGGTAGTAATCCCCTCATAATTCTGGACATTCGAACTCTCGGAAAATACTGCTAATCTGTTACAATGCCTCTGAGAGAAATTGTAGTTCTCTCACTTTAATGGCCAATTATTAAAATGGGAAGATACTAGTTTATTTTTTCCCTGTCATAATTCTTTTATATTGAAAGGGTAGGGCTAATGGAAGAAAAGATTAGCTTTTTCTTTATTCTGGGTTACTTTACTTAATTAGATCAAACTTATAACTAAGGTAAAACCTCTTTTTCTTCAGGCTTGGTTTGGGGATAAAGCCTTTGAATAAATTATCCAAGGTAACATAGAAGTAAATGACATAATCAAATTTCGGTTCCAATCCCTCCTTATAATATTCATTCTCTCAATAACTGTTAACCAATCAAATTTTATTTGTCACCTTCAGGCACACCTGTCTTCTAACAGGCATATAAGCTGTGATCCATGATTGTCTTTGTCAAAAACCGAGACAGCCAAATGACAATCTCTTTATTAATATGCTGACATTATTCTTAAAATTATTAAATTGTCAAAATTGGGTCTTTCAAACCTTTTTAAGCATCACATCTTCTTCCTAAGATATGGTATCTACAACTAAATATAACACTCTATATCTTATATCATAAGGCAAAAAACAATGGGAGAATCACTTCCATCTGTGAATCTAGTTTTTGTTTGTATTACTATTTCTGGTTGTCATATTGTGCTTTTAATTTCCAAATCACCAATCTATTTCTTTATCTTTCTATAGGATACTCAGATCAGACTGTAATTTCACTATCTGCTCTGAAGTTAAACAGTCAATCCATGATTGCTTATTTCCAAAGTGATTTCTGAAATTCATGAAGCTCAACTGTTAGGAACTGTTTGGATTAAAATGAATCTTGCTTTTTTTGTTTTCCTTATGCCTTTGGCTTTCCTGTCTGAAATGCTTTTCACCTTATCTCTTCACTTTTTCAATTTAGAACCTGTGTTCAATGTACTTTCCATATGGTTTTTAATTACAACCAATTCAGACTAAAATTAGCTTCAGAATAAGGAGATGTCATATGGTTCTCAAAGGCTTAACATTAGTCCACGTTCAGTCTAATACTATAAATATAATAAAAACCAATACTTTATACAAAGTAGGCACTTAATAAATGGTATTTGCTTCGAATATATCATTTCATGGTTGTAAACATTCTTTACAAGAATTACCTTGTTTTAACCATTGAGAAGCAGCAAGACACAAATGAGAGAGTGTCTCCCCAAATCTTATCCTTTTCTCTTCTTTTCTCATATTATTTCTTTGGGTCTCATCAACTCCTATGGAGTTTCTATGCTATGCTAATGTTTCTCAAATCTACTTATGCAGACCTAAACTAGTCCCCATTTATTCTTCCCATATTTTCACATTATTTATGCATACATCCTAAACAAGTTAAGAATGATGGCCTCCTTCTTGTTCCTTAAATAAGACAATCCATCTCCTGACTCCAGAAAATTTCAGTAGCTGACTCTATACATAGACTTTTCTCTCCTTCTTCATGTTTTCTTGCTGGTTTTCTTGGTCTTCTTCAACTTCCAGTAAAAAATCTAACAAATACAAGAAATCATTATCAATCCCTCCCTAGTGACAATGTCTTTTCTCTTAATTATTTCCAACTTGTCTTGTATGTTTCTCACATATATGGTTGTTTTTACATCAGCTCCCCTCCCCCAGTTAAATGCAAACTTTTTGATAGGAATAATTGTCTATTTTATTTGTTTACATTAGTGTTTAACACAGTGCCTGGAGCATGCCATGGACTTAATAAACCCTCACTGAGTCAAAAAAAAAAAAAAAGTCTATATTGCTCCTTAGACATTTATTAGCTAAGTAACCCTGAACAAGACTCTTAACCTCTGAGACTCATTCTCTTCATGTAAGAAATGAGGATACTATTAGCAAGTATATTACCTCAAGTGGCATAGCAAATATACCTGCTTCACTGTTATTCTTCAATTGTTCATTATGTCAGATTCTTCATGACCCAATGGAGCAATGGAATGGTTTGCCATTTCCTTCTCCAGTGAATTAAGATAAACACTAAAGTAAAGGTTAATCCTGCTTACTTATACATACATGATCTTTTTTTTTTCTCTGCAACTTTTTAACAGAACTCCATAGTTGTATACTTTAAAGGGAATGATGCAAAAGCAGGAGGGAACAAGATGTTACTCAAGAAACAAACTCATTCATTTTACAGATCAAATTATATTCCATCAGAATGACATAAATCCACAACACAAGATTTATCAATCATCCACTAACTTTAAACATTATTTAAGAGGCCAGAGCCAAAAAGACGGAGAAGAAACACGCAATTTTGTGATCTCCCTTCTTCCCTCAATACCAATTAGTTAATCAGCCTCAAAAATAACACTGGACTGATAGAAACCACAAGGACTGGAAGCACGACTTACCAGCTGAGGTGAATCTGGAGTTTCAACAGAAAAGGTTGATTCCCAGGGGAGGAAAAAAAAAAGGCCAGCACAGACGGTTGGGTGCGAGCACACTGTGCCAATCAGGCTGGGGAGGGCTCAGGGGTCAGAGAAGCCCCTGAGATAGAAGAATCTGGCACAGGCTGTTAGCTCTTCTCTGCTTATAAAACAGCAGATCAGAAGAGAAATCAAGCCACTTTAAAATATAAAGCCAAATACTAGAACCACCCCAATCCAGAAGTGACATAAAACATCTCGGCACTGTGGGTGTGCCCAGTTTCTGCTACCTGGGGCTTCTCCTTGTGGTAGTTAAGACCTTGAAAAGCAGGGACACAGCCCAAGGCAACATATAATTCGCACAGTGCCTGGCTTGGCTGGAGGCTGTGGAACTCAGCCACAGAAGTCCCAGAGAAGCGGAACCTTTGAAATAGGGACCGCAGTTTCTGGGCAGACACTTCCAGTTTGAGCACAGGGGCTTTTCACATCAGCTGCTGACATCCACGCCCCACAGGACCCTTTGGCTGGGTTTGTGTTGCCTTTACTGTTCAGTCTTAAAACTCAGGGAAGTCTCTAAGACACACAACGAGGGTCCTTCACTGGGCAACCCTCATAGCGCAGCCGGAGCCGTACTAATCACCTCTGAGGCACTTCCAGGGAGGGGGTGGGGAACTCTCTCTCAGAGCTCTCTCTTAGCTCAGGTACAGGAGCCGCTGCATCCATCTGGTCTGGGAGGAAGCTGTTAAAGAAATAAATAAATAATTTCTTACCCCAAGAACTGACCCCAAAAGATTTTTTAAATATGAATAAAAAGCTAAAGAGAATCACTGATTCCTTCTACACAGAGAAAGAGCGGGTATCCAACCCCAAGGAAGTTAACAGCAGAGAGTCAGCAGATAACATTCTAAAGGGGAATGATACCTGCCCCCCATCACATAACTCTCTCCTAGAAGAGACTATTAAAAAGTTAAGAGAGTTTGAAGAAAAATGGGGAAAGGAAAGAGAAGCTTTGATAGAGAATAACAATGTCCTGAAATTTGAGTTGGAAAAAATAAAGAATTCACAGGAGATGCAGGGAAACAAAATTAGTGAATTAGAAAAGGTTAAAAAATCACAGGAATGTAGGATTTCTGAATTGGAAAAGGAAAATAATTCTCTAAAAAAATTAGGGAAATGGAACAAATTCAATAGAGCAAAATAATTCATTTAAAAACTCAATTGGGCATATACAAAAAGAACTAAAAAATGTGAATGAAGAAAATGACTCCTTAAAAATCAGGACGGAACAAATAGAAATGAATGATTCATTGAGAACCCAAGAATCAGTCAAACAAAACAAAAAAAAAAAAAAAAAAAATGAAAAGCTGGAGAATAACGTCAAATAATTACTGGGAAAATCTATAGACCTGGAAAATAGATCTAGGAGAGATAATCTGAGGATCATTGGACTTCCCGAAAACTATGACCAAAAAAAGAGCCTAGATTCAATTTTACAGGAACTTATCAAAGAGAACTGTCCAGAGATAATAGAAACAGAAGGGAAAATAGGTGTCAAAAGAATTCATCGAACACCTTCTGAAAAAGACCCTAAAAAAAAAAAAAAAAAAAAAAAAAAAAAAACTCCACGGAATATTGTGGCTAAGCTGCAGAATTACCACACAAAGGAAAGAATATTGCAAGCAGCTAGAAAAAATCAATTCAAACATCAAGGGGCCACAATAAGGGTCACTCAAGATCTGGCTGCCTCCAAATTAAAAGATAGAAGGGCCTGGAATTTGATATTCCGAAAGGCAAAAGATCAAAGATTGCAACCAACAATAAACTACACAGGTAAACTTAGCATTTTCTTCCATGGAAGAAGATGATCATTTAATGAAACAGAGGAATTCCATTTGTTTCTAAGAAAAAAACCAGACTTAAACAAAAAATTTGATCTATATCCACAAGACTGAAGAGAAACAGAAAAAGGTAAACAGACCTCTTGAGAACTGCATCTCTGTTGTGGATATATAGAAAGTCCACATGGATAATTTGATTTTACTGATATAAAAAAGGGGGGGAAATAGTAAAGGGAAGGGGGTAGTATCAGAAAAAGGGGAAGGAGTGATAAAAAGAGGGAAACTATATCCTAGGAAGAGGCATAGAAAATATACCATATCTGAGGAAATTTAGAGAGTGGGAGAAACGTTGTGTGAATCTTACTCTCATCAGAAGAGACTCAAAGAGTAAATAATTGACATATTTGTTTTTCAGAGAAAAACATTAAACCTCATTAAAAGGGGAGAGAGGAAAAGGGGAATAAGGGAAGGGACTTGGAAGGAGCGGGGAGGGATACTAAAAAAAGGGAGGGCTATGCGTCACAAGTGGGGTCTATAAATTAAATATTGGGGAAGGGGTTCATGGGGGTAAAGGGAAAAAGCATAATCTGGGGATAATATGATGGCAGGAAATATAAAATTAGTAATTTTAACTGTAAATGTGAATGGGATGAACGCTCCCATCAAAGGAGACGGATAGCAGACTGGATCAAAAGTCAGAACCCTACAATATGTTGTTTACAGGAAACACACATAAAGCAGGGAGATACATACAGAGTAAAGGTAACAGGTTGGAGCAGAATCTATTATGCTTCAGGTAAAGCCAAAAAAGCAGGGGTAGCCATCCTTATCTCAGATCAAGCAAAAGCAGAAATTGATCAAATTAAAAGAGATAAGAAAGGAAACTATGTCCTACTAAAAGGTAGCATAAACAATGAAGCCATTTCGATACTGAACATATATGCACCAAGTGGTATAGCATCTAACTTTCTAAAGGAAATATTAAGAGAGTTGCAAGAAGAAATAGACAGTAAAACTATTATGGTGGGAGATCTCAACCTTGCACTCTCAGATTTAGACAAATCAAACCACAAAACAAATAAGAAAGAAATTTAAAAAGTCAATAGAAAATTAGAAAAAGTAGGTATGATAGACCTTTGGAGAAAACTGAATGGCAACAGAAAGGAATATACTTTCTTCTCAGCAGTTCATGGATCCTATACAAAAATTGACCATATATTAGGACATAAAGATCTCAAAATTAAATGTAGGAAGGCAGAAATAATAAATGCCTTCTTCTCAGATCACAATGCAATAAAAGCTACATTCAGTAAGAAGTTAGGGGGAAATAGACCAAAAAGTAATTGGAAACTGAATAATTTCATCTTAAAGAATGACTGGGTGAAACAGCAAATTATAGAAACAATTAATAATTTCACCCAAGATAATGATAATGATGAGACATCATACCAAAATCTGTGGGATGCAGCTAAAGCAGTAATAAGGGGAAATTTTATATCTTTAGAGTCTTATTTGATCAAAATAGAGAAAGAGAAAATTAATGAATTGGGCCTGCAACTTAACAAGCTAGAAAAAGACCAAATTAAAAACCCCCAACCAAAAATCAAACTTGAAATACGAAAATTAAAGGAGATATCAATAATATTGAAAGTAAAAAAACTATTGAATTAATAAATAAAACCAAGAGTTGGTTTTATGAAAAAGCCAATAAAATAGATAAACCTTTGGTAAATTTGATCAGAAAAAAGAAAGAGGAAAATCAAATTGTTAATCTTACAAATGAAAAGGGGGATATTTCCACCAATGAAGAGGAAATTAGAGAAATAATAAGGTGTTACTTTGCCCAACTTTATGCCAATAAATTTGATAACTTTAGTGAAATGGATGACTTTCTCCAAAAATATAGGCTTCCTAGATTAACAGAGGAGGAATTGCTTAAATAGTCCCATTTCAGAAAAAGAAATAGAACAAACTATTAATCAACTCCCCAGGAAAAATTCCCCAGGACCAGATGGATTTCCATGTGAATTCTACCAAACATTTAAAGAACAATTAGCCCCAATGTTATATAAATTATTTGAAAAAATAGGGGATGAAGGAGTCCTACCAAACTCCTTTTGTGACACAGACATAGTACTGATACCTAAACCAGGTCGATCGAAAACTGAGAAAGAAAATTATAGACCAATTTCCTTAATGAATATTGATGGTAAAATCTTAAATAAGATATTAGCAAAAAGACTTCAGAAAATCATCCCCAGGATAATACACTATGATCAAGTAGGATTTATACCAGGAATATAGGGCTGGTTTAATATTAGGAAAACTATAAGTATAATTGACCATATTAATAATCAAATTAATAAAAACCATATGATCATCTCAATAGATGCAGAAAAAGCATTTGACAAAATCCAACATCCATTCCTACTAAAAACTCTTGAGAGTATAGGAATAAATGGACTATTCCTTAGAATAATCAGGAGCATATATTTATGACCGTCAGTAAGCATAATATGCAACAGAAATAAACTGGAACCTTTTCCAGTAAGATCAAGAGTGAAACAAGGTTGCCCACTATCACCATTACTATTCAATATAGTACTAGAAACGCTAGCCTCGGCAATAAGAGCCGAGAAAGAGATTCAAGGAATTAGAGTAGGAAATGAGGAAATCAAACTATCACTCTTTGTAGAAGACATGATGGTATACTTAGAGGACCCCCAAAGACTCTGCTAAAAAACTATTAGAAATAATTCAGAATTTTAGCAAAGTTGCAGGATACAAAATAAATCCACATAAATCCTCAGCATTCTTATATATCACCAACAAAAAACAACAGTAAGAGATACAAAGAGAAATTCCATTCCAAACAAATGTTGAGAGTATAAAGTATTTGGGAATCCATCTACCAAAGAATAGTCAGGAATTATATGAGAAAAATTACAAAACACTTGCCACAAAAATAAAGTCAGATTTAAATAATTGGAAAGACATTCAATGCTCTTGGATAGGCCGAGCGAATATAATAAAGATGACAATACTCTCCAAACTAATCTATCTATTTAGTGCTATACCAATCAGACTCCCAAGAAACTATTTTAATGACCTAGAAAAAAAAAATTCATATGGAAGAATAAAAGGTCGAGAATTACAAGGAAACTAATGAAAAAAAAAAAAAAAGTAAGATGAAGGTGGTCTAGGCATACCTAATCTAAAGCTATATTATATAGCAGCAGTCACCAAAACCATTTGGTATTGGCTAAGAAATAGACCGGTCGATCATTGGAACAGATTAGGTACAAAGAACAAAAAAGGGTACATCTATAGCAATCTGGTCTTTGACAAACCCAAAGATACCAACATTAGGGATAAAAATTCAATATTTGGAAAAAAAAACTGTTGGGAAAACTGGAAATTACTATGGCAGAAATTAGATATGGATACACACTTAACACCATATACCAAGATAAGATCAAAATGGGTCCATGATTTAGGCTTAAAGAATGAGATCATAAATAGATTAGAGGAACAGAGAATAGTCTCCCTCTCAGACCTGTGGAGGAGGAAGGAATTTATAACCAGAGGAGAACTAGAGATCATTATTGATCACAAAATAGAAGATTTTGATTACATCAAACTAAAAAGTTTCTGTACAAACAATACTAATGCAAACAAGATTAGAAGGGAAGTAACAAATTGGGAAAAATTTTTTTTTAAATTTTTTTTTATTTTTTTTTATTCATTTTTCCAAATTATCCCCTCCCTCCCTCCACTCCCTACCCCCGATGACAGGTAATCCCATACATTTTACATGTGTTACAATATAACCTAGATACAATATATGTGTGTAAATATAATTTTCTTGTTGCACATTAATTATTAGCTTCCAAAGGTATAAGTAACATGGGTATATAGACCGTACTGCTAACAATTTACATTCACTTACCAGTGTTACTTCTCTGGGTGTAGTTATTTCTGTCCATCATTGATCAACTGGAAGTGATTTGGATCTTCTTTATGTTGAAGATATCCACTTCCATCAGAATACCTCTTCATACAGCATTGAAGTGTACAGCGATCTTCTGGTTCTGTTCTTTTCACTCAGCATCAGTTGATGTAAGTCTCTCCAAGCCTCTCTGTATTCCTCCTGCTGGTCATTTCTTACAGAGCAATAATATTCCATAGCCTTCATTTACCATAATTTACCCAACCATTCTCCAATTGATGGACATCCATTCAACTTCCAGTTTCTAGCTACAACAAAAAGAGCTGCCACAAACATTTTGGCACATACAGGTTGCTTTCCGCTCTTTAGTATTTCTTTGGGATATAATCCCAATAACAGCAATGCTGGGTCAAAGGGTATGCACAGTTTGATAACTTTTTGGGCATAGTTCCAAATTGCTCTCCAGAATGGCTGGATTCTTTCACAACTCCACCAACAATGTATCAGTGTCCCAGTTTTCCCACATCCCCTCCAACATTCATCATTATTTGTTCCTGTCATCTTAGCCAATCTGACAGGTGTGTAGTGGTATCTCAGAGTTGTCTTAATTTGCATTTCTCTGTTCAGTAGTGATTTGGAACACTCTTTCATATGAGTGGATATAGTTTCAATTTCATCATCTGAGAATTGTCCGTTCATGTCCCTTGACCATTTATCAATTGGAGAATGGTTTGGTTTCCTATAAATTAGGGTCAGTTCTCTATATATTTTGGAAATGAGACCTTTGTCAGAACCTTTACTTTTAAAAATATTTTCCCAATTTGTTACTTCCCTTCTAATCTTGTTTGCATTAGTATTGTTTGTACAGAAACTTTTTAGTTTGATGTAATCAAAATCTTCTATTTTGTGATCAATAATGATCTCTAGTTCTCCTCTGGTTATAAATTCCTTCCTCCTCCACAGGTCTGAGAGGGAGTCTATTCTCTGTTCCTCTAATCTATTTATGATCTCATTCTTTATGCCTAAATCATGGACCTATTTTGATCTTATCTTGGTATATGGTGTTAAGTGTGGATCCATATCTAATTTCTGCCATACTAATTTCCAGTTTTCCCAACAGTTTTTTCCAAATAATGAATTTTTGTCCCTAATGTTGGTATCTTTGGGTTGGTCAAAGATTAGATTTCTCCTTTTAAGTTTTGTATTTCAAGTTTAATTTTTGGTTGGGGGTTTTTAATTTGGTCTTTTTCTAGCCTTTTAAGTTGCAAGCCCAATTTGTTAATCTTCTCTTTCTCAATTTTCTTCAAATAAGCCTCTAAAAATATAAAATTTCCCCTTATTAATGCTTTAGCTGCATCCCACAGATTTTGGTATGATGTCTCATCATTGTCATTATCTTGGGTGAAATTATTAATTGTTTCTATAATTTGCTGTTTCACCCAGTCATTCTTTAAGATGAGATTATTCAGTTTCTAATTACTTTTTGGTCTATTTACCCCTAACTTTTTACTGAATGTAGCTTTTATTGCATTGTGATCTGAGAAGAAGGCATTTACTATTTCTGCCTTCCTACATTTAATTTTGAGATCTTTATGTCCTAATATATGGTCAATTTTTGTATAGGATCCATGAACTGCTGAGAAGAAAGTATATTCCTTTCTGTTGCCATTCAGTTTTCTCCAAAGGTCTATCATACCTAGTTTTTCTAATGTTCTATTTACTTTTTTAATTTCTTTCTTATTTGTTTTGTGGTTTGATTTGTCTAAATCTGAGAGTGCAATGTTGAGATCTCCCACTATTATAGTTTTACTGTCTATTTCTTCTTGCAACTCTCTTAACTTTTCCTTTAGAAAGTTAGATGCTATACCACTTAGTGCATATATGTTTAGTATCGATATGGCTTCATTATTTATGCTACCTTTCATCAGGATATAGTTTCCTTCCCTATCTCTTTTAACTAGATCTACTTCTGTTTTTGCTTGATCTGAGATAAGGATAGCTACCCCTGCTTTTTTGGCTTTACCTGAAGCATCATAGATTCTGCTCCAACCTGTTACCTTTACTCTGTATGTATCTCCCTGCTTTATGTGTGTTTCCTGTAAACAACATATTGTAGGGTTCTGACTTTTGATCCAGTCTGCTATCCGTCTCCTTTGATGGGAGCGTTCATCCCATTCACATTTACAGTTAAAATTACTAATTTTATATTTCCTGCCATCATATTATCCCCAGATTATGCTTTTTCCCTTTACCCCCATGAACCCCTTCCCCAATATTTAACTTATAGACCCCCCCTTGTGATGTGCAGCCCTCCCTTTTTTTTTAGTATCTCTCCCCCCTCCTTCCACATCCCTTCCCTTATTCTCCTTTTCCTTTTCCCTTTTCCTCTCCCCCCTTTTAATGAGGTGATAGAGAATTCTCTGAAAAACAAATATGACAATTATTTACTCTTTGAGCCTCTTCTGATGAGAGTAAGATTTACACAATGATTCTCCCCCTCTCTAAATTCCCTCAGATATGGTGTATTTTCTATGCCTCTTCCTGGGATGTAGTTTCCCTCTTTTCATCACTCCCTCCCCTTTTTCTGATACTATCCCCTTCCCTTTACTACACCCCCTCCTTTTTTTTTTCTTTTATATCAGTAAAATCAAATTATCCATGCGGACTCTCTATATACCCACAACAGAGATATAGTTCTCAAGGGTTCTGTGTACCTTTTTCTGTTTCTCTTCAGTCTTGTGGATATAGATCAAATTTTTTGTTAAAGTCTGGTTTTTTTCTTAGAAACATATGGAATTCCTCTATTTCATTGAATGACCATCTTCTTCCATGGAAAAAGATGCTAAACTTAGCTGGGTAGTTTATTCTTGGTTGCAATCCTTGATCTTTTGCCTTTTGGAATATCAGGTTCCAGGCCCTTCTATCTTTTAATGTGGAGGCAGCCAGATCTGGTGTGACTCTTATTGTGGCACCTTGTTATTTAAATTTTTTTTTCTAGCTACTTGCAGGATTTTCTCCTTTGTGTGGTAATTCTGCAGCTTAGCCACAATATTCCATGGTGTTCTTTTTTTAGGGTCTATTTCAGAAGGAGTTCGATGAATTCTTTCAACATCTACTTTCCCCTCTGTTTCTATTATCTCTGGACAGTTCTCTTTGATAAGTTCCTGTAAAATTGAATCTAGGCTCTTTTTTTGGTCATAGTTTTCGGGAAGTCCAATGATCCTCAGATTATCTCTCCTAGATCTATTTTCCAGGTCTATAGATTTTCCCAGTAAGTATTTGACATTACTCTCCAGCTTTTCATTTTTTTTTTTTTTTGTTTTGTTTTGTTTGACTGATTCTTGGGTTCTCAATGAATCATTCATTTCTATTTGTTCCATCCTGAATTTTAAGGAGTTATTTTCTTCAGTCACAGTATTTAGTTCTTTTTGTATATGCCCAATTTCGTTTTTAAATGAGTTATTTTGCTCTATTGAATTTTTTTCCATTTCCCTAATTTTTTTTTTTGAGAATTATTTTCTTTTTCCAATTCAGAAATCTTATTTTCTTGGGACTTTTTTATCTTCTCCAATTCAGAAATCCTATTTTCTTGAGACTCTTATCTTCTCCAATTCAGAAATCCTACTTTCCTGTGATTTTTTTACCTTTTCTAATTCACTAATTTTGTTTCCCTGCATCTCCTGTGAATTCTTTATTTTTTCCAACTCCAATTTCAGAACGTTGTTATTCTCTATCATAGCTTCTCTTTCCTTTCTGTAAGGAGCCTTTAAATGGGCTGCACCACAGCTCATCATTGAGGCCCGGAAATAATTTCAGTGGATATTAGGACTGCCCTTGGGCAGGATCCTGGCCATATTGAGATAGTTTCGTAATGGGTGACTCTCTCGCTGATTGGCTGTGTGTGTGACCTCACAGGCCCTATGTAAGCCCACTGCAGGCAGCAATCGCCCTCTTTAACCTGGCGCTCTTCACCTTGGCTTCCTAGCCTGGGTGGCCAAGCCAAGATGGATAGCCAAAAGAGGTAAGGGTTTTGGTAGTGAACACATGGGTCTTCTAACCAGGTGTTCACTAGGGAACCAACAAGTCAGGGCATCAAGTCAGGGCATTATGTGAGTAGGTATAATAAAGGCTTTTAAGATTACATGTGGCTGTTCTTGAGTGCGCTACCGGTTATTAAGCTATAGATTCAAGAGATTGTGGCCAGAGACTTTTGAAGGCCTCAGAGGAGGCGAGCCCATAGAGTTCACACTGCTAAGCACAGTGGTCAAAGGTACTCTGGTGGGTCTAGGACAGACTAGTAATTGTAACTGCCAGGAGAGCACGTTACACCTTTCCTCATTTTTCTTCAAACTGTCTTAACTTTTTAATAATCTCTTCAAGGAGAGAGTTATGTGATGGGGGGCAGGAATCGTTCCCCTTTAGGTTGTTATCTGCTGACTCTCTGCTGTTAATTTCCTTGGGATTGGATAACCACTCTTTCTCTGTGTAGAAGGAATCTATAGTTTTTCTTGGCTTTTTACTCATACTTAAAAAATCTTTTGGGGTCTGTCCCTGGGATAGGAAATTATTTATTTATTTCTTTACCAGATTCCTCCCAGACTGGATGGATGCAGCGGCCCCTGTGCCTGAGCTAAGAGAGAGCTCTGGGAGAGAGTTCCCCACCCCCTCCCTGGAAGTGCCTCACAGGTGATCAGCACTGCTGTGCTTTGAGGGTGCTGTGTTCTAGTGCCTTCCCTGAGGTTTGAGACTGAACAGTAAAGGCGACTCAAAGCCTAGCCTATGCGTCCCGGTGGGGCGTGGATGTCAGCAGCAGGTGAAGTGAAAAGCCCCTGTGCTCAAACTGGAAGTGTCTGCCAGAAACTGAGGTCCCTAGTTCAAAGGTTTCGCTTCTCTGGGACTTCCCGGGGCTGAGTTCCACAGCCTCCAGTGGAGCCAGGCACTATGAGTTACCGCCCCGCCCACTTTTCCATCTCTTAACTACCCACAGGTGAAAGCCTGGATTGCTTATGACGGCCACACCCACAGTGCCGAGATCTGCTGAGTCACCCCCTGGATCCGGGAAGATCTAATCTGGTTTTAAATTTTAAGTTGGCTTGATTTCTCTTCTGAACTGCTGTATTATAAGCAGAGAAGAGCTAACAGCCTGTGCCAGATTCCTCTATCTCAGTGGCTTCTCTGATCCCAGAGCCCTCCCCAGTGTGATCGGCGCAGTGTGCCAGCACCCAACCATCTGCGCTGGCCTCTCTTCTTCCTCCCCTGAGAACTGACCTTTCCTGTTGAAACTCCAGATTCTCTTCAGCTGGTAAGTTGTGCTTCCAGTCCTTGTGGATTCTATCAGTCCAGCGCTGTTTCTGATGCTGATTATATCTAGTTGGTTGTGAGGGAATAAAGGAGCTTACACAGTCTCTGCCATCTTGGCCGGGTTCTGATTTTTGATCCAGTCTACTATCTGTCTCCGTTTGATGGGAGCGTTCATCCCATTCACATTTACAGTTAAAATTACTAATTCTGTATTTCCTGCCATCATATTATCCTCAGATTATGCTTTTTTTGGGAAAATATTTTTAAAGTTAAAGGTTCTGACAAAGGTCTCATTTCCAAAACATAGAGAGAACTGACCCTAATTTATAAGAAATCAAACCATTCTCCAATTGATAAATGGTCAAGGGACATGAACGGACAATTCTCAGATGATGAAATTGAAACTATATTCACTCACATGAAAGAGTGTTCCAAGTCACTACTGATCAGAGAAATGCAAATTAAGACCACTCTGAGATACCACTACACACCTGTCAGATTGGCTAAGATGACAGGAACAAATAATGATAAATGTTGGAGGGGATGTGGGAAAACTGAGACACTAATACATTGTTGGTGGAGTTGTGAAAGAATCCAGCCATTCTGGAGAGCAATTTGGAACTATGCCCAAAAAGTTATCAAACTGTGCAAATCCTTTGATCCAGCATTGCTGTTATTGGGCTTATATCCCAAAGAAATACTGAGAAGGGGCAAGGGACCTGTATGTGCCAAAATGTTTGTGGCAGCTCTTTCTGTTGTAGCTAGAAACTGGAAGTTGAATGGATGTCCATCAATTGGAGAATGGTTGGGTAAATCATGGTAAATGAAGGCTATGGAATATTACTGCTCTGTAAGAAATGACCAGCAGGAGGAATGCAGAGAGGTTTGGAAAGACTCACATCAACTGATTCTGAGTGAAGTGAATAGAACCAGAAGATCGCTATACACTTCAGTGCTGTATGAAGAGGTATTCCGATGTAAGTGGATATCTTCAGCATAAAGAAGATCCAACTCACTTCCAGTTGATCAATGATGGACAGAAACAACTACACCCAGAGAAGGAACACTGGGAAGTGAATGTAAATTGTTAGCAATATTGTCTATCTACCCAGGTTACTTATACCTTCAGAATTTAATACTTAATGTGCAACAAAAAAATTGTATTTACACACATATATTCTATCTAGGTTATATTGTAACATATATAAAATATATGGGATTGCCTGTCATCAAGGGGTGGGAGTAGAGGGAGGGAGGGGATAATGTGGAAAAATGAATACAAGGGATAATTTTATAAAAAACAAATTAACTTATGCATATGTACTGTCAAAAAATTTATAAATAAAATTTTAAAAAATTTATTACTGGAAAAAAATAAACATTATTTAAAATAAGCAATATAGAAAAAAATACATACAAGGATTTATGCTAATAATGCCTGACAAGCTGTAAATAAATATTAATTTTCAGTAGACTTATGATCAATCAGCACACATTTTTTATATGTCTAGTACGTTTCATACATCATATTCAACACAGAAGATACATAGACCAAAGAAAAGAGATCTGGTCCTGAAGTAGTTTAGATTCTAATGGAGAAGTGATACATAAAATATGCACGCATCTTGGGATTACATAGAGATTCTCTAATTGCTCACACATTGCCATTAGCAGTTCCTTAGTCTATTTGAAAGCTTTTATTTTAACAGTCCCTTAAATCTTAAAATTAGGATTTAAGCTATGCTACAGAAATACACACACATACATGTGTAAAATGGACTGGAATAGGTTTTGGAAAGTAGAGATAAGATGGGATTAAATATTCTAATACTTTGAACACTCTGTTACATTTTTCTTGATATTGCTCACCTCATCAATGCTGACTTGAACCTCCCATGCTTTCTCAGTCTTATAATTCTTATCCATGGTTTCCCGTAGATCTACTCCAATACTTTATAAGAAAATAAATATCTTGAAGTAAAAGATCAACATATCATGGAGTGAATAATGGAATGAATGATTAATAAGATACTGAATAACACCCTAGAATGTATTGTCAGGGGACTGGGGCTAAGGGGGGCAGTCAGGAAGAAGAGGGATCATATATCCAAAATATTGAAGTAATAGGTTTATAGAAAAATAAACAAACTATGAAATTGGTTTTTGCTTGTTTGGTGAAGGTAGGGAAGGGGGTAAATGGGGGGGGGGGAGGAGAAAAACAAAGAGAAAATGGAGAAAAGCTATTTAAATCCTTTAGAAAGCTAGCTGAATTTGGAGAACTGCCAAAAGATTTCACCAGGCTCAACTTTGTTGAGGGAAGCAGTAAATTGGGAAAAAATGTATATATATATATATATATATATATATTTTTTTTTTTTACATTTAAGCGTTCTGATAAAGGTCTCATTTCTAAGATATATAGAGAATTGACTCAAATTTATAAGAATTCAAGCCATTCTCCAATTGATAAATGGTCAAAGGATATGAACAGACAATTTTCAGATGAAGAAATTAAAACCATTTCTAATCATATGAAAAGATACTCTAAATCACTATTGGTCAGAGAAATGCAAATTAAGACAACTCTGAGATATTACTTACCTGTCAGACTGGCTAAGATGACAGGAAAAGATAATGATGAATGTTGGAGTGGATGTGGGACATTAATACATTGTTGGTAAAATTATGAGTGGATCAGTCATTCTAGAGAGCAATGGAACTATTCTCAAAAAGTTATGAAACTATGAATAACCTTTGATCCATCAGTGTTTCTAAGGGCCTATATTCCAAAGAGATCTTAAAGGAAGGAAAGGGACCCACATGTACAAAAATGTTTGTGGCAGCCCTTTTCGTAGTGGTAAGAAACTAGAAACTCAGTGGATGCCCATCAATTGGTGAATGGCTGAATAAGTTAGGGTATATGAATGCTATGGAATATTATTGTTCTATAAGAAACAATCAGGAGGAGGATTTTAGAGAGGCCTGGAGAGACTTACATGAACTGATGCTAAGTGAAATAAGCAGAACCAGATCATTATACACAGCAGCATCAATATTATATGACAATCAATTCTGATGAACATGACTTTTTCCAACAATGAGATGATACAGGACAGTTCCAATGATCTTGTGATGAAGAAAACCATCTACATCCAGAGAGATAACTGTGGGAACTTGAATGTGGATCACAACATAACATTCTAATTCTTTTCATTTTTATTTGCTTGCATTTTGTCTTCTTATTCATTTTCTTTCCTTTTTGATCTGATTTTTCTTATGTAGCAAGAGAATTATATAAATATATTTACACATATTGCATATAACTTGTATTTTAACATGTATAACATATATTGGATTGTTTCCCATCTAGGGGAGGGGGGGGGAGGAGGGAAAAATCTGAAACACAAGGCTATGCAAGGGTCAGTGTTAAAAATTACCCGTGCATATATTTTTAAAATAAAAAGCTTTAAAAAAAAAAAAAAAAAAAAAAAAAAAAGGAGCTTCTCTTCTCATAAAATCACAGGTCTAGACCAAGAAAACAAAGAAAAAAAATTTAAAATTTCAAGGTTAAAGAATATAGAGATATAAAGGACTAGACATTAAGTTTAATATTTATGTTAGCATTAAGAAAACTAAAGTAAAGAGTTGTGATTTTAACTCTTGCTCAGCGTATACAACAGTAGCTAAGTACTACAGTGGATAGAATAGCAGGCCTGGAGTCAGGAAGATTCATTTTCATGATTCACATCTGGCTTCAGACATTTATTGATTGTGTGAGCCTGCACAAATCATTTAATGCTTTTTTACCTCCGTTTCTTCAGCTATAAAATAAGAAAAGAAGAAATGGCTAATCATTTCAGTATTTGTAGAGAAATTCCTAAATGGGGTCACAAAGAGTCAGATTTGATTGAACAACAATAGGAATAAGCTATGTAGCTTGTATATGTTTGAGGCAAAATTTGAGCATTTTGCCTCCATGATTTCCTAAGATTTCCACAACTTGTGTGCAGTTTTGCTACTTTACCTGTTGAAAGTAATCCTAATGATAATTGATACATTCATTCCACCTCAATATACAAGAAGATAGAAACCCCTCAAGGTGAAATTTAAAATCCTCCACAAGCTGGTTACACTACTTCTTTTGGTCCTTGTTTCCCATTGCTTCTGCTGATGGAGTATGTATTCTGGCCAAACTAGATTACTTGCTATTGTCTAAAATTTACTTTCCATTTTGTAAATCAGTGTATTTTTACAAGGCAACCTTCTTCCATACCTGAAATGAATACACTTCTTCTCTCCACTTGTCAAAATTTTTCTCCTTCTTAAAGGTTCAACTCAAGTAAAGCCTTATCCATGCCCCATAGTATCTACCACTAATACCTTCAGTCCCAAGCTGAGTATATACTTTGTCTCCTCAATTTTTCTTGGAATGATTTAAAAAAAAATCTTTCCCTTGTTATAATTAGGATATATATGACATCATTTTAGGGACATCTAAGTGTGCAACAACCAGACTTGGAGTCAGGAAGACCTGAGTTCAATTGTGACCTCAGATATTTACTAGCCAGCCATGAAACACTGAGCAAGTCACTTAACCCTTTTTGTTTTAATTTCTTCATCTATAAAATGATCTAGAAAAAGAAATTGCAAATTCCTCCAATATCTTTGCCAAGAAAACTTGAAATGGAGTCATGAAAAGTCAGATACGACTGAATAACATAAATAACATTTTCTTCCTAGCAGATTTCAAATGTATTCTTCTAATAGCCAATTAGATTGCATCTTAGAATTATATCATCTAAACTAAACACTTAGTAAATGTTTGTTGAAGTTGTTTCAGTCAAGACACTCATTTCTACATGAGTTTAATAAAATTGGTTTGCATTGTATTAATAGGCCCTTTCTTTTTTGTTGTTTTTTTTTGTTTGTTTGTTTTGTATGAAAAACAGCTGAAGATAGAAAATCTGATTTGGAAAAATGAACCATCCAATTCCTCAAGCTAAGTCTTTTAATATGGGCAAGTTTCTCATTTTCTAATTTCAAATATTGATATATTTTATTCTGCTCTGTCTTATTCTGTATTGTCAGATGTTCTTTAGAAGGAAAAAACCAAAAACATGCTTATATCATTTTGAAATTTGCAAAGGTGATTATCTCATTTACATTATGCTTAAGTTATTTCCCAGTTCGTCAAAGAGACAACTTAATATGGGCAACCAATATTTTCTAAAGCAAATCATGAATCTTTTTGAGTAATGACGGTCAAATTAATTATTAAGAAAAGATAATTAGGTTAATTTAATCTTGTGTTTTTACTGATAGCTATCAGGTTGGTTTTGCAAACTGAATTAATGATCAATATTTTTATATCCTCCTCCCACTCCACCCCCCCAAAAAAACTCTCACTGTTAACATTGCTAAAGATTTCTATCAATTTAACCTTGTTGAAATCTGAATCTCTTTTTTTCACTTGTTCGCATTGGTGACTTTTCCATAGGTACAAACATATCACAAACTTACAGAATAATAGAAATTGAGAGGTAGAAAGAATCTCAGCAGTAATCTAGTATAACAAATTCAAGGATCTTGTTGAAAGCATGCTACATGAAACCAACCCAGTGTCTCTTACCCAATCTTTCAATTCTTTTTAATCATCTTTGGACTTGGAGTCAATGAATCTGGTTTTGAAATTTGTCTGTGATACCTATTACCCACAGGATTATCCATTTTTACCAGAAATTATTCTTGTTACTAAAAAACAAAACAAAACAATTATGAATTATGGGGTTTTTTGTTTGATTGTTTTTACAATATTGTCATTGTTTTTATATAATTATTTAATCTACTATTTAACAGTTTATGGGATGCTCAGGGAAAACTAGTATCTTTGAGGTGAGGGCTGCTGAGTTCTTTATGGAGTTGCTTTCTACCTTTAGTGTCTATTTGATCCACCTAGTTCTCATAGAAGATTTCAAGAAGCTGTAACCTGCACAGCAGCCACACCCCGGTAAACCATTTTGGCAGATGGGCTAAATCATATTGAGTATAACTAAGAGGTTTCAAAGTGAGTTAGAGGTGTGTGTATAAAGCATGTAAAGACTTCTATGGGTAGACAAGAACAATTTGTTCCAATAGACATGAAGAAAGGTAAAGCATGTATTGTAGAACACTTAGAGTTGGATTAGAAATCCAAGACACCAAGGACATCCACTCAGATGATCACCAGACTACCAGCTAGGGAATCCTTGGGAGGAATGGAGTTGGAATCAGCAACAACAATGGCCTCTTACTACTGAAGGCTTGTGCATCTCTCATGACCTTCCATCACCAACACTGTCTTCCATTTACCTAAACACAATAAAACATCATGACTGAACATTCACAGGAAATATTGTCATCTAATAGTCAATATAATTGTGAGAAGAGATAAACAGGATATAAGAATGATGAAGGCAATATGTGGTGCAGAATGCTGGATGGATCATAGACTTATACTGTCCAAGCTCAACAAAAGCAGTGGCCCCAAGATAAAAAGACTAACAGAAGAATTAATGTCAACACATTAGAGTGCTTCTTTGAGAGGGAACAATTTGTAGCTAACTTGGAGCATAAGTTGAGCCAACACACAATTGACAACAAAAAAGCAGAAAAGAAATGGGCAGCTTTTAGAGATTTGGTATACATCACTGCATTTGTTTTATTAAGGTCAGAAAATATGCAAACATCAAAACTCATTAAATGAAAATAAGGGGGAGAAATTCAGAAGCTACTAAAAGAAAAACAAGAACTCCACAAACTATACCAGCAGAATAGTTCATCCATCTTTAGTATTCAATCCCATCAAAACTGAAGGACAATCGAAACTTAGAGAGATGATTAAAACTTTTACTAAGGATGAGAATTTTTTTGCGCCTAGCATTTTCTCTCCCATTTTTCTTGATTGGCATTCTATGTCCTTGCCAGCAATTAACTCCTTAGCATAATTAACTCCTTAACTACTTTCAGCTGGAGAGCTCTGTGGATAATGGGGCTTATTCAGCATTGTTGGATGGGCTATCAGCATTCTTAAAGGCAGCCCACAGATGAGACCTGATGCATTTTTTTTTTTTTTGCAAAAGACCCCATTCCCAAAAGTCATTATTTCAACCCTGGATGACACTTCACTTATAATCTGCTCCTGAGATCTGTTTTCTCTAGGCTTCAGGCTTCAACTTTTCAACTGCCCTTCAGCCTGCAGGTCATGGGACGATTGATCAGGACACACAACACCCCTTAGATGCCCCTCTGCTGTTTTCAGATCTTATACCTCCCCTTCTGGCACAAACCCCAAAAGGACTAGGGACATCTCTAAGATCCTTGCCAGCTTGAAGCAGTTACAGAAGTCTGAGATCTTTGCCCCTTCTTCCCCAAATGAATTTGGGGGTAACTGCTTGAGGGGGGAACCCTGAAGCTGTCCTCTGACTTTGGGGGGAACACTCAAGTGTTCCCTTGAAAATCTCCTCTAGAAGACACATGCCCCAGGGAATCAAGATAAAGTGGCTTTATTCTGTTATCTTGGTGGCACTAGTTGAGTCCAGGACCACTCCCTACTTAGCTCAAACTTAAGTAGTCTCATTTAAATGGAGATCTAGATTTCTATGGACCCTTATTGAGCTGAAAATTGGCTCAAGGTAAATGACAACATTGAGGGAATCTCTTTTGGTTGAAACTTCTGTCTCAGATTTCCTTTTAAAAAAGGCAATTTTAAACTCATTTCTTTGCAGAGGCCCAAAAGCAGGAATCATGCCATGCCAAGGGACCTCTCCTTGGCATAGCTACCTACAAAGACACCTGCCTGCTGAGAAGACACCCTTTTCTCAGCATTAACCCCTCTTTATCTCTCTTCCAGGATTTCTCTGCTAGACCTCTACTTCTCTGTCGGTACCTTGCCACTGAGGAAGTCAGCCTCCTAGCAAAAGCTGATTTCTCAGTGCCAATAAACTTATTTTTGCCAGTCTAACTTTTCAGGTTCATAAATTCTTTTACAAAGGACCTGGGCCGACCAGAAGGAGTTTCCACAACTCTGCCCTTTGCCAAACCTCATTAAAAGTGCTTGCTGTTTTGGAGGAAGGAAGAGGAGAGAGAGGGAGAAAAATTTGGAACACAAGGTTTTGCAAAGATGCATGTTGAAAACTATCTTTGCATGTATTTGGAAAAAATAAAATATTATTTTTTTCAATTTGCCTAATTTTTAAAAAATAATTAGAGTCAATGCAAAACATTTCTCCATTACCCTACAGCATACCTTCCCATAAAAATCACATATTCTGTGGGCAGAGTAGACACAAACATAGTCATGATAGTGAGACACAAATAAAGATTATATGAGGTCAAGGCAACCCCTAGTTCCAATACTGTAGAATTGCAATGTCTTTTCTCTTTTAGTTTATTATTCACAACATTTACCATTATATATGACATTACTGGTAGAGAAGGAATTCAGAGATAGAAAAATTCATACTTAGAAAGGAAAATTTTTTTATTTTTTTTATTTTTATTTTTTTTAGTTTAGACTCATGATTTCATTCCTGAGGTATGGATGAGGGAAGTAGCTCCTTTTAAGGAATGTTTTCTAAAAATCCAGATAAACATCTTTATTTCTGAGAGAATTACCTGAAAGTACTGCTACATTAAGGGTCTTGCCCAGAGGTACACAGACAATGTTATGATACATAGGAGAAATGATTTATCATCACATTTTTTAAGTCCAGATAATTAATTCATTGATCATCTCTCTGAAGTCTTTGAAAATTGATTTTGAGAAAGGAAAGGGCACTAACAAACCCATGATTTTAACCCAATTTGACATCTTTAATCATTTTTATTTGTTTTTGGTAGTCTAAAGAAAAAGATTGGAAAATAATCATTCCACTGTGCCATTTTCAAGAGATTCTTTGAGTATAATAAGATTTTTTAAAGTTTTCACAGCAGTAAAATGCTCAATTGTTTGAGTAAAATTACCTCTCACTGAGAACAAAATTCTCAGAATGACATTCTAATAGGCTTAATAATCTCAAACAAATGATTGCTATCTTTTCAACAACTATCATAGGCATATCAAGTATGTCGTTAAAAATAAACTCTCTAGAAGAAGAAAATTTTACAAAATGATTGTTCTTGCCACAAGGTTTGTGTGAATTCCTGATTCTGCCTGTGACCCAATTTGAACTCTCCATAGAATTATCAAAAAAAGGACTGGAAACATGGATTATTTCATCCTAAATAATAGCGCCACTCAGAGTACATTCTAGAAAGAACTAGTAATAGCTATTGTACGTAATGATTTCATGTAAAAGAGACACTGTTAGCCCTCAAATTTCCTTTATTTTGGGGGGAAAAACAAGTTCAAATATAGATTTTAATTAATATTGCCTTGCTAAAAATAAAATAATTTTAAAATATCATAATTTGTATTATTTTTATTTTTATATTATCAGCCTGTGAATTATCAAGAGAATTGTTTATGCAACTGTGAGACTCTATTTTGTACAACTTTTAAAATAAGTCACACATGCAATTTAACATAGTAGTACATTATTTAGAGTACTTTTTCTAATGAAGTTATTGATTTGCCTAGAATTCTTTTAAGAACTGAATAATTATAGGTTTTAGCCATTTATTATTGAAAAAGTATATTTATATTGTTATATGCTATTTGTTTTTATCTATTTGTCAATATTATATGTCCTGAATACTTGATATTTATCTGAAAAATTTATTTGAAATATCCTTAGCCACTCATTTAACTATATTGGGGGAGCTAGGGTCTGGAAACAGGAAGACTAAAGTTTCAATTTTTATTATATATATATATGTCAGGTGAATTAAAAAAATAAAAGTAACAATAATATATAGTACATTTTCTTCCTGCAGAAATATCCTGAGTTTTATAAGGTCACTTCTTGACTCTTAGTCTTTATCTTTGCCTTTTGCAATATTGTAATACAATTTTTTCCTCTTCATCATAGTTATACCACTGTCTTCTGTGATACTTAAATTCTTTCTGTCTATTTGTATCATCATCATTATCATCAAAACGGTACCAAAGGAAAGAGAAAGGCCAACTTAGTCAATGTACAGGACTATTAGGACAGATCTTTGGATCAGTTAGAAACAAGGAAAGCTCTGGATCTCACCCTGCAAGGCCTTTCAGAAGCATTCTCTGACATCCAACTGAGACTTCACAAAATCATTTTCTGATTTTAGATTACATAACAAGTTACAAAAATTAGTGGATGCAAAACAATGACCAAATTAAAAAAAAAAATAAAAAAAAAAAAAAAAAAAAAAAACAGAAGCCAGAGACAATGAAAGACAATAAAATAAAATATGGGTCCTAGTATCAACTTTATCTGGAATAACAAAAGGGACAATATCCCAAGTGCAAAGCCACAAAAGCAAATTAACTTAAACAAGCAAGAATGCTAAAAGGAATGGCTCCTTGTTCTGGTTCAAAGTGTCAATTCAAAACTAAGCCTAAAAATAAGAATAATGGAAGAAAAAATGAAACACAAAGAGGGGGTATTATATAAAAAGGTGAAGAGAATATTAATCCTCCAAAAGTATAAACAGAATCTCAGAGGGGGAAAAATACTTAGACACAAGTACTATAGGAATGTTTAGAAAAATGTAGCAACAAATTACAAAAAGTCTTGGTAATGAAAATAAGGGGTCTTTGAGACAGATAGTATGATAAATATCATAGGTCAAGGACTTTGGGTATACCTATTTTTAGAATATTTACCAGATGTCATTTACTAAGGGTATAATGTGGCATATTAATTAAAAAACAAGTTTATAAGATGTATCATTAAATCCCCAGGTCCCATCCCCAGATGCAATTTACCCCTGATAGTTCTGGCTTGATGTCTTCAAGTTTGCAATAGAAACTACAAAGATGTTTTACCACTGTGAGGCCTGAGGAAATTTAAGTTAACCAAAAATAAAAATAATTGAGTCAAGAGATGAAAGAACATAAGGAGAAGAACAGGAATCTCAGGGATTTGTTAATGGTTCTGGAGTATAATTACTCAGAATCTCTCTATTGTTTACCAACAAATATTTAGTGTGCAATTATTCTTTATAAGAAAGAATATTGGGTCAAGAGAAAAATATTGGGGGAGTGCTTAATTTAGAAATAGGTTTTCTAAATTGTTTTCTATTCATGATTGAGCTCACACCTCCTTAAATATCCAACCAACTTCCATGAATACTTACTATATATTCAAACTTATTCTATCCAACACATGCTTCCTTGCAACTTCGTTGTCATTTCCTTCTCTATCATCTTTGATTCTATAACATTCTAGACTATTGTGGTTGGCCTCCCACAATTTTTATTCCTCCTATTCTCAATCTCTGGCTTCTTTTCCTTCCCTGGCTCTTCCTTCTGAGTCTATTTCAATGAAAACTTTTAAAGATTGATAAACCTCTTTCAAAGCAAAGTTTGCCCCATTTCTGGTTTTGTATTCCTATAGGTGGTTTTGTATTCCCATAGCCTAGTTTAGGGCTTAATCCATAGAAGATACTTAATAAATGGTTATTTATTCAACTATAATGTCTTCATTAAGTCTTTTCCAAGTTAAACATCCCAAATTCCCTCTAAAATGTTCATAAATAATTGATTTGAGTCCCTTGACCATCTTGGTTGGGCTCCTTTGGATGCCAGTCGATCGATATCTTTCTTAAAATGAAACACAAAGAACAGAACATACTACATCCATCTTCAAACACTTGTGAGTTTCCTGCCTCCATATTCTTCATTTTCCTGTACTTTATGGTTCATTCAAAAAATTCACTAATTTCCACTTTCATATTAACAAATACCCATTCTTTATGATTATATTATTTTTCATTATTTGACTGCAATCTCTCCTTATTTTTTCCTGTTCATCTTTTTCATTTCACAATGTCAAGTGAATTTCCACCTACTCCACAAAGTCATCTTTAAAAAAAATTGAGTATCATTTCATCATTTGGAGTTCTCTGAGCATGCTACTTCTCTTATAAACTTTTTTTTTTTTTCTGATTCCATACTTTGGTATTCATACTGTGATATCTTTCATGTGGTTGCTCTATCAGTTCATAATATCATCAACTCTTTACCTTCTCATCTAGTGGAATTATTACCCAAATATTTCCATAAATCCCCTCAGAAAATCCATACAACATCCTAGAAATTATTTCATTTTCCAATTCTTTGAATATTCTGTTGAAAATAATGCCACACTTGAATGAATACATAATTGGTTCACCTTTTTTTCCTGTCATTGAAATCCTAGATCATGCATTCTATAGAAGAACTACTTGCACACAAATTGTCCCTAGTAGTACGCTTTAGCGTTTACAAATTTATTATATTTTAATTTACTTTGTTTCAATGTATCTATCTTGTTTATATGTTAAACTACTTGAAAGATAGATTTTATGTTATTCATCCTTATATCCTTAACATTGAGCACAGTGCTTGCACACACTAGGCATTTAAATATTTGTTGCATTAAACTAAACCAGTTGTCAAGATGACAAATGACTCTACTTGGATGTTACTCAGTTTCTACATTGATTAAGATTTTCTTCCTGGAAAAAATATTTTTTCCATGTTGAGTCTTGTGAATTTTCTACCCACTAAAAAAAATTATTACATTAAAATTTCTCTTAAGTTGTCAGATAGCTATTGTCATTACTGTTGTTGCTAGTGTTGATGTTTGGCTAAATATGAAGACAATTTGAAGTGACTTTTCTAAATTATTTTATTTTAAAACTCTTCTAATATCTATCTAACTAATATTGAAAGGCGTTGTTCTGTTTAATAACTTCCAAAATTAAATTCGATTTATTGAACTATGTCTAATTCTACCTATACTTTTAGCCTTTGTGATATAATCCAGAATCACAAAAGTGTTATACATCTATATTTTACTCTTAAATTTCATATTTTTAATCATTAATATATATATATCATCCATATCTTATAAAAACTAAATGTGCCTTTTTAAATATTTTATATATATAGTTTGAAGAATCTGTGAGCTTCACAATGTAAGTACATCTATCAGTGAAGAACTCAACCCATGCATGCCTACTTCTTCTAATTCTTATCCATATGCTTCCATAAATTTTTCTTTTAAATTTAGTTTATTTCAATAATTTATTTATAGGAGCCAAAATAAGGGTTGATTTACAATATGTAAAGTAGATTAGATTAGAATTAGATGCAATCACAAAATTGTTCATTTGACATTTATGTGTCTCCTACTCTTATCACTCTACTCCATAGCCATCTTTCTCATTCACATACTAGAAAAGAAACCATAGTAGATTATTTTATCTATTTGAAGACAGCTGATAGCAGAGCAGCCATTTAGTTTTGATGATTCCATATTTCAGTGTGAATGCTTTTTTCTACCATTGCATACTCTTTGCCTTCTCATCTAGTGAAATTACTGCCAATATCTTTCTATTAATCTTCTACACGGCATTTATACAATATTTTGCAACCTTCTTCATCCTCTAGATTTTTAAAAAATATTTTGTTGCAAGCATTGCAATACTTATTCATGACTAAACCATCTCATTTTCTTTGATAGGACAAGACATTTAGGGATAAAATCTCATTCAACATGAGAATGAAATTATTCTATATAAAGAAAAGAGCAACAATACGAAATAGCATGTCACCATATTTGGTGGACAATGCTCTAGGTTCAAAGAAGCAACTTAAAATTATTCCACAAGATTCTTTCATATTACTCTTGCTGAAGTAACTTTTTTCTAGCTAATTTCAGGCAATTTTAAATTTCTTCAAGAATAATAACTTTTTTTATTCTGAGTACTAAATGTTATCACTTTAGAGGATGGTAGATTATAAAAAATCTACATGCATTATGCATCAGTGAAGCCAAATGTATACGGTAGAAACTTGGCCTAATGTTTATGTCTAATAACCTTTGATCCATCATTGTCTCTACTAGATCTCTACCAAATATATCATTAAAAAGGGGAAAGGAGCCACCTTTATAGTACCCCTTTTTGTAGTGGTTAGGAATTGGAATCTGAATAGATACCTGTCAGCTGGGGAAATGGCATATGAATGTAATGGAATGTTATTGTTCTATAAGAAATAATGATGATTTCAGAAAGGCCTGGAGAGACTTGCAAGAACTGATGCTAAGTAAAGTGAGTAGAACCAAGAGAACATTGTATATAGCAACAAGATTTTGTGATAATCAAACTCTGATTGATGAGGTCTAGAATTCGGATACCTAAATGAAATTAGGGTTTAATTGAGGTCTAGTAGCAGGTTCAGGATACAGGGAGTCAAATAGAGCTCCCCTGCAACCCCTTTGGATTCGGCACAAGGATACAGAGTTAAATGAGGTCTAGTGGTGGCACAGAGTCCCCTGTAAAGTAATTTACAGACCCAAAAACCTAGATAGATAAAAGAGGTTTATTATGAAGTTTGGAAGTAAAGTCTATTAGTAAAGTTGAAGGTAGAGATAAGAGGGCACCAGAACCAGGGTTCCAGTGGGCAGAGATCCTTGGTGCCAGGAGTAAGACTGCCATGTTTGGGACCTCTGCAAAGAAAGGGCTCCAGTCTGGCTCTTTTATAATAGGGGGCTTGTGGGTGAAGTCCCAGGTTGGCTTCTGGCTGGGTTTCAGCCAGGGTTAGAATTTGAATTGAATTCAATGGGTTTCCAGACTGAGCTGTCCCCAACCAGATAACAAAGATGAAACTGTTTGTGCTTGGGGTGGAGTCCCCTCCCTGAGGCAGAGTAGAAGGAGGTTTTCTCCTTTAAGGATTTTTCAGAGTTTCCTCTTCATGATGACTTGACTTTTTTCAACAATGGACTTATGATGATTGCTTGCTTTTTTTCTTTCTAATTTCCCCCCTTTTTAAACATTTTTCATGTGCAGCATGATAAGTGTGGAAATTTTTAGAAATACTGCTCATGTTTAACCTATATTGGATTACTTGCTGTATAGGAAAGGGGATGGGGGAAGGGAGGGAGAAACATTCAGAATACAGAAGTTTTGCAAGGGTGAATGTTAAAAACTATTTTTGCATGTATTAAAAATATGAAGTTTATAATTAAGAAAAATAATAAAAGTTTTTGCCTAAATATGAAATCCTGAAGTAATAGGTGAGCCTTTAAATTCAGTTTGTGGCAATATTTAGCACTCCGATCAAAAGGACTCAGGAAATAATATGTGAAACAAGGCAGCCTTTTCTCCTTTATGATCCATGGGTTCTATTTTTTTCTTGATGGAGGACTTCCTTTAGGTCTTTTACTATTTTGTAAGACAATAAGCTCTTGTGTCTCAATATATAGCATCAAAAAATGATTTATCTAGAGCTGTAAAATACCTCAAGGGAAATCTAATCCAACTCCTTTATCATTCCAACAAAACTGAAAACAAAAGCAGTGAAAGAACTTCTCAAGGTATGTTATCTTGTAGTTTAGAGCTGTAAGGGATCTTGTTGTTGCTATTGCTGTTCAATCATGTTTAACTCTTTTTGAGTCCATTTGGGATTTTTTTGGCAGAGATATTGAAGTGATTTTCCATTTCCTTCTTCAGTTCATTTTACACATGAGAAAACCAACATAACAGAATTAAGTGACTTGCCCAAGATCATAAAGCTAATTGAACTCAGGTTTTCCTGACTCTTGGACCAGCAGTTATCCACCACACTACTCAGACTCCATTTATCTATGAGGAGCTGAGACCCAGGACTGTGCCCAAAGTTGCTGAGCATAATGCATATTGCAAAGCAAAGCCATGATAAGCCTTTGAATAAATTCAACATTTGACAACTTTAGTAGTAAGTCAGTGAAGATGCAGAATGAAATTGGATCCAAAATTAAGTAAGGGGAGGAAAATGGACTGAATTGAATTTAGGGAAAAGTACAGTTTTTTTAGTGACCTCAAATTGCTCTTTGCTTATTCAACATGGTGTTCTCTAGTAAATCTGAATCATAAAATACTAAAACTTCTAAAGTTTCATTTATTCAGGGACCTCAAAAATCCATGGATGGTGGATATGTTTGCATCAGATTGCAAAGGATAGCATATAATCAAAAATGGCATAAAAATCTATCTTTATTTTAAGTGTTTAATCAGAAATCCCTCTAGCTAGTCTTTATTTCTGATATTGTTTTCCTGAGTATTAACTTAGTTTGTTGTAAGCTCCAATGGTATAGACTGCCAACCCTTTTTTCAATTACCCATTACAGTTGTTATACCTAAGAAAGTCTGAGAATAAATTCAACTCATTAAGAGGGGTAGTTACCTTTATTTTAATAGCACCATTGCCCTCAATAGAATCCTAGTGAAAGCACAAATGTGCCTTCATAATTGCTTAACATCCAGTTGGGGATTAATTTAAGCAATGAGAGAACATAGTTCAGCAAGTTCAAAAGGGAAGAATTAAGCCTCAAAGATATCTAAAGGTAAATAGTCACATAAATAACTAAATTAATAGTATTACTATCAAGCCCAATGTGGTTTATTCTTATTTCCTGCTTAATATTGGGGAAAATATTTCTGTCAATACCAGATGTCTTATTAAATTTCCATATTAAATAAATCCCTGAGGTACTTAAGTTCATGTCATTTGCACTAAAAAAGTCAACTTTCCTTTTTTTATCTTTTTTTTTTTTTTTATTTTGCTGAATCTCCTTAATTTGCTTAAATCTTGTTGAAACAGGTGCCTGCACTCCATGTAGAATATACATAACCTTTAAGCCTTATTTTCAGTGATGAACATTTTCAGCTGAGGGACTTGGAAACTAGGTAACAGAAGGTCAACATGCAAAGAAAAAGACTCAATAGCTCCATTATTCTTAACATGCCTAAACTGTCAACCAAGAGAGAACATGGTTTCTATGCCCACTGGGATTTTGGGGGAATAAGCCCTAAAGGATTTATTCAGTGGAGCCATGATGGGGGAATTCCATTAACACATCAATTTAGGAACATAAACAGCCTATTCAATTGTTTGTTTATACAATGTGGACACATTAACAAGTTAATTTAGCATGATATTGAAATGAAATAAATTATTTGACCCCATCCAAGATCAATTATACTTGAAAAATAGGTTTCCCTCTTCAGCGTGTTGGCAAGATGTCAGCATTTAAATAAAACAACTGGCACATTACTAAGCCACATAAGCCATTTCATCTATTGAAGCTTTTCACAGGAGTAAAAGATTGTTTTATGTCAGCAGCATGGAATGAAATTAATATTTCCAGTGGGCAATGGCCTTGTTAACTTGGGGGTCAGTGGAATTTAATTTTAGAAAGAAAATGAGAAAGTGGTATATGCTCTGGGATTCAGAATCACACATGACAAAAAAAGCCAAATAACTGGTTCTGAATTTGGTAAAGGAATATAAAGTCAGCATCACTTTGAGGGAAATAAATAATATCACAATAAAAAAAGAACAGAAATCCCTAATCTGAAATAATAGCTTTCAAGCCCATCAGGGAATATGTTTCCTCTATATCCCCATTATGATTCACCAATCAGCAGGAGTTCTTAGCCTAGGATCTGTGTAATTGTGAGTAGGGATTCATGTGTAGATATGCATATACCTATTCATAGCATATATGCACTATGCAGTGTATATATGTATATATATATATATATATATATACACACATACATACACATATATAATTATGTATACACAGACACTCATATATAAACACATATATATCAGAGAGATGATAGATACATATAATCACAAACTAGCTATATATATATGTGTGTGTGTGTGTGTGTATTTGTATATGTGCACCTATATACATATATGTACATATATATATATATATATATATGTATATATACATAGACATATATTACACAAAATCATGTGAATATATATGTAAGAGGAGCGGGGGAAGAGAGACACAGGGAGAGAGACAGACAGACAGAGACAGAGAGACAGAGAGATTCAACAACAGCTTTTGGTGAAAAAACAAACAAAGGGAGGAACTTGAGAACTATTGAGAGCAATTTTCTTGACCTCTTAGAAAAGTACAAGCAAAGTGAGTGCTAGTCCTTTGATACTTTTCTAATTCACTTTCTCAAACCTTCCCCTGTTTGATCTTACTTTCCAAAACTGCCCTCTTTAGCATCCTGCCAAATAGTTATAAATTGAATAGCCTGTATTTCTCTTTCTAAATTATGTGTTGAATGTTGCTTATGGGAACAAAAAGATCCATGAAAATACTTAATGTTACAGAGGAGAGATTCATTAATGTAAACAGAAAACTCAAGGAAGGATAATTCATGCAGACATGAACAATTAGCCACCATTTTCAAAGGCAGAGATCTGACACAAAACAATCCCCAATCATGTTAATTTCATATTCTATATGAGGATATTTGATGATAGCAAGAAGGACTGTAGCATCCTCTAATTAGAGGTGATTTAAATCCAGACAGAAAATTATGTTGGTAGATGGAACCGAAGGAAATAAACAATATGAGAGCCAGTGACACAAAGAAATGTAGATTGATAAGTTATTCATACAGGGCTATCAACATTCATCTAGAGCATCATATATGGTACAAATCTATTATCAACATATTCTTTTTGATCTTGTCCTTTCCTAAGAAAATCTGTATGTGGCATAATAAGCTAGACTGACATGGGTAATTACACAGAGTGACATGTTGAAAGCAGGTTTTCCTTGTCAGCCTCAGCATCTGTTACTGTACTAACCAGCTATGCACATCAGCATGAATAATACCAAATATGCCTTAGCATTTCCCCTTAAATTATATGGAAAGAATAGTATGGGAAGGGAAAATAATTGAAGCTGAAGGTACCCAGAAGAAATGATGATCCCTAAAAATGTATAATCTGCAAAGAAGATTTAGGAGGAATGAGAGTTTTTCAAAGCATTTCAAAGATTATCACAATAAATGGAGGATTATCTTGTTCTGTTTGAGCCCAAAGCAAATAATGGGTGGATATTATAGAAAAGTAAATGATTTATTATGAGTATAAGAGGGAAACATTCCCCCAAATTACATGTATCCAGAAGAAGAACTAGGCTACAAAGGGAGGTTTGCCTCTTTAGAGGTCTTCCAGTAAAGGATCTAGAGGGAATTGTTATTGAGGTACAGCCTGGATGAGATAATTTCTGAAATGACAATTCTGGGTTCAATGATTCTATCTTATTGAGTTTAGAAGTGTTCCTCTTTACTGAGATATCCAAGTAAAATGCTTTGCAACCTGCAACATACGTGTGTATGTTTATGCAAACATACATACACATGAATGAATCTATAGTATTTATGTATGTATGTGTATATATATATATATATACATATATATATATATATATAATATTGTTATATGAATTCATCCTGATTTTAAAAACATTTAAATAAATTTCTTTCACGGTTTTGGAAAAAAAAATAAGTATATTCTGAATACATTCAGTTATCTGAGGAATATGTGATTGAAACTACTACGGTTTTTTTATACAAGTGCTACTTGAGGTCCCTGAGGGTCAGAAAGAGAAAAATTGGCTACATGAAACACTTATATAGGTCAACACGGTAGTTCTCATGCTATACTCTTACAAAGGGCAATATTGTCAAAGCATTGCAAAGGCAATGCATTGCAACAGTGATTTGACTAATAATCTCATTCTGTTGTTAAAAGCAAGGGAGCTTAATTTCATCTTTCTCCAAATTAGATTGGATTTGATTTTGTTCACTTAGCTCACACAAAAGAGATGTTAACCTATGTGGCACTTTTCAATACCAGATATTGTTTCTGTGATTCTTCTGGCAGTAATTCCAGGTATTCAGGTACCTGACTGAGCAACACATTTCTTGAACATTTCAATATGCTTCCCACTCAAGAGTGACATTATTGGGGAAAACCAAAGAACTGTGCGATATTTATTTCAGAAAACAATAAAACTGATACCTAGGGAAAAGGCTAGAGTGGTCACAGCTAAAATTCTCATTCTGTCTGATGTATTCTTTTTCCTTGTTTGTATAAAAGTGAATCCTAACAATTTCAGCTACATATTAGAGACTCAGTATTTCAATTTAGGGACTATAACATTCAAGAATATTTCAATAGTCAGTGATTATGTCAGTAATATTTACTATATCAGTGAGTAACTTTCTATCAATTTGCACTCATTTTTGCTAAGTTCTGACAAATTTGGATATATTACAATCAATATTATATCTAGTGAGGTTGTCATACTTTACTACGATTTTATGACCCAGTTATATTCCTATAGCAAAATGAATCCTCATCCTCTTCCCCTTCCTCATATCAAAGAGATGAACCATTGCCCATTTCTAAGCTTGAACCTTATTTCTTATTAAGTTGGTGTTGTTTTTTATAAACCTGATCTTATTTCTCATAAACATCTATGACTGACCTAGGTACTTATTTCCTAGATGAGAGAAAACAAAACAGTTTAATTAGTTTAAGGTGTTTATTTTATTTCACAGGGTATATATATATATCCTAGAAGTCTTCATATTGAGTGGGAGGGAGATGAATTTGGGGTTGGTCAAGATCCATCCTGAGAATTGATTTTATTTCCTATGAGCTGAAGTTTAGTTTTTAGGAGCAGCTAAGTGGCACAACAGGTATAGCCTGGAGACAGTAAAACTTGACTTCAAATCCAGACTCAGATATTTATTGCTTTTGTCTTCAAAATAAATATGGGAATAATAATAAAACAACACCAACTTGGGTTGTAATTTAGGTTACTAAAGTTATTATGAGGATAAAAATGAGATTTCCCCCCACCAAGACTTTCCACTTTGCATACTTCAAAGGATTATATAAATACTAGTTATGGTTATTATTATTGTTCTGTGAATATTTTGAACTTACAACAAGCAGAACCTGAAAACATGAATTGAGGACTCACTTGAAAATTTCCTGCAAGAAAGAGATGATTTTATAGTGGGCCCAAGATGGTGGAGTAAATACAGGAACTTGCTCAACTTTTACCCAAACAGTTCCAAATTCCTTTAAATAATGACCCTAAACAAATTTTAGTGCATAATAACACCCCAAAAAAGATGGAGTAGAACACATTTTCCAGCTGAAGGCAACTTAGAAGGTCAGCCAAAAAAAATCTGACACTAGGGTGGGAGTCCAGTGTTCAATTCCAGTGTGGGCCAGCCCAGCCCAACCCTCCGCTCTGGCCCTGGTCCTGTCCCTGGCCCCAGAATCAGCTAAGCAGGACTTCTGAATCAGCTGAAGTATTGGTGAATTCCAGACCTCTCAACCTATAAGGTTAGCAGAAAAGGTCTGTGGAATCAGAGTGGGAAGGCAAAAATTAATCTCAGTGTATATAGTAATAGTAATGTCCTGGGATGACTTTATTATTCTCTGCATTACAATGATCCAGGACTACTCTGAAGGATTTATGATGAAAAATCCTATCCATACCTAGAGAAGGATCTGAATACAGATTGAAGCATTCTCTCTTTCAATCGCTAAAAAAAAAAAAATGGTACATTAAATTGAGGATTTTTATTTTCATTAGGATAGGGGAAATGTTTTCTTGCATAACATAACTTTTATGAAAATCTTTTGCATAACTTCACATGACGTTTCTTAATTGTGTATGTGTATAAGGGAGAAAACCTATGTACAACTCAAAGATTTTAAAAACTACTGTTAAAACAAATTGTTCTAAAAGTAACTGGAGTGGGGGGAAGGGAAATGTTAAGTAAGTAAAGAGATGATTTTAGTTATAGTGACTGCAGGTGTGTGCATCCCATTTTACCCATATTACTCTCCTGCCAAAAAGGGAGATGGAGGGGAGGAATGGGCAATTGTTAACTGGAAAGGCTTCATTCTATACAAGTTCCAATAGGCAGAGATGAAGAGCTCTACTCTCCACTGGTTTCTGGTTGAATAAGAGAATGATGAGTGTCCTGAATGCTGGTATCCACAATGATAGCGATTATAATAGAAAGTTCCCCACAATTAGAGGTATTATTTCTGAAATGTTCAGTTTTAGCAATAATTTGTGTCTCCAAGCTATTTGAATGAACATAGAGTTCTTTAAAAAGAACAGCTGAAATACCAATGCTAGATTTATATCCCACAAATATTCCAAAAAAAAGGAAAAAGGTTTATAATATTTATAGCAGCTCTTTTTGTGGTGGCTAAAAATTGGAAATCAAAGGGATGCCCATCAATTAGGAAATGGCTAAACAAGCTGTGGTATATTCTTGTAATGGAATATTATTGTGCTATAAGAAATGACAAGCAAAATCATTTCAGAAAAACCTGAAAAGACTGTAAACTGATGCATAGTGAAGTAAGCCGAACCAAGAGAATGCTGTACTCAGTAGCAACAATATCATTCATTGAAGAATTATGAATGACTTAGCTATTCTCAGAAATGTAATGATCCAAGACAATTCCAAAGTACCAATGATGAGGCATACTATCGGCCCCCCAGAGAAAGAATTGATATTGATTGAATACAAACTGAAGCTTGCTATGTTCCACTTCCTTTTTTTTATTTTATTCAAGTCTTTTTTGTATTTAAATGACTAATATGGAAATAATTTACATGGTAACCTATAAAAGATTGTTAGTTGGATGTAATGGAATATCATTGTTCTACAAGAAAGGATGAGTGAGTAGATTTCAGAAAAACCTGGAAAGGATTACCTGAACTGATGCTTAGCAAAGGGAGGAGACTGAGGAGAATTGTGTATACAGTAAGAACAACATTGTGGGTAATCAACTATGATAGACTTAGCTCTTCTCAGCAATACAATGCTCCAAGACAATTCCAAAACACTCATGATGGAAAATGCTATTCACATCCAAAGAAAAGAATTGTGGCATACTATTTTTACTTTCTCTGTTGTTGTGGTTCTTGTTTTCACACTTCTTTTTCTTTTGTTTTTTCTTTCATAACATAACTAATCTGAAAAAATTATTTATATAATTATACATATATAACCTATATAAGATTGCTTTCCATCTTGGGGAGGAAGGAGAGAAAGGGAGGGAGAGAAATTGGAACTCAAAAATTTTATAAAAATTAATGTTGAAAATTATCTTTATAAATATTTGGAAAAATTAAATGCCATTAAAAATATTAATTAAATTGAGATGAACTGAACTGTGCTGAAATGTGCATGAATTCTTAAGGCTGTAGAAGCTCCCTGGAACCTAAGCTCCATTCCTCATATTATCTCATTCTAGTAGCACTTAAGCCAGTTTTCATTGCATTTGCTGCTCCAAATTGAGCTAGTTCATGTTATAAATGCCAACTAGTTTTCTTCACTGGAACTTAAAAAACACAGATTTTTTTTATTAGTAATTATTCCCCTTCAAATTTATTAAATTTCAATTTTATTTTAATATTTTATTAATAATATTTTATTCTACATTTTAATAATAATTTATTCTACATTTTCAAGATTCTTATAAAATATCCGAAAAGATGATTATTTGTTATTTGTATAAGATAAATATTGAGAAAAATAGAACAGTCTATCATCTAATAATATAATGAATTGCATTTAGCAAAATGGTGAATACAACTAATGAATAAAATAAAACAAAATATATAATTTAGTGACTACAAATAGTTTTCTTAAATCATTATATGCTAGAAAATGTATCTATTAATAGAAGTAATAATAAATATTCCAAAAATTTTATACAGCCTACGTGAATTTATAGTTACTCTGAATTTTAAGAAGCTCTCAAAAAATAAACAAGTTTCTGATAACTTGGGAAATTTGGGGTCAAAAATATAGAGATGGAAGGAATCGCAGAATCCATATAGTCAAAATCTCTCATTTTATAACTGGAAATTGGAGTTGTGACTTTCTCATGGCCACACAAGGAGCATTTAGGTCCTCTAACTCCAAAGTACTCATTGGTGTTTCTGTAATAATTCATTTAATTTCATTGGGCATAAGTTTTTCATTTTTGAATTGAAATATGTCAGACTATATGACCTTGATAACATCTTCTATTGTTAAATCTATGATCTTTTGGGAACCATTCATCAGTGTCTATATGTTCTCCAATATATTTTCCAATAAAATTTAATTCTGATGCCCAATGAAACATATAGGTGACCTTTAGTCCTCAATTTTTTTCTGGGGGAGCACAAATTTTGTCAAGATCTAGCAAGCCCAAAAGAAAATTGACTATGAACCCTAACTGATATCTGTCATGTAAAAATCAACCTGGCAAAATTCAGAGATGTGCACCACCAAGTTGGCTCCAAATTGATAGATTTTTGTCTCCATATTCCCAAATAGCTATCTACTAAGTTATGGGAGGGTTTCCCTTTGGGTTTATAGAAGGGATATGCACCCTACTGAAATGATATGTTATTGCTCCATTTTCATCTTCACCTTTTATTCCTTTCTCATTCATTCCATCTTGCACTCATTCAGACCTTGCTCATTCTTGGTCATGGTTTACAATACTGGTGTTACTTTTCCTTATACCCCTCAATTCACTGGTCTTAGAGGGGAAGTTGAAATACTACTTATTCTCCATTGCCACTCCCAGGTTCTTTGTCTATTCTCAACACTCAGTAGCTTTTCCTTCTTTGAAATTCACTTAATTCATATTTAAAACCAATGAAAATTCTAGTAGATGCAATTATCAACATCAATGAATCTATAATGCTAGCTGATTCTCATGCAAAAATACATCCCATACTTTGTTTTAATATTTTCTTCCACCAAAGATCAAGCTAGAAGTCTGGAAAAAAACTAGAGCTAATAGTCATATTAATATTTGACAATCATAGAATTAAAGATGTAGAGTTGGAAGGGATTTTAGAGTTCAATTAATCCAATTCCGTCAGCTGACAAAAAAGGAAACTAAGGCTCAATTCACAAAGGAGCAGCTATGAGATTTGAATTCAGTTGCTTTAATAACAAAATCAATACTAAATATATATCACCTAATAATTATTTAATTATGTCCTATAGATGGAATATATCCTCTAGGAATAACTGATACTTCTTTCAAAGATAGCTAAAGTAGTCAAGGTACAGTTGTAAGAAGTGGGAAGTCATGATTATCATTTTGTATTTCAAAACTCTGTCCAAAATGTTTTAGTATGTGCTCAAATCCCCTAATAGAGGAAAAAGTAATGGAATTAACACAGGAAAACCAGGATTGGGATCCAACCTCTGACACAGTTACTGTATAAATTTGGACAATTCACTTAATTTCTTATTTATGCCTCAATTTCCTATAAAGTTGGGATAATAATAATAATAATAATAATAATAATAATAATAATAATAATAATATTTATAGTACTGACATCACAGGGTTGTTATGATAAGTGAAATATTGTTAGGTTAAGAATTTTGCAATATTTAAAGCATTTATACTCTAAATTTCTCATTTTAAAATCTCTTTATCCCCTATCTCTGTGACACAATTATATCACGAATTAGATTACTCACCCTGAATTAGGAACCTGATTCTGATATTTCCAACATTTGTCACCTTGGTCAAGTCCCTTAACTAACTTAACTTTCCTAAGTTGGTTAACCAAATTTGGTAAGCACTTAATAAATATTCTATTGTCGCATTAAACAGTCTTTATGATCTCTTTCAGATTTAAATCTAACCTCCAAAATATTATTTATAATTTTATAATAATATATAATATATATATATAATTATCATATATATATATATTTTTATTTATATATATAATTATTATTTTATAATAATATATATAATATTATATTATAATTTCATTTCTGTAGGTTTCAGTTTCATCATATATAAAATAAATATGATAAGTAAATTATTTTTAAAATTCCTTCCCATTCTCAATACTATGACCTAAGAGAATCAATAAAATTCTCTGAAATTTGAAAGATTGGTCTTTGAATGACAAATCATGGTAAATTTCTTCTGGCTCTGTACCCAAAAAGGCTTTTAATCTTGGCAGTTTCTGTCAGAATAAGCATTCCATTGACATGATTTTTAGTACCCAATGTCATTCCACTCCATAAGAATTCATGAAAAGCCAGATTTTAGTGAAAGATATCTTACTTAGATAAGTGGCCCAAACCAATAGCACCTATAATTTCCACTATAATTAAAATGAAATTTCTATTAGAATCTATATTTTAAAGAGTCATTTACATAGTCTAATAGCTTTTCTTTGGCAGAAAATTCTTATCATCAATCTGCAATTTGGTTATGGCCTGCTAATTCTTTCATAGTTACTGTAAATTTCCATCTGGTTAATGATATCACAAGGTATTGGTAATAGATCAATGGCCAATAGTCATAGGTATGCATAATACATTTCATTTAGACCAGGCATCAGTGGAATTTTATTTTACTTTATTTTATTTTAATTTCACTTTAACTCTCAGAATACCAAGAGACATTATTTTAAACTGTAAGTTGCATAGGTGTTCACTATAGTGGTAGGAAAAGCAACCTTACTTGAGAGTTTCCTTTCACAATAAAATAAAAAGTTCAGTTATTGTTTCTTCATATCCTATTTATAGGCAAATGTTTATTGAAGTCACAATCATAAAAGATGTGGGTTTTTTATTCACTAAAATAAAGGAATGAAAACCTAAACTTTTAAAACTTCACAATTAAATATTTATCGTTTTTAAAAAGACTATAGAAAAGTCTTAAGTCTAAATTTCCTTTAATAACTCAATATTAAATTCAATTTAATAATTCAAGTGAGTGTTTGTTTGTTTGTTTTAGCAAGGCAATTATGGTTAAATGACTTCCCCAGGATTTAATAGCTGTTAAGTGCTAAATGTCTCAAGCTACATTCGAAGTTCTCCTGACTCCATGGCCAGTTCTCTATCCATTGTGCATTCTAGCTGCCCCTCTTGTGCATTTAGTATTAGACTTACTCATAGAACTCAGAGATAGAGTGATGTCTGAAATCACAGAGTAACAGCTTAAACATTCAGGTCTCCTGGGTTTGAATTCCAGATTTTTATTTAATTACCAGAGTGCCTCTCTTAAAAAGAGAGACAGGCAGACAGACAGAGAGACACAGAGAAAGAGACAGAGAGACAGAAAGAGAAAAAGAAAGAAGGTCATTTGTGTGTATATGTGTTGAGAGACAGTGTGATATAATGAATAGTCTAAGACTTGAGGAAATATGAGTTTAAGTCTAGATTCTGATATATATATATATATATATATATATATATATATATATATATATATATATATATATATATATATATATATATATATATACATATATATATGTATATATATGCATATATACATATATATACATATATAGATAAGCTATGTGACTCTAGACTCTAGATCCTAATCACTTAATTGCAGACAACCTTCTAAATTTATAAATAGCAGAATAAGTGTTTATGTGCATTGGTAGAGATTGTTTCCTTTCTGAAATTTCTCCATTCAGATGAAATCACTATTCCAAAGATGTGGCTAAACAAAAAACCTAGTCATATAAGGGTTAAGACTCTTCCCCTCCCCCCATTATTTTCACTCTACTTGATACTCGCATCACATGACATCATCAAACCAAGGGCAGTAAAAAATTAAAATTTTTACTCTAAGCCAAGAAGCAATAGCTGGAATGAACTAAAAGGTTCTTTGTTCTCAAAAATTTCCCTTTTCCTGAAAATAGTGGAACACTCTGGTTCTGTAGAAGTAATGTCAAAATGTTACCACTAAGTAAAACATAGCTATGTAAGATATTTATTAAATTGAATTATTTTGGCTGAACATTTTGTTTAGTCAGCAAAATTTTCTACTGTGTCTTTAAGAAAATGCTCTGGAGGAATGATTCCATTGATAGTAATTTTTTATACTGTGAAATCAATGATGAGTTATCATAGAAATCTAAACAGCTGCTTATATTTGATATTATTCCTTCATTTTCAAACACAGCTTCCTAAAGGTCATAACTGAAAATAATTTCCCTAAGGAAGGAGTTCAAATATTGGCATTCCATTTGCCATTCAATCATAACTCACATTTAGAACATGTGATACTGCAACAAAACAGCCACGAGATACGTCCATTAAACCCCTAGTATCTCCATTTTTACAAATGAGAGAATTGAAATTCTAAAGTGATAAGTGAGTGGTCTATTCTTATACCCCTGAAAATACCTGAAATAAATTTTAAACTTAGTGTTTCAGACTTTACTTCTCTTTCCCCACTACATCTCATTACCTCAATTTTAGTGAGTACGGAATATCATATTTAGTAATCATCTAATTAGTGATTTAGTAATTATATTATTTATCTGTGTGCTACCGGACATTTAACTTCTTTTGGCCTCCATTTCCTGATTTACAAAATGAGGAAATTTTATCATATGACTTCTAAAGTCTTTACTCTTTAAACTGAAGCTGTTTGTATATAATCTTAAAACAATGTACTAAAGAATAACTTGGTGTCTTTCTACCCAGGTTACTTTTACCTTCTGAATCCAATTCTTAACTTGCAACAAGAAACTTGGTTTTACACACATATATTGTATCTAGGTTATACTTTAACACATGTAACATGTATGGGATTGCCTGTCATCTAAGGGAGGAGGTAGAGGAAGGGAGGGGAAAATTCGGAAAAGAAGTGAATACAAGGGATAATGCTGTAAAAAAAATTACCCATGCATATGTAATGTCAAAAAATTATAATTATAAAATTAATAAAAAATAAAATAAAAAATAAAAAAGAATAACTTGGGAACTTGTCACTGTTTTCTGTGTCTTCAGAATAAATGCCTATGAAATGATATATAAGATTGAAAAGTAGTAAAAATCCAATTTTACTATTTATATGTGATCTTAAAAACAGTTAACAGAGAAGGGAGTGAAATGGGGACATTTTTAAGTAACTGAGGATAGAAGATTTGAAATGACTTGGAAAACTTTCTGTTACTTTATTTTTTAGATTTTATGTAATCATGGTACTTTATATATTTATTTTATATAATCATCTTAAATAAAAAGCTGAGAAAGTTCAAGATCATACATTTCTTAGAAAAATGAGCTTTTATCCAAAATACCATAGCCTTGGATCCTGGAACATGGTGATTTTCCCCTTTGTTATTCCATTATTCAAAGCAGGTATCTAGCAAAACTTGTATCTTCTATTCTGTTAGTCACTAGGTAAATATAATATAAATCACAAAGCCAGAAAGCACACCCAAAAGTCTTAGGGTCCTAAGAATACTAACTTGAAAATTCCCTTAAAATTCTCAAGAGTGGGGAGGAGGGGTTAGAGGGAAAAATCTATACTACATTTCTGAAAAGCCGGAAAATGTTTTTCCTTACCCACCAGTGGTTAGTGCCTCCCACCATTATTTTTAATACATTGTTCATTTATTTATTTGCTTGCCTTCTGGCTCCCTCATCCTCAAATAGAATGTATTCCCTCTTTGAGGGAAGATGTTATATGTTCTCTTCTTTGTATCTCCAGTTTCTAGCATAGTTCTTGGCACATAGTAGGCACTTAATATTTCTTGCTTACACAATTACTAACATTAATCTCTCCTATCACAATTTCCAGCCATTACCTTCTTGAAACAAAGAGACTTGACTGATTTGTCTTATTTCCTATGTAATGATAAAAGACCATTGTTAACCCTCCTACAGTCTATTTCTTGTTTCTACTTTCGTCAGAATACAGCTAGTCTGATTTTAGACTTACCTCAAATAATTTTCCAAAACTTTAATCATTTTTACTTCTCTCTCTTGGCAGTTCCCCAAATCTTCCACATCACATAATTAAAACAAGACAGCCTGAATTATACTCCCAGTACAGATGAGGAAACCTGAACAGAATTTTCTGTTTTCTAGAATATAAGTAATATATTCATAAGTGTGGTATTTATGCTAAAGAACAGTTCCAGTCATAGGGGAAAGGTCCTAGGTTTTAATGTTTTAATATGATACTACAGTGGCCAATACACACACACACACACACACACACACACACACAGGTTTTGTAATATGGATCTGGAAACTTCAAGCCCTTCACTTTTGTGTCTCTGATGTTAAAGGAGGAAATAAAAGAGTATTCCCTATGAGTTTCCTGATTTATGTCTATATTGACAATATTTAACTCAATACCAACACCCAATCATGGTGAAAATAGTTATTGTGTATATCTCATTCTAAGGCCTTGCCCACCTGAAATCTGTCTCTTTGTCCTGGAAGCTGCTCTCTTTATTGGCATGGTTAGGATAAATATTTCTTCAGTGGTCCCTAACCATGCTCCCTCCACTCCTATCTGCACTGCTCTATGCCCTAATAAGTAATCTTGGCCTTTTCCCACTACCCTTTCCAACTTCTCTTTATGTTTTCTGTTCCCCTATTGGAATTAAAACTCCTTGAAAGTATGCCCTCTTTTTTTTAACTCTTTTTTTTTTTTTAACTCTGTTATCAGAGCTTACAGTGTCTAGTACATAGTATGTGTTCAATAGATCCTTTATCTATCTATAATGTAAAAAATGTTTTTCCAACTTTCAAATACCATATAAATGTCAATTAAAATTTCTTATTACTTCCAAAATACCCAACTCTTTGTTCTTTTGCCTTTTTTTCCCAAAAAATTCCAGAAAATGTGTTTTCCTATCAAAATTTCCTTATTGGGAAGCTCAAATCCGATTCAATAAATATTTATTGAAGTCTGACTATAGAGAGTTTTAGCTAATTCAGAGAGATCTCTTTCCTCTTTCCTCTTTTCCTCTTGGAAGATGATAATCTCAATAGTCAATTAAATTCATAAAGATATCTATTGAATACTGATGCTGAACAAGAAACTATGGTAGACATTGACAATCAAAAGAAAAAAAAATAAAGAACCCGTGCTCAAAGAACTTAGATTTTCAGTAGAAAAGTCATAATTTAGATGCATTCATATGGCATATTAGAGAAAGCACCAGTCCTGAAGCAAGAACTTATTAAGTATTTATTTATTAAGAATTTAAGAATGGGGCAGCTAGGTGATACAGTGGATAGAGCACCAGCCCTAAAGTCAGGAGGACCTGAGTTCAAATTTGGCCTCAGCCACTTAACACTTCCTAGCTGTATGACCCTGGACAAGTCACTTGGCTTCAATTGCCTCAGCAAAAAAAAACAAAAAAAACATATATATATATATATATATATATATATATATATATATATATATATATATATATATATATATATAAAATGTGTCAGAAACTTTATTAAATGATTTAGAAATATTGTTTCATTTGATTTTATAATATTTTCCGGAAGTAGCTATTATTATTATCCTAATTTTACAGTTGAGGAAACTGAGGCAAACAAGTTAAATGACTTCCCCAGGGTCACAGAGTTAGTGTTTGATGTTGGATTTGTAGTCAGGTTTTCCTGAATTAGAGCTCTATTCCCTCTATTCTAATTGCTTTTAAGTGTTTTCCATTTACATTTTGATTGCCTTTTGATGACCCTTCTAATTCTCAGATTCTTGCTGTTTGCAGTAGCCATCCTCTCATTCACTATCAAGGATTTCGTCTGCCTTCCCTACAATTAAATTAAAACGCTTATCAGGTTTGGAATCATTTAGCTGTAATTAAGTCACTTGCCCCATTAAATAATTTTTGCCTTATGAACATTTAGATGTGCACTCTTACAAACTGTGATAATTCATAATATAATTGGAATGTTTCTCTTTTGGAAAATAGAAAAGGAAAACTAATGCTGTAATTCATACTTTGTTCCCTTTTATAGTATTTTGTCAGGTTTCTGACCTCTGAAGATTTCATTTAATCTGCTATAATAGGACACAATTCATTCCTATTGTCATTCTTATGATTTGTTAGAATATCATAATTATTTTCAATTTCAATTATTACATACTAAGAAAATTATTTCCTTTTATTCAAATTTTTCTTACAATGTTTCTAAATGCTTTTTCTTCAGGAAAAAAAAAAGAAATATCAATTCTCTGTCCCAAGATGATGAACTATTTCCAAGAAGGTTCATTTAATAAAAACAACAAACTGTTCTCAATAAAAATGAATGAAGAACCAGTGGAGATAACTTAAGAAATGACCTCCTCCATAAACCTTAAACTGAACATTTCAGAGCTTTTGAAAGCTTGGTTAGGCTTTTTTTCTGTTTGTTTTCTTTTCCATTTTCATGCTCCCATGCACATCCAACTGGACTTGAGAAAGATGTTCTAATATATTAAAGGAATACTTGGTTTCATATTTTCAACATGATTACAGATTCTCAGGGACAGATTAGGATAAATACATGAATGTAGGCTGCATTATCTGAATTCATTCTCTGAACATTAAAAAACTTACCCAACACTGGGTTCTTTTTTATTATTATTATTATAGCTTTTTATTTACAAGATATATGCATAGGTAATTTTTCAGCATTGATAATTGCAAAACCTTGTGTTCCAACTTTTCTCCTCCTTCCCTCTACCCCTTCCCCCAGATAGCAGGTTGACCAATACATGTTAAATATTTTAAAGTATAAGGTAAATACAACATATGTATACATGAACAGTTATTTTGCTGTACAAAAAGAATTGGACTTTGAAATAGTGTACAATTAGCCTGTGAAGGAAATAAAAAATGCAGGCGGACCAAAATAGAGGGATTAGGAATTCTATGTAGTAATTCGTAGTCATCTCCCAGAGTTCTTCCATTGGGCAACACCAGGTTCTTAATTTCCAAAATTTTGACTTTTTTGACTTGGCATAAACATTTCCTATGAATACTTCTTTTATCTCTATCTTCTTTTTCTTTTTCTTCTCTGTCTCTGTCTCTGTCTCTCTTCTCTTCTCTTCTCTTCTCTTCTCTTCTCTTCTCTTCTCTTCTCTCTCTTCTCTTCTCTTCTCTTCTCTTCTCTTCTCTTCTCTCTCTCTCTCTCTCTCTCTCTCTCTCTCTCTCTCTCTCTCTCTCTCTCTCTCTCCCCACACACCTACTGCTTGATAAGATCTTCTTATTTTCTTCTGATTGTTTTCTTTATCATTACCTTTTATCTGTTGAAAAAGCAACATTGGAATCATGCAGGTTTTTTATTAATTTTTTTTAAAATCTCTCAAAAGAATCTTTCCATTTTTTCTTCTCATTGTTTTGTTTATTTTCAACTCTCATCTCTTAAAAGGCTAAAAGTGGAACAAGGAACTCTAGAAATCCTACTACACAAAAATATTAGTTTACATATTACTGGAAGTGATAAATATGAAGAATACTTAGTATTTCCACTTTTTCTTTTTAAAAAGACTTATTCCAATGCTTATATGTAAGAATTATGCAATTGAAGTAGCAGTGGACCTATAATCATTATTTAAGTCTCAGCTGCCAGAAAGTAATTAGCTTATATAACTAGTTACAGAACTGGGGGAAAAAGTACTCTTTACTCTTGGCATTCCTAGAAGATATCATCTTTGCTCAACCTCCCCCAGATGCAACTTTTATATTGCAATTAAACTGGATTACCTGAAATTTTCTTTTGCCAGTGCTTATTTTTATGAGTCATGTCAGACTGACTTCTGCCTAAAAGTTGTATGGGTGGTTAAAGATAATTTTTGATATTTAAAAAAGAGAGAAAGAAAGAAAGAAAGAAAGAAAGAAAGAAAGAAAGAAAGAAAGAAAGAAAGAAAGAAAGAAAGAAAGAAAGAAAGAAAGAAAGAAAGAAAGAGAGAGAGAGAGAGAGAGAGGGAGGGAGGGAGGGAGGGAGGGAGGGAGGGAGAGAGGGAGGGAGGGAGGAAGGAAGGAAGGAAGGAAGGAAGGAAGGAAGAAAGAAAGAAAGAAAGAAAGAAAGAAAGAAAGAAAGAAAGAAAGAAAGAAAGAAAGAAAGAAAGAAAGAAAGAAAAGAAAGAAAGAAAGAAAGAAAGAAAGAGAGAGAGAGAGAGGGAGGGAGGGAGGGAGGGAGGGAGGGAGGGAGGGAGGGAGGGAGGGAGGGAGGAAGGAAGGAAGGAAGGAAGGAAGGAAGGAAGAAAGAAAGAAAGAAAGAAAGAAAGAAAGAAAGAAAGAAAGAAAGAAAGAAAGAAAGAAAGAAAGAAAGAAAGAAAGAAAGGAAAGAAGGAAGGAAGAAAGAAAGAAAGAAAGAAAGAAAGAAAGAAAGAAAGAAAGAAAGAAAGAAAGAAAGAAAGAAAGAAAGAAAGAAAGAAAGGAAGGAAGGAAGGAAGGAAGGAAGGAAGGAAGGAAGGAAGGAAGGAAGAAAGAAAGAAAGAAAGAAAGGAAGGAAGGAAGGAAGAAAGAAAGAAAGAAAGAAAGAAAGAAAGAAAGAAAGAAAGAAAGAAAGAAAGAAAGAAAGAAAGAAAGAAAGAAAGAAAGAAAGAAAAAAGGAAAGAAAGAAAGAAAGAAAGAAAGAAAGAAAGAAAGAAAGAAAGAAAGAAAGAAAGAAAGAAAGAAAGAAAGAAAGAAAGAAAGAAAGAAGGAAAGAAAGAAGGAAAGAAAGAAGGAAAGAAAGAAAGAAAGAAGGAAAGAAAGAAAGAAAGAAAGAAAGAAAGAAGGAAAGAAAGAAAGAAAGAAAGAAAGAAAGAAAGAAAGAAAGAAAGAGAAAGAAAGGGAGGGAGGGAGGGAAGAAGGAAGGAAGGAAGGAAGGAAGGAAGGAAGGAAGGAAGGAAGGAAGGAAGGAAGAAAGAAAGAAAGAAAGAAAGAAAGAAAGAAAGAAAGAAAGAAAGAAAGAAAGAACGAAAGAAAGAAAGAAAGAAAGGAAGAAAGAAAGAAGAAAGAAGAAAGAAAGAAAGAAAGAAAGAAAGAAAGAAAGAAAGAAAGAAGAAAGAAAGAAAGAAAGAAAGAAAGAAAGAAAGAAAGAAAGAAGAAAGAAAGAAAGAGAGAGGAGAGAGAAACAGAGAAAAAAGAGAGAAGAGAGAGGGAAGGAGGGAAGAAGGGAGGGAGGGAGGGAAGAAGGAAGGAAGGAAGGAAGGAAGGAAGGAAGGAAGGAAGGAGGAAAGGAAGGAAGGAAGGAAGGAAGGAAGGAAGGAAGGAAGGAAGGAAGGAAGGAAGGAAGGAAGGAACGGAGGGAGGGAGGGAGGGAGGGAGGAAGGAAGGAAGGAAGGAAGGAAGGAAGAAAGGAAGGAAGGTTTTCCATATTTTTCTAAATAAACAAACTCATCATTTCCCATACCACAACCTCAACCTTATACCGTGTAAATGTCTAGTTATTTTAAATATTATAAAACAATATTGATTAATAGGGTACATGGCTGACATATTATGCAGTTTTCCTATTTTTTTTTTTTTTTTTTTTTTTTTGCTTTTGATTGAGCTGTTTTAGTTCTATTTTGTCTAAACTCATAAACCTGGCTTTTTTGGGGGGGGTTGTTTGTTTTTTAACCTAATAAATTTTACCCCTGATTGTTATTATGTTTGTTATATTTCCTATGCCTCCTGGTTCTTCTGCTTTACTTCTACCTGTTACCCTTCCTTTCTGTTATTTAAACTACTTCCCCATCCCTCCCTTTTCTTCTTCTTCCCTATCCCCTTACCATATTTTTTCTCTCTGATTATAGAAGACATTCATACCCTTCTAAATATATGTACCATTCCCTCTTTAACTCATTCCTGATGAGTGTAGGTCCCAAAACTACCATCCCTCCTCCCTCACCTAATTTCTCTGTGTTTTCTATATAGTTTTTTTTTTAGAATCACATCATACTAGCTCTACCTCAAATATTATTTCAAATTACCCAATTACTAAATTACTAATGACAGTTTTAGACACAGTCTACATTTCCATATATAAACCATAAACTATCCTTATTGAGCCTCTTGGAATTACTTTTTGATGTTTACCTGATATTTCTCTTTAATCTTTTATGACATATTTTCTATTTAGTTCTGATCTTTTTACCACAAAATCCTGAAATTTTGGTAATTCATTAAATATCCATTTTTTGTTATTGTTGTTCAGGTTTATGCTTAACTTTGCTGAGTATGATATTTTCTACTGTCACCCCTTTTCTTTTGTTCTTCATTATATAGTGTTGCAAGACCTGCACTCTTTTAATGTAGATGCTTCTAGGTCTTATGTAATTGTAATTGTGGCTCTTCCATATTTGAATTATTTTTTCTTGTTGCTCATAATATTTTCTCCTTGACCTGAAGGTTCAGAATTTGGCTATGATCTTCCTGGAGGTTTTCCTTGTAACATGTTTCAGGTGGTGATAGGTAGATTTTTACAATTTCTACTCTCTCCTCTTATCCTAACACTCTGGGACAGTTTTCTTTTATTATTTCTTGTATCAAGATTCTTTTTTGATTATATCTTTCAGATAGTTCTATTATTCTTATCTTTCCTCTTTTTGGTCTATTCTCCAGGTAAATTTTCTTTCTTGTGAAATCTCACATTCTCTTCTATTTATTTTTTCATTCTTTATGTTTTGTTTTATTATTTCTTATGCTCTTATAACATCACTGAATTCCTCTTGCCTAATTGTAATTTTCAAGGAGTCATTTTATTTAATATTCTGGATCTCCTTTTTTGATTGATTGACTTTATTTTCATAATCTTTTGTTTTTCTTGGATGTTTCTTAATTTTTTGAAAGTTTTTCCTCAATCACTTGGAACAGAAGGTTTTGCAATGGTCAATGCTGAAAAATTACTCATGCATATATCTTGTAAATAAAAAGCTATAATAAAGCTTTGCCTCATCTCTCTCATTTTATTTGTAGTTTTTGTTTTTGTTTTTGTTTTTTTTTTAGTTCTTCCATGAATTCTTTTTGAACTAATGACCATTTTGGCATTACTCTTTAGAGTAAGAGAGGCTTTTTAAATTTCAGGATTCTGCTCTGAAGATCTTTCCTAGTTTTCTCTATTCCTATAATAACTTTCTATGATTGGATTCTTTCTTCTTTGACTGATTTTTTTCATTTATTGCAGTTTGTAAGTATAATAAGTATAATTATTTCTAGTCTATTACCCTTTTTACCTACAGTGAGACAGTGAAAGCTCATATGATTAAAAAAAATGAAAAAATAAATCTCATAGTGAAAAATATTTTAAAGAAGAATAATAGAAGGAAGATTTTAAAGATATTTTAAGCTCTGGAGCTCTAGCCTCAGATCCTTCTTCAGTTCTCCCCTGTGGCCTAGAGCCCCAAACCAAGAAATTAATCCTCCTATTAAGTGCCCACAGCCAGCACAATCCCACACCACTGCTTCTGCCTTCACTGGGAATATTCTGGTTCCTTCTCTCCCTGGGCATTATATGGACAGCACAGCTGGCCTTGGCCTTCTTTATCAGCACAGGTTTCCTCAGTCTTTCTTGAGAGTCTGCACACTACCCAGGAAGTGAAAATACCTGTGGCTAGGGCTGAGGCTACCTCTCCATTTATCTAGCCCTAAAGTTTCTGCTTGAGTTATTTATACTTCACATTGTCCTGATATATTTCTTTTGAGCTTCTATGCTTCTCCTAAAAAATCCTTGTTCTGTCCCAATTCTTGTTCGTTTTACAGCTCTATATTGTCCCTGAGTATTTAATATTGTTTTGGGGGAATTTGTGGACACCTAGCAACTTTCTAATCTACTCTTCCATCTTCCCAGAGTTCTCCAAGGTTCTTAAATTTTATTTTCTGTTTATAGAATTTACAAAATACTCATGCATAAGTAGCTGATACTTTTATTTGGAAAAAAACACTAGAAGATAAAGAGGTAAAAGAGGGGGAAGAGAAAAAAAGAACAAGATAGAAATAGAAGAGAATAAAAAATAGGAAGAAAGAAAAAAAGCCTTGTGAGAGATAGATGTGGAATCTAATGAAAAGAAGGAAGAGAAAAAAGGGAAGAGCAAGAAGAGAATGAAGAATAGCCAAAGGAAAAAATATTTATGCAAAGTTGAGAAGTCATTTATTAAGCATCAATTCATATGAAGCAAAAAGCAAAAGAGTATCAAGGTCTAATACTTTTAGAGGAAAAAAAGCAATAAATTCAGCTGTCAATCATTTGGGGAAAAAAAAGAAAATTGCTTTACTTGCACTGGGAATATAGGAAGAGAAGAAAGTGAGATAAAGGAAGGACAAAAAAGATTAAGAAGCCTTTAAATCTGCCTTCATATTATTCTTCTTTAAAATACTTTTCACTATGAGATTATTTCTTCACTTTTTATCATGTGAGCTTTCATTGTCCCTTTGTAGGCCATATATATCAAAATGTATTCATATTTTAGTATATGACGTATAGAAATTATGATATCCTAAATACCAAAATAACTTGCATAGTAGATTTAGCATAATACCCTGATTATGGGTCCCTTAAAATCTATTTTGACTTAATAGAAAACTAATTACATAACAATGCTACCAAATAGTGTGGTTTCCTAAAAGAATTTTAGTTTGACTCTTGCATCAGACACTAAATCTGTGATCTTAGTCAAGTTATTTAATATCTCTGTCATAACTTTCTTATCTGTAATGTGAGGAGATTAGAATAGATGAATTCTAAAGTCTCTTCCACTCTAATCTATTAACCCAAGTCATTGAAGAAATATAGTTCATCTATTTTAATTTAAATCTTGGTCCTAAAAATACATGGTGGCTCCATTCTGATGTTAGAATGAGGATTTATTTCTTCATTTCCTCTCCAAAAATTGCATTGTTAGAAGGAATGAGTGCCAAAACATTGTTACAAAAAGCTAAGCTTCTTGACTGGATTCCAAATGAACTAATATGAATAGTTTAAACCAAAGTATCTTTAACAGAACACATTAGGATGTGGCCAGTAGAAAACTGGGCTTGGATTCAGGAACACCTGGGTTTAAAATCCATCTCTAAAACTAGCTTGTGGTTTTTAGCAAGTCACTTAATTATTTCTCAGTCTCAGTTTCTTCCTATATAAAATGGGACTAGTAATATTACCTTACAAAATTGATGTAAAGGTCAAGACTGATACCATCGGCTAAACAAACAAACAAACAAAAAACAACCTTTTTATACTAATGCTGACATTTATTATTATTATTATTACCTCAAACAACTTCCCAGGTCTTATCTAATAAGACATAGTATAAGAAATTTAGGTCTAGAGGCCCCTGAGTCCAACCTCCTCAATTTATTGAAGAAATTGAGACCCCAAGAAATTTTAATGACTTGCTTAGTGTCACAAATCTATTAAGTGTCTTGGACAAGGTACAAGCTATAGTTCGAAGCTACTACTCTAAGCCATGCATTCTAACACTAGTAATTTTCTTTATATTATAAGACTTAGCTGCGTGCTTATTAATGGTGGAGAACATTATGATTTGCCAGAGGGAATTCGTGTACTGGGAATTCCCCATACTTCATTTATCTAAAGTAGATATCTTACATAATTAAATTCACTTATTCATTTGATTTATTAGAAAAAAAATGATGTGAAGAATCATGATAGAGTACTAATTGGGCTTCAATGCCCTGAGAAACAAAAGAGGGGAGTCCATATCCCAAGGAAAAGGAAATAATTATTTATATCACATCTACTATATTCCAGGACCTATACTGAGCATTTTACAAAGATTATCTCATTTTATCTTCACAAAAATATAAAATTAGATGTTGTTATTATTCTTATTTTACAGAGATTAAGTGACTTTTCCAGGGTCACACAGCTAGTGGCCAGATTTCAGTTCAGTTCTTCCTTCCTCTAGTTCCCAAAATGATTCTTGCTTTATTTGTGGTCACTGGATGAAACCAGGCAGAAAATAAACTTTTCTAGTTGTACATCCAGGCTTTTTAGTCTCTTATTTGTAGATAATAGTTCTGAATATTGACACATTGGTTATATCTATCATATACTTTTAATTTCATTTCATTTTTATAAATGGATGTTTGAATATTTTACTTATCCACAATAATGTAAAAAAACAGAAAAGAATTTCCCTCCACTCTTTACTGAATCTTTTGGTGATAGCCAGATAACGGACTATTCATTTTAACCTCTACCAAAACCCTGTCTCCTTATTCCTTCACTGACCACATTTAACCAGCATTTTAACCGGTGTCAATTCTTTGTGACCTCCAGTGGGTTGAGAGTGTGAAGACTTTGGCAGGTTCATTTACACAGTAATGAGTTCTGTCTACTAGCCTGCTAGAGACTGATTGAGAGAAAGAGATTACCTTCCTCCACTGCCTATTAAATGTGATTGACAAGCCTATATGATACATGTCTGCTTTAACAGCCCTCTTCTCCTCCCCTAGAAATATTGCAGAAGCACAAAGAATTCTTGTAGTTAAATGCAGTCAAAAAGATTGCTTCTCGATTTTCAAATATCTCAGCATCATGTTTTCCCTTCCTATGGCATACAAATATTAGGGAGATGCTGAGAGAAGAAGATGGCATTTTTCTTTTAACTGGGTGTGAGAGTGAATACTTTCAGACCTTTTGTCCTTGCCTTTAAAAGAAAAATACAAAAAGAGCCTCATTTGCAAGTCTCATTCAAGTCCCAAATACCAAGAACAAAGTCACAGATGTGCTCATTCAATGTCCTTCATCACTGTTGTTGGTCCCATCAGCCCTTTTACATAGGTACTTATTGTAGCTTTTAGAATTATTTTAGATTCCCTTTCCCACCTCCCCATCCCACATTTTGTAGTGGATCTAAAGCTGTATAATAAAGCCAGATTAAATTGGCCTGTCTTTGACACTTATTCTCTGTGTGATTAGGACAAATTTATTTAACCATTCAATCAGCTAATCAACTGTCAAAGACTATGCATATTGCATGATCCTCATCCAGGTCTTCCCTTTATCAATGGAATCTTTAATCCAATACAAATCACTATGATTTTTATAACATCTCTAAATTTTATTTACTGACTTTTGAAAGTTAATTTGTTTTTTTCCCCCTCTGAATTGTCTTCTAGTTCCCTTGCATAGCCCATTCAATCTTCAACCAAAATTATATGATAATAAAACTCTATGTAGAGCAAGGAAAAATAAAGTTTTATCTGTGCATATAATCTGATCTTGTCTTGATGTCAGGATCAGCAGATGTACTGTTCTCAAGACTTTAAAACAAAACACATTTCCCTGGCTATCATTGAAAGAGATCATCTTTGACCAATCTCTGCTTTCTGCAGTCTTTTAAAACAATTAAATCACATATACAATGCATTACTACCTGTATATCCTCCTGCCAGAGTCCATTTTTAAAGAGTCATGTGTGACTGAATCCTGGCTTCATTGTGAGAATAGATGGGCAAGCCTAATTGAAATTCTAACGATGCAGTGAAGTATGACCAGATTTTTTCCACTGGTTAGCTGTTTGAATTACAGTTCTGTTTATACTTTCTTGGGCTTAATACATCATCTCAGACTTGACTAGGATTTTCTCTTAAAATTCTATGCATTATAACCTTTCTGGTGCTAAGTTCAATTGATTATATGGAGAAAAGCAAGAAGGTCAATTTGTATGGTCCATAGAATACAGAAAGGTACAAAATGTATAATAAGCCTGGAAAAGTAGGATGGAGTTACACTTTGAGGGCTTTTGAATGTCAAATAGAAAAGATGTGTTTGATCCTGAAGATCAAGGAGGTTCTAGAGGTTACTGAGAAGATGAATAAATTAGCAAGACTCATGGGAAATATGTTAGGATCAAATCATAGATTTAGAGATCATCTGGCCTAATTCATTATTCAGAAGAAAAAAAAAATGAGTCCCAGAGAGATAGGTAGTTTCACCAATATTATATAGATAGCATACAGCATAACTGGGATTTGAATTGAAGACAAATGTCTTCCTTCGACAACAAAATGGAACAAAACCCCAAATCATGCATTCTTTTCAAGGACTTTGTAAAATGTTAGGAGCTTTGTCTAAATAGTATACACTAAAAAGCTTTTTATGTTCTCAAAATCCAGATATTCTATATCAGATGTTATAGAATCTAGGTCACATTGGTAACATTTGGTCTATTTCTTTAAACTTTTAGTGGCTGAGAATGGTTAATAGTTCCTTGATTAAATGTGCATCTCCACTCCAAATATTCATACAGATTATTTGACCTTCCAAGCTCATATTGGTCTGATCAGTCATAATGAGATACAGTATTTTGGTCCTCTTTGAGATAGACTTGTGCTTACTATGTTGATATAAATACCTAAATATTCCATTTCATAAACTTGGGAAATAAAGGGTAGATATCAAAATACGAAATATATCTTAAACCAAGACATTTACACACTAAACAATGACAGTTCACTAGATTCCCCCAGAATATGATGCACTGATTATTCAGGAATGATATAATAATGATAAGGCAGTGATAGGCTATCACTTGTCACCTCTGGCAATGGGGTTGCTTTTAGGAATTCTCCTTATTAATAACACTCTTCCTCCAAATTAAAGATCACTGTGCTAAAGGATGCAAGATGAATGCTAGCTGGGATGCTTTAGGTCTTATAATCTAATTTTACTCACAGTGGAGCAGGAAATTGATTAATAGCCACAAAATTCACGTGTGATTTGAAAGCATGGAAAGTAATTACCTCACCTATTACATAAAGACTAAAACATTCATGATAGACAGCTCATGGGGAAATACATAATTTCTATTATTGATTATGAAAATGAAAAAAGCTGCTTTCATACAAGAAAAGAACTGACTTTCACATTGAAAAGGGTAACTTATTTTTCTTATATTTCATGGTCAAAGAAAACCATTGTTTTCATCATATACATCTTTAGAATTTTTTTTCCACTGACAAAGGGATCATAAGATCAGAGATCCAGAGCTGAAAAACAGACTTTATAGGTCACCTGGTCCAACCCTCATATTTTGTAGGTGAGAAAATTGCAGACTAGAGAACTTGAATAAATGGACCAAAGGCACATAAATAGAAAAAAAAAAAGTAAAGCTATTCATTCCTTTATGTTATATGGATTGTTCAGTATGCATTGTTGGTATGAGAAAGAGACAGAGTCAAAGATCTACAGAAACTGAGACACACAAAGTAACACAGAAAGGAAGGAAGGAAGGAAGGAAGGAAGGAAGGAAGGAAGGAAGGAAGGAAGGAAGGAAGGAAGGAAGGAAGGAAGGAAGGAAGGAAGGAAGGAAGGAAGGAAGGAAGGAAGGAAGGAAGGAAGGAAGAAAGAACAGAGGGAGGGACGGAGAAAGGAAGAAAGAAAGGAAGGAAGGAGGGAGGGAGGGAGAAAGGAAGAGAGAGAGAAAGAAAAAGAAAGAAAGAAAGAGAGAAAGAAAAGAACAAAGGAGCAAAAAAAGGAGGAAGGAAAAAGGCTTAAACATTAAAATCTCATGGTGAATTTTAATTTTAGGTCTATGATTTTTTTCTTCAACCACATGAATAAATCAAAGGTAGTTATTTGCATAAGTATTATCTTCTTTCCCTTCCCTCAGTTGAATATAAGATCTTTGGGGGATGAGATAATTTTTTATTTTGTCTTTGAATCTCCAGTCTTTAATATGGAATAGACACTTAAATGTTTGTTGAATTTTCCTGTCTATGGCTACTATTGGGAAAGCAAAATATTATAGTAGATAAAGCTATAGGCCTGAACTCATTTTCCTCAAATACTTAGTAGCTGGCCTGGACATGTCATTGAATTCTGTTTGCCTTGGTTTCCTTATCTATAAAATGAAAATGAGAAGGAAATGACAATTTTTCACTCCAGTATCTTTGTTAGAAAAAAAAAAAAAGCCCAAGGGGGGTCACCAAGAGCTAGACACAACTGAATTGACTGAACAATAACAAAATGTCTTTTACCATCCTGAATGCAACTGATTTGGTCTGATCTTGGACAATAAGCAAAGTTGAATGTGACTAGTTCTTATAAGGGAGAGCATCTAGGAACACCAGAACCAGTGAGCTTTTCCTTGCAAGAAAGCATGGTCCAATGAAAAGAACACTGTCATTAGAAAAGAGTACTACATTCAGATCTGGTCTTTCATGTGTGACTTGGGAAAAGTTACTTAACTCAATTTATTTTCTGTAAAAGGAGATGTTTGAACTAGATGGGTTCTGCATTCCTTGTTGGATGAGCACTTATTTATGATAGTAATTATTATACAGAAAGTTCTATTTTTTAAGGGGTTACTTTTTTATGGCTCCTAGGTTGCATAGTACATATGATATTGGAAGTTCTAAGTTCAAATTCTGTCTCAGTTATTTACTACCTGTGTGGTCTTAGGCAAGTTACTTACCCTTTTTCAAATTCTGTTTCCTTAATTCTATGAAAGTAACATTTATCTCACAAGATTATTATGAGAAAGAAAGAATTTATGTAAAGTACTTTTAAGTGCTAGATATTACTTCTATGCAGTAGGTTAACTGTTGAATGAACAAATAAATGAAGTAAAAATTTTTATCCTCATAAATAATAGTAAAATTTTAAAATGTTCTAATTGAATTCAAACAAAAAATTCAAACACAATTTTAAAAAATTGAATTCAAACAAAAGTCAAACAAAATTTAAGTGCACTAATTACCCCATTTTGAAGACCAGTTCATGGGATGAATAATGGATTCTTCATTACATTAACAAAAATATTCTGTGAAATAATAAATTCATTGAAATATCAAAGTTTATTATAAAAATTAGTCAATAAATTATTACCTCATTTCCTTATCCTTTTATGGTTGAAAAGATTGAATTATTAATGATTACTCCAAGTCATAAGAATCAGAATCTAAATATATAATCCAAAATATCTTGAATAATATTTTAAAGCTGTATTTTCAGTCATTTGATGGAAATAACACTGATCACTATAATAATTAGTAAGAAACAACCAGAAACAGGGAGAAATAATTTTCCCTTTGTTCCTAGCATCTAAAATTCTATGACAGTACAAGTGCAAAGAGACATAGTTTCACAGCTCTTCAAATATATTTAAAAATTGCCCATGTTTGGGAAGAAAATTATTAGAATTGGAGATTGGAATGTGGTTCTGGTTTGTAGCAGAGAAAAACAATTAAAATTGTGAGTTGTCAGAATTAGTTTTTATTGCAAAAGATAGTTATTTGTGAATTTAAGTATGATCCAAAGGTTTGAATATAGGTGTTATTGTTTGCAACAAATAGAATAATTTCAAAAGTAATTTGTTTCTTCTGGCTCTTCAGAACAGATAATGTCTCACATAAAGTATATATGTGGAGAGACAGTTCTAAACTCTAATGGACTCAATAGTTCTTTATAATTATAAGGTTCCCCAAATAACACTCTGCTAATTGTGAAAGAAGTTATTCCATTGCAAGATGATAAACATACAAGGTCTCTGATAAACCATATTAACAATTTCTACCCTTTATCAAAGGAGATATGAAAAAGGTTGATTTAATTAATCTAGTTTTGAACTAATACACACACAATTCTAAAATGGTTAGGTGATCTCTTCAATATTTTCATACCCTCTGATGTTACAAATTGAAAAATATTCATACATCTTCATCAAACTGTGACTCTTGACCATGCTAACCATGAATGTGAGATCTACTGATATTTGAAGTCACTTTTAAAAATACTCAATTAAATTTTGATTTTTAATTTGACAGATTTAAATTTATATCATCTCTTTTTAATTCATGGTATTATGTAAAATCTGTCCAAATTAAAAACAATTATGCCCATACCACATATATGCCAAAAACTGATGTATGTTAGATTCATATATAATCAGTTATCTGAAATAAAAGAACATATAAAGGATAATTTTATTAATGTTGGATCACCAAAGACCAAATTTTAACCAAAATAAATTTAAGCTATTAACCACATATATTCATGATATGCCAGATTTTCAAACCTAATAGAATAGAATAGTAAAAAAAAAATTAGTTCATTGAAATGTGTTTTTAACTCACAAAGGTGTACTAAATATTTTTACTTATATTGCTAACTTTTAACTTTAATTTTATAAAATGTGTAATTGTATTAAAAACATATATATATATATTTAAATATATAAATATATGTAATAGTAGATATGATTACATACATATATATGTATATATATGACATATATATATATATATATATATATATATATATATATATATATATATATATATATACATATACATAATATTGTATTTTGAAGCATTAAAGGGTAAGGTCAAAGTTAGAACAAACCAGAAAGGATCAGTGAGAATAAATCATTCTTTAATAGAGCAACTTCATTTTACCTGTATTATTCATTTCCAAACAAATAATAAATGACATAGTGAAATCCCCAAGATACAATGACTCTTCTTTGAATTTTAATGCTTAATATTCAAAATGGGAGAAATATTTAACAATGGGGTAGCTTAGAATTTGAGAGAGACAGACAGAAAGACAGAGATAGGGAGACAGAGAGACAAAGAGACAGAGACTTAGTATACAAGTTTACAGCAATTATAGCAATTTTTCTCCTAGAACTTCTTTTTTCCCACTTTTTAATTGTCACTTATCATTTATATTTGTTTATTTAACAAGTAAGTGTAAGTATTTTTCAGTTTAAAATTAATGGTGATAAATGATCTCTGTTTGCCTCACTCAATCTCAACTTGATGAAAAATGCATTTCTCTTTTCCTTTGGTTTCTTGTAATAACCTGACTATTGAGAATTCACCTTGGCCATTTAGCATTCATCCAAACTCTATTCCTTTTCCGAGGAAAAGAGATATAAAAGTTATGAATCATTCAGCATGTCAACCATATGTGAATTCTACAATGCTTCAAGCATATGTTATTTGTATCCTGCTTTCTGATTTTCTGATTGACAGTATCACTTTATGGGTGACTGAGCTTATTTCCTGCAGTTTAAGATTGATAGGACTTTAGCAAAGCCCATTCACTACTATCTAATATATGGCTTCTCCAATGACAGTAAGAATGAAAACTGACATACAAACTCTTTGAATTTCAATGGTTATAAAATTTTAAGCAAGCTTTAATCTTATGCAAATAGCAATAAAAATTAACATTGGAATTATTGGGGTATAACAGGAAGAAAGAAATTAGAAACTCATCAATCATGATGTCAAGAAATTAGAATGAATATTAAGTCATTTTCATATTTGAATTGTAAACATAAGCATTATGTTTTATTAGAAGATAAATTTCTAACTTTTTATTCATTTTTATTCATTCTGAAATAAATCAAGTCCGTAATGCCAAATTTAAATTTTGTACTTTTCACAGGAAAATTATCAGAGCTTAACCCCTGGAGGTAATTTGGGATGACAAGATATTTCACAAATAATTCATTTGACACAAACATATGCTTAGTTATATGCTAATATAACTGGTGAACCTATCTCTCACACACACATACATACACACAAATACACACACTCAAGCAAGGAGAAAATTAAATGGGATTTTGGAAAGGAATCCAAGTCCTTTTTTGCATTTTAACTGAAATCTACTATAAATATTTAAGTGGTTTATGTTGATTGTTAAGTAAACCAGAGAAATAACTAAAGTACAAAAAGAAAAATATCCCAACTAACCACAAAACTTAAATGAATAAAAAAATATATACATGCTATATGAACTGTAGTGTTTCCAAGTGCCAAGAGTTTAAAGACAGGACATGCTCTCTCTTTTTCAGACTAACTCAGGACTTTTGGAAAAATTTTCTAGATCTCTATTCTCACCAGAAAGAAATATATGTTCTGAAAGTAGGAAGTTATGTGAGGGACGGGGCAAAATCATATTGAGTTTATTTAGAGCTGAGAATGTTCTGAAAGTCATATTATCCATGACTCACTTTGCAGAAAAAGAAAATGACACTGATAAGTTAAAGGAATTGTCCACACTCCCACAACTAGGGTCTAAGCTAGAAATTTAACCTAGGTTCACCAGAAACTAAATTCAATGATCTAACTATTATGCCATAGTACTTCACAGAATTTGGAGTACCTCATCTAAATTCAAATACTACTTAATTGACCTTTTTTATTCCCCAGTTTCTTCATCTATGAAATGAAGAGATCATCTAAATCAATAATGTTAAATATCAACTGTACAGTACCATATTGTTCTAGTATAAAGGGATTGATTGGCTCAGGCTCTTTAAAATGCTGCCTCCACTTAAAGTAATAGACAAAATAATGTACTGTAATATCTTCACAAAATAAGAACACATCCTTTGTCTCATTCAATGAATCACTATCCTGCATGTGAAAATTTCTTGGTCAACTAAAACTTTGAAAACAACATGATTAAATGAGATTAGATTTTACAAAAACTATATTCTGATTGGTAAAGAAAATGTAGACATATCCTGTGAGTTTGTGCAAAACCATCAAATTGGTTCAGGATTGATCATTTGAATATCTGAAACTTAATAGTAGAATCTTTTCATATCAAACCCCTGAGAAGCTATCACTAGTCCTTATTCACAGTGTATTCCCCACCCATCTTGATTGTGGGCTTTAGAGTAGCTGAGTATTTGGACTATTTCATATGAATCCTAGCAATTTCTCTAGAACAAAGTGATTGGCAGTGCAGTTTATGTTGGAAACCAATGTTAAATTAGGCAGATTAAGATAAAGTATCTGAAAGGCTGTTAAAGTAAAAATTACAACAAACATAAGGAAAAATGGGTGAGGAAAGGAACTTCCAGTAACCAGGACCTCTCTAAGCTTGTGACAACTTTTCACTGTGTAGATGATGTATCATAGATTTAAGGGGGTTATAGGAAAGAAAGAGATGTTTTACCCACTGTTCTTATTGTTCCACCTTAAGGAATATAATAATAATAAATAATAATAATAATACCTAGCCTTTTAATATCTCTTAAAAATTTACCAAGTGCTTTACATGTTAGCTCATTTGATTCTTATAATAACCTCTGAAGAGAGATCCTATTTCTACACCTAATTTACAGATGAGGATATTGAGACACAGAGTGATCTAGTCAGGGCTACAACAGCTAGTAAGTTTCTGGGATACAAACTTAAGCCTTCCTAATGCCAAATTCCACAATCTATCCACTGTGTCTTAGCTGCTTAGGACACAACTTCACTGCTTCCTCTGTCAGTTAGATGCTTAAACTGATATCATCCAACCATCAGGTGGAAGTGGGAACACACTGGTGAAGGATCAGGTCTTAGAAAATTAATGAAATTGTTCCTCAATATCTAAGAACTATCTTTAGTACTTTGAGGGGAAGATGAGGGCCCTCTCCTAGCCTACCAATATGAAAAAGGGTTAGTTGAGTAGCTCCATTCATTATGCTGCAATAGAATGGAGATATTAATGTCTCTTACCTAAATTTATCTGATTTTCCAGATTTAGGGGGAAAAATAAAAACAAAAACTTACTTTGGTTTAGGCTATATTTCTCACTTTCTTAGTAATGCTATAACCCTTTTGCTCTATTACTCAAAAGTTCTAAACTCTTCTGTTTCCTACAAGCCAATATAGAGAAGCAACTCCCAAAAGTCATTACAGCCTTTTTTACTTACAGTCTTTTCTTTATGATTTTCTTTCTCTGTATTCTAAATGCAGATATCATCTTCTTCAATGATGTCTCTAACATCTATATATGTAGCTTTAATTTTTCTCCCTAACTCCAGTCCCACATCAACTCCCTGCTGGTCATCTCCACTTAGCTGTGTTATAGATATCTCAGAATACTCTATGTCCAAATACAAGTCAACTTCTTCCTAAATTTTCCTCAAACTCCAGCATTTTGTGTTTATTTTTAGGACACCACCATTCCTTATTAATGCAGATTTTATATTGCAAATTTATCCTTGCTTTTTTTTCTCTTCCTTTCCCTCCCCCAAAAATAACAACAAAAACAAAAAGCATTAAATGGTTCCAAGTCTTATTGATGCTAAACCCTATAATATTTCTTTTATCTATCCTCTTCTTTCAATTCACATGACCATTTCCATAATTCAAGTCCTCATCACCTCTTCCTGGACAATTACAAAAAAACCCTTTTAATTGGTTTTCCTGTGTGTAGTCTCTTTCATCTCATATCTTTCTTTGTGAAGCTACCAAAATAACCTTCGTAAAGTACAGTTCTGATTATATCATCCCCTCAGTCAAAAACCTTTCATGTTTCACTATTTCAGAATTTTCATTACAGCAGTAGAAGCCTTCCATGATCTGACCCCAAATACTCTTCCAGACATATTTCATATTATTTCTTTCTTTCTTTACTCTATCTTCTAGTTAAAATGACCCATTAAGAGTTTGAACTAAATATCTCCTCTCAAACTCTTTTCTTCCTTCATGGATCAAATCAGATGCTACTTTCTCCATGAAAATTTTCCTTATCCCTCCACCTCGTTGTCAGTTATTAGTGTTATTCTCACCTTACTTAGAATTGATTTATCTTTAGGTGTTAAAGTGTTCAGAAGCAGCTAAAGTTCTTTTTTGTTTTTTATTTTGTTTCCCCAGTGCCTAATACATGAACTGGCACAAAAATATGAATATTATAATACTATACTAACATAGTGATGTCATTTTGGTGCTCTTCAAGAATGAAGGACAACAACCAACCAACCAGTTCATAGACCAATATAAGAGTCACAGTAGGACTTAATCCACTGAAATTCAATTTCTGCTAACTCACCAAAGATTATATAGATTATCTGCAATGTATTATTGTAATTGCTGTTGTTTTGTTTTGAACTTGTAAAACCCTTGAATCATTTACTCATTGAGTAAATGAATGACTTGTATAGGATTTCTCAAAAAAAATATTCAGAATTTTAATTTGAATCTTGAATTTCTTGTGCCTATATCTGACCACATATAACATCTATTATTGCTTTCCATTTCCGTGAAGAAAAATACAAGCAATATCAGAGAGAACTTCAGTTCTAGCAGATTTAGAGAGAGCCTAAATTTGTGGTCAGCCTTATACAACAGGAAGTCAAAGAAAACTACTACTTCCTCGACTAGAGGAAGAGGGACAGGATATACATAAAAAATGACAAATTACTACTCTCACGCTTAGCCCAAGGAGGGTATTTGGCCTCAGCTTCATCCCACACATGTAAATCATTCATCTCTGTTCAAAATTCCCAGTTACCTATTCTTGTATAACTCCTATACAACCAAATAACCAAATGCTGATAATTCCATGGAAAAGGCAATCAATGCCAAAGATTAACAGTCCAAAAAAGTTGATGAATGGCCTAAATTTGTTTTTTCAAATGATTAGATTGGCATCATAAAGGAATCAACATAGACAATTTTCATTTCAACTTCAGAAGTTCTTCAACTTCTTTGTTATTCCCTTTTCCCATTCCTCTTCATTCTCTTTTAGCTTCATTCTTTGAATTACCGCTCAATATCTTTATAACCTTACAGAAAAAGTTCTTCAGGAAACTGGTCATCTTAGAGATTTACATCAACTTTGGTGTTCACAATCCTAGTATTTCCTCCTGCATTTAGATGGCTTAGAGGTCAAAGCAAGATCTCCTTCCAAAGCCTAGGGTTCAGAAATCTTGCCAAATCTCTATTTCTTATCAACTTCATCTGTTGGACCCCATACCAAGTACCTTCTCCTTGCCTTTCCTCACTCATTTCTAACTTCTTTTGAAAGAAACTTCTTTTTTATTTGTATCCTTTGTACAATGACTTAGTTGGTGTTTAACAAATGCCTATTCTATCTTTTTCTATTATGACCCTTTTTGACAGTATGATGAAGACCAGACTGACTAATGCTTTTAAAAATTAACCAGAGAAAGAAAGAAAGAAAGAAAGAAAGAAAGAAAGAAAGAAAGAAAGAAAGAAAGAAAGAAAGAAAGAAAGAAAGAAAGAAAGAAAGAAAGAAAGAAAGAAAGAAAGAAAGAAAGAAAGGAAGGAAGGAAGGAAGGAAGGAAGGAAGGAAGGAAGGAAGGAAGGAAGGAAGGAAGGAAGGAAGGAAGGAAGGAAGGAAGGAAGAGAGAAAGAGAGAAAGAGAGAAAGAGAGAAAGAGAGAAAGAGAGAAAGAGAGAAAGAAAGAAAGAAAGAAAGAAAGAAAGAAAGAAAGAAAGAAAGAAAGAAAGAAAGAAAGAAAGAAAGAAAGAAAGAAAGAAAGAAAGAAAGAAAGAAAGAAAGAAAGAAAGAAAGAAAGAAAGGAAGGAAGGAAGGAAGGAAGGAAGGAAGGAAGGAAGGAAGGAAGGAAGGAAGGAAGGAAGGAAGGAAGGAAGGAAGGAAGGAAGGAAGGAAGGAAGGAAAGAAGGAATAAAACACATATAAGATTATCAAGCAAACTAGTTACACTGAAATATTTATCAAAATATCCTTGCTTCATTAGGATACCCTCATCTTGCCAATTTTATTAGTTACCTCTCCTTTGCCCAATTCCTCTAAATTCCAAAAAGAAAATATTTCATACAGTTTCTAACTTTGCATGTTCCCATCCTAAGTTTTTTGTCTACTTTAAAAAAGATAAAGACTTTTTTTTTTCTCGTCACACATGTGACTTAGTGGAAAAGCTATTATATTTGGTATGCCAGAGGATCTGGGTTCAAATCCTAGCTCAGCCCCTTATTATCTTGTACAAATTATTTAATTTCATTAACCTTATTTCCTCATCTATAATATGTGGGAATTGGATAAAGTCCCTTCTAGCACTGTCTATGGAACTATAATACTGCTTCAAATAGATTGACCCAATCATTGATTATTAATAAATATACTATTAAGTTATCAACTTATTCCTCAATACTTTCATTTGTTCAGCTTTTGGGTTTATTGAACTCTGTTTATTCCAAGAATTTGGGAATTAGATATAAATCTCTTAGGTCATGGTATCTGTCATTTTAAATCCATCCTGGGTCAGTAAATGGAAGGCACACTGTCTGAAAATCATTTAGTTGTTAATGTTTTCAAAATGCTCACAGCTGTCCAGTTCCTAGTAGATTTGAGTATTTATTAGAAAATGCCTAGCAAAATCTGCTGCTTTCTGGAATTTCAAGCTGATAAAATCATAGTAGGGTACCAAGAAATTAATATGTTCACCTTTTCTTTATACAATGTTGTATAACTAGGGTCTTGAGTGAACTTGGAACTATCTTCTGTGACTAATTGAACAAAAGTTGAATTAGATTTGAGTAAACACTTTCTACTTTTGAAATTTATACAATAAACAAATGTAGATTGAATTTATAGGCAGTGACTGCAAGAGATAAAATGGCACAGGTTTATTTTAACCTATTAATATCAATGGATTACCTGCATGTCATTAATTTTTTGTAAAGTAGAGTGTACATTTTCAATAATAATTCCAACTGGAGATAATAGTCCCCCATTAGACCATACCTGGAATACAATGGTCAGTTCTGGAATATTTTATGTAAAACATAGATAAATTAGAAAACAATAACAAATAACAATTGTTAATTGTGTACAACTTACTATGTGCTAGATGTTACAATTATTTTCTCATTTGATCCTCAAAACAAGGTAGAAATTATTATTACTATTCTCATTGTGTAGATGAGGAATCTAAGGTAAACAGAATTTAAGTGACTTGCCCAGGACCACATAACTAGTTAATATTTGCATAGAAATTTGAACTCAGGTCTTTCTGACTATGGGCCCAGCACTCTGGGCTTTAAAGCCAACCTTTGTGTCACTTTAAAGCCAACGAAATTACTCAAACAGATTTATTAATTTATATATTAATCACCTTTTATGTGTCTGGCATTGTACTAGACAAAGGAGATACAAATACAATACTTTAGAAGTAATATAGATATGTGCTGATGATGTTTAATAACCAGAATCTCTGAAAAAATATGAATAGTTTTGAATTTAATCTACACTATCTTTTTAAATCTCTACCAACCAACAAATAAATCATATCTTCATTTGTAGCATTTGTTGATTTCTGGAGTATAAATGCTCACACTAAAAATCTAACAGTGAATGACAGCTCTAATGAGCTGTCTTCAACACACCCTTGCAACCAAGAGTATTTGGCAATAATGGAATCATGCAAGTTACTCAACACTGATGGATGTAAGATGCATTAAAATGACAAAGTAAACACCTTTTTGACTGATAATTCAGCAGAGAGAAAGGGGGAGAGAGAGAGAGAGAGAGAGAGAGAGAGAGAGAGAGAGAGAGAGAGAGAGAGAGAGAGAGACAAAGAGACAGAGAGATACAGAGATAGAGACAGAGACAGAGAAACAGAGAGAGACAGACACAGAGAGAAAGAAATACAGAGACAGAGGCAGAGAGAGAGGGAGAGAGAGACACAGAGATAGAGACAGAGAAAAAGAGAAACAGAGACAGAGACAGAGAGACAGAGAGAATTTTGGCTTCCTCTCTTGCTTTGTGTATCTCATGTGACTCGTAGTACTCTCTGTTACTAAAAACCATATAAAAAGTGGGGGATGGGGAATGCTCTTTACTCTATCCCCTTACTTCACTTACATTGGAACTTGAATTAAACCAAGTAAGTTTTTGCCTGGGTCCCCCATTTTCTTTTTCTATTCTGTTTCCTGTCCTTAGTAGTTGTCTAACATCATTATTGAGATATTGGGGAAGTTTATGCATTTGATAGGAATTCTACTTATAATAGGAAGAATCAAAGTAACTGATCTAATTTATGAAAGGACATGGGATTTGAGAGAATTAGCTCAGAAGCAAGATAAATGGTTCTACATTTAGGTGAGTTTAAGTATTATTCTAGTAGAATGTAACAGAAGTTATATACTAAGTTGTTAAATCCTGAATTCTTTTTAATTGATTCTTCAAATTTGTGTGTATATAAGCATTTCTTTTTTGTGTTGGAAATAAATAGCTTTTCCATATCTGATTCATATTGAATACCTGTTACTTTCTCCTCCCATCTCTCCTATTTTGAAAAACCTTTTCATAAACCAAATTCTGTACACAAAGGAGTCTATTAGATATGTTATATTCAGAATTGAATTTGATGGAATCAGTACTTTGAAATAATCACTAAATTTGAGTGAATTCTTGGGAATTGAGATAATAAGGAAAAGTTGTATATATCTCTATGACTGGGGGCAGAGTGGAGAATGATTGTTCTTGTAATATCTCAATAAATATCCCTTCCTTACATTTATTTTTTTAAAGCAACTCAGTAATCAGGGCAAGAAAACAATAACTATTAAAGATTGCTCTCAACTGTGTATCTATTTCACTCACCTTGCATCTGCTTTTAACCTAATAGTTGAAAAGGAGAGAAATCAGGAATTTGGACAAATGGTCTTAAAAGCTGGTCAATTATAATTCTATAAGCAGGATGAACTGTTCTCAAGATGAAGAAAGATAATGATCTGGGGATAGACCTCTTCATGTTTAAGCAGCAGGGTTGTCACTGGTCTATTGTGTCTGTGCAGTTTACATTGAATATATCTGTGGTTATCTGTTCAATATATGTCTTTGTTTATGCTATGGATTTCAGACAATGTGAAAACTTCAGAGAGTACACTTAAGACTTTAAAAGTGATTATTCTACTATTGTGCAATAAGAAATGAAGAACTGGTAGATTTTTTAAAAACCTGGAATGATTTACATGGACTTATGTTAAATGAAATTAGCAGAATTAAGAGAACATCTCACACAATAACAGTAACATTGTGCAATGATTCACTATGATTGACTTAGCCCTTTCCTCTAATACAATGATCCAAGACAATTCCAAAAGATTCATGATGGATGATAATATCCACTATCCACAGGGAAAACTGACAGTGTCTAAATGCACATTAAAATAGACTATTTTCACTTTTTTCATATTTCTTTTTCTTTTTGCTCTATTCTTTCATAACATTATTAACGTACATGTGTATAAACTACATCAGATTGCTTGCTGTCTGTGATGGAGGGAGGGAGAAAAATTTGGAACTCAAAATCTTTCAAAATTGAATGCTGAAAATTGTCTTTACATATATTTGGAAAAATAAAATATTATTAAATAAAAATAATAAATAAAAAGTGAAAAAAGTGATGTCTGTTTTATAAAGTCAATGATCTTAATCATGACCTTTTGAAACATTCCCTTCTCTTCCAGGCATACTTAAGTGAGAGTTTTTTAGACTCTAAAAGCTGGAGGTCATATGACTCTAACATTTAAATTTCTCAGTATTCCTTGTAGTGTCTCATTAATCTGTGGGTTTTTGCACATAAGAAAAGGAAATAAAAATTAGTTTAGCATCCAACCATTTTAAATTCTGAGATGAACAAAATGTGACCATAAAAAAACACTGCTCTTTTCCTTCCCTGTAAATCCCACTTTGACCTATCTCAATATGAATAAAATTTATTCCAGATAAATGCTCATTATAACACGTGTCTGACATCATCAAATAATTAAATCACAAAATTGGCATTGCAGGCTTGACATCCATAGCTATGCAGAATATAGAAAATTGATATTTTAAAATAACACTTTCCCAGATTATTTACTCAGAAAAATTTAAGTAAATGTAATAGTCAATGTAACTTTACTCTTTTGGAAGATAACAAAAATAAGAGTCATTAGCAGATGCCTGAACATGATAATAAAAATATCTAAATGTATTCTTGAGAAGAGGAACTTTTTTTAAGATTGAGTTTTCCCATATTGCCCATGCTTAAAGTATAATAGGCACTCACAGACCTAATACTAATACTAATACTAATCATCAGGGAAGCTTTTATCTACTTTGTTTGTCTGACTCCATATATTCCATTTTAGGAATGCTGTGGTGATTTTTCTTTCTGTTGTTTCATCATGAATCAGCTCAATATCTGATCAGCTTTATCCCCTACTTAATTTTAGAACTTTTCACCTCAAACTATATATCTATCTCATCTTCCCCAGCAGAAGCAAAACAAAAGGCATATGCCATCATTACTGGCAAGATTAATTTTTATTTCAATGAAACACAAGTGAATCATGCTTCAGATTGGAAATGCCATCATTAACAAAACATGTGAAATTAAATAAAGTTCAATTTTTTTTAGCTCCATATTGAAAGACCCATGGTATTAGAACAGTGGGAATGGACTAGCTCCTCCAAAAACAATCCTTGATACTGGAGTTTAGTTCACTTTAAAAGATCTCTAAAAAAGAAGAAATCCAATATTAAATTTTATGGATGACAATATACAGTTCCCCAGATGAGATCTGAGTATACCATCAAAATCATTTCCAAACAATGTGCAAGAAGTTATAAATAATAAGTGACTTGGCAACTAAATGCTATACTGCTGTGTTCCTAAGTTTTGTAGTGATTTTAGCATATCAAGTTAAATATTCTTCAAAATCTAATGTTTTGATAAAAAAAAGAAACAAAGAAAAAACTAACAAAGAAGGAAGAAGAAAGGAAAAAAGAAAAAAAGGAAAGAAAAATAATCATCTCACTGTCTTTTAAAAGGCAAAGGAAATAAAATTAATTATGCTTTTAAATTTGTGCCTCCTGGAAATTTTCCTATATGCCCTCTGCTGTCAAGTCCAATTAAAGATGTTTTGATAAATGAACCATTTCCCCCCAATTTCATATTTACCAAAATTTCAGATATTAAAGAAATGGGATTTTATAGCAAGAAAATGTGGAATTGTGGAGGGAAAGTATTGTTAGTAAGGAAACATCTCAATGGAGTATTGAAATATACTTAGTCAGAAATGTAAATTCCAAGAATATAAAATCATTTATTCCCTCAAAAAAATAACTAACTAAAAATTGATAATGCATACTCTTTATAATTACTATCAAAGCCTTATATAAACTTCCAAGGAACGATAATATTCATTGTCAACTCACTTCTTCATATATGCAGGAATTGTTTCTCACTACATTCATATACTTTCAGAGATAGTTGTTTCTACCAAGAGTAATGCCATCATCCTGAGAATTGTAGAATTTATTTCCATAAAATTTCATGAATTTGCTATCCATTTTACATACCTTACATGATTAGAAAACAAATTCAGAACTCATATTTGTAAGTTGACTAAAACTACTCTGTGGTATGAAATCCATTAAAATAGTCCATTTAACTATATTATTGATGAAATTGTGAATTGATTCCACCATTCTGAAGAGTTTGGAACTATGTCCAAAAAACAATCAAACTATGCCTATCCTTTAATCCAACAATACCAGTATTCAGTTTGTATCCCAAAAAGATAATTAAAAAGGGAGGAAAGACTCAAATGTACAAAAATATAGCAGTTCTTTTTTTTATGGTGGCAAAGAATTGAAAATTGAGGGAATATCAATCAATCAGGAATGGCTAAGTGGTATATAGTATATAAAATAATGGAATACTATTGTGTTTTAAGAAATGATGAGCAGACTGATTTCAAAAAAAACTGGAATGACTTATATGATACTGAATTAAATAAGCAGAATGAGTAGAACATTGTATACCACAACCATATTATGCAGTGACTATCCATATCCACAGTCTGAATGCTGATTGAAGCATACATTTTTGGTTTTTGTTTTTCATTGCTTTTCCCTTTTGTTCTGTTTCTTCTTTCACAATATTACTGAAATAGGAATACAACATACATATTTGGAAAGGGCTTTGTGGGTGATTAAGAGTCAGTATATGACTTGAATAGGAGGAAGGAAGTAATCTAGATGGTATTTGGGAAGATAAAAAGTGTTTTCAATTATCCTGAACAACATAATTCCTATTATCCCTGGCACCAAAACTGGCATAGGCATATTTCTACTCCAATGCAATCATAAATCCATGATCTCATCAACAAATTAACTTCCTTAGACAATGAATAGCATAACACATCCAGGCTTGCCCATTCGGTGTGTCTCAAATTCAGTATTTAGCTGGAAAGAAAATGAATCCTATCCCAAATCAGCCCAGACTAAACACATTCTATTTTGTACTGTGTATGTTTCTTTTCCTTTCCCTGGGTACCATCTAATTTTCATCTTTACATTGAAGCAGACAATCCCACAATAACAAATATATGTTCATTACTGTGATGATGAGAAAATGGAATCGGAGGGTTATATGGAGATTAAGAGAAGATAAAGTTGAAATAGAGGAAGAAAAAATAGACTTTGGGGATTCACAGACTCATCACCACAAACAATATCTTCCCTCAATTCATTCCAACTTAATAAAATCCACTTTGTAGTTTCCATATCTTTTATGCTGCTATCACATAAAGCAACTCCATGATAGCTCAAACTTTAAAAAAAAAAAAAAAAAAAAAAAAAAAAAAAAAAAGAAATTACCCCTGTGGGGTGGTTTGTTTTCCCTTTTGAACAAGTCATACATAAAAACTTCTACTGAGAGCATGAAAACAAATGGCTGTTGCTCCTGCCACTTAAGTTAACACTAAGGAAATATTGGATTCAGTTGAGGGGAATATCAAAATTTGCTGACAAATGAGGTAAATAGTGACTGATTCAACTCCAAAGTCAATATTCACCTTGAGGGACAATATATCTTGCTCTTTCCCTAAACCAGAAATCGATGCAACACACACACACATATATATGACTCCCATAAATGTGTGACCAAATGATTTTGCATCTGATTCAAATATCTTACCAATTTCTACCCAGAGGTCTCTCTGTTCTTTGATATTAAAGACAATTTTATTTAGTCAATTCTAATTGAAAGTATGGTCATTACAACCATTCCCATTTGAACTACACAAGTTAAACACTTAAGTGTCCTACAATGCCAAGAAAATAGCAGGTCATATTTACTCTTGGGGATATGTTTCCTAAGTCAGAAAGATCCAGTCTTTAATAACTAACATTTTAGACGGTCTTTCAAGGAAAATGCCTCAGACACGTTATTGATGTAAGAGGTCAGACACAGACATCTGCCATGGAAAGAAGTTTGTTAGATGCGCCAACTGTGAATCCTAAAATTATCATATGTTAAAAAGCAGCAAATATAGAGACAATCGCCATTTTAACAAATTCAGAAAAAAAATTAAGTGATAATTATTAGTTATATCACAAACCTAGAATTGAAAAGAACTTTAGGCGCAATCTAATACAATTCCTTCATGTTACATATAAAGAAACTGAGAGTAAGATATGTTATGTGATTTGCCCAGTGTCATAGAGATCATAAATGGCAGAAATTTTGTGATTTTGAGCACTAGGATCCCCATTTTCCAGATGATAAAACTGAGGTTTAGAGAATTTAAACATTCCTATTGCTACACAGAGTAAGTAATGAATCCCGTAAAACTTCAGGAATGGTTTCTGACTTCATTCTTCTCTTTGAACTATAAATAGAGAGGAAATCTTCTGACTGTCAAGTATTCCAGAGATACTGGAAAAAAATTTATTCAGCAAAAGTATCAAATGTCTTTTTCATTGGAAGAATAAGTAAAGTTTATTGTTTGGGGGTTTTGTTGTTGTTTCCAAGCATGTTTTTGGTGCTGGTTTTGGTGTGGTTTTTGATGAGGCAACTGAAAGCCTCAGGTTTCTCCGAAAGCCCAGGGTTCTCACAGCTAGGAAGTGTTAAGTGTCGGAGACCAGATTTGAACTCGGGTCCTCCTGACTTCAGGGCTGGTGTCCTATCCACTGCTCCATCCAGAAGCCCCTCTAAGCATGTTTTAATGCAGTTCTTCTGGAGATGAGAGGATGGACGAAAAGACATTTTGGAATTCCTTCTCAGATTCACAGATATAGAGATGATCAAATGTGCATTTGTATGCATGGATACTAAATTTTAAAAAGATTCATACTCTAGATGGAAATGGAAATGGCAGCTATGAGTTCTTCATAGAAGAAGGAACTTCTTTTTTTAGCCAGAAACATACAACAATTGTTCAAAAGACACAACTAGTCTAATTTGTATATCTATTATGCTTAATGCTCCACCAGGAGGAACATTTTGGAAAATGTTGCCATTCACCTTATTTTTTCTACAACAATAAAAACAATGAGCAGAAAAGAACATATTTATTTACCTATCTATTCATTCCTTTATTTATTTGCATTCATATAATTTATGTACATACATATATGCATATATATGCATGTACATATGTATGCATATAGATTCTCTGATGTCAATTTTGGTTTGAATGGTTGTTGGTGGTGTTGATTTAATTGAATATTTCATTGCTATAGGGCTGAAGTTTTAACCTTACTTTTCATGCTTCATTTTTTCAGTGGAGAAATTTAGAATAATATTTTAAAAGATAAAATAATGTGCATAGAATTGTAAAATAAAATTTCTTGAATTATAATGAGCAAAATTAACATTTTAAAAATAACAAGTTTCTAGACATCAGGTGATGAATCCTGGCTCTAAGGAATTTCCAACAAGAAAACTGCCTCCATCGGAACTTAATCTGCCACTTCTAGTGATAAAAATTTGCTAAAAATCCTGAAAGTTAGCAAAGTATTGATTAAGTGTTTATTAAGTGATTTGCATAGGGTCAAACAGCCTGTTTGTTTCTCAGGAGCTGAACTCATATTTTTCACACTCTGAGGCCAGTTTTTAGTCATTATTCATTACACCATAAAGTCACATACACATGTATACATACACACATATACATACACACACATATATGTGTTTGTGTGCATGCATGTATATGCATGTAAATGTGTACATAAAATAGGTATAAATACAAAAGATAGCTCTTTGACACAGTAGATAATTCACTGAATTTTGTGTTGGGAAGATTCATCTTCCTGACTTAAAATCTGACCTTAGATACTTACTACATTGTGACCCTGGGCAAGCCACTTAATTCTATCTGTCTCAGTTTCCTCATTCATATAATGATCTGGAAAAGGAAATGGCAAACCACTCAAGTACTTTCCCCAAAGGACCCCTAAATGGGGTCACAAAGAATTGGTCACAACTTAACATCATGACTATCTTAACTATATATGTAGCAAATGAGATATTAATTGTACAGCATCAGTCAACTGTTATATAGTGTTTGCCATCTGCCAAGGACTGTGGTGAGCACTTCACAATCATTTTCTCATTTGATCCTCACAAAAATTCTATAAATTGGTGCTATCATCCCTATTTTATACATGAGGGAACTGAGGCAAACAAAGTTTAATTGAAAACTAATCAAGTTCTGAAACTAAATATGACCTTTCTTGACATCAGATGCAGATTCTCTGTATACTATGGACCCACCTAGGTAGAAACTAGCCCAGTAGATGTGTTTATTGCTTCTTTGCAATAATGGTAGTAAGATAGATAGATAGATAGAATATCAGCAGGTTAAGATGAAATCCATCTGCTGGAATAGTTTCTTCATAGGAAGGAACCTTGTTCATCCAAGTCTTTAATTAAATTTTCATGTTCATTATTGAATATATATTTATTTATACATAGATAATTCTCTGCTGTTTTACACAAACTCCTCTTCATGATGTACAATTGGTCAATAATTCAACTGCATTCTGTTTTTAAAGTGAAGTAAAAATTCTCAAAACATATTTTATTGCAAAATGAAAACCAAGAGTACAATTGTGGAATTCTTCAGCAACATGTTTATATATCAAGAAGTCACAATGGATTTTGATGCTGTGGGCAATGCACTATGAGCTTTACCTTCCTGGCAGGAAGGCAGTTCCAAGCATAGAAACATCGTGGCCCCAGGCAATTGAAGTTTAACAAAACCTGCATGCTGATATTGGGAAATAATGAGAATAGATGATGTTGTCTTTATGTAGACTGGATGTTTTCCCCCCAGGTTTTTAGCACAACTGGAGTTCAGGTTAAATAATAATCCTGAATTATATTATGTGACTTTAGGTCATCACAAAAGAACTTTGTCCATAAAAACAGGCTTATTTAGAAGATATTTTGTAGCTAGATCCAATTATTTTTCCTTGATTTTTCTTTCAAAGGCCCAAAAGGACCATTTCTTACTATTAGAGCTGTAGTCTCAGCCCTTCATTTTTACATTTATATAAAGTATTTATTTATATAAGTACTTTTACTTATGACTTCAAAGTGCTTTCTACACTTTATTGACCAACACAACTTGAAATTATGCTATTATTCTTTTAGAGATGAGCTAACTGAAGCATGTGGAGGCTATAGAAACATTGATGTGGAACTCTAATTCTCTTCATTTTACATATAGGAGTCTTGTCTAGAGTGCCAAAATCACAAAATTGAGAAGATTTGACTGCTAGGTTTCTGTTTTTAAAGCCTATGTTCTTTCCATAGAAACACATTGCCTTTCATCACAAAGTCCTTGGGGACAGCATAAGGCTTGAAGACAGATCTTCTGAAATACAAACTACAGAAAATTATAGTACAAACTGGTGATTCACATGTTCTCAACTTAACTCCCCCACTGCAGCAACCTCAAATAAGAGGAATGATGCATCTATAATAAGAAAAAAAGATGATAAGAAGAGAAGACATAAACAAATCCATACAACTTAAAGACTTCTGAAATAATACTGGAGGGCTGAGGTACCAAAATCCCTCACTCACAATAACCACCCTTGGCCCACTCTGGTGCCTGACATAGTCAGTAATCTTTGCCACTTGCTCCAGATGTGGCAACCTTCACCATGTTCCTGAAATGGTAAAATTCCCTCCCACTATTCCCTATAATCTGTGGAAAATGTTGACTTTTATTCAGAAAGATGATGAAAATAGGGTGTAACTGTAAGGAGTGGAGAAAAAGACCCAGAAGTGAAAAATTGGATAGAAAGAAATCAAGCTTCCATATACAAGGAAAAGGTATCTATAAATTTAGATGTGGTCAGTTGTATTTCATGGAAAACAGCAATTCTTTACAGATTACAGATCTATATTTTTTTAAAAGAACAATCCAAGAAAAACAAGATTATGAAAAGAAAGTCAGTCACCTAGAAAAAAGAAACAGAATTGTAAGGAAGAAAATGACTCCTTGAAAATTAGAATTGGGAAAGGGGAAACCAGTGAAGTTATAAGAGAGCAAGAAATAATAAAACAAAAATATAAAGAATATAAAGAAGAAAATGTGAGACATCTCATAAGAAAAACAACAGATCAAGAAGAGAAAACAAGAATTATAGGCCTGTCTGTTAGCTATGCTCAAAAAAATCTTGATACAATAATGCAAGATATAAATAATTAATGAAAATGGTCTTAAGGTGCTAGAACAAGAAGGAAAAGAAGAAATAGAAAACTCCACCAATCACCATCTGAAAGAGATCTATGAGGAAAACCCTTAGGAACATCATCACCAAATTCCCAAGTCTCCACATCACAGAAAAAATAATATTAATAAGAAAAAAATCAATTTAAATATGGCAGAGTCACAAATATAATCCGAAAAGATCTAGCAGCAACTACATTAAAAGACCAAACATGTCTTGGAACATTAGATATCAAAAAGCAAAAGAACTGTGGTTGTGGACAAAAATGTCATATCCAGAAAAATTATGCATAATCCTGAATAAAAACAGCAACAAAAATGATATTTAATGAATTGTCAGATTTTTAGCATTTTGTGGCAAAAAGACCTGATCTGAATGAAAATTTTGACATACAAAATCCAAGAAAACATAAGATAGTTTATGTTTTATATATACACTGTATGTCTGACTGTCATAAGAAATTGAGTATTTCAAAAGAAAAGATTGGGGTAGAGGTAAGTATGGTGTGATTCCAAAAAATGAAACAATATAGGAAAAGATAGAAAGAGTTATTACTTTATATGAATGAAGTGCAAGACAAAGAACTGACATAGAGGAATTAGATGGGGAAGGAGAGTCTAAACTCTCATCAGGAATGGGTTAAAGAGGGAGCAATACCTGTGCCTCTACAAGGGTATAAAAGTCTTTCAAATTAGAAAGAAATAAGAGGAATGGGATAGGAAGGGGGACAGGATAAGGGAAGAATTCTTAGAGGGAACCCTAGTCACATCAGATTAGAATTAAAAACAGAACATATACATTTAGAAGGGAATAAAAACAGTCTAAATTTATAAAGAAATAAAAGGGTGAGAGAATATAATAGGGAGCAGGGTATAGAAGGGTATGTAGGTTAATGGGAATGAAATAAAGAGGAAGGAAAAGGATATGTTGAGAGAATAAGAGAAGGAACTTTGGAAGGAAGGGGTAGGTTAAGTAATATTAGGATGGCAAGATAGTGAGTAGAAGTAAAGCAGAGGAGAAAGCAGGGATAGGAAATAAGAGATACACACAAACATAATAATAATTATTAGGAATAGAATTTATTAGATTAAAAAAAAAAGCAGTGGTAGTAATCATTAACCTCAAAGTTAAAGCTAAAAAAGATTTAATTAAAAAATAAAAATAGGGAAACTATAATATGTGTCAGTCATATTAATTAATATTGTTTTAGAAAATTTTAAATAATTAGATAGCATAAGGTTGGAATATTACTGTGGTGTAGAAAATTATGAGTTCCCAGATTTGGACAAATATTGGAAGAATTGACTTATAAAGGAAAAACGGTATCCTCCTTCAAAAAATAGGGAACAAATAAACATAGAATAGTCTTACATAGGTGTATATTTCTATTTACATACATGATTATAGATATATATGTATGTGTACATGTAAATATATTCACACTTAATTATAACCTTCTTGAGGGAGGAGGAGGGAAAAGGAGAAAAAATAAAGTAAGAAACACTCAGCAGAGAACAAAAGAAAACCTACAAGGAAGCAATTTTATTATTATATTTATTATATTACAATGTGTAATATTTATGATTTAGCTTTTCTTGAAATGAAAATGTATTGTTTGATGTTTTTAATCCTCTTATGAGTTATGTAGAAGCCCCTTACCCAAAATGACTACTCAGAGATCATTCAATTAAAAAAAGCAAAAAAGTTGTTTATTGAAAACCTCCAGAAGATGAGCTGTCCCATCACAAGATAAGAAAAAGAAAGCTTGTTGTAGGAGGGCTGAAGAAGTAATAAAGATACATAGCTTTTATACAAGAGATTACATCACAAGTAAGACAACATTGAGAAGGGGAGGGGGAGTCATCTAATTGGTTGTTGCTATTTGGAAAGATTGGAATGGAAGGTTTCTGTTTCCCTGAAATCTCCTGATTTCTAGGAAACAGAAAATCAGGCCTTCAGGTTTAATCAAGCAGATAATAGTCAAGCCAATAGACTAAATATCAATAAATGTCAAATACTGACAAATGTCATCAGCTCAGGTTAAGTAAATATGTTTATAGCTGGCCAAGGCTCAAGTAAATATGAGCCTGCACAGATTAAACAGGTCATAGGGGAAACAGAGAAATAATGAAAATAAAATACAGAAAAATAATTCATACAGTTCCTGTAAGTTCTTCATCTTATCTCTTTCTATTCCACACACTCTCATGTTCTATGTACATGTCTTTTTTATTTTTCTATTTTAAGTTTAAATAAATAAGCAAACAAATGAATGAATGAATGATTGGTATTTTATAGCATTTTAATATTTTCAAAATGCTTCACAGTCATTATTTCATTTGAACCATAAAACACCCCTAAGAGAAACAATGGGGAGAAAAGCTTAGAATAGAAGAAAACACAATAGCACAGAAAGGTCAAGAGAAAAAGGCTAAATATATGTCAAATTTCCATGCAGATAAAGTACTAGTGGGACTCAAGAAAAGAAAAAGAACTAAGCACACATTCCAGAAAAAAACTACAATACAATGAATAAATATAATTATTAGGAAATTTAATTAAAAACAGAAAATTATAATAAAGCAAGAAAATGAGACATAATAAATATATTTTATTTAATTTAATAACAAAACTATAACAAGAATCTTCAGAATAATTCAAAAGAGAAACAAAAAAAATTTTTAAATGGGTTGGAAGATAAATTGTAAATCAGAGCTATTGGAGAAGAAAGAAACAAAAAATAAGAGTAAGACATTTAGAAAATATAATAGAACATATAATACTACAAAATAATAGTATTCTTGAAAAAAAAACAACTTTGAATCCTAAAAATTCATAAGTGTAATCAAATCAGTTGAGAGATAGGTAAAATTTGACCAGAGCAAAACAAAACACAACCTTGAAAGAATTTGTGAACTTTATGCTAGTTAAAGTGAATGGTTCTAAAGATGGAATGCATGGGGATAATTTATCATCAGTAACCCAAGGAAAAAAATATGATGAATTTAAATGTTTAAACATTAATTTGAGGATGTAATGCAGGAGAAACTGAGCAAGATAGAGATTAGAGAGTATTTAATAATTTATTAAATGGAAAGATATACTGGGACCAATGGATCCATGTTTGGTCCCAAGGCTGAATGAGACTATCCTCTCCAACAATCCAGCAAACAATTAGAGTTTTCAATGACATATACACGTGGCTCAGACACAGAGAGTAGAATGAGGCAGGGGCAGAGTCAGGGTACTAAGAGAAGGACTCTGACCTGGTGCGGTGAACCACTGGAGATGAGGATGACATAATCAAGGGGAGGCATCCTGGACATGGGGAGAGGCATCTTGATAAGACATTCCAAGAGCTTGGGATGGAGAGAGGCATTCTGATATTCTAAAACATAAGATCTTTTATCCTTATCAAATATTCTGATAAAGAGGGAGGGGAGGTTTTGCAGAACTGAGAAGCAGGGAAACCAAGGAAGGACTGAGTCAGGATAATTAGGGAAACTGAGTCAGGACAATAAAAGAGAACTGTGGCATAACAAGGATATAATATAAGTGAATTATTAGAAGGTTTGGAAAAAGATGTCAAAGTACTAATTGAATGCTTCCACAGTTTGATTTTTTTTCAAATAAGAAAATCCCATCATTAAAACTTAAATTCCAATGTCATACAATAAATTTTATAATCAGTCAAGAAAAGGGCTTTTATTTTTTTTCTCTTTAAGAAGTTTTAATAAAAAGAGAGTCCCAAAATATCCCCAAGTGAACTATTATAAAGCTGAAACTAATCATTTGAAATACCATCAACAATTAAAAATGAGAAATTTGAGTTACTTCCTTCAAAAGAAATCATAAATAAAAATGTTTAACTTGCAATCATTCTAAAAAGATAAATGATGAAATCAATTAATCCATGTTTCTAGGGAAAGACAAAGTTAATGTATAAAAAATAAATTTGAGATCAATGTATTTTTTTAAAAAGTACTTGCTTCAGCAACACACAAACTAAAATTGATAAGATTGATAAGAGATTAGCATGGTCCCTGTTCAAGAATGACATGCAAATTTGTGAAATGTTCACTTTTTTGAACATTACTCTTATTGGTATTGGTTCAAAGAGGGAATAAGTGAATAAGAGGAGAGAGTGATAGAAATCAGGGCAGATTGAGAGAAGTAAAAATCAAAAACAAAACTTTTTTTGAGAATGGATACGGTGAATGGAGAGAGAAAGTAGAATAAGCAGATGAGAAATTTATTTAGTAATCATTACTGTGGGGAAAATTACAGCACAAGTTTCTCTGATAAAGATCTCATTTCCCAAAATAAATAGAAACATGAGTTAAATTTATAGAAATAAGTGCCATTTCTCAATTAATAAATGGTCAAAAGATATGAATAGATGAAGGTATCAAAGCTATCTATAATCTTATGAAAAATATCTAAATCGCTTTTGATTTAGAAAATGCAAATTAAAACAACAGTGAGCTCACTCATCTATCAGATTGGCTAATATGACAGAAAAGGAAAATGACAAACGTTGAAAGGGAAATCAAGACATTAATACATTGTTGAGGAAGTAGTATACTGGTTCAACTATTCTGTAAAGCCAAAGGGCTATAAAACCATGCATATCCTCTAACCAAGCAATTCCACTTTAGGTTTATATTCTAAAGAGATTTTAAAAAGGAAAAGAACCTACTAGTACAAAAATATTTATAGCAGTTCTATATATTTAGCAATTCAATTTTAGTAGTGGCCAAGAGTTGGAAATTGGGGGGATATCTATCATTTGAGAAATGGATTACAAGTTATTGTAAACACAATTATACTACTAGAAAGGATGAGTAGGATACTCAAAGAAAAACTTGGAAATACCTAAATGAACTCAAGCAAAGCGAAATGAATATAACCAGGATCACAGCAATGTTGTAAGGTGATCAACTGTGACTGAGTTAGCTAGTCTCAGCCATACAATGAACTAAGATAATTCCAAAGAAGTCATGATGGAAAATGCTATTCCCCCTCCAAAGAAAGAACTGAAGAAATCTGAATGCAGATTGAAGTATACTTTTTCTTTACTTTTCTTGACTTTTTTCATCTATTTTCTTTCACAGCATGTCTTACTTTAACCACACATATAATGTTTTGCTTGACCATGCATGTAATGTACGTCAAATTTCTCATCTTCTCAGTGACAGAGAAAGGAAGGGAAGAAAAAAATTTGGAACTCATTTTTTAAAGCATGCTGACATTGTTTTAGCATGTAATTTAAGGAAAAAAATTTTTAACAGAACAAAGAGGAAATTTTAGGAAAAAGAGATCTGTGCGAGAGACTGCAATAGAATTTTAAAAGTTCTAAAAATGACAATACATTTGGGCAAAGTTTTGGACTTAGAATAGGAAAAGTTGAATGCAAATCTTCTCTCAGATATACTTAACTAACTTTATGACTCTATACAAATCATTTACCCTCCCCTAGACACATTTTCATTAGTTATAAAATGAGGAAATTGAATTTGATGGCCTCCATGATCCCTCGAAAAAAATATTGAATTAATATTATATGAAATAAATTACATGTTCCTTTTAAGTAAATCAATGTTTGTTTTAGTGTTTTTGTGTTTGGGGTTTTTGGATGCTAATAAAAACAGAAGTTTCTTGAATGGGAATAGAAAAGGCAAGAGAACCAGATGTACTTCTACCCAGTCTGGATGTAAGCAGAAAAGAAATAAAAATCTTTTAAAAATATTGGCAAGTGTGTTTACTATTAGGAAAGAAACCAAGGTACAAGAAAAGAAGAAGGGGCCCCTTATAACAATAAATAGGAAACTAATCTTAGCAAGAAGGGAAAGTGATGATTCTCATGGAAACACATCTCCTTGGTGAGGAGGTGCTTAGGGCCAAAGGTACCTTGTAACCATACTTCTTGCAGGAAAAAAAGATAGGAAAAACCTAGAAGAACAACCTCTCTGAGCAAAGGTCATAATTATTTATTCATTAAATAAATATACAATAAGCATTCATTATTTTTCCTGTGTCATATTAAGTGATGAGAATACAAAAGAGGAGAAAGATCATTTGATTGTAAGCTGAAATTAAATGGTAGATAATATGCAAACATATAGACAAAGCAATACAGGATAAATAGAAAATATCTAAAAGAGGGAAAACATAAGAATAAGAGATTAGGGAAAGCTTCCTATGAAGGTAGAATTTTAGTCCTTACATGGTTTCCCAGAAGACACAGAGTTGGAATGAGTTAAAGAAAGCTAAGCCAAAAGGCAATGAAAGATAGAATAACTTAATAATGAGTTCCAAAAATTATTTCAGGTTCTAACTTCAAATTTCAGCCTCCATGTATTATAGTTGTCATTATTTACCACCTATTTATTTCATCTATTAAGATGCATATGGTGCTAAGCATTACTATTGTGTATAGGAAATAAATATCTGTCCCTTTCCTGTTTTATATGGTACATTGATTACCATTTTACTCTCCTCTTTGGAAATAACCCTGGACAAACTAAGTTTAAGCAAATTTTCCCTAAAGTCCTGAAGAGACAAAGAAACTACCAAAAAAAGGGAATTTCAGATGATCAGGTTTCCCTAATGGCAACTAGTGACATAGAAAATAAAATTTTAGACCTAGAGTCAGAAAGACAAGTTCAAATACTGCCTCAGATTCCTCCTAGCTGTGAAACCAAATCACTTAACCTCTGTTTGCTTCAGGCTTCCTCAAATTTAGTATAGTGTTAATAATAGCACCTACGTTCCAGGGTTGATATGAGGATCAAATGAGATTTATATTTATTTATAAAATTATAAAAATAAAATAAAAGCATTTGTAAAAAGTGCTTAGTACAATGCATAATAGGCAACATGTAAATGCTTATTCCCTTTTCTTCTCTTTTCCTTAGGATTGTCCAGAACATCCATGTGAGTTCAGAGAAAAGAAATCTTTCAGGGGTGATGATAAAAAGATAGTGTCCCACCACTTGGTCCCAACATTCCAATTTTTTCTCTTTTTCATTGACTACAGCTTGCTAGACAAAGCTACTTTGTTGTATATTTATCTCTAACTCTATCTCTCTGCTTCATTTTCTCCATTTGTGACATGGAGTTAAATTTGATGGTCCTTCAGGTCCCTTCCAGCTCTAAGTCTATGAAACTTTGAGGTTATAAAGTAGATCCTTCTTAGAGGTTAGAATAAATAACCTCTGAATTCTTTTTGACTTTGAAATTCTGTAATTCTGTGATACAGAGTATATTGAATTAGCTCATTTTATTAATTACTCATATTCTGGCGGTTTTATGAATAGACTTTTTAACCATGAACCACCCTGCCCCTATCTTTGAATCCCATTTCTTGCTAATTGCTTATCTTCTCTGATTTATTTCTTTCTATGTTGTACCTAACACTTTTTATAGCATCTGACTTATGAAATATGTATATAAGCAGTTTTCTCCCTTTCTATCTCTTTTCAGAACCTTTGATCAAATCCAGAAGTCTCCATGAAATTCTCATTTTTTTAATAAACCCTCATTAGATAAATTCCATCCCAGACCATCAGTTCTATATTTTGATGTCTAGTCCAGAAATTGAGATCATGTTCATTGGTACCCTACTTTGAACCATTCATTCATTTCCCAAATTCATTTTTCACTTTTGAAGTTACAAACTTCAAAACACCCGATATCTCCAGGGCTTTTGATTTCTTGCCCAATTCATAGAAATGATTCCTTACTTCTTTCTGGCAATTACATTCTTCCCCTATATGAGTTACTAGAAGTGGATAGTAGTCATAAGATTTTATGAGTCTTGGGAGACTTCTTGATTACACAGGCCAAGTACAAGGAAAACTCTCAATTGCTCACATTATGTAAATGTAGGGTGTACTCAGAAGTGAGTCACAGACCACCACAACTTATAGGATCATATGTTGAGAAATGAAAGGGTCCACACAAGGCATATAGTCCAATTTTCTAATTTAACAGAAGCATAAACTAAGGCTTAGATAGGGTAAGCAACTAGTAAAGGGAGTCACCGGTGAAATGTGCCGTTGTTTTCATTCCTCTAAGTCAAACACTTTATCCACAATTCCATATTGTCTCTCCAGCACATGTTCCTTTGATAATAGCAAGAAGCTTTATACTAATTTTCCATTTGCCCCTTATAATATTTGACCCTAAGTAGAAGCAGTACAAAATGGCATAGAGGAAAAAAGGGAGTTGACCTCAAAGCAAGAATTCATATATGTGATACATATTGACTGTCTGACCATTAGTAATTCATTTAACCTCTAAGTACTTCTTATAATTAAGACTATAAATTATGGAAAAGATGTCAACCACCACTGCTAAAGGAGATTTCGTTCCAGTGAGTTACCTTCATTTATTGTATATGTGTGTGTGTGTGTTTGCTATACCTCTATGTCAGACTAAATTCATTGTGATCTGGGACTAAGATGTTGTTCTTAGTTTTCCTACCACCAAATATAGTGCTTTACACCTTCATTGCTGAAGTGCAATTATTTTCAGTTACATCTGATTCTTTGTGATTCCATTTGGGGGTTTTCTTGGCAGAGATAATAAAATGGTTTGCCATCCCTTTATCCAACTCATTTTACAAATGAGCAAACTGAGGCAAATAGTGACTTGCCCGGAGTCACACAGTTCATAAGTGTCCAAAGCCAGATCTGAACTCAGGATTCTGACTCCAGGCCTGGTACTTTGCCTTATACCTAGGAAACAATCCAATTCAATTGGATTCTATACTGGTCATTATTACTGAGCACTGGTAGAAACACAAGCATGAATGTCACAAAGTATTCCCTTTATTTTCTATATTTTCTGAAACTAAAGCCTTTATTATATTATTCCTGCTATTAAGTTTCCTGTCCAACTTTTCAGGCGAACAGTTGTATTGATTTATTTTATGTTATAAGGTTCTGTTTCTGGGAATCTTCTTAGTAAGTTTTCTTCAGAGCTCACGTTTTCTTTTGTAAAAGTACATATGAGCAATTTTCTTCCTTTACCTCCCCCAAACCTGGCTTATTTACCCAGATCATTTGATCATTGATCATAATATGTCAATTTATATCCTAATATAAAGTATCACAACTCTCAATTATCTTCCTATGGTAGATCTGATGTAGATATCAAATGTCCAATCATTCTTCATTCAGTATAGTGGGAGGATCTCTGGTATAAGAAAATCTAGATTCAATTCAGTCTCTGAGATTAACTTTGAAATACTGGATGATTTACTAAACATCCTGGGACCTTGGTTTTCTCATCTGTAAAATGAGGGGCTTAGACTATTCTTTAGTGGAAAATCTTTCAAAAATACTAAGGATGAAAAATATTTTTATCTAATAATTAGTCTCTCCCAGTTAAATAAATATTGATTAATCAAGAGATACACAGTTTTTCGCCAGCCATGAACTCAAAGTCTCTTTAGTTTGGAAGACCAACCATGAATTTACTATATTGACATAACCTTTGAATATTCTGGGTCATTTTTACATCATAAGGAGTCATCAAAAGATAAATTTTATAGAGATGACAAGAATATGAGGACAACATAATTTAGTAAAGTTATGGTTTTGGAGCCAGAATGACTTGTAGTCACATCCCAGTTCTGATTCACACTGGTATGAGAACTTGTATAAGACCATTTAAAGCCTCAATGCCATTGACAAATATTAATCTTAATCTTAAAAAAAATTATAGAAAAAATGATGAGCTACATCATGAGAAGGAATATCCTCAGCAGGAAGTTCCTCTTATCAATGAATTGATGTCCTATCCTAGTCCCTCTTCCCTATGGGTGTGTGTACATTATACATATATAAACATATATATCTATATATATATATATATATATATACATATGAACATATAAATATATATACATGTAGCTTCCTTATCAAGACCAATAAGTTTGTATGTTTTGTTACCTACAACCTCTACCCAAAAAGTTTGCACAAGAACACTTGAATATTTGTGGATTTTAAGCAATAGCTAAAAACAGAATGGGACTTACAGCTCTAATTTAAAAAAAAATTGACAAATTTATTAATGGTTCATAATGCTCATGATGTAATTTCAAAGAATAATTTTAAGTCTTAATTCAAACCACAAAAAAATTAATTTAAAATTGGAAAGAATAGTGAAAGTCATCTACTCCAATCTCTCATTTTATATATGAGGAAAATGAGTCCCAATGAGGCTAAGTAGCTTGGTCTGGATTACATAGTAATACAAAAGTTGGAATTTGAATACAATTTTCTGATTCTAAATCCATTCTTTCCATTGTACCAAATTATACCATATGTCCTATGTGAAGCATAAATTGCCTCCATTAGAAAGTGTTGATTTAGCTTGTCTCTTTGGTGTGAAATCCCTATCTCCCCCAACCATTATATAAAACAACTAAGCTGTAAAAGGGCACATGTAAACATTTAAACATTCAAATTCAACTCAGCAAATATTTACTGAGTACCTACCATATGAAAGGTACTGTGGGGATAGATTAATAAAACATCATCTTTGCCTTCCAGGAGATTACAGCATACTAAGAGAGAGAATACATTCATGTGAAAATTATAATGCAAGTCAGAATAGGATAAATGTTGAGAGATATAAAAGACAAAGATGCTAGGCAGGATTAGAAGAGAAAAATATCAGCATGGGGCTCCCAGAAATTACAGAGGTATTATTTCATAGATCACAGAATTTCAGTCAGATAGAACTTTCTAATGTAAGTGATGATTTCCCTAAAAATATAATACAATATTTAAAAATATGTATGAGATGTATAAACAAAACATACCAAAACCTAGGGAGGAGGACGAAAAACAATAGAAAAAGAAAGAAGGAAAGTAAAAATAAAGATGGAGGGAAAAAAGAAAGAAAAAAGGAAGGAGGGAAGAAAGGAAGAAAGAAAAGGAGAAAGGGAGGGAGTAAGGGAAGAAGAGAAGGGAGGAAGAGAGGGAAGAAGAAAGAGAAAGAAAGGAGTGAGGAAAGAAGTGAGGAAACAAGGAAAATTACAAATATCAGAAGGACTATGGGGAAAACAAGTATATTGATATACTTTCAATGGAACTGTGATAGGTCTATTCATTCTGGCAATAATTTAGAATTATTCACAAAATTTTCTAAAGAGTTCAAGCTCTTTGACCTAGCTGTTATACTACTATGCCTACACCCAAAAGAGATAAAAAAGAGAGTAAAAATTACATTAAATAAAATCTTTTAATAGCAATTCTTTTGTGATAGAAAAACAGTTACATACTTAGAAATGTCTTTCATTTAGAAAGTGATTGAATAAATTATAATGTATGAATGTGATGAACTATGTATGATTAAAGAAAAAGATGACTTAGAAAAATTTTATGGACTGATATAAAATGAAGTAAGTAAAATCAGAAGAATGATTTGTACTATAACACTAATATCATACTGAACTTGAAATTCTTTAAAAATCCATTATTTTTCAACTCAAGTGCTATCTATCTTACTATATATTCTTTCTTTGTCTATTGGAGTTAAGTAAATAGCACTTTTACATTTATCCTTATTCACTTTCATTATATTCTACTGAAGTCAGTGCCCTAACCTTTCAAGACCTTTTTGTCTTTCAACATTTCTTTCAATGGCTTAGACATTACCACACTAGAGTATAAGTTAAATACAATATATGTATACACGTCCATACAGTTATTTTGCTGTACAAAAAGAATCGGACTTTGAAATAGTGTACAATTAGCCTGTGAAGGAAATAAAAAATGCAGGCGGACAAAAATAGAGGGACTGGGAATTCTATGTAGTGGTTCATAGTCATCTCCCAGAGTTCTTTCCCTGGTTCATCTCATTGTTGAAGAGGGCCTCGTCCATCAGAGTTGATCATCATATAGTATTGTTGTTGAAGTCTTGGTCCTGCTCATTTCACTCAGCATTAGTTCATGTAAGTCTCTTTGGGATATAAGCCCAGTAGTAACACTGCTGGATCGCATAGTTTGACAACTTTTTGAGCATAGTTCCAAATTGCTCTCCAGAATGGCTGGATGTATTCACAATTCCAACAACAATGTATCAGTGTTCCTGTTTTCCCACATCCCCTCCAACATTCATCATTATCTTTCCCTGTTCTTGTAGCCAATCTGACAAGTATGTAGTGGTATCTCAGAGTTGTCTTAATTTGCATTTCCCTGATTAATAATGACTTGGAGCATCTTTTCATATGGCTAGAAATAGTTTCAATTTCTTTGTCTGAGAATTGTCTGTTCATATCCTTTGACCATTTATCAATTGGAGAATGGCTTAATTTCTTATAAATTAGAGTCAATTCTCTACATATTTTGGAAATGAGGCCTTTATCAGAGCCTTTGACAAAAATGTTTTCCTAGATTATTGTTTCCCTCCTAATCTTATCTGCATTAATTTTGTTTGTACAAAAACTTTTCAATTTGATATAATCAAAATGTTCTATTTTGTGACCAATAATGATCTCTGGTTCTTCTTTGGTCATAAATTAATTGCTCTTCCACATGTCTGAAAGGTAAACTATGCTATGTTTCTTTAATTTATTTATAATCTCATTCTTTATGCCTAGGTCATGAACCCATTTTGACCTAATCTTGGTGTACGGTGTTGTGTGAGTCAATGCCTAGTTTCTTCCATATTAATTTCCAATTTTCTCAGTAATTTTTGTCAAACAGTGAGTTCTTATCCCAAAAGCTGGGTTCTTTGGATTTATCAAACACAAGATTATTAAAGTTATTGACTGTTTTGTCCTTTGAATCTAACCTATTCCACTGATCAACTAGTCTATTTCTTAGGCAATACCAAATGGTTTTGCTAACTGTTGCTTTATGATATAATTTTCAATCTGGTATAGCTAGGCCACCTTCATTTGATTTCTTTTTCATTAATTCCTTTGAAATTTTTGACCCTTTGTTTTTCCATGTGGACTTTGCTGTTATTTTTTTCTAGGTCATTAAAATAGTTTTTTGGGAGTCTGATTGGTATAGCACTAAAAAAAATAAATTAGTTTAGGTAGTATTGCCATCTTCATTATATTTGCTTGCCCTATCCAAAAGCATTTAATGTTTTTCTAATTGGTTAGATCTGATTTTATTTGAATGGAAAGTGTTTTGTAGTTTTGCTCATATACTTTCTGATTTTCCCTTGGCAGATAGATTACTAAATATTTTATACTATCAGCAGTTACTTTAAATGCATTTTCTCTTTGTAACTCTAACTGTTAGATTTTGTTAATGATATATAAAAATGTTGATGACTTATGTAGGTTAATTTTGTAAGTGTGGATTATTTCTAATACCTCTTTAGGAGAATCTCTGGGGTTCTTGAAGTATACCATCATATCATCAGCAAAGAGTGATAATTTGGTTTCCTCATTACCTACTCTAATACCTTTAATCTCTTTCTCAACTCTTCTTGCCAAAGCTAGCATTTCTAACACAATATTGAGTAGTAATGGTGGATGAATGGCTTGACATAAATGAGGCCCATAAGTTTAAATACTGGGAAAAATGGTTGGGGGGGGCAAGAAAAAGAAAAGTATAATCTGGGGATAATGAGATGGCAGAAAATACAGAATTAGTAATTTTAACCGTAAATGTGAATGGGATGACCTCTGCCATTAAACGGAGACAGATAGCAGACTGGATCAAAAGTCAGAACCCTTCAATATGTTGTTTACAGGAAACACATTTAAAGCAGGAAGATACATACAGAGTAAAGGTAAAACATTGGAGCAAAATCTATTATGCTTCAGGTGAAGTAAAAAAAAGCAGGGGTAGCCACCCTTAGGTCAAGCAAAAGCAAAAATTGATCTAATTAAAAGAGATAAGGAAGGAAACTATATCTTGCTAAAGGGAAGCATAGACAATGAAACAATATCAATATTAAACATATATGCAAGTGGTATAGCCTCTAACTTCCTAAAGGAGAAGTTAAGAGAGTTGCAAGAAGAAATAGACAGTAAAACTGTAATAGTGGGAGATCTCAACCTTGCACTCTCAGAATTAGATAAATCAAACCACAAAACAAAAAGAAAGAAATTAAAGAGGTAAGTAGAATATTTTAAAAATTAGGTATTAAAGACTTTTGGAGAAAACTGAATGGTGACAGAAAGGAGTATACTTTCTTCTGAGCAATTCATGGAACCTATACCAAAATTAACCATATATGAGGGCATAAAGACTTCAAAATTAAATGCAGGAAGGCAGAAATAGTAAATGCTTTCTTTTCAGATCATGATGCAATAAGAGCTACATTCAACAAAATGTTAGCAATAAGTAGACCAAAAAGTAATTGGAAACTAAATAATCTCATCTTAAAGAATGATTGGGTGAAACAGCAAATTATAGACACAATCAGTAGTTTCACTCAAGATAATGACAACAATAAGACATCATAACATAATTTGTGGGATGCAGCCAAAGCGGCAATAAGGGGAAATTTTATTTTATATCTATAGAGGCTTACTTGAAGAAAATAAAGAGAAGATCAAAGAATTGGGCTTGCAACTTAAAAAGCTTAAAAGAGAGCAAATTAAAAACTCCCAATCAAATACTAAACTTGAAATTCTAAAATTAAAAGGAGTAATTTATAAAATTGAAAGTAAAAAAAAAAAAAAAAAAAACCAAAAAAAAAAAAACTATTGAACTAATAAATAAAACTAAGAGTTGGTTTTATGAAAAAACCAATAAAATAGATAAACCTTTGGTAAATCTGATTAGAAAAAGGAAAGAGGAAAATCACATTATTCGTCTTAAAAATGAAAAGCTAGAACTTTCCACCAATGAAGAGGAAATTAGAGAAATAGTTACTTTGTCTAACTTAATGTCAATAAATTTGACAATCTAACTGAAATGGACAACTACCTCCAAAAATATAGGCTTCCCAGATTAACAAAGGAGGAAGTAAATTGCTTAAATAGTCCCATTTCAGAAAAAGAAATAGAACAAGCTATAATCAACTCCCCCCAAAAAAAAAATCCCCAGGATCAGATGGATTTACATGTGAATTCTACCAAACATTTAAAGAACAATTAGCCCCAATGCTATATAAACTATGTGTAAAAATAGGGAATGAAAGAGCCCTACCAAATTCCTTTTATGACACAGACATGATACTGATACCTAAACCAGGTAGGTTGAAAACAGAGAAAGACAATTATAGACCAATCTCCCTAATGAATATTGATGCTAAAATATTGAATAAGATATTAGTAAAAAGACTACCAAAAAATCATCCCCAGGATAATACACCATGATCAAGTAGGATTTATACCAGGAATGATGGGCTGGTTCAGTATTAGGAAAATTATTAGTATAATTGACCATATTAATAATCAAATTAATAAAAACCATATGATCATCTCAATAAATGCAGAAAAAAGCATTTGATAAAATTCAACATCCATTCCTATTTAAAACAATTGAGAGTATAGGAATAAATGGACTTTTCCTTAAAATAATCAGTAGCATCTATTTAAAACCATCAGTAAGCATCATATGTAATGGGGATAAACTGCAACCATAAGATCAGGAGTGAAACAAGGTTGCCCACTATCAAGATTACTGTTCAATATTGTATTAAAAATGTTAGCTTTGGCAATAAGAATTGAGAAAGAGAATAAAGGAATTAGAACAGGTAATGAGGAAACAAAATTATCACTCTTTGCTGATGATATGATGGTATACTTCAAGAACTCCAGAGATTCTACTAAAAAGCTATTAGAAATAATCCACACCTTTAAAAAAAAAGTTAAAAAAGTTGCAGGATACAAAATAAAGCCACATAAATCATCATCATTCTTATATGTCAGTAACAAAATCCAACAGTTAGAGTTACAAAGAGAAATTCCACTTAAAGTAACTACCTATAGTATAAAATGTTGAGGAATCTCTCTGCCAAAGGAAAATCAGAAATTATATGAGCAAAATTACAAAATACTTTCCACGCAAATTAAATCAGATCTAACTAATTGGAAAAACATTAAATGCTCTTGGATAGGGCAAGCAAATATAACAAAGAGGACAATATTACCTAAACTATTCTATTTATTTAGCGCTATACCAATCAGACTCCCAAAAAACTATTTTAATAATCTAGAAAAAAATAACAACAAAGTTCATATGGAAAAACAAAAGGTCAAGAATTTCAAGGGAATTAATGAAGAAAAAAATCAAATGAAGGTGGTTTAGCTGTACCAGATCTAAAATTTTATTATAAAGTTACCAAAATCATTTGGTATTGACTAAAAAATAGAATAGTTGAATCAGTGGAATAAGTTAGGTTCAAAGGACAAAACAGTCAATAACCTTTATAATAATCTAATGTTTGACAAACCCAAAAATCCCAGCTTTTGGGATAAGAACTCAGTGTTTGACAAAAATTGCTGGGAAAATTGGAAATTAGTATGACAGAAACTAGGCATTGAGCCACACTTAACATCGTACACCAAGATAAGGTCAAAATGAGTTCATGACCTAGGCATAAAAGATGAGATTATAAACAAATTAGAAGAACATAGGATAGTTTACCTCTCAGACCTGTGGAATAGGAAGGAATTTATGACCAAAGAAGAACTAGAGATCATTACTGATCACAAAATAGAAAAATTTGATTATGTCAAATTGAAAAGCTTTTGTACAAACAAAATGAAGTCAGACAAGATTAGAAGGGAAGCAATAAACTGGGAAAACATTTTTACGGTCAAAGCCTATGAAAAAGGCCTCATTACCAAAATATATGGAGAATTGACTCTAATTTATTATAAGTCTAGCCATTCTCCAATTGATAAATGGTCAGAGGATATGAACAGACCATTCTCAGATGAAGAAATTGAAACTATTTCTAGCTATATGAAAATATGCTCCAAATCATTATTAATCATAGAAATGCAAATTAAGACAACTCTGAGATACCACTACACACATGTCAGATTGGCTACAAGGACAGGGAAATGTAGTGTGCTGTCGTCTCTAGAAGCTGCCGGATCACTCTCTGGGAAGAGATCTGCTGTGTCTTCTACTCAAATCTCTCCGACAGATTCTTCTTCCTGTAGCGAACCGTTGTCTCCAGGCAGTTGCTGTTAACTCTTGTCCAGAGAAGTGACTTCCCTTCCTGCAGAGAGCCCCGTCAAGCCTGATGCAATGCAGAGTCTTCTTCTATCTCTGGGTGTCCTCTCTTTTATTCTCCCAGAGAATGGGCGTGGGATAATGCAAGGGCTTCTGGGAAGAACCACTTCAGCCAATGAGCTTGCTCCTTCTATCAAGTCAACCTGAGTTCTCACCTTGTAATTGTCCAACCTGAATTCTCACCTTGTCACTATCCAGACAACCTGAGTTCTCACCTAGTAATCCTAACAGGGAAAGATAATGATGAATGTTGGAGGGGATGTGGGAAAACAAGAACACTGATACATTATTGTTGGAATTGTAAATACATCCAGCCATTCTGGAGAGCAATTTAGAATTATGCTGAAAAAGTTATTAAACTGTGCACATACCCTTTGATCCAGCAGTGTTAGTATTGGGCTTGTATCTCAAAGAGATTTTAAAGATGGGAAAGGGTCTTGTATGTGCAAGAATGTTTCTGGCAGCCCTCTTTGTAGTGGTCAGAAACTGGAAACTGAGTAGATGCCCATCAATTGGAGAATGGCTGAATAAATTGTGGTATATGAATATTATGGAATATTATTGTTCTGTAAGAAATGACCAGTGGGGTGATTTTAGAAAGGCCTGGAGAGACTCTGGATGTGGGACCAAGAAGGGACCAAGAGTACTTTCCTATGAGCCACTTTGCTTCCCCCTGGTTAACCCTGATAAATCCATAGTTTTTCATAAAATCATTGAAATCAGGTCAAAGATATCATATGACAGAATTTGAACCCCTGATCCTCGACTGTCAAACTGACTGAACAGAGTTTGGTTATTGTTAGAATTTCAATTAAGTTTTAGACCAACTAACCTCCAACTTCACTTTCCTCCGAAAAATCCTAGGAGTTGATATGGAAGATTAATAGGACAGTAATATGTAGGGAGTTTAGAAAGGGAAAAGACCAGAGGCAGAGAAATAAATCAGAAAATGGTGTGATCTTAGTGGGCTCAATAAGTAGTCATGAGGTCTGGACTCTGGCAGTGATGATGGGGATGAAAAATGGGGAGCAGATGGGAAAGATATTTCAGAAGCATAATTGTAATGAGGTTCTCTATGCTTCAGGCCCCAAGTTGTTAAATCTGTTAGCTAAACCAGTTTATCTGGCACTAAATTGCCCTGAGCTTGTATTACAATAGAAGCAATTGACCTCATTACTAGACTGAGATTTGTTTGGGGGCAAAAGGAAAATGACTTCAGAAGTTTCTGCAACTTTCCATTTGGTAAAAGCCTTAAGAGAACAGGTTTCACTACTTTTTTAGGGACAGACCTCTGATTTTATAGGATTAGAAAACTTCCCTTCAGATTCAGTGCAACATTTGCATCTTCCCTGCAGCCTAATTATCTTAGAGAGTCTTCTTGAGCCCTGAAAGGGTAAGATTTGATTGGCAAGGATAAAATCCAGTTCTTCCTTGTTCCAAGGCCGGCTTGTGCTACTATACCATACTCAAGAAATCACCCTCTATACATAGAGATTTTCTTGATTACTCCCAAGTAGCCAGTGCCCTCCCTCCCAATACAACCTTGAATTCATGTTGTATGTACCTGTATGTTTATATACACACATTGTCTTTCCCCTCCTCTACCTCAATTAGATGCAAGTCCCTGGAGGACTGAGACTGTTCATAATTAGCTCTGCATTCTGAGGATTTACTCAATATCAGGCATATAAAAGGTATTTTAAAGCTCAATGAATGAATGTATGGCTTGAATTCAACAGATACTTTTTAAGCATTCAGTATGTGCTAGGAATAGTGAACTCTTACTGAGGAGTGGTAGGGTCTTTGCTTTTAAGATATTGACAGTGTTTATTACATGGTTATGAGTTTTTATTATTTAAAAATAATATTTATACAGAGAACTTTATTGCTTTATTGAGTATTTAGATGTGTAGGGAGTCAGCCTAGAAGTTGAGGACCAGGGGTTCAAATTCTGTCATATGCTATCTGTATAGCCCTAGGCAAGTGATTTAACTTCTTAAGAACTTTCAGATATCTGCCTAAAACTATGAGTTGCAGAATAGTTGTTGAGCAGTTGTTCATCAGGTGAAGTAGTTCTTTGCTGGGAGTGTCTTACATCAATGAAATCACAGGTTCAAGTTGTTTTTTTTTTTTTTTTAAATGTATTATATATTTTCTTTTCTATAAAGAAATCTTGTGAAACAACAAAAAAGAAAACTAACTACAAAATGTACTTTCCTAGGTACTGAGGATGTTATAGAATTGAGCTTTTATTTGCTTGGTCTTAGAGGCTCCAAGAAGGAAAAAAAAAACATCACTTCTTTTCAGGCAGGAAATGGGAATGATTTCTGTTCTCATTACTATGGGTTGCTAATTTTTTCCCCTTGATTTTCCAAAATATCTTCAGGGATTCAAACCTGCCCAGACACTGATAATACCCAAATTATCACTAAAGCAAAATGTGAATTGCAAAGTGTATACGAAGTGTGATTGAACTCTACCTCAGATTCATCCAAATAATGATATTTTTTCTCTGCAAAATCTTCTTTTTATAGCATATATCAAAATAATAATTTGTTCAACACGTAGTATGTACCAAGCACTTTGCTAGATTTTAAGGAAACAAGTGCAATGAATGAAGCTCAACACTGACAAGGAGGTCATATACTTATATTAAAGTAATGGAGAAAATAATTACATATGAAAATATATGTAATATAAAGTTAAAAACAATTATTACAAAGATGTCAAATACAAATTAGTTTGAGATAGAAGGCACTAGCTGATGGAGACATCAGGAAAAAATATGTAAAAGATTCATCAGTCAGACAACAAATATTAATTAAGCACCAAATGTTCTGCTAAATTCTGGAGAATCAAGTACAAAAAAATAAGACAAACATTCTGTATCCACAATGTGGGCTGCAGTTTAACAGTAGAGACAGAATATGTTGAAGTCTATACACATAAGCACAAAGATACAAATATGAATATAAGCAATGTAGTTAAATTTAAGGTAATTTGGAAGGGAGGTTTTCATGCATACTATGCTGCTTGAACTGTTTTTAAGTGGAAAATCTATTGTTTGGGAACTTTCTTTGAGATTGAAATGGTAGGATAAAAGAGAAGTGATATATGATTAATATACTCTTTCTGACATAAAAAAAGCTAATGAATGAGATATTTTGGAATCCTCACTTTGAAAAAAGTGGATTAAATATAATTCTTCTTAGGAGTCTTCACCCATTAAAGAACTAAGATAGAGCCCTAACATTTATTTTTGCTATTGTGAATTTAGTAATAAAACAATTTAGAGTTGTTTTGTGAGGTTTTTTGTTTTGTTTTGTTTATAGTTTCCCAAACTCTTTTGTGTTTCTATTGTATTGTTTTCTCATAGTAGACTTTAAAAAGCTTTCAAATCGTAATCTCATTGTCAAAATCATTTTGCATGTGCAATCTTGTCTCCTAATGGAGAGAATTGATGAAAAGGACGTTGTTCCAGTCATTTAAACACTGTTTTCTTTTCATTGAGCCTTTTCTGTGAGACAGGAGAAAAAATAGGCAAATAGAGGGTATTTAGAAACCATGATTGGAACTTATTGATCACCTTATTTCTCAGTTTTTACAAGGAAATGTAAAAGAAATGAAATTCCAAGCAAGTTTGAATAATGACTGATGGGCACAATTCCACTACGGTTCTCTGCACAAAGTTTTCATTAAATGCCTATAAATTGCTTGCATCTGGTTTTTGCTCATTGGGACAAGCCTGGTTTGGAAAGAAAGAATATAGTATTTGCTGTCCTTTAGAAGCTATGATTTTCTAAGTTGAAGTATCTTTATTTAATGAAATTTGAATCATATCCCCAGGGACCATTTTAAACAGATGTTCAAGCAGCTTTAGATTGTCTCAAAGTGAATTCATTCTGATTTTTTGATGCAAGTCTTTTTTAAACTTTATTTTTAAAGCAAGCTGCCTTAGGTTTCAAATGCCATGAGTTGTATTGCTAAAAGGATTTGATTCTTCCTCTGCCAACCATTTTCCCCTGGCTATTTGAATATGTCCATCTTTATTGTTATCACTATCTAGATACAGGCATTTTGGAGGTATTTGCTTACCACTCTTTAGGATTCAAAAAAACCTGTCAGAAACCTCTAAAGATCAGATTGTAACAATTCCATTGCTGGTAGATTATCCCTCTACAATTTCTATTTGATTCTCTCAAAGAATCTGCAACAATTCTCTTCCTTGTCATTTTTAGATAAATAAGAGCTAATGGTTTAAAGTACATCTCTAGAAGGTATTTATAAAGTGGCTACTATGTGCCTTATACTCTGTTAGGCACTAGAAGTAATTGTAATAGCCAAAAATAGTTAACTTTAGTAATTACTTCTGTTTGAAATTTTCAAGATGATTCCATTTTAGCTAGATTCTTAAATTGTCATAACAGTTCACAAATTTTTCATATTCTTTATCAAGTATGAATCAGTTTTTATATTACCATAAGATGGAAGTTACCTATGAAAAGACATTAGCTGCAGACTGACTGCTGTTAATACATGAACAAATTGATTTCTGTCATACCCATCTCATTCATTGTACCTGTCTGAAAGAAAAAAATGCAACCGCCTTTTGAAAGAAAGAATAAAAATCCATTCTTAGCAGAACAAAAGATAGATTCAGTTGACATGAAAATGTGTTTTGTTCTATTGCCTCTGTTACAAAGGTTTTCTTAAATTTCTTAAATTTATTTTCTATCTCTAGAATGGAAAGGAAAGAAAAAAAGAAATACTTGTTAATTAGGGATGGGGGAGAAGAAATTCAATTTCTTTTTAAAGCTAAGTGGTGCCAAAGAAAAAGAACCAGATTTGGAGTTGGAGAACCTGGGTTCAAATGTGACTCAAACTTTGCATAATTATATAGACCACTGACATGATCTCTGTGGGAATCAGTCTCAAATTCTAATCTTGCCACTTGTTACAAACTGGTTGACCTTAGATAAGTAACCTCTTATTGTGAAACTGCTCATGGCTTTGAAGAGTCTTCACTTGTTGGCAATGGGCTTATGACTTCTAAAGTCCCATAGAGAATCTGGAGATTGTTCAAAATATATAGTTCTATAATCTCTATTTCCTTACCTGTAATTTTACAGAATCATACTATACCCTTTGAAACCTATGATTCTATGATGTTATACTTCTTGAATATTTAGAAAGCCTTTGTATACCACATTGTCATTTTAAAATATGAGAGGCAACTTGTCACAATGGATAGAGAAAGGAGAAAAATAAGCATCTATTGAGCACTTTCTATGTGCCAGATACAGAAGAAAGGAAGGAAGGAAGGAAGGAAGGAAGGAAGGAAGGAAGGAAGGAAGGAAGGAAGGAAGGAAGGAAGGAAGGAAGGAAGGAAGGAAGGAAGGAAGGAAGGAAGGAAGGAAGGAAGGAAGGAAGGAAGGAAGAAAAATAAAGAAAGAAACAAACAAACAAACAAACAAACAAAGAAAAAGAAAAAAGAGAAGAGGGAGGGAGGGGGAAAGAGAGAAAGGAAAAGAAGAAGGGAGGAAAAGAGGAAGGGAGGAAGGAAGGGAGGGAAAGACTTATTTATGCATCAAACAAGTGTTGAAGATGAAGAGAATTCAAGAATATTTACAAGGGAAAAAAAAGAAAAAAAAAAACAAATCTGGTTTTTTGATCATTCAAGTCTCTGAGAAACCAATTCAGTTAGATCAAAAAAAAAATCCTAGAAATATTTGAAAAAGTTAAGTTCTACTTATCTTGTTATCATTTTCTTTGTTATACTCAGAAGTCTCACAAAGAATTCCATAGCTACAGCCCTCTGGGCAGTGAAATATGGTAAGTAGTTCTCTTCAGAAATTTCTCATTCTATTAGATTTGCTCTGCAGAAGTAATCTGCCTTTTGAAATTGGAATAAAGCAAACCTTAATAGTAACATGAACACAGATAATAAGTTGCTTAACGTTTCCAAACCTCAGTATGCTCATCTATAAGATATTACCTGCAAAACTTAATTCACAAATGAAATAATGTTTTTAAAGTACTTTATAAATGTTGAAATACTATATAAATGTTAATTATGATTATTAGTATTTATTAGCATCAATCTTTTACCATTTGGAATTCTCCTTTGCTAAATCAATAGGGCAGATTTCTTTGTCACAATTCTATAAAAATATATCTTATAAAAATACATCTTATTTGGCATGATTCAATGAAAAATATGTTAGCTTTGGAATAAGAAAACATTGCTTTAATTCCCAGCTTCACCGTTTGCTACCTGAATGACCTTCATGGAGCTACTTTGTCCCCTGGAGCCTCTATTTCTTCATCTATAAAATATAAGAGATTAAATTATTTCTTAGATCCCCTTTACCTCTGAGATACAATATAAAATCCTCTGTTGGGATTGCAAAGTCCTGGACTTTGGACTGAACCTCTTCTTTCCTTTCCAGTCTTCTTGTATCTTATTCTCTTCCATGAATCCCTTAGTTCACTGTCATGAGTCTACCTGCTATTGCTCAGAGGAGAAACTCCATCTCCCTACTCAATATTTTTATTCTGGTTGTTCCTCCTGCCTGGAATTATCCTCTTCATTATCTTTGCTTTCTATCTTCCCAGAAGTCTCAGCTAAAATCCCACCTTCTGCAAGAATCTTTTACTAGTCCTCCTTTCTATTGTTGCCTTCCTTCTATTGTAACCTGTCTTTATCTTGTTAGAGAAGATATTTTGGAGAGTCTCTTGGACAGGAAGAAGTTCAATTCATTCAATACTGCAAGAAAATAATACAGGTTATTCATTATAAGCTAAAACTTAAATACTTTGACCGCATAAAGAAAAGATGGAACTCATTGGGAAAGACTCTGATGTTGGGGAAAAATTGAAGGCAAAAGGAAAAGGGGATGGCAAAGGATGGGATGACTAGAAAATGTCATGGATACAACAAACATAAATTTGGATAATTTTCAAGTAATAATGGAAGATTAAAAAGCAAGAGCATTATATGGGCCATAACATCAAAAAGAATCAAACATAAGGGAACAACTGAAAAACAAAAAGAATAGTTTCCATGTTATCTCCCTTGTTAGACTACAAATTTCTTGAGAGCAGGAACTTACTTTTGCTTTTCTTAGCATAGTTCCTGGCACATAACAGGCACTTAATAAATGCTTGGTGAATTACTATAGTCTTTTCAGTCAACCACAAGCTCTTTGAGAGCTTTCAGAGTAGTAATTGTCCCTTCCCTTTCTTTCTTTTTTTTTTTTTCTCAGAGATTAGCACAGTGCCAGATATATTATAGGCATTTAATAAATACTGGTTGACTTCACATTATTCTATAATTTGTATCAATCCATGCAAATATATATGTGTATATGTGTGGGGGTGTGTGTGTATATATAATGAAATAGGAAATTTAAGTAAATATTGAAGAATTAATCTTTGAACATAGTAAAATAATGCTGATTTTGATTTTTAAAAATATAAATTACAAGGGAAACTATAAAATATTACTTTATGTTGTCACATTTAATGTCACTTACTTGTTATGGTTGTGATATGGATTTGGTCATATGATCATAAAGCTGAGGGTTTATATCTATCCATCTTTTTATTTCTTAATAGCATTTTATTTTTCCAATTACATGTAAAGAGTTTTTAACATTCATTTTTTAATGTTTTACATGATTGTTTTGTTGTTTTTATTTCCCCCATTACATGTAAAAGATTTTTACATTTGTTTTTTTTTTGTTTTTTTTAATCTGAGTTTTATTATTCCTCCTCCTCTCCATACTACTTCCTATGCAAAACATTTCCAAAAAAGTCAGGTTGCAAAAGAAAACTCCCACATCCAAAAAAAAAAACTTCAAAAAAAATTTTAATATACTTCAATTTGTATTCAGACACAGTTAGTTCTTTCTCTGGACATGGATGGCATTTTCCATCACAAGTCATTCAGAATAGTCTTGAATCATTGTGTCACAGAGAATACCAAAGTCATTCACAGCTGATCTTCTCATAACTTTGCTATTACTACACAGTACATTTCACTTTGCTTGAGTTCATGGAGGACTTTCCAGGTTTTTTGAATAGCATCCTGCTCATCATTTCTTATAGAACAATAATATTCCTTCCTAACCACATACTCTGATCAATTCAGCCAACTTCAAGTTGGGCATCTATGCAATTTCATATTCTTTGTCCTGAGAAAACAGTTGCTATAATTATTTTATACATATAAGTTCTTTTAACTTTAAAAAAAAATCTCTTTTGAGAGTCAAAGCTAAAAATTATTGTTACATTGAAGGATATGCATGTTTTCATAAGCCATATCTTTTGGTCATTTATCAATTGGGAAATGCTTTTTACATATTAATTTGATTCAGTTCCCTATACATTTGAGAAATGAGGCCTTCATCAGAGAAACTTGCTTAACGTTCTTTTCATAATTACTGCTGCTAATGTATTCTCCTCCTATTATTCTATTTTTTCTTTCCTTTCACCATGACCCACTTCAAAAGTGTTTTACTTCTGACTAGTCCATTCCGCCATGTGTCTCCTCCTCCATCACACTCCCCCAGTCTCATATCCCCTTCTTCTCCTCCTTTCCTGCAGAATAAGATAAATTTATATACACATATTGAGTATGTATGTTATTTTCTCTTTAAGCTGATTCTGATGAGAGTAAGATTCACTCTCTCCTCCTGCTCCTCCCATCCACAGTAAAATTTTTGACTCTTTTATGGCAGATAATTTGTACTATTCCAGCTCTTCTTTTCCTTTTCTCCCAGTACATTCCTCTCTGACCCCTTGATTTGATTTGATTTTTCACATATTATCCCTTAATATTCAACTCACACCTATATTCTCTTTCTAACTGCTGTAATAATGAAAAAGTTTTTGTGAATTACAAGTATCATCTTCCCATGTAGGAATGTAAATAGATTAAATCCCTTATGATTTCCCTTTCCTGTTTATCTCTTTATTTTTCTCCTGTGTCCTGTATTTGAAAATCAATATTTTCTATTTATTTCTGGTCTTTTCATCATGATTGCTTGAAAATCCTCTATTTCACTGAATTTCCACCTTTTCCCTGAAGGATTATACTCAATTTTGCTGGATAGGTGATTATTGGTTGTAATCCAGCTCCATTGCTTTCTAGAATATGATACTCCAAGTCCTCCAATCATTTAATGTAGAAGCTGTTAAATCTTGTGGTATCCTGACTATGACTTCACTATGCTTGAATTGTTTCTTCCTGAATGCTTGAACTATTTTCTCTTTCACCTGGGAGTTCCAGATTTAACTATATTCCTGTAAGTTTTCATCTTGGGATCTCTTTCAGGAGGTGATCAGTAGATTCTTTCAATTTCTATTATACCCTTTGGTTCCAGAATATCAGGATAAGTCTCCTAGATAATTTCTTGAAAGATGATGTCTATGTTTTTTTTTTTGGTTGTAGCTTTCAAGTAGACTGATAATTTTTGAATTATCTCTCCTGGATCTCTTTTCCATGTCAATTGTTTTTCCAATGAAATATTTCACATTTTTTTCATTCTTTTTAACTTGTTTTATTTTGATTTCTCATAAAATCATTAGCTTCTGTTTGCTCAATTCTAATTTTAAAGGAATTATTTTCTTCAATAAGCTTTTCTCATTTGGCTAATTTTGCTTTTTAAGGCATTCTTTTTTTTTTAGCTATTTCCTTTTGCATCACTCTAGTTTCTCTTCCCAATGTTTCTTTTCCGGGGGCGGAGCCAAGATGGCGGAGAAGAAACACACGACTCAGTGAACGTCCTCACTCCCTCGCAACCAATTAGATAAATTAAGTCTCAAAATAAGCCCAGGACTGACAGATACCACAAGGACTGGAAGCACGACTTACCAGCTGAAGAGAATCTGGAGTTTCAACAGAGAAGGTCAGTTCCCAGGGGAGGAAGAAGAGAGACCAGCACAGACGGTGGGGTAGTGGCACACTGCGCCCATTGCGCTGGGAGGGGCTCTGGGATCAGAGAAGCCACTGAGGTAAAGGAATCTGGCACAGGCTGTTAGCTCTTCTCTGCTAATTATTTAGCAGTTCAGAAGAGAAAGCCAAAATATTTTAAAACTCAAATTAGATTTTCCCCCGGACCCTGGAGGTGACTCAGCAGATCTCGGCACCAGGGGGCGTGGCCTCAGCTACCACCTGAGAATAGTTAAGAGATTGACAAGTGGGTGGATACGGCCCAAGGCAACACACACTGCCTAGCTTAGCTGGAGGGAGTGGAACTCAGCTCCAGGAAGTCCCAGAGAAGCGGAACCTTTGAACTAGGGACCGCGGTTTCTGGCAGACACTTCCAGTTTGAGCGCAGGGGCTTCTCACGTCACCTGCTGCAGACATCCACTCCCCACCCGGACACATAGGCTGGGCTTTGTGCTGCCTCTACTGGTCAGTCTCAAATCTCAGGGAAGCCGCTAAAACACAGCGCCCTCGGGCACAGCAGTGCTAGTCACCTCTGAGGCACTTCCAGGGAGGGGGTGGGGAACTCTCTCCCAGAGCTCTATCTTAGCTCAGGTGCAGGAGCCGCTGCATCCATCCGGTCTGGGAGGAAGCTGGTAAAGAAGTAAATAAATAATTTCCTACCCCAGGGACAGACCCCAAAAGATTTTTTTAAGTATGAGCAAAAAAGCCAGAAAAACTATAGATTCCTTCTACACAGAGAAAGAGCGGGTACCCAACCCCGAGGAAGTTAACAGCAGAGAGTCAGCAGATAACAACCTAAAGGGGAACAATTCCTATCCCCCATCACATAACTCTCTCCTAGAAGAAACTCTTAAAAAATTAAGGGAGATTGAAGAAAAATGGGGAAAGGAAAGGGAAGCTATGATAGAGAATAACAACGTCCTGAAATTGGAGTTGGGAAAACTAAAGAATTCACAGGAGATGCAGGGAAACAAAATTTATGAATTAGAAAAGGTTAAAAAAAACACAGGAAAGTAGGATTTCTGAATTGGAAAAGATAAAAAAGTCTCAAGAAAATAGAATTTCTGAATTGGAAAAAGAAAATAATTCTCAAAAAAAAAAATTAGGGAAATGGAAAAAAATTCAATAGAGCAAAATAATTCATTTAAAAACGAAATTGGGCATTTACAAAAAGAACTAAAAACTGTGAAAGAAGAAAATAACTCCTTAAAAGTCAGGATGGAACAAATAGAAATGAATGATTCACAGAGAACCCAAGAATCAGTCAAACAAAACAAAAAAAAAAAAAATGAGAAGCTGGAGAACAACGTCAAATACTTACTGGGAAAATCTATAGACCTGGAAAATAGATCTAGGAGAGATAATCTGCGGATCATTGGACTCCCAGAAAACTATGACCAAAAAAAGAGCCTAGATTCTATTTTACAGGAAATTATCAAAGAGAACTGTCCAGAGATAATAGAAACAGAAGGGACAGTAGATGTGGAAAGAATTTATCGAACTCCTTCTGAAATAGACCTTAAAAAAAGAACACCACAGAATATTGTGGCTAAGCTGCAGAATTACCACACAAAGGAGAAAATCCTGCAAGCAGCTAGAAAAAAACAATTTAAATACCAAGGTGCCACAATAAGGGTCACCCAAGATCTGGCTGCCTCCACATTAAAAGATAGAAGGGCCTGGAACCTGATATTCCGTAAGGCAAAAGATCAAGGACTGCAACCAAGAATGAACTACCCAGCTAAGTTTAGCATCTTTTTCCATGGAAGAAGATGGTCATTCAATGAAACAGAGGAATTCTATATGTTTCTAAGAAAAAAACCAGACTTAAACAAAAAATTTGATCTACATCCACAAGACTGAAGAGAAACAGAAAAAGGTACACAGAACCCTTGAGAACTGTAACTCTGTTGTGGGTATATAAAAAGTACTCAAGGATAATTTGATTTTACTGATATAAAAGAAAAAAAGGGGGGTGTAGTAAAGGGAAGGAGGTCGGTTCAGAAAAAGGGGAAGGAATGATAAAAAGAGGGAAACTACATCCCACAAAGAGGCATAGAAAATACACAATATCTGAGGGAACTTAGTGAGGGGGAGAATCATTGTGTGAATCTTACTCTCATCAGGAGAGGCTCAAAGAGTAAATAATTAACATATTTGTTTTTTAGAGAATTTTCTCTCACCTCATTAAAAGGAGGGAGAGGAAAAGGGAAAAGGAAAAGGAGAATAAGTGAAGGGACTTGGAGGGAGGGGGGAGGGATCCTAAAAAAAAAAAAAAGAGGGAGGGTTGCGCATCACAAGGGGGGTCTGTAAATTAAATATAGGGGAGGGGGATCAGGGGGGTCAAGGGAAAAAAGTATAATCTGGGGATAATACGCTGGCAGGAAATACAGAATTAGTAATTTTAACTGTAAATGTAAATGGGATGAACGATCCCATCAAACGGAGACGGATAGCATTAAAAGGCTAGAAAAAGACCAAATTATAAACCCCCAACAAAAAATTAAACTTGAAATACAAAAATTAAAAGGAGAAATCAATAATATTGAAAGTAAAAAAACTATTGAATTAATAAATAAAACCAAGAGTTGGTTTTATGAAAAAGCCAATAAAATAGATAAACCTTTGGTAAATTTGATCAAAAAAAAGAAAGAGGAAAATCAAATTGATAGTCTTACAAATGAAAAGGGGGATATTTCCACCAATGAAGAGGAAATTAGAGAAATAATAAGGAGTTACTTTGCCCAACTTTATGCCAATAAATTTGATAATTTAAGTGAAATGGATGACTTCCTCCAAAAATATAGGCTCCCTAGATTAACAGAGGAGGAGATAAATTGCTTAAATAGTCCCATTTCAGAAAAAGAAATAGAACAAGCTATTAATCAACTCCCCAGGAAAAAATCCCCAATGTTTCTTTTCCTCTCTTACTTAATTTTCAAAATCCCCCTTGAGCTCTTTTATGACCTGAGACCAATACTTATTTTTGGAGGCTTTGGATATAGGAATTTTAACTTTGTTATCCTTTTCTGAGTGTTGTTTTTTTAAATCTTCCTTGTTGCCATAATAACTTTCTATGGTCAGAATCCTTTTTCTGTTGTTTTTATTCATTTCCTCAGTCTATTATTTGGTTTTTAATTATTTTGTTAAATTAGGGTTCTTGTTCCAGGGTGGAAGATACAATATCACAAGTTTCAAGGATTTTTCAGAGATCCTTCTAGGGACCAGTTCTGTGAGCCAGCACTGTTACCCAGATCTGAATATGATACCGGAGTCCTGCCACAGTGCTAGCAAAGATGCCCCTGCAATCTCCTTCTGACCAGCTGTCCTGGCCATCCTACCTGTTTGCTATGATCTCCAGAAGTCAGTCCTTGTAGCTGCTGTAAAGCATTCCAACTCTACTGTTGGACTGCCACATTTTTTAAATGCCAAATGTAGGCTGGTCAAAAAGAAATACATTTTATGGGGAACTCACACAGGATGGTCAGAAAAAGTAATATACTAGGACATTCTCAAGATATCTCTTAAGAATTTTAGAATTCGTTGTATGACATGGGAAACACTGGCACAGGAATAACAGCATGGTGTGCCCTCATCAGAGAAAATCCCATGCTCTCAGAGCAAAGTAAAATTGAATTAGTTCAGAAGAAACGCGAGATGCACAAAATTAGAGAATCTACCCCAAATGTTCACAAGGACTATTTGTGTCCAAACTGTGGCAGAACATCCTAAGTTCACATTGATCTGACCAGACCCAATCAGACACACCATAACTCAAATCTAACAAAGCGATGTCATTTTGATCCTCTCTGAGAATGAAGGATAATCATCAAATAACCAACCTTGTCACTACTATGCTTGGAGTATTGTAATTGCTAATGATTCAGTGGCTCCCAAAACCCAGTGCTGGGCTGGGGCTCCCCTCATAACCTACTATGCCAAACCTTTCCTGCTGACTTTTACTCCATCTCTGAAAACTGAGAGGTCTCAAGATTGACACCACTAATTCAGAGAATTCTGTTCCTAGTTTCCTAGTGTATGCTAGCACAGCCTGCACCCATTGCATCTCAGAACCACTCCAATGCAACAGAGTCCTCCTGCCTACCTTCAAGCCTTCTTCAGCTGGAAAATTGTTCCACTCTGATGATCTAAAATTTGTTTAGAATAATTTTGTTATTTGGAGGGATCTAAGGGAGAACTCTGGTAAGTCTCTACCTTCACTCTGTCATTTTGGCTGCACCTTTCAACATCATTTTTGTTAAGATTTTGAATATTATTTTTTTCTCCCTCCATCCTTTACCTCTCCTATTGCCAAGACAGCAATCAATTTGATATAATTTTTCTATTCTGCCCTGTCTTAGGTGGGGTAGGTTAGGGAAGAAAAAAGAAAATCTTTGTTCAATTATGCTTTATCCTAAAGCTACTATCCTTTTTTTAATGCTTCCTTTTGCTACTAAATTTCTTGAAAAAGTGGTAGACCCCATTTTCAAGAAATATATCTATTGTCAGAGCATAGAAATGAAGACAAAATATAGTGGAATTATCACTTTCTTGTTCCTAAAAGCACCATTACCCCATCTTTCAACACAGCTTAAGATTCAATTTGTTTTTTTGGCTCCTACGTCACACACTGATTTATATTAAGTTTACAATCTACTAAAATCTCAAGATTTTTTTAGAACTGCTATCTATACATTTCTCATTTTAGGTTTTGAAGGTAATTTTGTATACCCAAGAGCAAGAATTTATATTTATTCCAATTTAATTTCATCTGACTCATTTTTATTCCAATATTCCAGCCTACCATTCCAATTTCCTACTCAAATACTCTTTGGGAAAAAGTACTTCAGGTTGAGGTCTTTTATATCTAGGTTTCCTCAAAAAGAAGAGCAAAAAGGTATTTTATGCATAAACAAAATAAACGCCAAGAAACATTTCCAAACATGTATTACTAGTGCTAATTAAATAGGATTAAATAACAATTTAGAACCACTTTTATAATATGCTGCCTGAATGTTAAATTAAAGTCCTGAACTTTCTATTTAAAGTTCTCAATAATTGGCTACAATAGTTTTTTTTTTTTTTAATAATAGATAAGTTACACTCATTAATATAATTTCTTCTAATATATATTTTCTTAAATTGGTGTTTGTGGTTATATATTTTGATATATAAAGATGTTCTACTGAGCATATAATAATGTTCTCTTTTGTTTCATTTTGTTTTGTATTGCTTTTCTGTTTTTCTTTTTTCTTATTCTGCTTCTTTAAATATAATAATTTTGGGGGGAAAAGAAAGAAAAAAATTTTTGAAAAGAAAAAAATTTTAAATTAAAAAATAATAAAATAAAATATTTTAAATCAAATTCTTTCTTGCATCCCTTCATTCTACATACAAATCTTTCCCTCAATCTCATTTTATACTTTCCCACCTTTGTGCATTCACTCAAGACTCATTATCATCAGCAGCATGATCATTATCATCCACACACATTTATATTTACATATATATATATCATCAGTATTATACTCATAATACACTGTTTGTACATCTCCATAAGTTACTGTGCATAAAAATGGATTGTAGGCATGAAAACTCTCTCTCTACTCTGACACTATTCTACTAGAGATGAAAAATCAGTGAAAACCTCCAGATGAGGGCAGAGACTTGGACTCTGTCACCCAGTCTAAATGAGTATGAAATACATGGTAATGTTGGTCTCTTGTAGGTATTTTTTTAAAATCTTAATTAAATAAGCATCAGAGAAAGAACAGACAAAGTGATAACTGTGTTCTCTTTTAAAGTTCTGAAGATCCATCAGAGTTCCAGAAATTGGAGTCCACAATAAAGTCTGTTTGTACCCATAGCCCAGATTGGAACTACCACTGAGAAGAAACCTACTTGATCTAGAATAGCTTTTCAGGCACTTCTGTTTTCTATTATCTTTCAAAGTTTGTTCAAAGTCATGTTCATTGATATCATGACACTATCTCATGCTCTGCTGTCCCCTTTTATTTTGCCATCAATCTTTCCCAACATCAGGGACTTTCACAATGGATTCAATCTTTTTCATTAGGTGACCAAAGTATTTAAGCTTCAGCCCAATATTTGACTTTCAAGTGAATAATTAATTAATTTCTTTAAATATTTACTGACTTTATTTCCATATTGTCCAGGGAACTCTCAAAAGTCTTTTCCAGAACCACAATTCAAAGTTATCAATTTTGCGGGGGTAAAGCCAAGATGACAGTGAGTAGACAGGACTTTGCCTGAGCTCTTGCTGACTTCCCTCCAAATCAACACTAGATCAAGCCTCTGAGTAGATTTTGGAGTGACAGAATCCACAAGTATTTCAAGTGTAACAAATTTCCAGCAAGAGATATCTTAAAAGGACTTCAGGAAAGGTCTGTCTCAATTGAGCAAGGGGGAGACATAATCCAGTGTAGGAGGAACACAGAAAGGTCCAGGGTAGAGAAGCCACATACATGGGAAATATAGTAGGAGGTTCTAAGCCAAAACACAGAACCACTGACTATTCTGTCTTGATTCAGAAGGCCAGTGGATCAGCAGACTAACTGTGAGATCTCCAACACAATTACAAAAAGCAAATAGTAAGCTGTAAATCCCAGAATAACAAGCCAAACTTGGTTATATCCATCCAACTCCATGGGAAGCTTGCAGCACCAGCACCAGCACAGGGTGAAGACTCTGTTACCCTGTAGAGAAAGTTTAGACATATCCCCTGTTTCCTAAAAGCCAAACTCCAACCTTAAAAACAAGTAAAAAAGCAAAAAGAACTTTTAATCATCTAACTATTATGGAAACAAGAAAAACAGAACCCAAAACTAGAGAACAATAAAGGCAAAATGCCTCCAAATGAAGTTTCAAAGGAGGATATGAGTTGGCCTCAATCTCAAAAGGCTCTCTTGAAGAATTTCAAAAAAGATCTTAAAAGAGAGTTAGAAGAAAAATTGGGAAATGAAATAAGAACTTTGTAGGAGAGTTTAGAAAAGGAAAAGCTGAAATTGAAGAAAACAACTCCTTAAAAATACAATTGATGAAATGGAAAAAGAAAACAACTCCTTAAAAAATAGAATTGGTGAAATGGAATAAAAAATTCCAATGAACAAAAACAACTCCTTTAAAAGTACAAGTGGTATCATATTTTACAAAAAAGAAATTGAACAAGCAATTAATAAACTCCCTAAAAAAATCTCCTGGTAAGATGGATTTACATATAAATTCTATCAAACATATAAAGAACAATTAATTCCAATAGTATGCAAAATATTTGGGAAAGTGGAGAAAGAAGGAGTTCTACTAGATTTCTTTTATGACACAGATATGGTGCTGATACCTAAACCAGGTAAGACCAAAATAGAGAAAGAAAATTATGGACCAATTATCCTAATGAATATTGATGCAAAAATCTTAAATAAAATATTACTAAGAGATTACAGAAAGTTATCACCAGCATAATATACTATTATCAAGTAGGATTTACACCAGGAATGAAGGGCTGGTTCAAATTAGGAAACTATTAGTAAATTGGCTATATCAAAAATCAAACTAACAAAAATCATATGACTATCTCAAAAGATGCAGAAAAAGCTTTTGACAAAATCCAACACCCATTCTTATTAAAAACATTAGAGAGCATAAGAATAAATGGAGTTTTCTAAAAAAAAAAAAAAGATCAGTAGCATCTATTTAAAACTATCAGCAAGCACCATAAGTAATGGGAATAAACTAGAATCATTGCCAATAAGATCAGGGGTGAAACAAGATTGCCCATTACTATTCAATATTGTATTATAAATGTTAGCTTTAGCAATAAGAGAAGAAAACTAAATTAAAGAAATTAGAGGAGGTAATGAGAAACCCAGATTATCACTCTTTGCAGATGATATGATGGAATACTTAGAGAACCCTAGAGAATCAACTAAAACATTACTAGAAACAATTCACAATTTTAGGAAGGTTGCAGGATACAAAATAAATCCGCATAAATCATCAGCATTTCTATATTCTATAACAAAATCCAGCTGCAAGAGATACAAAGAGAAATTTCATTTAAAATAACTGTAGATAATATTAAATATTTGGTAGTCTGTTTGCCAAAACAACCAGGAATTATATGAACTCAATTACAAAACACTTTCCACACAAATAAAGTCAGATCTAATCAATTGGAAGAATATCAAGTGCTCGTGGGTAGGTCAAACTAATATAAAAAATGACAATTCTACCTAAATTAATCTACTTATTTAGTGCTATGTTAATCAAATTCCTATGAAATTATTTAGCAGAGCTAAAAAATTAATTTAAAAAAAATAACGAAGTTTATCTAAAAGAACAAAAGGTCAATGATTTCAAGGGAATTAATGAAAAAAAATGCAAATGAAGATGGCCTAGTTTTACCAGACCTAAAACTATATTATAAAGCAGCAGTCATCAAAACCATTTGTACTGGCTAAGAAACAGAGTAGTTGATCAGTGGAAAAAAGACATAAGACACTATAGTAAATGACTATAGTCCTGCTCATTTTACTTAGCATATGCATGTATTTAAAAAATAAAAAGCTAAAAAATAAAAATGAATCAAAATACAATTGGCTAAATGCAAAAGGAGGTCAAAAACTAACTGAAGAAAATAATTCTCTAAAAATTAGAATTGAACAAAAGGAATTCATTGAGACATCAAGAATCAGTCAAATAAAACCCTCCAAAAAATATATAAGAAAATGCAAAATCACTGATTTTTTTAATAGTCCAACTCTCACAGCCATACATTGCTATTAGAAAAATCATAAATTTGACTCTATAGACCTTTATCAGCACATTGGTCTCTGCTCTTTAGTCTGTTGTCCAGATTTTCTATAGCTTTTCTTCCAAGAAAGTTTTTAATTCCATGGCTGAGATTACCATCTACAATGATTTTTTTAAACACAAGAATATAAAATCTGACTCTATTTCTCCTATTTGCCAAAAAATTGGTGAAACTATGATTTTAGGGGATTTGTTTGTTTTGTGATTGTTTTGTTTTTGTATTTATGTTAAGCTTCAAGCCAGCTTCTACACTCTCTTCTTTCCCCCTCAAGAAGCTTCTTAATTCTTCTTTACTTTCTGCCATCAAAAAAGTATCAATTGCTTATCTGAGATTTGGAATATTTCTCCCAGTGACCATAATTCTAACTTTTCATCTCTCCATCCTGGTATTCTATTCTGTACATGTTAAATAAATGTTGTACTCTTCATATGAGTTAAATAAATAAGGCAACAATATACAGCCTTATCATACTCTTTTCCCAACCTTAAACCAATTTATTGTGCAATGTTTAGTTCTGTTGTTTCTTGGTCCACATTTTGTATAGATTTTCTGTTAATTTTTGCCACCTTTTCTTGTTCTCTTCTACTTTTAGTAATTCCCTACTATTTTTGTTTTTTATCATGTCCATTTTTGCATGAAATGTCCCCTTGATAACTTTACTTTTCAAAGTTCTTTTTCTTTCCCATCCTATCTTTTTTTTTCTATTCCTTTGCATTACTCATTTAAGACAAACTTCTTTTCTCTTTTTGTGTTTTTCTTTTCTTAGATTTTTTTTTGTTACTGCCTCCTATAGAATACTGTGAACATTTGTCCTTAGTTCTTCAGATATTCTGTCTACCAGATCTAATTCTTTGGCTCTATTAATGATTTTCACTTCATATTCATAAGAAATGTTATTTGAATTATGCCTATGTAGTTTTGCAATTTCTCCTATTTTCTTCAATTTAAGTCTGAATTTTGCAATAAGAAGCTTTTGACTGAGTCATAATCAGCTCCAGGTCTTGCCTAACTGACTGTATAGAGTTTTTCCACCTTTGGCTACAAACTATATATTCAATTTAATTTCAATATTGACCCTCTAGTAATATCCTAGAATTATCTTTTGGGTTGTTGAAATAATGCTTTGTAGGGCCAGTGAGTTATTTTTACAAAACCATTAGTCAGCCTTGCTTTATTTTATACTCCAAAATCAAACTTGACTGTTGTTCCAATTTTTTTTAATTTCCTAATTTAGAATTTCAATAACCTATGGTGAATGTAACTTTTTTTTTTTGGGGGGGAGGTATTTTATTTTTTTTAATTTTTTTTAGTCTTCATTGAACTTATTATCTTTGGCCTCTTCAGCATCAGTGTTTGAAACATAAACTTGTATTACCTTGATTTTGAATAGATTGTTTTGGATTTGAATAGATACCATTCTATTCTTTGTGAGATTATATCTTAGTACTGCTTTTCTCATCCTTAATTAACTATGAGGGTTACTTCATTTTTTCTAAGGAATTCTTTTGCTCATAGTAGTATGTATAATGACCACATGAATTAAATTCACCTATTCCTGTCCATTTAAGTTCACTGATGTCCATGATGTTGGATGCTGATGTTTAATCTTTCCATCCCATATTTGACCACACCCAGCTTACATTGGTTTATAGATCTTTCATACCAAATTTCTATTCAATATCAGTCTTTACAGAATCAGACTCTTTTTTCATCACTAGACATTTGTATAGCTTAGCTTTCTTCCTATTCTTAATGAATATCCCTTTGCAAAAAGTTAATCGATATTAATTGGTTAATTAACATTGATGAGAAAGCAACTGATAAAATTGAATTTAAAGTGATATTAATATACATTTGATATTGTGGTGAATTCATCAGATAGAGGATTCAGAATAACAGTACTAAAAAGACACATCTAATTCCATATGTTTACTCCTAAGATTCTGAGGAGAAAAGCAATAATTATTCTATAAGTATCTGTCCTGCTATTCTGAATGGAGTTGAGAAAGTAAGCTCAGAACCTATTTGCTACATGAATTTAATGTTTTCTTGGTTAAACTGAGAAGTCTCTGACCATTTGCTTTCCAGTTGTGAGTAAAGGAGAAATAAAGGAGTAAAAGAGGAGTAAGAAGAAGAGAAAAGAAAGAAGAGAAAGAAAAAAAAACTTTTCTATTCCAAAGATTCTTCTAGCAATTCTGAGGTTATGAATTTGCAAACACCACCAGTCCTGAGGAATTAAATTTGTAAGTAATTCAAAGGCCAATGGAGAGAATCACAGTAGGCAAAAATTATAGCATATCTTCAATGGTAGTCCAGACTCAAGAAGTGGAATAAAGATATCAGAAAAAAATGCATTATCAGAAAAAGAGATAGTTGGAAGACTGAGTTAGTCATGTGATATCAGAAGGGCAAAAGGCAGATGTTAATTTTTTTCATCTGCAAAAAAAGGGAGAATAGACTTAATGATTTCTAAATTCTCTTCTATCTCTAAATCTTTGATCCATTCCTACTCTCAGAATGTGCTCTTTTAATAATACCCTAAGGGGACCATTGACCTGTAGGGTATATTCTCTGGAGAGGACTTTTCAAAAATTATGAGAAAGAACTGTATAAGATAAGAATCCCTATCCTTATATTGGTTACCATCTGTACTGCTAGAGGGAAAACCCACACAAATGAAACTATAGAGTCATTGAAGCAGTAAAGGATTCTGTGAAATGTTTTGTTATGCTTAGCACTTTGAAAATTCTCCTAGTAAGAATTTGTGCAATTGTAGATAATAATAATGTAATATTATACAACTGTAAGATAATAATTATAAAATGCCTAGTACCTAGAAAATAGCATAATAGTTTGTAAATGAATTCGATTCATTTGTGTCTAAGTGACTATGCAAATAATTCTTTATTCATTTTATACATTACTGAACCCAAATAGTTAATTTAGTCCCATAGTGAAGCTTTGCACCCCAAATTATTGGTTTTCTGTGAATTAGAGGTAGATGAATGTAAAAAAAAAAGTAACCTAGTATTCAGCCTTTTTGATTTTGTTTTAGAAAATGTATTTCCTTTGAGACATGGAAAAATAAAAGGGCAATTCTAACCCTCCTCTGTGAGATGTCAACCCTTAGAACACTGAAAACACTAAAGTGCCTATAAATCAGAGCAATCTGGATAGACTTGTCAATAACCAGGCACAGCTGAGTTGGTTAAAGCTCCTTAGAGTCCAGAAGGCGGCTTCTATTTTCTCTGGATTCCAATTAGACCTTTCATGTTCTCAGTCAGAAAAATTGGAAGAAGAATCTACTGCATTTGTGTTTGGTCTTTAAAGGGGGAAAAAAAAACATACTCTATTAATTTAAACATATGACAAATATAAGAGGTAAAAATTCTTTAAACAAAAAAGACTTTGTGTAGCCTATTTTTCAAAGACCTATGTAGACAGAGAGTAAAGTGAGTGTATGCGTGTGTGTGTGTGTGTGTGTGTGTGTGTGTGCTCTATATGATAACACAAAAGACAAGGAACACACAAGGAAAAGCTCCAGAAATGTTTACTTTGCAGAAGTTCTTAAGACTTTTGTGTTATGGACCTTTTGGTAATCTGGTGAAACCTATGGCTGTTTTTGAAAAATATTTTAAAATACATACAATAAATACTTATGTGTATGTATATATGTACACACATATAGAAATACACATGTGTATGGATATATACATGCACATATGTATATATTATTTGTGTTATGTGTACACATATATTTATATAAACATCTAGATATATCCACACACATACACACACACACATACACACACACACACATGATCTAGTTTATTGTTCCAAGCTTTACTATTAATGACATAACCTTGAAGTTGAGTGTTGCCCTCTATAAAATAAAGGCATTGATTTAGACTTAGTTCTATTTATTAAAATTGTACTGCATTCAAGACCCTGCTCTATGTTAGTGTTTGGAAGACCAAAACAACAATAACAACACTCTGTGCCCACAATTAATTTTCATGATCTCATTCTATTTGATTGATAACATATGCATCATTATGCAAATCTTTTCTCAAAACTTTTTTTTGATCTTTTCATAAAGACTGGTGAGGTTAGTGCAGAAGAGTAGGAGGAATGATGAGCTTGCGGTTGCTAAATCCAAATCCCAACTCTACCTTTATCTATGTGACCAGGAGACAATTGTTTTGAGTCTATTTCCTCAACCATAAAATAAGAAGCTTAGATTCAATGATCTGTAGAAAGCTGTGCAACTCCACATGGTACAGTGGATAAAGCATTTTACTTGGAGTTAGGAAAGCCCAAATTCAAATCCTTCCTCATATGCTTACTACTCATGTGAACCTGGGTAAAATAGTTAAACTTTATTCTCTTCAGCTTTCTCATTTGTTAAAAGGGGATGATATTAACATTGACTTCATAATATTGTTGTTTGTTAAGAATCAAATGAGATAATTAATTAAAATAATAAATTAATATGTTTTGTAAATGTTAAGCTGTTATTATTTTATCTATTATCCTATATAATCCCTAGAGAAATGTAAACCCTGGGATCAAATGATTGCTAAAACATCTTCTAAACTTAAGGTCCTATGGCTGCATGAATTAGATTTCCCAAATTCTTTATTAAACCACAAGTTTAGAACTAGAAAGACCTTTGGAGATCATTTAGTCCAACTTTATTTTATAGATAAAGAAACTGAGGATGAGTTAGGTTAAGTGATTTCCTCAAGATCACTTAAGTGGTAAATGGCAGAATTTGAACCCAAAACAACTGACTGTGGTCTCTGCCATGTATCTATTTTATTGTTATCATTCTCTTTTTCATTACCAGCAACAGAAATAATAATCATATGCAAATCAAGCCAAATTCATATATCATACCAGTCCTGAATGTAATGAGGAAATGTTGATATTCAATTTCTTCATGACCCCATTTGTGATTTCTTGGCAGGAGTGGTTTGCCATTTCCTTCTCCAGCTCATTTTACAGAAATTGAGACAAACAGGGTTAAGTGTCTTGCCCAGGGTCACAGAGCTAGTAAGTGTCTGTGACTGAATTTGAACTCAGAAGGATGAATCTTCCTACTTCAGACAGGGCACTTGGTGTCTTCTGCCACTTAGCTGCCCAAGTAAAGAGAAATTTCTGTTGCTAAAAGTAACCATTTTCATGACTTCCTTTTAAAAAGAGGAGCCAGAAACCATGAACAAAGAACACTTTTCATTCTTTCCCACTCTTTTCTTGTAGAACCCTAAAGCTTTTAAAAGAATGAATAATTCTATATTGCCTTTACCTGACAGTTACCCACCTGAGATTTCAGTATCAAAAAAAAAAAAAATGTCATATCATCATTGTAGTCCATTGAGGCAGTCAACTTATTATAAGAAAAGCAAAAAGCATTGAAGGGACCATAACCCCAGAATCAAGTTGCAAATGCATCATTTACTTCATTGTCATAGCTAGCAATTTTACTGGGCTTTGCAATAATAATTTCTGAAACATATGAAATGAAGAGAATGATATTTACATTAACCATTCTTAGTGTTGTTGCAAGGATCTAAAAATATTAGAAAATACTTTCTAATCATGAAAGTTTATATAAATGTAAATTAATGATAGCTTAAATTTCCAATCCAGATTACACTGAAGGAGTATCTGCAATGACATTTTCTTCAAGCTTCTTAACTCTGTAATCTGATTGGCTCTCAAGAAGATTTGTATGTAAATTAGTATATAAAAGGTACTTTGGAAATTATTACTTATGTGACTTTGGCTAGATTCCTGGACCTCTATTTCCTTATCAGTAAAATAAATAGGATGTACTCAATAATCTCTGAAATTCCTTCCAGATCTACATCTATGAACTATGAAAAACTGGAGACAGGCAAGAGTATAAAAATCCTGCCAGATGAGGAGCAGTGGAAGGAATTCTATATATCAAATCCAGTGAAGAAAAGGATTTAGGAAGTAAGTGCTAGAAGAGTTACCATGAGGAAGAAGTATTTTACTTGCTCTGGGACAAAAATAAGGCAAAGATGTAACAGTTGCAAAAATGACAAATCTAGACATAGGGAAAAACTTTATATCAGTTTTAGAACTATGTACAAATGGACTGGATTGCCTTGGGAAATAGGTGATTTCACTGAAGATCTTCTATAAAGGCCTAATAACCACTTGTCATGTAGGTCATAGAGGGAATTTTACTGAGATATGAGATAAATTAGATGAACTGCTCAAGTCCCTGCCAACTCTGAGAATTTGTTTCTGTGATTCTGAGAAAACAATTGTGATAGAACTAACTTTAAAATTGGTTGTTAAAGCATGATGCTAAATAATGGAATGTTTTTAAAAGGGAATTTAAGAAAATTGGAATTTTTAAAAGGCTAAAAGTAGTAAATTAAAGTCATTCTATGACCAAAAATTTAGAATTTTCCTGACTTTCTATATAGAGTTCTGGGCTTTAGGTAAGAAACATGATTATCATCTTCCAATTAAGCTGCAGAACAGATTAACTGAGTTGATAGAGATAGCTAGTTGTAGTTAGATCAGAGTCTGAAGTCTTGAAAACCTGAGTTCAAATCCATATTCAAACACTTATTAGCTATGTGACTTTGTTCAAGTTAACTTCTGATTGCCTCAGTTTCCTCAACTGTAAAATGGGATAACAGCATCTACCCCACAAGAACTGTTGTGAGAAACAAGATAATATTTGTAAGTTACTTAGCAGAGTGCCTGACATATAATAACCTTTAATAATGATTATTCCTTTCCCCATCTCTGAATTGGAGATAGGGTAGAGAAGCAGATCAAACTGATCCATATGAATAACTTTGCTTATGGAGTGCAAAAGGCTATGTTCACATTTAACTATTATGCAAATATGATTCTTTCCAGGAGAAAGGGAAGTTTGTGCCAGTTATGTCCCTGAAGATTCCTTTTCAAACCATATGTTTCATTTCAAGAAATTCTTTTCATATTGCAAGATCACATCCATCTCATTCATTACCATCACCCCCTTGTAAATCCTCTAGGACCTTCTAGAATAATTGAGTAATTCAACAAATTCAACAATGGCTTCAGATTTCTCATAGCTGAAGTATAGTTCTTTACAATGTTCGTTTCCCAATGCTTTTATTTTTTTGACAAAAGAATTGTGAAATTAAAAGCAGGAGAAAACACACAGCTGACTGAAAGGGGACTCTTTTTTTGGCATAGAAATTGGCCTTGTGATCAAGGCAACATTACATCATTTTCCATCCTTCTGTTTTTAACCTTCATAATTTTTATCTTGTAATTTTGTATACATCATTTGATATAATATTATACTCTATCCCATCCTTTTCATGTTTGGCTAATGTTCTAAAATACAGCTGGCCTTCAGGACCCAAAATTATCAATATTTATTCAGTTGCTATTTAATCACATGAATAAAAAAAAAGGTTTAAATTATAATGACAATTCTGAGAATTGTTTTGAATTAGTACAGGCATGAGATCGTATTTCAAATACTATCATTATGATACCCTTTGCCCAAGTCCAAATGACCATAAATACACTAAATGCTCTGAAATACAAAAATGTCCTTCAGTTTCTTCACCATCATTTTAATTACTAAATGAGCAGAGTGTGAGCTCAGTTCTGCTGGGTCCTAGCCAGATGGCTCTGCATTTTGAATAAGCCCTAGTCAATAGAGGTAGGAAAATGGTTTGACTCAACCTAATTTGCCTACAATCATAAAGAACTACATAAAAAATATACCTGTATCTAAACAGCCACATTTTCCTAAACAAGTGACATAGGGCAAATGGCCTTGTAGAACCTTACTTAAGCAACATCATAGATACTATTAAATAGTACTTTAAAGTTTGCAAATCACTTTACAAATATGATCTCATTTAATCATCACTAAAACTCTGGGAGGTAGGTGCTAGTTATCCCCATTTTATAGATGAGAAAACTGAAAATAATAGAAGTTAAATGACAGAACCAGGGTTATCCAACTAGTAAATTTCTTAGGCTGGATTTGATGTCTGATATTCTTGACTAAATCCAGCACTATATCTACTGCATTATGTAGTTGCCCATAAAATGTTAAATAAGTATAATTGCTAAATTCTATAATAACTATGATGAGATGACAAGCTTGCAGTTACATATATAGAGACAGATATTCAGAAATAGAAAAAGGTAGAAAGAAAGACATGAAAACACACGGAGAGAACAAAAAAGTCTAATCATTTAATCCAAATTCCTAAATTTACAGGTGAGAAAAATTAAGGGCCAAGGAAAGAAAGTAATATACAAAGGAACAGAGGTGCAATTTGAAAATACTTCCTTTTACTTCAGAACTAAAGGTTTTATCACAGTACCCCACACCAAGAGACAGCCTGGGATAATAAATCAAGATCCTGACCTCAGAGTAATGAAGATTTGGGTTCAAATCTTGTCCATTATCTCCCTGGTTGATTAATCCTAGGCTTACTCACTTGTCCTGTAAGGGGGTTAGACAAATCTAAGACTTAGAAACAGAAAAAAATGCCTTTCTGAATCAAAAGAGGGACTTGATTCACCAGAAATTCCTAACTCCAAGAACAGGTTGAATGAAAATCTTTAAGTATAGTAATGTTCCATAAATATAAATGAATAAATAACTGGCCTCTATAGCTATAGAGAAGGGCAACTAGACCCTAATTCTTTTCTAATTTTTCTAATTCCAAGAATATAGATAAAAATAGAAACAGTCCATGGCCTACCCCCATCCACAAAGACTTACATTCTATTGGAGGAAATATCATATATGTGGAAGGGATGGCCAAGAGGTTTTTTTGTTTGGTTTTTGTTACTAGATGTTCAGTGAAGTAATGGAAAATAGATTAAGATATCCATTTAAAAATAAATAACCATATTGATTTGATTATGATTCAAGAAATGGAAAGGGGTCATAGGTAGAAGACAATTCAATAGTAGAGATATAGGCAAAAAAAATTAGGGAATAAAAGAAACCATGGTTGAGTCTGCCAAGATACAAAATAAAATGAGTCACCTGAAACATTCACCAATGAGGACCTGCAGGGATTTTTATGGAAGTGAAAAGGTGAAAACCTTCAATGGATAATTTTTGATTATAGATGTGAAGAATCAAGATGTTTGGGAAGAAATTAGTGATTATACAATAGTTTGTTTTGAGTTCAATAAGATTTTAGAAAACCAGAACATGGTGAAGACAATGCTTTCTGTGCGTTACCAGTTAAGTCATATCTCTTATTGCAGATCCATTTTTTTTCATCTACAAAACAAGTGATTTGAACTAAATAGCCCCAACATCCCTAATAACTCAGAATCTAAGATGCTATCCTCTTATTATCTTATTATATATGGTCTTTGTGAATAATATATCCAAATACAGTAGAGTAGCGGGAAAAGCAGTGATTCTGAAGATGATTTAGTATTAAATCCCATTTCCATCACAATTTGGGTGACAATGTACAAGTCATTTAACCTCATCTATAAAAGGAGGGTGTTGGATTAGATGGCTCCTGAAATCCTTTCCAATCCCAGATCTATGATGCTGTGAATCCATTTTCTATGAAGATAAAAAGAAATGTGTAAGCTGCTTTTTTTTAAATTCCAAAATATTTTGTCCTAATTTTATTCCCAACCTTATAAATATGAGAGGCTCTGTCTTGTTCATATAGATGAATCCTTAAGTTCTCTAAAAATGTCAATTTTCCACTCTAGCTTATTTTTTTATAGTAGACATTTCCCCCAATTTTGATTAAATAGAGCAGCAATTTCAGCTTTTGAAATGACTTCTGCTATCATCTGGCCCAAGAAACTAAATCAAATATGATGAGTTTCATTACTAGCAATGAAAGAGATTGGAATTTGGAAGAGTTGGGTGATATAAATACAAATCCAAGCTCCTTCACGTACTACCTGTATCTCTTAAGCTCTTTGTGCTCAGTTTCTTTATTTGTAAAAGGAGAGGTTTGGACTAGTTGACCTGAAAGCCTAAATTTGTTTTGTTTTTTGATGTTCCTACTAACTACAATCAAGAAGAAAACTTAAGCTTATTTTATAAAAGCAGTAGAATCCCATATTTTGCTAATTCAGAAATTGTGTCTGAGAATTTTTGACTTTGTGTCATATATTCTCTTGGAAATCTAGCAACCCCTATAGATCACTGCTCTAAGTAATGTCTCTATGTGTGCAAATGAGTTTAAATGCATTATTCAACAATTAAAGAAAATACAATAATTTTGGTTAAAGATTAGCGAAAGAAATGCTGTGATATTTTGTTTCATTCAAGTTCAAAGTTTTATGAAGTCTGTTCAGTCTATTTCCATTCCAATCCAGTTAAGAAACACTATTTTAATTCTTCCATTAAGAAATACAAGAAGGGAAGATAATAAGCATTTATTAAGAGCCTACTAGAAATTTGGGTGCTAAGCACTCTACAGATTTCTCATTTGATCCTTATAACAACCTTGTGAGGAAAGTGTTATTATTATCCTTAGTGTACATTTGAGGAAACTAATACAAAAGTGTTCAATGATCTGCCCAGGACCACCAGCTAAAAGTATATGAAGTCAGACTTGACGTGAGATCTCAATTAAAAAAAACAAATCTTTCTTGTTTCAGCTTTAATTATATTATCTCAGTCTTCCAAAAGAGACCCCCAAAAAAGAATAGTATGCTGAATTTGGAATATTTGACTTAGAACCCAATTTTCCACAGAGTAGAATATGATTAAAAGCAAATTGCTTAACTTCTTGGTACTCCCAGACAACTCTTCAATAGTATAATTATAAAATTAGTCTTCGTTGGTGAAAAGCATTCCCATATTGGGAACTACTTACATTAGTAAAATGAGTTGGGAGCCTCATTTCCATTTTCAGTCCCCCCCCCTTTAAAAAAAAAAAAAAAACTATTTACTTGGGTCTATCTTTTCACTAAGATTTTTGCTAGTCTTGCTATATAGCATCAAGACATGGAACAATAGTAATTATACTTAAGTTAATTTACTTATTCAGCACCACACCAATCATATCACCAAAAATTACTTTATAGAGTTAGAAAAAATAATAACAAAATTCATCTGGAAGAAAAAAAGTTCAAGACTATAAAAGGAATTGATGAAAAATATGTGAAGAAAGGCAGTTAGTGGTATCACAAACTGGATTACAAAGATGTATTCATTAAAACATCTGAAACTGGCTAATAAATAGAATAATGGATCAAGTTTATATATTAGGTACATAAAACATAGCAATAAATGACAAAACTAGTGTTTGATAAAGCCAAAGATCCAAGCTTTTGGGACAGGAACTCACTAGTTGACAAAACTTCTGGAAAAACTGGAAAACAGTTTGACAGAAACTAGGTTATAGAACAATATATCACAGTGTATACCAAGTGCCTCAGGAAATAGTTCACCAGTCAAAGCAATGGAAAAAGGAAAATTTATGACCAAATGAGAGATAAAGGGATCTAAAAATGGATAATTTTAATTACATTAAAGTAAAAAGGCTTTGCAAAAACAAAAACAAATGCTGTTAAGATTAAAAAAAGAAAAAAAGTAGGAGGGGCAGCTAGGTGGTACAGTGGATAGAGCACCAGTCCTGAAGTCAAGAGGAACTGAGTTCAAATCTGGCCTCAGACACTTAACGCTTCCTAGCTGTGTGACCATGGGCAGGTCACTTAACCCCAATTGCCTCAGCAAAACAAACAAATAAATAAATAAATAAATAGAAAGCTAGGGGAGTGATGGTGTGTGTGTGTGTGTGTAATAAAAGATAGCCCAGAACAAATTCTTGAGGGATGCTAACAGCTAAATGTCCTAGATGAAAAACTACCTTGCAAATAAACTGAGGTATAGACCCATGCATACATAGAAAGGGAACTAGGAGAGAAATGCCATATGAACTCAAAGAAGAGAGTACCCCAGAAGTATGATCAAGTATCATAAGTCTATACACAGATAAAGAAGAATATGTTTTGAGCCATTAGTTTTGGCAGATAAGTTCAGCACTGATTACTTTAGAAAGAGCAGTTTCAAAAGAAAAATGAAATTGGATGCCAGATTACAGAAATGAACTTCAAAGCAGTCTTGTAAAGGGTTACACATCTTCCATAAACCAAGCCAAGGGCAACCAATCCCTCTCTCTTTACAAAGCAAGTCTGTGCTCTCAGCATTTCTAGCTCCTCTTGGGGTTACAGATCCTTAATTTTCCCACCTTTCGAGCCTCCCTTCCCCAAAGGCACCATAAATCTAGAACCAGCTTTTTTCATTGGTAAAATACTAGTTCAGCCCATAGAGGTGCAGATTTTTCTGCCTTTGGGCAATTCCTTCACCTAGGCTTAGCCAGGCATTGCCAGCTTCTGTCCTAATTGCACATCTGCTTTGTTTAAATCACTTAGTATTTGGTTCAGCCTTAAAGTAGGAACAGGTGCCTAACCTGTGGGAATAGGTTAAACTAAAAGATCTCCAAAGGCCCCTTCTGTTCTAAAATCTATAATCTAATTTGTAGTCAAGAAAACAGATCACAATCTCTATTTGCCTCAGTTTCCTTAAATGTAAAAGGTTATAATGATAGCATTTACCTCCCAGAATTGTTGGGAGCATCAAATGAGATAATATTTTAAAGTCTTAGCATAATGCTTAGAACATAGCATATTCTGTATAAATACTATTATTAAAACTATGTTATTATAGCACAGACTTCTATTTACTACCAGCATACATCAAGCAAGTGACATGATCTCTATAAGAACAAGTATAAAATTAGCTTTGACCTAGGGACCTCTAAGGTCACTTACAGATACACATCTATGAACCTTTGATTTATAATGCATGTTTCTGAAGAATCACTCCAAAGAAGCCCCACTTTATGGTTTTCCTAACCAATTCAATTTTATTTATAGACTAAAGAGAATATTACAACAATAGAAAATTCCTCTATAAAATTATCTCAAATCAATAATTATTTTGAGCATCTGTTCTATGCTAGGAACTATAGCAAAATATGTATAATAACTCTTTTAAAATAATATAACTCATCATTATTTAATAGAATTTTAACAACAACAGAAAGACTTTGAGTCAAAACACAAACATGAATTTATTAGGGAAAACAGTGGAGAGGCATTAGTTTCATTCATTTCCTTTTAGAGAAATTCACCCAAATTACTATGTCTTTTGTGTCTGTTTTCTTGCTGATTTTTCCAGGATAGAAGAAAATTAATTGTATTCATGTAAGGAGTGTTCAAGTCCAATAGAATATACATGCCCTAATAAGAATAGAAAGTCTCAGCAGAGTATAATGGATTAAGGAGCTACACTCAGATTCTGGAAAATCTGTTCTAAATCCTCCTCTAATATGCTGATTATGTGGCTTCTGGCAATTCACTATGAAAATGAAATAGTTAATGATTTTACTAGCCCCTTTGATTTGCTTGAGCTCCTTTACTATCCAAAGGAGGCCAGATTGACCTGGGATTCAGAATCTGCCACTTAGGAGGCAGAATAAAGCTTGACATACCAGAGATCCTTTGCAACATTCACTTGCTCAAACTGAGGCTCCATCTGGTGTGCCAGCAGCTACAGATTAGCTCAAGCTGTCCCCCAAGCAACTAACGGACCCCTGGGGACCTTCCACTCCTACCCATTACCCTGTATCCAGAGGATGCCTTAAAATTTCTGAGAAACAGTCCAACTCAAAGGACCAATGGCCAAATTGATTCAGCCATGAAGTGACTATCATTGCAACCTTCTTCCACTTGTTTTTGTCTCTATAATAATTGCTGCCTAAGCTCAGTCCTAACTGTAGTTCTGAATGCATGTCACCAGTTTAAGAGAATTAAAGCCTAATTCTTTTTGTCTTTATATATATACAGAAAGAGAAAAAGTCTATCAATAAAGGGTTTTTAATAACATATATATATACAGAAAGAGAAAAAGTCTATCAATAAAGGGTTTTTAATAACATCAGGAAAAATAGTCTTTAATGTGTAATATTAATATATATATAATGTATATAAATAATGTATAATATTTGACACATTTCATAGTCTAATTGACTCAATAAATTGCGTTCAGTGTGTATTTATTGAAGGGTTATAATGTTCAATGCACCGTGTTTGTTAAATATCAGGAACACAAAGTAACCAACTGGCTCCCTCTCTGAAGAGCTTATATTTTGCTGAGGAGCGTGGAAATGGGAGAAGGCATAAACATAAATAAGCCTGATACTCTGTAGGAAGTAAAAGCAGGCAAAGGAGATCTAAAACAAAGAGCTGAAGAAAATTTTGAGGAGGGAAAGGGTACTAATACCTGAGAGGGATCTGCAAAAAAGACTGAATGTTGAAGGAAGATATGGACTTTGAAAGGCAGAAGTGTTTGTATTTCACAAATAAGGAGAGAATCTGTACAAAAAAAGGCATGTGATGGCATGCTAAAATAGGAAAATACCTAGAATACTCATTTGGCGATATGGATAATAACTACTTTGACATTTGTTGATCATAACAATAATAATTACACATAACATTTGTATAGTGCTTTAAAGTTTGCAAAGAGCTTTACAAATATTGTCTCATCAGCCCTGGAAATTGAGTGGATGCCCATCAGTTGGGAATGGCTGACTAAGTTATGAGCAGACTATTTCAGAAAATCCTGAAAAGAGAAAAACCAACAGAACATTATACACAGTAACAACAAGTTTATGGTGATGAGCAACTTTGATGGATTTGGCTTTTCTCAATAATAAGATGATCAGATAAAATTCCAATACATTTGTGATGGAAAGTACCTTCTGCATCCAGAGAGAGAGCTGTGGAGATTGAATGTGAATCAAAGCATAGTATTTTCATCTTTTTATTGTTTTTGTTTGCTTTGCTTGTGTTTGTTTCTTCTCTCATTTTTCCCCTTTTTGATCAGTTTTCTTGTGCAACATGAGGAATATTTTAGAAGAATTGTACATATATAGCCCATACTGCTCTCTTGGGAGAGGGAAAGAAGAAAAAGAAGTAGAAAAACTTGGGACACAAGATTTTGCAGAGATGAATCTTGAAACTGTCTTTGTATGTATTTGCAAAATTAAGATTTTTTTTCAAAAAAGAAAATATTGTCTCATTTGAAATTCTAAACAACTCTAGGAGGATGTTTCTGCTATTACTGCCATTTTACAGATAAGAAATTTGAGACTGAGAAAGAAAAGTTTAGTCATGGTATGTTTCTAAGAAAAAAAAAATATCTCAAGTCTTCCTGACTTTGGGTCCATCACTGGCTCTGTAAAGAGGAATGATGGGAATTAAACAAATGAATAAATTGAATTAAAATGGTAACTAGTTTTACATACTAATCAATGAATGAATAAATATTGAGTAATTAAACATCTAACACATACAACAAAATCTGTTAGGCACTAGGACGTTTTTCCCAATCCACCCATAACACTAGGACGTTTTTCCCAATCCACCCATAACAGAATGTAAAAACACAAAGGAAATATTCCCTGAATATAAGGAAAGGGCATTCTATCAAGAAAAACAAAATATACACTTATGAATAGATATGAAATAAGGGCACAGTAATTTGGAGTGAGGATGATGATCTGGAGAAATCAGGAAAGTTGGCACATATGAAGTGAGGCTTCATCTGACCTATGAAGGAGGCTAGGACTCAAGAGATGGAGGTAAGGAGACGGATCTATTGGTCCACGATAGAGTGTTTTAAAAGGGAGTAATAGATAATAAATCTAAAAAGATACTCAGGAGAGAGATTGAGATATAAATATTGAGCAAAAGAGTTTATATTTTATCCTAGAGATAATAGGAGCTTATTAAGTTGGAGAGTAATATAGTCAGATTTGGGCTTTGGGAATATCCCTTTGACAAGCTATATGGAGGATGGATTGGTGAAGGGAGAGGTTGAGTCAGGGAGACCAATTATAAAGTTATTCCATTAATTCAAGCAATAGGTGAATGATGTTTTAAACTAGGATAATGGCTGTGTAAATGAAGAGAAGCAGATGAATTTGTGACAAGATCTGAAAATGGAATTGGCAATTAATTGGAGATGTGTGGGTGAAAAGGGAAGAATAAAAAGATGCTCTGATGTTACAAACCCCATGGAAAGATTAGGGTGCCCTTACATGAAATGGATAAATATGGAGGAAAAGCTATTCTACAGAAAAAAGAAAAAAAAACTAATGTTTAATTTATGGTATATTGAGTTTGAAATGTCAGTTTATGCAAATCATTCTAGTATTTTTTTTAGAAATTATTTATTTTATTGTTTCTTACACAATAATATTATACCTTTGGGTAATTGTTTTCCTTGAGTATACAGACTTGCTACAAGGTGATTTTGGAAGGGAGTTGGTGCTATGTATGGATGACAGTGAAATGACATATAGAGTGCCAGAATTTCAATCAACCTCAGACATTCAGCTGTGTGATCCTGGGCAAGAAACATTTAAATCCTTTCAGCCTCAATTTCTGCATCTGTAAAATGGAGATAGATTAATAGCAATTTCTTTACAAGCTTGTTGGACCTATCACATGAGCTAATATATGTAAATATAGTATTTATGTAAATGTGCAATATATGTACAAGTGCTTTTCAAATCTTAAAGCACAATTAAAAGGAGAGAAAATATTTTTATTTTAATTTAAAATTGACTTTTAAGATTTGATTAGGTAGTAAGGAAGCAAAGACAACCAATATATACAACTCTTTCTATGAATTTAATAGGGAAAAATCAAAGAGATCACAAGTTACAAGTAGTGGGCACAGAAAGGATTTGAGAAGTCACCAACTTCAAGCATTTTATTTTGTAGATAAGAAAACTAAGCCCTAGCAAGTTTGTATAATGACTCATCCAAGATCAAACAGGCAATAAGTAAGAAAGTTAGGATTTGAAAATGAAAACTTTTTTTTTTTAATCGAACGAAACTAAGTTTGTTTCTAGGCAGTTGAAAACAAAGTTCATAGATGGGTGGAAATTGTACCTGAAATATAGGGAAATGATTAATAGTACAAACTTTGTAAAGAGATAAGGAGCTTGGGATCACAGATGTTAGAGAAAGATGTTAGTTTTCAACATTCATTTTTGTAAGACTTTAGTGTTCCAAATTTTTCTCTTCCTCCTCTCCTCTCCCCAAAACAGCAAGCAATCTGATATAACCTAAACATGTACAATTCTTTTAAATATATATTCCATGTTTGTCATGTTGTGCAAGAAAAATCAGATCAAAAGGGACAACAGCATGAGAAAGAATAAAACAAGAAAACAAACCAACAAACAAGTAAAAATAAAGGTGAAACAACTATGCTTCTATTTAAATTCGGTCTCCATAATTCTCTCTGGATGTGAATATCATTTTCCAACCCAAATCTATTGTAATTGTCTTGAATCACCACAATGTTGAGAAAAGCCAAGTTCATCATAGTTGTTGCTGTGAATAATGTTCTACTCATTTTACTCAGCATCACTTCATGTCTTTACTGGCTTTTCTGAAATCAGGATTCAGAATTATTTTTTGTAGCATGAATGGGAAATTATTAAGGATTTAAGCAAATCCTTAGGGATTTAAGAATACCCAAAATAAAAGGAGTGAAATGATGAGTTGGGAGAAAGTATTATATGGGATGGATAAAGTCAAAATTTCAGTGAGAATGAAAAGTGGTTTGGATGAGGTAGAAGGAGAGAAAGAAAGATAGAAGATTCTGATCAAAAAGGAAGGTTTCAGAAGGGGTTTCAGGGATCGAGAGCAAAAAGGTGGGCTAATTTTGGATGATAGTGAAGTCTGAAGTGTAATCACCTCTCTGGGTCAAAGATATAAGGTGAAGGTCTGTTTTTAAGTTTTAAGTTTTTAAGTCTGTTTCTAGTAAGAAAATATCCTTGTTACCATTGATCAAATCCTTTTTTTCTTCTCTATACATTCATATTGATTGTCTCTCATATTTTTCATACCCTTCTACCTCACTTCCATCTCTCATAGTTCCTAATTTCCTTTCAAGACTTAGTTTGGGTGCCTTTTACATCAGAATAATGCTGATCTATCTTACCACTAGTGCTTTCCTTCCCAAATCACCTCACATTTATTTTGTGTAATTTTGAACATGTTTAAATGTATACATTATTTTCTCCCCCAGCAAGACTGTAATCATTCAGAAGGCAGAAACTTTATTTTTCTTTATTTTTATCTTTATATTTTCAGCACATAGCATATTGTCTGACATAGAGTAAGTACTTAATAAATAAATGTGTTTTGATTAGTTGATGGCAAAGAGGAGACACTGAAGACTATTTAAACTATTTAAAGTATTTGAGCAAAAGCAAGGGACAACTTTAACTTTAATTACCTAAAGGTCTGCCTTTTGGTAATGTCCACATCCACAGCTGCCTTTGGCTGATTGTTATGTCAAGTTCTATTCTACAAATTAATATTTCCTTGGTTGAACTTTTAGTTGACTCATTATAATTCATTTCTGTGGTGTTTTCTTGACCTTAGTCTGAGTGGGGCTCACTGATTTTGTACCTATTACTAATCCTAGGAGGTCCCTGGAGATCAACTATAAAATTTTTTTTAGGTGTAATTTAAAACCCTTCAGAACCAAGTCTCAATCTGCCTTTTCAATCTTATTTATATCACTCCCACAAAGAGCTCTCCTTCTAGCCCATGGGATACACAATGCTTACCATATAACAAGGACTTAACAAGTGCTTGTTGATTGACTGACTGACTCTCTGCTGTGGGAAGATGACACCCAATTATACCTGTGTATCCTTTAAGACTGTTTTTATTCTTAGCCCAGGGGACCTATTACCTTCATTATTTGTTGGCTTCACTTCAGGATCTCTTGTCTAAATCTTTCTTGGATTCCTGGAACAGAACACTATGTTTGGATCACCCTCTCTCTCCCCGAAGACAGTTAATTCCACTTTTGGATAACCTTTATTGTCAGTCTGTTTTCTTTTTATCAGTCCAAAAACTTCCATTCTGCAGCTTTCTCCCATATTTTAATACCCTCTTCTTGATCCAAGCAAGACATAGTTAATCTTCCTTCCTTCCTTCCTTCAAATATTTTTTAAAAGTGATCATGTCCTCCCTAAATTTTTTTCAGCCTTCTGCCCATTCAATTTGTCTTTATATAAAGTAGTCTTGATTTTTACACTCCATCTGGTTACTCTTGACAGGAGGTTCTCTAGTTTGGCAAAGGTCTTAATAAAATGTGATACTCCAAATCAATTATATATATATGATCTAAAAAAAAAAACAAAAACAAAAACAAAAAATCAAAACAAAACAAACAAACAAAAAAAAAAAAACCTATCACTCTATAGTCTTGGACACTATGCATTTTTTTAATGCATCCTAAGCTCATATTCACTTTTTGGCAGCCATCTCATATTGTTGACTCATTCTGAACTTGCAGTCCACTTAAACCTCCAGATCCTTTTCATGCCAAATGTCTAGCCATGTCTTTCTCATCTTGTAATCATAAAGATGATTTTGGAGAGTATTAGAATTTTATGTTTATTAAGCTTCAGTTTGTTAAATTTGATCCATTCTTCTAACCTGCCAAAATCTTTTTGGATCCTAATCTTGTTATCTCACATTTGTTATTTCTTCCAAGTTTATATTATCTATAAATGTGATTTGAAATGAAGCTAAGGGGCTTAGTCAATAGAGTACTGAGCCAGGAGTGATGAAGACCTGAGTTCAAATCTGGTCTCAGACATTTGCCAGCTGTGTGACTCTGGGCAAATCATTTAACCCTGTTTGCCCCAGTTTTGTCATCTATAAAATGAACTGGGGGAAGATATAGCAAACTACCACAGTATCTTTGCCAAGAAAACCCAAATACGATTAGGAAAAGTGAGACACAGCTGAAAAATGATTAAACAATATGACAATTATATCTTCATCCAAGTCATTTACAAAACTGTTAAACAGAAAAACTGATCACTGGATGACTTCAAAAGAGTTCCAACAGCAATCTTACTCTAAGTTGCCTCCTTGTTCAACTATTTATTTTGGATCAGTGAATCCTCAACTTGCATCACAATTTTATGAAGTTCCTGGATCATTTCATGTCTGACTCCACTTTGCCACTCCTCATCTCAACACTCTGAACTTTGCCACCTTGTTCCTACTAGACTTGCTCTTATATGGGTACCATCTTTCCAATCTTTCTCCGACCTCACTTTTTAGCTCTCTTTACATATCATCTTCTTCTATTAGAATGTAAACTCTTTGTGGGTATGATTTTTCCCCTTTCATTGTATCCCCAGTACTTAGTACAATCCCCAGAAAATGGTAAATAGTTAAGAAATTATTTATCTACTTTGGGGCTTCTGTCTTTCAACCAATTTTCACTTCTTCTAGTTTTATTATCATCTAATCACAAGGATAGCATGGGAGACTTTTAATACATTGTGAAAATTATAGATTATGATCTTACCATGTCCCAATATATCTATCCAGAAATTATAAAATAATGAAATGAAGACTAATTTGGTTTAAATTCTTCTGAATGAAGCCAGAGTGACTTCCTGTGATCACTACATCCTTTGCTTAATTTAATAAATAATTATTTTAATACTATGTCCTTGAATTTGGGAAGACATCAAAGTCATTCTTGAGACTAGAGACTGTATATCTGACTCTTTTCCTATTTTAAAAATTAGAATACTTTTGTATTTTTTGAGTTCTATCACAGATCTCTCTCCCATTTGCCATGATGTTTCTAAGATTACTGATAATAAATCAAGAGATACATATATATGTATGTTTATATATGTATACATATATGTGTGTGTACATATATATACACATATATGTCAGTGTATACATATATCTATATATGTAAATACAGGTATGTGTGTGTGCGATTTAAGTTTTGATTTCTTGATAATCTTTTTTTCTTATTCATCTTATGTTATATATGCTATGAAAACTATAGGTGATCCAATAGTTCACTGTACCTCTTCCCTTGACACATTCTTTGGGACTATTTGCTTAGTAGTGGTGATAATCACCAAATTAAGTCCAACAGGATCAGATAATTCAATATGGAAATGAAAATGTAACAGATAGAAAAAGTAATCCAGACTTTTGTGTGCTTTTTCATGGTCATAAACTCTATTTTCTAAGACTTGGATCCATCCATGAAAACTGGTTAAGCTCGATAATGCTTTCATTTACTTCTATTACTCAGCCTATTATAACTCTTTCTTCTAGCCTAAAGTTGTCTCCACTTTTTAGTACTCCCTTCTGATTAATTAGTCCCCAATCTCCATGTACAGTAGTACTTCTAGAGATATGAGACTAAACATTCTTATTTCCTTTCTAACTCTGTACCTTACTTTCCAGACCTTCTTCTCCTCTGGCTTTCCTGGATCCAATTTTTCTTGGGGGGGGGGGGGGGGGCAGCTAGGTGGCGCAGTGGATAGAGCACCAGCCCTGAATTCAGGAGGACCAGAGTTCAAATCTGGTCTCAGACACTTAACACTTCCTAGCTGTGTGACCCTGGCAAGTCACTTAACCCCTGCCTCAGGAAAAAGGAAAAAAAAAAAATTCCGTTGTATTCCTTATTGAAACAGAAGTACTTTGAGAGCAAGGACTACTGTTTTTGTTTTCTTATATTTCTAACTCTGCTGCCTAGTATAGTGACTGGTCCCCGTAAATGCTTAATTATTGCATTATCTTTCTGTCTTCATTATTTTGGCTGTCCTCAAGAACTAACTCAAATACTATTTACTAAACTGAAGATATACTGGAAGCAGAAGGTAGCATTTGTGGTGTATATCATATAAAGACAAGGAACACAGTCATGTAAGACAAAAACTGTAATAATGCAGGAAAAAAAGGATAAAAAGCAAAAGTTCCCTGGCTTTGTAGGGCATTGCTACTATTTTGTTACAAATTTTTTTTAGTTCTGAATAAAAGGTCTCTTACCAACTTGCTAAATTTCTGCTATATAAATGAGTTAGTTTCAAAGGCTACCAGGGTTTCTCTTATTAAGAATTGTATTTTTCTCTGAAACCCCCAATTCTCAAAGAATAGCTAAAATCCCAAGACCATTCATTGATCATTCTATAGACCAACAGTAAGTAATGATGAAAGTATCTACTAGAGGACCAAACTAAACCTCGCCTTCCCCCCCCTTTTTTTTTTTTTTTTTCCCTGAGGCTGGGGTCAAGTCACTTGCCCAGGGTCACACAGCTAGGAAGTGTTAAGTGTCTGAGACCACATTTGAACTCTAGTCCTCCTGAATTCAAGGCTGGTACTCTATCCACTGCGCCACCTAGCTGCCCCATCGCCTTCCCTTTCTGTCCACATTCCTTTACTTGGCTCCTTACTAATTATTTACAAAAAGCCTGTGATGGACAAAATATGAAATATATTATTGTACTTTAGAAAGTAAAGATGAAATTTGATAGCACACTTTAAGAACTCATTGATCATATAAATGAATATTTTTTGTGTTGGATGGAAGTGCTTTTGAAAAGTCTTAGCAAATATGAGGTATGATGGCCATATAAGACCCCTAAAGCCATGTTTAATTTTTTAGGGGAGAGGTATTGTTTCACAAGTTTTGGTTCAGTTCATCAGGTTTTCTCCAGTTGAATTTTAATCCTGTTACTCATTCTAAAATTCTATCAAGTTGCCATTAAATGGATATTTTGCATTTTCACCTAATTTTGGAGAGTCCCTAATCCTGAATTAAATTATAAGAGGGTATAGAAAAAAGAGGAGAAAAAAGAAGTAACTGAAGAAGAAAGTTGAGGAAGAGGAAAAGGGGAGATACCATAAAATTTGGAATCTACAAGCAGAGACTCTTATCTCTGGAAAGAGTTTCAGAGGTGATTCATGTCAGTGAGATCATTCCATAAGGATTATGTTCTCTATTCTGGAGCATGTTCCCACAAAAAACAAACAAACCAAAAAAAAAAAAAAAAAAAAAAACCAGAAATCTCTTGAAAAACAGCATTTCTTTGGCCTTTCCATTCATCTTTTTTTCCATTCTAGGAGCAAAGAGTAGTCTCCAGCATTGAGACCAGGAGGATAAAGCATCCATGAACTGATTCCTAGTTTGTCTTTGTACATAAACTTTGTGAGACAAATGATTTATAAAATCTAAGATAAATTTATAGAAACTAATATCAAATAACCACTTATAAATACTTATTAAATATTTTCTATGTGTCAGGCAGATAGCTAAGTAAGATCCTAGACCTGAAGTCAGGAAATCTCATTTTTCTGAGTTCAAATCTGGCCTCAGATACTTCCTAGCTTTGTGACACTAGGCAAGTCACTTGATCCTGTTTGCCTCAGTTTCCTCATCAGAAAAATTAACTAGAGAGGCACATGGCAAACCAATCCCATAATCTTTGCCAAAAAAATCTTAAATGAATTCAAAAAAAGTTGGACACAACTAAAAATAACAAGAACATGTGTCAAGTATTGTGCTTGTACTAGGAACATGAAAAGAGTCAAAAAATAATCCGTGACGGCAAGGATCTTAAAATGTAACGGTAAAAACAACAAGCAACAGGTATATATAAACAAGATATGTACAGGATCAAAAATAAGAGAGACAAGGCTCCAGAATTGAAAGGTAGGGAAAGGTTTTTTATAGAAGATGAGATTTTATTTGTTACTTAAAGGAAATCATCCTCTCCTTTGCCTCTCCTAGATTAAAGTCAAATAGAAGCTAAATTATGCCAGCAAGTTTAATACCTTTAGAAAATATTGTAATTTATTCTTGATATATTTTAAATCAATATTGCTTTATAAAAGCTATCCAATATTAAGTAGTTAAACGAAAGCAGGCTGCTAGCACCAGGTCCCTAAAATAGGGAAAACACAACTGATGGAGACTCAAGCTGGTAGCAGCAGAGAAAAGACAAGTGTCTCTCAGAGAAGAGTAGGCAGAAGATACTATAGAGATATAGATTCATGTCTACTTGTAAGTCACTTCCAAAAAGATCCATATGGGCACACATAACCTACATGGGCACAACACACTCCAAATTCTTACATTTGATTTATTATTTCCAGTGGTGGGACACTTTTCATAGAGCATTTAAGATGATAGTTTCTTCCAGTTCTTCAAAAGGTCATGGTTCCAAACCTATCCAGAACTTGAATGAATTGTAAATTTGAACCAAGTTTAGTCATTTATTTTTCCCAACAACTAGGCTGTTTATTTCATGGTATACAATTTGAAAAGTTGCTGATACTCAGACTAAAGCAAGTAAAACAGATGGATGAGGACTTTTGATGGAGATTAGCAGAATGAGTTCTTCTCTACAAAGGATACAGCAGCATCTTTTATTCTAACATCCTTCCAATAACTGTTTGACAGAAGCAATTACATTCCATGTGAGTTTCAAAGCAGGAATCAAATCATCTGAAGAAATCCATTACAAAAGCTTTTAAACTAGACCCTGAACAGATTGGATGGTACACGGATATAACCGTGTATATTTAACAAGTTGAATATATGTCTAGCTTGGTCAAGCCCTAGTTAAGAATCACCATTGAAAATCTAGGCACCAGATTAAATATATATATACAGTAAAATGTGCATACCCATTGACCCAACAGTGCCATTACTAGGTCTGTAGCCCAAAGAAATCATAAAGGAGGAAAAGGACCCACATGTGCAAAAATGTTTGTAGTCGCTCTTTTTGTGATAGCAAAAATTTGGAAAAAGATTGGATGCCCATCAATTGGGGAATGGTTGAATAAGCTATAGTATATGAAGATAATGGAATATTATTGTGCTATAAAAATGATGAATGAACTGACTTTAGAAAGGCCTGGAAGGATTTACATGAACTGATGTTGAGTGAAATACATTGTAGACAATAACAACAAGAATGTGTGATGATCATTTATGAAAGACTTGTTTCTTCTCAGTGGTTCAGTGATTCAAAGCATTTCCAATAAACTTTGGACCAAAAAATGACATCTGCATCTAGAAAAAGAACTATGTATATTGAATATAAATCAGCACATGCTATGTTCACTTTTTTCTGTTTTTTTTCTTTCCCTTTGTTTTTCCCAAAAAGGGAAATATGGGTTTTAGATATACATATAGATATAGATATGGAACCTATATATAGATATCTATATCTATATCTATATATAAAACCCATAGACTATGTAGTTGTTACATAAAAGAAAATTTGAACAAGCAGCTGAACTTATATTCACTCTTGTGAATCATGTTGTAGTCATGTCTTTGTTCAACTAAATATTGCTGTGGGAATGGGGTGAAAAGCAGCTGATCCTTATTGCCTGATGGTTTATAATATTTTATTCCTGTTTGTTTTGTTTTGATTTGATTTGATTTGTTTTTCATTATTATCTGTCAATTTGTCAATTTAATTAAAAATTTAAAAAGTTGTACTAAATACCTTTTAAATTGAAACCTCCTTATAGAAGAGTATACTCCCCCTTTGTACCCACAGACTTCCTAAAGAAAATATATTCAAAATGCAGTGATAGTGAATCATATAGAGAAGATTCATCTGGATCAATGGTTACCTTCTGAGTTCTCATTCCAAGAATCTTTTTCTTTTCTTTTCTTTTCTTTTTCTGGAATTATCATGAGATTCCTCTTCTGCAGAGACCTCAACTGGACTAGAACAAATATAAATAGTAATCATTTCTGTTTTGGCTAGAAACTCTGAAAATCTTTTCCTCTCTGATTTATTTATTTATTTGTTTGTTTTTGACTATATAAAAAGGCTATTCTTAGCCTCAATTGTTATCTAGCCTTAATCACTGAAGTAAGACCTATTAAAAAGCTGACTTCAAAAAGGCCCAGGTATTCCACTGCATTATGACTAAACTGATATAATGACTTATACTTGGCCACTGGACCCAGCTACCTCTAGAGGAGATAGTGAGGCAGGTTACCTTGCACACACCTCCCTCATTTAATCTCATCATCTACAGGAATCATCACACTATAGTATCATACGATGACCCAAAAGTGTGCTGCCACCACCATGAAATTAAAATCTGAGCTTCTTCCTCTTCTATCATCTGGTTTTTCTTCTGTGATGCTTCTTCTCCCTTATTCTATACTTTTGGATTTTTGAACAAATATTTTAGGAAGAAGTAGGGAAATAATTGGACTGAAAAAGCGAGAGAGAATATCTGGTTAGAGAAAGATTTCATGCTTCACTTAGGGATTGGACTAGATAACCTGTAATATCCCCATCCAACTCTGACTGCATGATTCTGTGACTAAATTAATTTTACTAATGAAAAATTACGTGTCAAAGTAGAGATTTTGAGAAAATGCCTAAATCTTGAAAAGTAAATTATGACTCTGAATCATCCACCCCCCCCATTTTTTTCTAATGTATTAATTTGTTGGAGGTGGGTAAATTGAGCATCTAGTCCAAGAGGTATACAGTAGCACTGCATATAAATTAATCACAATCTAAATATAAATTCTTATTCAATGTTTAAATGTTTAAAAAACAGAATCCATATAAAATAGGGTCATAAAATTTATAATAAGGTGCAATATTCATCAGAATCTTGAAACTAGATGCTCAGATTCATAATGATGAAAGGAAAGTCTTCATATTATGAATATTTCATTTGCTTGAGGAGCTATATAGGGAGACTCAAACTTTGCCATTTTTTAAAGATTTACTCTTCTCCTGCTAGATCAGAGAAACATATACACCAATCTTATTACACATAATGACAAAGTCAAGTTCTGCCAGAAGGTGACCTTGTACAGAATTATTTCTCCAATACTCATTTATTATATTCAGATTTTTGTCAGCATCAGCAAATGTATTCTAATTTATTTATACATGATGGAATGTTTCACACTGACAGCCTATTTAGAAGTCTAAAACTATTTTCAGGTAAAACATCTGAACTTACAAAAATTTTAATTACTCAAGGAGGAAAGAAACTTTTTACAAGTATTTTCAACTTAGTCTGGTGAGGTGACAAGATGTCTAACTAATCCAAGTATGAAATATTCATATATAGATCTCATTATCAAATAAAAATGAAAAGCTTTCTAGAATGTATGAGACCACTTGAGAAGGAATAATGTTCAGTTTTGTTTTTTTTTTCTCTTCTTGGAATAAAATATAGAAAAAAAAATTTAAGTAAAATAATACCCAAGTATCAAACTATCAATTTAATGAATAACAGGAAACATTTATTAAATGCCTATTGCATGCAAGGTATAATGTTAAACCTTGAGATGCTTAATATTATAAAATGAAAAGAGTTCTGGATTTTAGGATCAGAATAACAGCATTCAAATCCCACCTTTATCATTTACAACCTTTATGTCATTTAACCTGCCTGGACCTCAATGGCCCTGTCTGGAAAATGAAGAAGTTGGACTCGATGATTTTTAGGGACTCTTCTTTTTAAGATTATATGAGAAACAAAAATTATAAAAGAAAAAGAACTCTTCCAAATGGACTTGATAGTCAAATAAGGAATTATAGAAGGCATAGCTAATGCAATGAATGACAGAATCAGAATCACCTAATTCCCAGAAATCTCCATATACTTTAACAGATGGGTCAAATTTAGCAAAACAGTTATTTTGTAGTGAAAATAAAGGTATGGTTCTACATCCAGGTTAAAAAAAATTCATATGCACAATACAGAATGGAGGAAGCTTGATTAGATTCTTAAAGTTATCTTATGAAGAGAATAGCCATTCCCATCAACTACTACCTAAATGCGCAGAAGGCAGGCAAGTCAGCCTAGCTAAAGCAGAAAGACATCCAAAGAGAGAGACAAGAGACAGTAAGTTCCAAGCAGGTCAAACTCCCACACCACCTTGACAACCATTTTTACTCGGTCCCTGACAGAAATAGTCTAGGACTCTCAACCGAAGAAGTTTGGAAATAGGAGTGTCCCCCAACCTGCAGACTTGTTTTCAGGCAAGCTCTTGTAATATCACTGAGATAAAAAATAAAAATAAAAAAATTATTATGGAGAAGAGGCTCACTTTCCTCATCAGCAAAACCAAACATTGACCAACTACCACTAATAAGCTTCCTCTACAGAAACACAGGAATGACAGCACTCCCAGAACACTGATCCTACTTTCAGCCAAGTTCTCACGTCTATCATCCAGGAAGATGGCTTCTATGGAAAAAGGATCAACCATACTTACCAATTGCCACCCAAAGGACAAGGTGATCTAACAAAGCAGTTGCTCTGAGGATCAAGATCATTATCACCATCTCGATCATCGTTTCCCTCTCAAATCTTGATGGAAATAGCTCAGGATCCCAAACCCAAAAGCCTTGAGATGAAGTTTGACAACTGCTCTTTCAGGTGCTAGAGCTATATCTTTTGAAGATTCACAAAAAAGTTTTCATCATTGGCAAAACTGAATCAGAAATCAACATCAGAAATGGAAATGCTTTTATCAGTGATGCACACCATCTTTTAAACCAAAAACTTGGTTCACTGTTTTTATAAGTTTTGAAAAAAATGCAAAAAAATTTAATATTGACATAGTATACAAACTCAAATTTTGACAAAAATTTATTTATTAGTTTGTGTAGCTTAACCCAAAGCAAAGCACTGAAAATGCTTAGATGGGCTTTAATCAGTCCCATAACACAAAGTTTTGGTCTTAGCCTTAATGTTAATTTTTATTAGACCTACACATGTAAATTTCTGCATATTAAATAACATTTTAAAAAGACATTATTATCTGCTTTATTGTTATACCCTAAATATATTTCCAACTGACTTGACAGCTAAAACCTTTCATAGGTATTATTGCCTCCATCACAATTGAGCTAATTGAGAGAACTGTTTCACTTTTCTATTTGTTTTTTTTTTTAATTTTCAATAATGCTTTTTTTTAAATATACATTTTCAACATTCCTTTTTGCAAGACTTTGTGTTTCAAATTTTTCCCCTTACCTCCTCTCTCTCCAGGTCAGCAAGCAATCTGATATAGGTTAAATATGTACAATCATTTTAAATATATTTTTATATTTGTCATGTTGTGCAAGAAAAAGCAAATATTTGAGGAGTCCTCTCAGAAGGGATTTAGGACCTAAGGTCAAATAGATGTAACTCTTCACACTTAGGAGAGAAACCAAACAAATAAGCTCACCCTCTCCCTTTATCCTCCTTTTCTATTTTAATATACATAGTACTAGTAGAATCAGGAAAGGCTGTGTATAAAAGATAGATATTTGAAAATGAGATTTAAAGAACACTGGAAATTTTGAGAGCAAGGAGGAAATGCATTTTAACTATAGGGACTAATACAAAAGGAAAAGGGCTATGTATAAAGAAGAGTTAGGCCAATTTGACTGAACTTTCCCTCAGGATGTAAAGGAAAATAATGTGTAATAAGAATGGAAAAGTGTGTGAGAGTCAAGTTGTGAAAGGCTTTAAATATTGGACAAATTGGATTCTATTTGATCAAAACCCAATAAAGAACCAATGAACTTTATTGAGGAGAAGAATGCAATAGACATATCTGTGCTTTAAGAAAATCACTTTTGGAAACTGTGTAAAGGGTGAATTGCAATGCAACTGGGGTGACTTTCTATTTATATTCTAAACACTTAGCACAGTGCTTTGCACATAGTAAGCAGTTAATAAATATCCTTTTTCATTCTTTCATTTATTGCTAAGCAAGAAATCTGAGAATAGTGTGAATTATTTTGAGTGAAAGAGAGTACAGGCTATTACATTTTCTAAGCAAGAGGCAAGAAAAATTGTGCAAAAAAGGTTGAAAAAAATGAATGAGTGAAGACAGACTCAAGGTGAATTACAAAGACAGAATTAATAGGTCTTGTTAACTAATTGCACATGAGAGGGAAAAGAAAAGATACAAAATACTGGATCTGAAAAACCAGGTAAATAAATCATGGTGCCTCTAGTAAAATAATGAATTTATAAGAAAACCTTTTTTTGAGGAAAAAAAAATCCAAATTTAAGGATGGGCATGTATCTGACATGAGACAGACAAGTGGAGATCACTTTATTATACGACTGGTCCTGGTGGTCTTGAGATTACCATGACAGATTCCCCTTAAGGGAGACTGTAGCTTATAGAAACTATGCATGGAAACTATTATTAGGAGATTAAATCTGATGTTTTTGAGACCACCATGACAGCCTCTCCTTAAGGGAGGCTGTAAGATTACAGAACATGGAAAAAATACTGTCAACATGTTTTGAAGGTTGGAAGGGCTATGTCCCCAAATAAAACTTTGTCTAATATGTGATTGTTTTTCTCTCTGATATGCAATGCTATCTTACTTTTACTTCCTGATAATAACCTCTAACCAATAATGCTTTGCCCTAATCCTTAATTTGCAATTTAGCCAGTTCCAGAGAAGTCATTAGTATCTCAATTTGTCCACATCCCCTCCAACATTTTTCATTTTCCATTTCTGTCATATTAGTCATTGTTAAGTGTGAGGTGGTACCTCAATGTTGTTTAAATTTATAGGTCTCTAATGAATAACAATTTAAAGCAAAGGTTGCTAAACTGGGGTCACATAATTGAATATGTGTATGTGGGTGGGGTGGTCATGAAAAAATTGGCAGCAGAAAAATATATCAAATATTCTGTTAAGATGTAATTCTTTATGTAAAAATAAACACGCACTTCTATACATTAGTGTGCAAATTTGCTACCATGCATTATTTTAAAATAAATTTCTTTCTGATTTATTGTCAATACATATTTGATTTGTATACTTGTTTTATATATCAGTTTAGCTAGGTTTGCATAAAAATTTCTCCAGAGAAAAAGAGGCCACAAGTAGAAAAAAGTTTAAAAAGCCCTGATTTAAAGCAAAGACCTTAGTCTTTAGAAGATCAAAAACAAGAAGATAATTGTCTTTGACAATTAGGAAGTCAAAGGTGACTATTAAAAGAGCAAATTTGAGAAACTATATTCATTTTCATAGACTTTAGTCTCATCGTGCCCCCTGTCCCCAAAAGCTTGTATTTAACTACTTTGCATTTATTATCTTTATATTAACTTTATATGTTTAAATATATATATATATATATATATATTTACTTGTCACATTTGTAAAAATTAAATTCCTCTAAACAAAGAATTGTTTCTTTTTTTTTCTTAAAATTTGTCTTCCTATAGACTATCACAACGCTTGACATACAGGAAATGTTAATCAAATATTTGTTGACTAGTTGAATAAAAGGAATAGAAACTAGATATTAAAGAGGTGATAGCTAAGGAGAAAGTAGGTCGTAGGGAAGTGGTAGACAATGTTTACCACAATGTTTACAGTAAGTTTAGCTGTAAGGAAAGAGGAAAAAAGGAAAACTAGACAAACTGAGTAATATCAAATGAAAACTTGTGTTTATTCTTTGTTTTTGTTTTATTTTTCTAAAACTGAGGAAAAGAGAACAGAGTAATGGTAGAGTGTTAGTAGAAAAACATCCTGAGGGAGGAAGAAGATGGGATCAAAGCCATACAAAGACATTATTGATTAGCCTTGGCAAGAATTGAAGACAAAGAAATAAATCAAAATAAGAAATTTTGAGTAGAGGGAGCTAAAGTCACAAGAACCTCAGTCTTCACAGTGAAATAGAAGGCCAAGTCTATAAGCGTGATCACTGGTGATATAACTGGGGGCTTGAGGAGAGAGAGATCATACTTAGGCCATTTCTCTGCAGAAAATAATTGAGTCAATAAAATCAGAGAGAAATAGCCATATAACACTGAAAGCCCAGATGAGGTTAAGGAGTAGAAATTCTTGAGAGATTATGCTCTCTTTTCAAACCTCCATGGAGTTTTAATTTTTAATTTTTCACATTTTATGTGCATACCCTTTGACCCAGCAGTGCTACTACTGGGCTTATATCCCAAGGAAATACTGAAGAAAGGAAAGGGACCTATATGTGCCAAAATGTTTGTGGCAGCCCTTTTTGTAGTGGCTAGAAACTGGAAATTGAACGGATGCCCATCAATTGGAGAATGGTTGGGTAAATTATGGTATATGAATGTTATGGAATATTATTGTTCTGTAAGAAATGACCAACAGGAGGAATACAGAGAGGCTTGGAGAGACTTACATCAACTGATGCTGAGTGAAACGAGCAGAATTAGGAGATCATTATACACTTCAACAATGATATTGTATGAAGATGCATTCTGATGGAAGTGAAAATCTTCAAAATAGAGAAGAGCTAATCCAGTTCCAATTGATCAATAATGGACAGAATCAGCTACACCCAGAAAAGGAACACTGGGAAATGAGTGTAAACTGAGCATTTTGTTTGTTTGTTTGTTTGTTTTTGTTTTTCTTCCCAGATTATTTTTACCTTCCGAATACAATTCTTCCTTTGCAACAACAACAACAACAAAATTCGGTGCACATATATATTGTACCTAGGATATACTATAAGATATTTAATATGTATGGGAATGTCTGCCATCTAGGGGAGGGGTGAAGGGAAGGAGGGGAAACATTTGGAACAGAAGGGAGTACAAGGGATAATGTTGTAAAAAAAAAATTTACCTATGCTTATGTACTGTCAAAAAATGTTATAATTATAAAAATTAATTTAAAAAAAGAGATTCACTGATTACAAAAAAAATTTCTATATTTTATCCACCCTCAAAAAAAATTGAACTTTTTTAAACCATTGAACACAAACATTAACTAGAAATTTATTTCAAAATTGCATGGAACAACTTTTAAAGCAATTAAGGCATATTTCTTATTTATAACCTCTTCTTTTTTACTTTTAAATCAAATTTTAATCATAAGGAATCTTATACACAGTAGGTGCTCAAAAAATTGTTGATTGAATAACCCTTAAATTGTAGTTAAAATGCAGAGCTGGCTGGTTTGTCCACAAATTTTGGGCTGGCTCAGCATCTAAGTGTTCCTTGCAGCTCTCTCAAAGGCTAATTATTTTCTTTGCCTCATTCAGCTACATTCTACTTGCTCTGCCTAAATGCATCAAGCTAATTGAAGAGAAGCTATTAGTTTGCTTTTTCAATCTCACTATATTTAGGGCCCCAGTTCCCTTTCTCTACACCAAGTGTAGAATCCAGAGTTATTTCCCCAGTCCCCTGGATAAAAATGAAACAACACCCTTCCCTTTCTCAAAATGCAGATAATTAATGTATTTCTTTGTTAAACTGGAGGTTATTAGTTTACATAGAGTAGTAAAGTTATATTAGATCTGAGAAATTGACCCCACTCAATGGAAAGTTGGTGGAAAGAAAGCATTTATTAATCACCTATATATGCCAGATATTGTGCTAAGTATTTTACCAATATTATCTCAAATTTACTATACCTATGCGATATAGGCATAATTATTATTCCTATTTTCACAGCAAGGTCACAGCAAGGATCTGAGGATGAATTTGAATTGAGATCTTTCTGGCTTCAAGACCAATACTCCTTCCCATTGCCTAGCAGTTGCATTGGAGGAAAAAAGTAGACAAGGAAACTGAAAAGGAGTTTTCATCTTGGTTATGTGTGGTAAGTAGTGCGGTGATGCTTGGTTGGGACTTTCGCAAAATAGTAGATTTTTATGCCGTCTGCTTGTGGCATAGTTAATAAGCTGAAGGTGCAAAATAAGATATAGTTTTTAGAACATGTTCATTTCAGAAATTTGGTTTGCTTGACTATAGGTTTTTGTTAGAAGAGTTTGGTTTTTCTTTCACTTTTTAAAATAAAAGTTATTCATCCATTGAAAGCAATGAAATTAAATTTGAAAAATATCAGGTAATTGATAAATGCAAGTTGAATAATTAATTGATTGTTGACATTCCATTTCCTCTTTCCTTGCCTTTGTAGAGGCATTCTCTCATACTTGGAATGCATTTCCCCTTTCTGCGTACCTCTTGGAATCTTTAGTTTGCTTCAAATTTCTCACATCAAACATCTTTTACACAAAGCCCCAGTTCCTAGTGTTTCCTATTCCATTACCTTGCATTTACATTTTACACATGTGGTTTTCCCTGATAGAAATTGCTTTAAATTAATTTCTTTTTAGTCTTTAAATATACCTATAGTTGGTACATAATAAATGCTTGTTATTTGGTTGTTTGATTGATATAGTAATCCTTCATTTTTGGAAAAAGAGCACAATAAAATTAATCCAATGTTAGTATGGATAGAAACCTTTCTGAAAGGGTTTCTTGTTTCTTTTTTAAATTGTAAAATAATGTCTTCATTCTATTTCTATCTCCCTGTGTTTCTACCCGCAATCCCAAGCACAAAAGTAATTAATCAATCCCCATGTACAAAATGAGGATTAATTGGATACTCTTTACTTGCCAAGGAAGAGATTTCAGCATCTTCTTCTTATATAAGATATCTCAAAGTTCTTTTGTTGTATTTTTAGCTACTAAATATTTAAAACTGTCCTAAACTTTTGAAATATCCTATAAAATAGAGAAGAATGAGTCAATAATCCTCTAAAATTTAGAATTTAATCAAGGTTTAGCTGATTGGAGTACTTTAAATAAGTAATTTATAGTACTTACAGAAAACTCTAAAAGCAATTCTGGAAATACATTCCTGTGTTATGGTTGTGTCTAATTCCTCATGACCCCAGAGCCATAATATACCAGGCCCTTCTATGCTTCCTTACATATTAAAGTCTGTCCAAGTTCATGTTACTTCCTTAACACTGTCTATCCATCTCATTTTCTACCTTCTTCTTTTGCCTTCAATCTTTGAGATTTTTTTTGTGAGGCAGTTGAGGTTTAGTAATTTCCCAGGGTCACACAACTAGTGAGTGTTAAGTATCTAAGCCTAGATTTGAACTCAGATCCTCCTAACTCCAGGACCAGTTCTCTATTTACTGCACCATCTAGCTGCCCCTTTTGCCTTCAATCTTTCCCAACATTAGAGTCTTTTCCAAAGAGTCTTAACTTTTCATCATGTGACCAATATATTTGGGATTCACTTACAATATTTGATCTTCCAGTAAATTTTTAAAATTATTCTATAAATGTCCAAATTTGAAATAATAAGCAATGGCACAAAGTTACATCTTTGAAACTAATTTCAAATTTAGTTCACTTGAGAACCTTTAACCTCTTGAATTATGAACCTTAAAGAAGCTACTTAGGTAATAGATACATTTATGAATTTAAGGGAATGTTGCTTTTTTTGTTGATTTTACATATAAAAATTTGATCATGAGTAAAAATATTTCGAGTGATAAAGATGTGCTTCTGAAGCACATCTGTAAACAATGTATGGGCAAAGATCCTAGTCCTTTGAAATTAGAGATCTTGTGGCTTACAAATGAGTGAGCTAAGGATCTGGTAGGTTAGATAACTTTTCACCTATCAATAATAATAATTGGCTTTTATGTACACTTTAAAATATTATGTTGTTTAGCTGGACAACAACTCTATGAAGAATGAACAGATAATATCAATCCACTTTACAGATGAAATAAGCTAAAAAAAGTCAAGACTTGCCCATGGGCATATAGTTAGTGTTTGAGGAAGATAAAGAATAACTTTCTGATTCTAAGCTTCCTATTCAATCTACATTCTCATACTAGGAGAAAACTAAAATTTACACACATATCTTCTCTGTCATTAGAGTTCTTTCCACTTCTTCCACACTGGACATACATCTAGTCAATAAACATTTATTAAGTGACAACTGTGTACCAGGCATTTTTGTAAGCAATAGAGATACAACAAAAGGCAAAAGACAGAGATTGCTTCCACCCAAACAGCACACAGTAGAATTATTTGGATATATACCCTCCTCGTTATTTTTGTTAAAATGTTCTTCCTAGAAAGACCTTTCAAGTATCATTTTCTCCATGAAATCTTTCCTGATTTTCTCACTTTACTGATTTCTCCCTCATCAAATGTTAGATTCTTCTGTTTCTCTTTTCTTATACAAAAGGTACCAAGTCTTCCAGATTCTACCTCTACAATAACTCTAACCTTACATCCTCTGGAGAAAAATTCCTTTCTTAAAAACACATTATCTAGAGAAACTCTTTTGTTATACAAACTTCTCCATATCCTCTGGAAGCAGAAAAGTCTTTTCAGATACAAATCCTGTTCTATTATTCTGTTTTGTATAAAATAAAGTTTTCCAGTTATGTTTTCTTGCAATATGGCTTCTCTCTTGAAGCTGATATTGCCTGCCAAGACATCTTGGTGTTCTTTCCTAATCAATAAAGCTTTCTTTATCACAGCTTTGAGTAGGCGAATTCTTTCACTGTGGACTGCCCTTAGCACTTTGGAGCGAGAGAGAGAGAGAGAGAGCAAGAGCGAGAGAGAGAGAGAGAGAGAGAGAGAGAGAGAGAGAGAGAGAGAGAGAGAGAGAGAGAGAGAGAGAGAGAGAGAGAACCTACAGACCCATCTCTGCCTAGTATCACACTCTCTTCACCCTCACCAGGCAAACACCCTCAAGCCCATTCTCATCACTTCAAATCTGATCATCCCAATAGCCTCCTAATCAATTACCCTGTCTCCAGTCTCTCCCTCTCTAATTCTTCCTACAAATAATTAGCAAATCGATATTCCCAAAGCACAAGTCTGATCATGTTACTCCAGTGCTGTACAAACTTCAATGGAGCCTTGATACTTCCAAAGAGAGAGTAAACTTTTTGTTGGACATTTATAGTCCTTCACCATATAGCTCCAACCAACCTTCCAAAAAAAATTCATATTATTGTCCCTTATATGTTCTAATTCCCAAACTGGCCTATTTAGTGACCTACATAGTCATAATTCCATGAATGTCCAAGGCTGTCTTCAGAGTTTGCATTCAGTCCCTCTTCACTTATGCTCCTTGGAATCACTACCATCTCCTACATGATATCTTTTGTCCTTATTTTTGTGTTTTTGTATCCTCAGTACCTGAATTAGGCTTTGTACTGAGGGAAGAATAACACTTCTGGGGTCACGATCTTTTCAGCATTCATCCACTTTTAGTGTCTATCAACCCCCCAACTCTTACCTATTTCCAAGAAACTAGAGCATGCACAGTGGCCATATCTCAATAAAATCATCTTGACAGACAAGCTAAATCAGGTGGAGGGTAACCAACAAGCCCCAAAAGCCATCACTGAATTAGCGGGATATCTACCCCAGTGAAAACAATTTTTTTCCATAGCCATGAGTGCTTAGAACTTGGTCAGATATCAAAAATACCAGTCATCCAGGACATTTTCAATTGAAGTCTGGACTGGAATTTAATGATCTGAAAGAAAAAGTAGGGCTGATGAGTTTGTATAATCCTGACTCACTTCAACTCAAGTGGAAGCCAAGACAGCACCCCATGATATCATTGATCCTTTGAGAAAAGAAAGGTCAAATAACACTTGGTATTTTTCTTGGAAAATAGTGGATAATTAATAACTTCTTGATGAATTGAACAGAACTGAATTGACAGAATATTATGTCTGGATTTCTGGCTTACAAGTACTACTTTTTTTCATTACTTTTAAACACCACTCCACCACCCCATGCTTTTTTGTGATCCTGATACCTGTCACAAAGTAGTCATTTAATATTATTTATGGAATTGAATGATGGTTAAGTAATGAATGTCCTAAGTTGTGTTGGAAATACAAGGGGTGGGAATATCCTTAGAGATAATGGCTTCAATTGTTAATTAGTTCTTTTAAAGCAACCATTCAGATGTGCATCCATTGCATGGGAAAAAAATATTTTGATCATCAAAACAGAAACCTTGAGCAGAAAGTAAAGCTGCTATATAACCATGTATGTAACTGTAAATAACTTACCAGGGGAATAAACCAATGTATTATTTTATCTAAATTATAATTCCAGAGTTTAATGTTGCTAGCCTAAATGGATTCTTGCATCACTCAGTTATAATCTTACCAATGGAAGTGTGATTTGGAGTAACTAATAAAATGATTAAGAATCACTGCTCATAATGTACTTAGATATCTATAACTATTACAATTAAGATGTCAAGAATGTATGTCTTTTTCTAGGAAAAAACTGGCATTATGTCAGTTTATACAATTGTTAAATCTATAGGGTACTCACATAAAAATATTTTCCAATTATGTAATTTGAGTTATATTTTCACCTATTTTGAAAGACATTTAATTTTAAAAGTCTGTTCTGTTTTAGGGATAGGACACATAGAATTAGTACATAGTGGTGATATATGCATCTTTCTAACACCTTTGCCCCCACAAATTCCCAGAGTTGAACTTATGTGTCTGGCAATGTTCTCTTTTGGCAGCTTTTGTTTTATAGTCTACTCACAGAAAATATGAATTAAAGCCACTTAACACAGCTGGTTAAATAGGAATTAAAGCTACTTAGCACAGCTGGTTGCATATAGAAATACCACTACCATGGTCTCTGTAGATTATGGACTGGGTAAGTTATAATGATCTGGAAGAGTTGAATGTAATCCTTAGCAAGGCATATGGAAGAGAAAGGAAGGAAGGAAGCAGATATATGATATTGTCAGTAGGAAATAGATGTACAGAATAGGAAATGCACCATACTCTAGATTGTCTGGATAGAAAAAGATGCAATTCAAAAACTGAACAAGTGAAATGACTTGAAAGTCTGTCATGTGAAAATGAAATCATACTTGTTATGCTTGATTCCAGAGGAACTACCTGAAGCAATGGGTGGTAATTGCAAGGGGAAAAAATAATTAAATTAGGCTTGGTTTAAGGAAAAAACTTTCTAATAATTAGATCTATCCTAAAGCAGAGCCATTTTCATCACCTGGTAGTAAAGAGATCTTCCAATTAAGAATGGATGACCACTTGAATAGGATATTATGAAGACAATTCCTGTGTATATATGGGTTCAACTCTCCTAACTGTGAGATTCAATGATTCTGTGAAAATTAAGGCAGTCCTAATACTCTTAGTATTTAAGTTTATTCCTAAAGATTTGAAAAGAAGAAAAATCATGGCCTAAAAATATTGAATCCCAGGAGTTGAAAGGAACATTGAAGGTCATTGATTCCAATTTATATCTTAGAGCCCCTCAACAACTTTTCTGACAAGTGAATATAGTCTTTTTCAAGAATAACTCCAGCAATGAAAACTTGCTGACTTAGCTGACCCATTCAATTTCCAAACAGCTCTTTGTTTCACCTGTTCACCTGTAACTTTTACTCATTGTACCTTATTATATGATCTGGAATTATAAAAAAATTAAGTCTTATTTTGCCTTCCTGTGATTATTCTTAAAGAAATGAAGGACATCTGGACCTGTGATTACATTAGCTTGGAAGACATCTCAGACTGAAAATCTTACTTATGCAGAATAAAAAACTTCTTGAGGGGAGAGATTTACCCACTTTTGTATTCCCTGTAACTACAACAGTGCTTTGCATATATTAAGTAATTAATAAACACTGTTGGGTGGGTTGATTGGATTATAGCTAAGAGTTACTGAGCAAGTAAATGATTTAAACAAATTATAATAGATTGATCATAAAGTATTTAATGAGAATCTACTCTATGTTAGGAACTGGGTATATGCAGATAATATTGAATAGTCTCTTCATCCAACAAATTTCCATTGTATCATGTTTTCTCTAATATGGAAACAGTTTAAGTATATACATAAAATAAGTATATTAATTTGTTTAAGGATTAAATTAACAGCGGGAGAATCAGGAAAAGCAACACTTGCTTCACTTGAGCTTTAAAGAAAACAAGCCAGAAGTGAGGAGGGTCTATATTATAGACCTAAGGATAGGGTGAAACACAATTAATAAAAAAGCAGAGACAGAAGATCAAGTATCCTACTTGAGGAACTTCAAAAGGACAAAAGGAACAAAAAAGCTGGTTTGGTTGGCTCAAAGAATATATAAAGAGGAATACTGAATAATACATTTCATGTAGAATAATTATGTTTATAAATATAGTATGTATTTTGTGAGCAATCTATTGAATTGTATTTCTATGTGGTCATATCAGCTGACTGAGCTAGTTATATAAAACAAAATATTGAGCTCCTGAATTGATAAACTCATAAAAATCATCCCAAACAAGAAGTGGATGAAAGGTCTGAGTGCTCGTCCTTAATAATTTAATTAATATTAACTTCTTCTCCCCAAAGGAAGACTTTTCCACCATTTTTGAACATGGGTTATATGATGAGGGAGGGAATATGTCAAGGAGGAACATGCAATGGGAGGACCAAAAAGTCTGATAATTTGTCATCTTCCACCAATTGGGGCAATGAGAGAGGGACTTGCACTTCAGGATAAAAAACTCATCCCTGTGTCTATAAGTGCCTATCAGCCCAGAGACTGCTTCTGGGTGGATAGCCCATTCTTGCAAGAACTGCAAATAAACCAACTTAGTTCATACACTATTTATTTATTTATTTTAATCTTTGTAGCACATTTCTAACAGTTTAAAGTGAGATTAGCTTTTTATTCTAGCCCTCTGTTGATCTTCAACTCTCAGTCAGTAAACATTTATTAAGCTCCAACTATGTTTCAGGAACTATCCTTTGAATATTTGAAAATTACTTTTCCCAATCTTCTTTACATTAAATGTACTCAATACCTTCAACTCAATGCAATATACCATAGTTTGGGGACAGCTGCAATGGATAGAGCACCAGCCCTGACTTCAGGAAGATCCATGTTTAAATCTAGCCTTAGACACTTAACACTTCCTAGCTGTGTGACCTTGGGCAAGTCACTTAATCCCAATTGCCTCAGGGGGGAAAATACTAAGCTTTGGCATGCTGCATTTCTTAAAGATCCTTCTTGCCACACCTAGAACTGAATTTTAGGTGTGATCTGACTAGCACAGAGTACTGTGTAACTTATCCTTGTATCAATAAATCATAATTAGTCTTTCCACAGGATGCATCACAATGAAGTAGAAAGAGCAGAGGCTTTAAAGTGAGGAAAGCTGGATGGGAATCCCTCCCCCGCTATTCACAAGCTGTGTGACTTTATACATGTCACTTTATTTCTCTAGTTCTCAGTTTTCTCATTTATAAAATAAAGCAGTTGGACAAAGTAATGTAAAAGACCCGTTCTAGGTATGAATCTATAACTCTCTGACCTTTAAGTATACCCCATATTTTACATTTTACAGTGTAAGCAAATGTGACATCCAACTGTTGAATGATTTGACCAAGGTTATCTAATTCCTTCCCAGTTCAGTTTACTTTCTGATGAGGTAATTAGGTGGGGTTGATGGAGAAAACCTAAAGTATTGATAAAATTACCCCCTGAAGCTAGCAGAGAAGGGCATTAATGGGGATCAGTTTAACCTTGTAGTCCTACCCTCTGTGGAAGTTGTAGGTAGCTCCACCTTGCTGTGTCCAGCCAGAAATCAAAGTTATATCAAACCCTGAGGTGAAATTTCCCCATAAATCAGTCCATCAAATTTCCCCATAAATCAGTCCATCACTCAAACCATCTTTGCTGAACCCCTTTTCGGTGATAGCCCTCCACTCTGCCTCGTGGTATCTTCCCCTTGTGTAGGACAATGGCTCTTATCCAAATTAAAATCAGAGATTCTCAAGGCAAAAAACAAAAATGATTTATTATGATCTCATAAGAAAGTACAACTCCCAACAGAGGTGTCCTCACTGAATTATATAACCATAACTAGGAATTCCCCAATTCACTTCTGACCTTTTCTTCCATTGACTGGAAGTCCAGGCTTAATTCTAAAATGTGGAAATCTACTCAGAGACAAAGAATATTAGCCAATGACACATTCTTTACCATATTAACATAATGCTGTTTACCTAAGATAAGTGAACACCTGTGGTTTTGGCTATAGTACATCTGATTATTGCAAAGTTTCAAGTTATAATTAGGAGATAAGTTGAGGTCACATTCTTATGAGAGGTCTTCACTCAGTTTATTCCATTCACCCTCACTCTCCCCCATGCCACAAAATGTATTTTCTCCCATTCCCCTGTGTGGTATGGCAAGTACAAACTTAAATACTCAAGAGATCTCTCAAAGTAAAGAACAGAAGCTTTATTAGAATCTCATGAGAAGCAGATAATCCACTCACTGGAGTCTCAGAGAGTGGAATTCACAGAAGTTAAGGTTGATTATATATTCATAAACCACTAGAATCCATGACCCCCTCCCCTTATCCGGTTAATTTTCACTGCCTGCTTAGATGGAAGTAGCACAGGTTTGCTAAATTCTAGTCAGGCCAATGTAGTTGACTTATTGCACATGTGTTTACCTAAATTTATGGTGGTCAGTTTTACAAGGTTTACAAATACTTGCTTGAGCTAGGATGAGCATTCTATTATAAGGTTTATACAAAGAATTTTGTTTTCCAAACCCATCAGACCTTCATAAACTACCTTAATTAATAATTTTATGAGAAACCTTATAATTCCTCACAATAAGATTTATTTAGAGGTAAGTAATCCATTAAACCAGAGGATTTAGAAGGTTTCTAGAATAACCAAGAAGACTTAGTTTACCTCAGGCTTCCTCAATCAACAAATAGAGATTGCTAGTTTAGAGACTTCTTGAATATCTTCAGGCCATTAAATAATTAGTCATGTTTTTCTCTAAGCACTTAAGTAAAGGTCCAGGAGGTTATTTCAGGTATTTCTGCTAGAAGAGCAAGTCTTTTGCTCTTCTTCGAAGAGCCTTAATGATTAATAGATACTTGGAGCTGAGTCTAGAATTTCCCGCAGCTATTATTCTGAGAATACCTCAGTTTCCCATTTCACTCACCCTCACCATGTTTCATGGTGTCTTTCTCCTTCTTATAGCCAACTAACTGTGTTTTAGGTTGCTAAACTCTCTTATGGATCTAGTCTTCCAGTTAAGGGCATACTCCAACCTCATAAGATGTTTTCTTTCTCCTGGTTAATTATGAGTTATACTAGGGATCTTGTCTTTTCCATTGTTAGCTGTTATATGCTCTCCTGATATTATTTTATATTTAATTTCTGGTATCTACTGTCTCTCTTCGGTTTTTCTCTATGTTTTCTAAATAAAATTTCCTTTTGTCAAAGAGAATGGTTATTGTCAATTCTTTACTTGATGACTGAGTCCCAACATTTGATGCCTACATCAATCACATCACTTTTTACCTGTGTTTCTTCAAAACAGAATGAAAAATTAGAACTGGTTTGATAACTATGAATTAATCAGCTCTTCATTTGGAAAACCTCTGGATTTTATCAACAAAAAGACTATTAAACAAGGCAGAAAGAAAGAAAGAAGTAGGTCTCCCTTCTTAGTGAGAACAATGTCAGATAAAATTCAGAAAATAATGAAGATAGATGAATATAAGCATATATTTTCAGAAAGCCATAACTCAACTGCCTTTGATGAATATTAGCACTAGCGAAAGATCCAGTCTTAGAGCTCCTTACCAAAAGGGTACACACCTGTTCATACAGAATCTTCATTTTAAAAGGGCAAATTCAACAAATTGTTTTAGGAGGATTTACAAAGCTTCAGTTAACAAATTTCTCATAGAATCCTATTAAAGTCACACAAATCCCCAAACCTCTAGGTAATGTTTAGAATGGAAGTTCTGTCTGCTTACATTGCATTGAATTCAATCTAGTAAAACACCATTTAAGTACTTAAGTTGGTATTGAAAGAAAATGAGATCAAGGTGATTAAAAGCCAGGCTACTTAGTAATATGTAGATATACATTAGGATTTTTGGTGTTATCTTTGTAGCTATTATTTGAACCAGCTAGGCTTTGTGTCTGTTTGTTTTAATTTAGTTGAAAAAGTTCTGGGTCAGATTAAATAGTTGGCTTGACTATTTGAAGAATAACTATGATATTTAAAATTACCATTCATAAGAAGCTATGGGTCTAACTTGATTAAAAGCTCATACTGTTTTCCCCAATAAAATGTAGATATTTAAGGGTAGAAACTTTAATTTTGTGTTTATATCATCATGCTTTTCAAGGCACCTGGAATGTACTATTGTTCAGTCATATCTGATTCTCTATTTTGGTGTTTGGGTTTTCTGTTGTTGTTGTTGTTGTTGTTTTTGAAGATAATGACCTGATTTGCCATTTTCTCTTCTAACTCATTTTACAAATGAGGAAACTGAGTCAATATTAAACAACTTTCTCAAGGTCTCACAGCTAATAAGTGTCTACAACCAGATTGGAATTCATAAATATGAGTCTTCCTGATTCCAAACCAGGTACTCTTTTCTATTACTCTGCCTCCTAGCCAAAACAGCATATGGTCCATGCTTAATTAATAAGCAGTGAGAAGGTGCTGTGATTAAGCTGTTGGATCAAGAATCAGAAAAACCTTCAAATTGAACTTCACATACTTATTAACTGTGGCAGCTTCAGCAACTCCCTTAACTTTTGTCTGTCACACTTTCTTTACCTTTAAAATGAAGATAATAAATGCACCTATATCCTAGAATTGTGTGAAGATCAAATAAAACATTTATAAAGCACTTTGCAAACTTTAAAGTTTATCTATTATTATTAAATATTTATTGACTTGTTTTATATGCATCAATTACTGAAAAGAACATTAACTTCCTTTCAAAAGACTAGGTTTTTAGACCTGCTAATCTCTTCAGATCTCCATTTTGATAACCAACTGTAAAAATGAAAATGTTAGATAAGTTTTAACATTCCCACCCCCACCTCTCATCATAACTTGTATTTATGATTGTTAATAGTTTTTATTTAGAAAAAAAAAAAGCATTGTGAACCTGACAAACGTCAACCAATATGAATGTTTCAATATTTAAAGGATGGGAAAAGAGGAGTGTAACTTCTATTACTTACTTAATGTAGTAATAACAAAATTATGCTCAATTGTCAGAGATTAAGTCTGATCATTGAGTTTTGATTATGGAAATTATTTTAATTTGTAGAAAGTGTTATTTCTTTTTTGTTTATTTTATTTTATTTGTTTATTAATTTTATAATTATAAAAATTTTTGACAGTATATATGCATGAGTAATTTTTTTTATAGCATTATCCCTTGTATTCATTTTTCCAAATTTTCCCTTCCCTTCCTTTACTCCCTCCCCTAGATGACAGGCAATCCCATACATTTTACATGTGTTACAATATAACCTAGATACAATATATGTGTGTAAATCCAATTTTCTTACTGCATGTTAAGTATTGGATTCCAAAGATATAAGTAACCTGGGTAGATAGACAGTAGTGCTAACAATTTACATTCACTTCCCAGTGTTCCTTCTCTGGGTGTAGTTGTTTCTGTCCATCATTGATCAACTGGAAGTGAGTTGGATCTTCTTTATGTTGAAGATATCCAGAAAGTATTGCTTCTTTATTATTCTTTGGCAACAAGGTATTTCTTAGCCATATATCAGTAGATTAAGATTCCTTAGCAAATACAGCAGAAGCATCCTTGCTCAGTATCTCTTTGATGACAAATACAAGTTAAGGTTGGAGAGAGCCATTTGCATCCAGAGAGGGGACTATGGGGACTGAATATGGATCACAATATAGTATTTTCACCTTTTTGTTATTGTTGTTTGTTTGCTTATTTTTTTCTCTTATTTTTTTATCCGATTTTTCTTGTGCAGAATGATTAATGTAAAGATATATTTAGAAGAATTGCACATATTCAATCTCTATTGTATTACTCACTGTCTAGAAGAGGGAAAAAGAGGGGGAGGGAGAAGAATATGGAACACAAGGGTTTGCAAGACTGAATGTTGAAAACTACCATTTATATTATGTGTATATATGTAAAAGAAATGATGAATAGATTGATTTCAGAAAAGCATGGAAAAACTTATACATGAACTGATACTAAGTGAAATGAGTGAATCAGGAGAACATTGTAAACGATATCAAGATTATGTGATGATCAACTATGATAAACTTGGCTCTTCTCAGCAATACAGATATTTAAGACAATTCCTATAGACTAGGGATGAAAAATGTCATCTATATCCAGGAGAAAAACAATGGAAACTGAATGAGGATCAAAATCATCTGCATCCAAAAAAAGGACTATGAGGACTAATATGAATCACAACAGAGTATTTTCACCTTTTGTTATTGTTTGCTTTTTCTTTCTCAAGGTTTTTTTTTCCATTTTGTTTTGATTTTTCTTTATAACATGACAAATATGGAAAATTTTTTAAATATAATATAAGGAATAAAGCAGAAAAATATTTGCATGCTAAATTATTCTTTATTGGGATGAAGATATAACTCTAAACTCAGGTTAAATGTATCACCTATTAGGTAGTGAGGTCCTTCAGATGGCCTAATTTGTAGTGCTAATTGTATCAAAATCTCAAAACATTGCAGAGGCTCCAGGAAGAGATCTGTAATCGCACAAATAAGCTTGGGCCTATCTATATCCACACAAGAAAAATCAAGTGGATGAAGAATATCTATTACCTAAATTTCCACATGCATTTGTATGGGCATCCTACAAAGCATGATTATCCCTATTTATATATGGAATAGATAGTAGAACTGGAAAACAGTTGGACCCAGAGTTGGAAAAGTGGATAGTAAACTGAATTACTTTTAAGAAATTTTAAAGATCCTTTGATGATCCTAAACTACCCATAAAAGTCAAGGTCCATTCTTTAAATACTAATATAAGTGAAATTAATATATGGCAGCAAGATATGGGATAAAGCTGCCAACAAAGAATAAAAAATGATCAATATACAAGAGACAATGAAAAGTCTTATAGTGGGTTTATACAGGTTATAACATAACACCAATGAGGAACTCCAAAGAAGAGGAAGAATAAAAGATGCCATCAAGGAAGTATATGGAACAAAGGGAAATTAGGTTGGTTACATGGCAACAATAGGGAATAATAGGGATGAATAAGCCAGAATACTCTACTGGTAACTTCCCCCCAAAACCCGAGGAGAAATTGAAGAAGGACTCTAACATATTGGATGGATACCCTGTAACAAAATTATGGTAGGACCATGAGTAGAATCACACAGTAGGGACAAGACATGTATGGATTACTACCTAAAAAATTAAAGAACTCCCAAATTAATGAGAGAACAGATTCATGTGAATATTTAAAAGTAACAAAGTTGTCCTGCTTATCTGTACCATTTTCCTGAAATTCCTTCTGCTATTTTCCATTTTCTTGATTGTTTTATTAATGTTCCTTTCTTTTTTCTTCTGTCTTCTTTCCTTCTTCCTTTCCTTCCTCTCTCCTTCTTTCCCTCCCTCCTTCCCTCTCTTTCTGCCTCCCTCCCTTCCTTTCTTCCTTTCTTCCTTTTTTCTTCCTCCCTCCCTCCATTCTCCCTCCCTCCCTCCTTCCCTCCCTCCCTCCTTCCCTCTCTCCCTCCTTCCCTCCTTCCCTCTCTCCTTCCCTCTCTCCCTCCCTTCTTCTTTCTTTCTTTTTCTTTCTTCTTTCTTTCTTTCTTTCTTTCTTTCTTTCTTTCTTTCTTTCTTTCTTTCTTTCTTTCTTTCTTTCTTTCTTTCTTTCTTTCTTTCTTTCTTTCTTTCTTTCTTTCTTTCTTTCTTTTCTTTCTTTCTTTCTTCTTTTCTTCCTTTCTTCCTTTCTTCCTTCTTTCCTTTCTTCCTTTCTTTCTTCCTTCCTTCCTTCCTTCCTTCCTTTCTAAATTCACACATAGGCTATGTCTGAAAATAAACACTCCATTATGCACTTCTGTTCCATCACTTTTGCCAAGAGATGTAAAGCAATCTTATGAAATTACTGTTTGTCACTATTGATCAGAATTCTTAGGATTTTAAAAGTTGTTTTCCTTTACAACTTTTAAATCATTATTTCATTTTTCATTCTCCTATTTCTACTTAATTTATGCAGCTTTATTCCAGATAGCCTTCTTAGCATTCTTTGGATCTGTGCTTTTTGACATGTCTTATGGTACAATAATCATCCATTATATTTATATCTCATAGTTCACAGAACAAATAAAGTATGAACCTGAAAGTTCAAGTCTTTTGTATCCCTACTACTTTGCCATACTGCCTTATACAGAATTAGAGAGCTGGACATGGTTTTAGAAACTATCTTACCCAATCTTCTTAAAATCTTATCATTTAAAAATGATTCAAAATTATATTATTTCAAATATAGAATTCATTTTGATTTTTTTCCTTTTGGTATAAGGAGCTGTCAGTAAAAAAAAATCTCTGTCTCTGTCTCTGATTCTGTATCTCCATCTCTTCATTTATCTCTCTCTGTCTCTGTGGCTCTGTCTCAGTCTCTGTGTGTCACTGTCTCTATGTTTCTGTCACTGTCCCTGTCTCTCTGTCTCTGTGTCTCTGTCTCTCTCAGTATTTGGGAGATCCTGAGAAGCTGAGAGACTTGCTCTTGATCTTAGAGGTTATCTATATCACAAGTTGAATTTAGATCATTCTAGAGCTAAGGTCAATTCTTTATTCATTGAGCCAAACTGTTTTATGTTTTATTACCTAAATTAAATTAAATATTTCTTTGGCTGAGGAGGTGATCAGAAAAGTCCTTGATCGGTTGGATTGAGACACCTCAACCATACATGTAGGCAACATGCAAATGTACTTGCCCTCTGCTTTCTGAAATTTTTATCATGATGACACTATAATTACGAATTGGCTTTTAATCGATGAGGAGTTGTGTTAAAAATAATTAGCAACTGAATCAGGAAGATGAACAAGCAGTGTGATTAATACATATGTGAGGAGAAATAACACCAACTCTTTGAAGTACTTCTATTTCAGGAGCTTTCTTCTAGTGATTTGCATTTTCAAAAAGAATCTGGGAGGGACTTTTCCTCCCTTCTTCATTTCCCTAGAAACAATGGTAATTTGCTTGAGAATCATGTGGCAATAACAATTGGTCAGCATAGGCTAGAGACATAAAATTCAACTTCCTAGATGACTTCTATCTTTGTATTTTTTCAAGGCAGTCCAAGGCAGCTGCTAGCAATTCTGAGAAATAAATGTTTCTAGCCTTGACATATTCTTAGCTGAGTCTGAGAGTTGCGCTGTCCCTGTGTTTTCTTACTGCCCTTTGGGAGATTATTTCTTTAATGATATGCTTCTCAGATGAGATGGCCACTACTGGAAAGATTCCTTATATCCTTATGCCCTGGTTGGCTACAAAATCTGGGCCTTGTTAATCACTCTAGCAATCCAGGTCTAAGGAGCATGCAAATGTGAAATATCAATTCATGATGTAACAAAAAAATTTTCCCTTCTGATGGGAGTATAATGAATGCAATGGACTAATTGAGTGATTTTATTCTTTGTTTCCTAGATGAATTCTTTGAATCTTTTTGGACATGTACATTTTCTTTGGTGGAAGAAATAAACATATCTTCTATATCAGATACTTATATTGTAATCTAAATACCATTCATGGAGGGGACTGATACCACATCTTAGGATGCTTTAAACATAAGCCATACCTAAAGTTTTAGAGATAATCATAGTTTACTCCATGGTAGGAGCAGAGTCAGAGAGAAAAACTCTAACCCTTTCAAACACAATTCAAAAAAAGTTTTTAAATGCATAAACAAAAATGTCTAAGATTGCAAGGGAAACTATATTAAAATAAAGTTTCATTTTGGTCTTTTTGTAATATCAACAAACCCCAGGTTGAGAACCTCTAACATAGAAAGTGTCAATGTTAAATGCATTTATAAATCTAGTTATCATTAAAAAACAAATGGATGGGCTGAAATTTTTTTTATGTATAAAGACAGTGTCAGATATAAAAAGACTACTAGAGTTGAAGACCAAAGACCTCAACTGTAGGTATGAATGGCCAGAATAATCATTGATTTTATTTCGAATTCTGAAATCCAATAAAATTTCTTTGAAATATAAGTTAGTTCCAACCGGTGTTTTTTATATCCTTGTGCCATTCTGTTAAAGTAGTAAAGATTCATTGTCACCTACTTTCTTTGTCAATATAAGATAAGAGCAGGCTCTCCTAAGTGATTGTGCTGTAAGAAGTGGAGAAGAAATGATGTACAAAAAATACATGTTTCAAGATTAACTGATCAGTTCATCGCTATTATCTCTTCTAATGCTTAGATCTGTGACTGCCACTTACTATATAAACAAGTTCACAGTGCCTCACTTTTGAAAGGCAATGACTAAATGAAGATAAATTCACCAGAAAAATCCAATTCAGTAGCTTAACTATCCCTAGCCTGAAGTGAGAGTGAGCTTTGATTGTTGTAGTTCTCTGTCTGTGTGTGTGTGTATGTATATTGATGAAGAAATTCAATTTTTTTTAAAGGAACAGAAATAAAATAGCCCTTTTTGTGGTGGCAAGAAACTGGAAAGTGAATTGATATCCAACAGTTGGGGAATGGCTGAATAAGGTATGGTATATGGATGTAATGTAATATTATTGTTCTATAAGAAATAATGGGCAGGCTGATTTCAGAAAATCCTGGAAAGACTTGAGTAGAACCAAGAGAACAAGGTACACAGCAATACAAGATTATGTGATGATCAATTCTGATAGAAGTGGCTCTTTTCAAAAATGATGTGATTCAAGGCAATTCCAATAGACTTGCCTAGAAAGAGCCAATTGCATCCAGATAGAGAGCTATGGAGACTAAATGTGGATCAAAGCATAGTATTTTCATCCTTGTTGTTGTTGTTTGTTTGTCTGCTTATTTTTTCTTTCTCATGTTTTTTCTCCTTTTGATATATTTTTCCTTGTACACTATGACAAATATGGAAATATGTTTAGAAGAACTGCACAGTTTTAACCTATATCGGATTGTTTGCTGTCTAGGACAGGGAGAAGGGATGGGAAGAGGTAGAAAAATTTGGAACCCAAGGTTTTATAAAGGTGAATGATGAAAACTATGTTTGTATTTTGAAAAATAAAAAAGTTATTACTTAAAAAAAGAAGAAGAAAGGAATGTAAAGTTCTCTTTCTAACTAGGTGAGAATAACACCCAGTAGAACCATAAGAGACCCTAAAAGCAACCTGGTCCTACCATTCTATAAATGAAGAAACTGAAAACTGAAAAGCTGAAGCAAAAATCCAGTTATCATCCTCTAATTATAGAACTAGAGGTGTCTTTCCCCTGTAAAGTTTTATATGTAGCCTACACCACATTATTATACAATAGTGTATCCATAACTTTAGCATTACTCACTAAGTCTTTCATTTGTACCTTGTTATCCTAACATTTTCAATCTAAAGCTGCATTATACTTGAGAGGGCAAAAAGGTAGTGCTCCATCACTAGGGATTTTTCTAAGGAATGAATACAGTATTTGTTTCTAAACTTGTACCAGTTGCAGTGTGGGGTAAAACATACATTAAGGTTTATTGTAATTAAAGGTTTGAAAAGATTTTTGCAGTCACCATTAATTGAAAGCACATAAATGAAATCTCTCTACACCAACAGCCATGCAGAGAAGAGACCCTCAGCAGTCTTATTAAGTTTGTTGAATCAGCCGCCACAAGAGAGATCAAGCAGCATAGTTGAAATATCACCTAATGCTTTCACCAAACTGTAATTAAATCACAAAGCTAATTTCCTTTACTTTTTTTTTTAAGTAAAAAAGGGTCAGGTTTTCATGAAGGCATCCCATTAAAACTAAATTGCTAGGTACAATGATATGACTGGAGCAGATGGCTAAGTAGCAAATCTACTTTGAAAACAACAGAAGTTATTGTTTTAATACAAGTGAATTTCTTGTTAATTTGGAATATAAAAAAGCATAATCAAGAATGACAGTGGATTAGCTTGGCTTTACTAAGCACTAATATACTATAACTATTTGTGGAAAATTACTTTCTGTAAAGCACGATTTCAAATTGCTTTAGGTATTTCCATGCAATTTTCACTAATTCCATTTAAAAAAATCAAAAATTAAACTTATATTAAAGTTGGAATGTTTTATTGTCTGATTATGTAATGGTTCCATATGTGCTGGCTTCAAAACCATCCAACCTTGAGTACCTTATGAATATTAAATCTCTTATATTTCACCCAGAAGTCCATTTAAGCTCACAGTGGAGATAATTGTCACTTTTAGTTATATGTGTCCTGATTTTATGCCTACATCCATATCAGAACATAGGTAAAAATGGCTCAACCAATCCAGAGTAAAAAGTACAAAGATAAGCTCCAGCAAGTGTAAGTTTGCTATGCCATCATACATACATACATACACATATTATATATGTAGTGTATGTTTATGTGTACATATGATATACCTGGTATGTATACATATAAATATATGTGTGCTTGTATGTATACATATACATCTTGCCTTATATAAATATATAATACAAAAATATACCTGTACATGTGTATTTTTATGTAAACATATTTACATATAAATATATTTATATAAATATATATATATATTATATATTTGTATATTATATATACAAATGTATATACATTTTGTATATATAAATGTATATACATTGTCAACCAATTAAAGCAAAACAAATTAGGGTATTGATCACATCTGCATGCTTCATTACATTATCTGTAGTCTATTACCTCTTGGTGGAGAGTCTAATTAGCCATGCCTGGGCTTATACTTAGAACCTCTGTGTTTGGCAGGACTAGGGAAAGTTTGGGCTCTTCTTCATTGCCTTCAAGAACTCTGGAATGTTTTTAATGTAACAATGAGTTTTTGAGTAGAACTTAAAACTCAAGTTTAAGGGTCAGTCCTAAAACCAGAATACTAATTTGAAAAAATCCTGATTTTTCCACTATGGTATTTTTCTAGCTAGTTGAATTTTTTCTGTTAGAGCTCTTTATTAGATATCTCAAAGAGATAGAATAGAATAGAAAAGAACAATAGAAGAAGAGATAATTTGGGGATCATGGGACTTTGGGACAGGCACTTTCCTAAATCACATTGAACAAAAGTAAACCTCTCTGGACCTCAATATCTTCTCTGTAAAATGAAGTGTTTGGCCTAAAGTGAACTCTGGTTTTCCTTATAATTTTAAATCTATAATAATATAATTAATTTGTTAAAATGAATTTGGTTATTTGGGATAAGAAGATACAGAACTAGTAATGACCTTTGTTATCACCTTTTCCAACCTTCTCATTTTTCAAATAACAAACTGAGGCCAAGATTGAGCAAGGCCACATTTTTATAGCAAATGCCAGAGCCAATTTTTGAGCTTTGGCCAGGAGCTCAAGATACAAGGGTCTTGTGTTTATGTCACATTTGCTTAAGGGGTGTATACATATATAAATGGATGGAAGTATACACACATATATCTCAAATTCTAGGATACCATAATGTGTCATATCATATCATATCATGTACTAGTCCAAAGCAATATGAATTATGGATTTATTTGGTTTGCATTGTCAAGGGTATATTGGTGAATGTTTGACAATAGGCTCTTTAGAAGGTGGGGGAATAACCTGTATACATGTATGTATGTATGACATTTTTATGTTTAATCTACATTATTAATTTTCTTCATTACAGTTTTAATTCCAGACAATTGTTAATCAGCCAAATCCTGATTTGTAACATTTGCAGATATTGAAGATTTGAATGCTCACATTGAAAATTTAGCAGTAGGCTCTCCCAAATTGGTATGAACTGGTTCCAGCATAAGCTGGATGGTATAGTATTGTACTTTGTAACCTTTTTTGTATGTCATGGTCAATTGGACAGTCTGGTAAGGACTATGAATCCTTTCTCGGAATAATTTTTTAAATGTATAAAATAAAATGAAAAATGTAGGCTTGCAAAAGAAGCTATGCATGTGAAATAGTTATCAAAATATTAAACAAAAAGCCAATTCACATATGGACCCTAAATTAGGACCTTTGATCTAATGGAAAGAGTACTAAAATTAACATACTCCAAGTTCTATACTAATGTTAAAAAAGATTAATTGAGCAAGTATAATAAGGGAAATCTGCCTATAAAAGAGTTTCCTGGAAAAAGGATTTGGGGACTTTAATAGATTGCAAATTCAATACACATGAGATAGCCAAAAATGATAACACAAATTCAGGCTGTATGAAGCAAAGTATAATTCTTAGAACAATGGAAGTGAAAGTTCAATTATGTTCAAGCATAGTCAATACACATCTGGAGTATTATATTCAGTTCTAGATACCACATATTGAGAAAGAAATTTACACAGACGACGAGAAATTGCATGATGAATGGACTTAACACCATGCTATACAAGGGGTAGTTGAAGGAATTCAGTGAAGAAAAAACTTGAGGGGATCCAAGTTCAAGTTTTTGAAATCATTGTTAAACACAAGATGAGAATCCATATTAGAAACAGTAGTAGTTAAATCTAGTCCATCACAGTAGTACTGAAAGAAGTCACCTTAATGATGGTTAAGGTGAAAGCCAGGAACCTTTACCCATGAAATTATTTTTGTCTAGTTAGGATATCTGTTAGGATAAAATAAATATACAGAGAGAGAGAGAGAGAGAGAGAGAGAGAGAGAGAGAGAGAAAGAGAGAGAGAGAGATCAATATTTTATCCTTAAATTATGAAAATCAACTATATCACTGCATATATCTAGTTATTTTAAAATTTCATGTCTAATTTTTAAAAAATTTTAAAGTTTTATTTCAAAAGTAAAGCTTATTTGTTAGTTAAAAAACAAACTTAAGTTTTAGCTTCTTAAATATGATGAATAAAGCTAATGTATGTTATGATTCATGACTTGTTAAATGTTTGCTTCCAAAATATACTTTTTAATTCCATAAGCATATGTCATAATGAACTGTCCTTTATAAATCTAAATAGATGATAGAATGCCAAGTTTCGGAAACAAGTTGACCATTTTGGCTAGACAGCAAAATCTGTTCCTGTGAGTAATGTAAAATAAGTCTGGGAAGATTGGCTAGAGCTAGCTTCTGAAGAGTTTTAAAGATTAGTGAGAAGATCAAAAAGGAATATTACTGGCTTGTGTGAGTTCCACTATTTATTCCTTGATGGACTGCATTCTATGGTACTAAAAGAATTAATAGATCTCATTCGTGACATGTTAAAGAGGAACCAGAACACTAAAAGTCAAAAGTAGTCCCATAAAAAAGGAAAAATATCAAATCTACAAATTGTAGATCAGTGAAGGAAGGGAAAGGAAGGGGAGGAAAGGAGAAGGGAGAAGAAGGGAAAGGAGGGGAGGGGAGGAGACGGTAGGGGAGAGGAGGGAACAAAAAATCATTCTAAATATGATAATCCTATAGGAAAAATTATCTTATTGTCCATACCCATAAAATGTGTTTTCTCCCACAACATTTTAAGTTCACCATCTCTTTATCAAGTGGTGAGTCACATATTCTTGATTTATCATTATATTGATTATGGTTCTAAAAACTTTCAAAACTATTTTTCTCCATAATGTTGTTATTGACATATACATTGTTCTCTTAGCTCTACTTTGTGTCAGTTAATAAAGGTCTTCACAGTTACCTGTGAAATTATCCATCTCATTATTTTTTAAGGCACAATAATACCTCATTACATTCATGTATCATAATTGATTTAGTTATTGTTCAATTGGAAGACATACCCTTAGTCTACAATTTTGAGCTATGGAAAGAGGAAATATAAATATTTTTATATACATAGATCTTTTTTCCCCCTCTTTTTAATGTCAATGTTGTTAAAGACATAAAAGATGAACAGTACAGGCATGGAAACATTATGTATATGCATATATTTCATGTGTATGTTTGTGAACTTGTTGAGATAGGGAGCTGCCTGGTGCAAAAATTTGCCCAATGGAGATCAGAAACTTCTTTGCAATTTGTAATCATAGAGTTGTCTAAAGCACTGAGATTATACAGCCCATCCATGATCATATAGTCAGTATTTATCAGAGACAGGATGTGAATCTAGATCTTTCTGATCAAGGTCATTTCCCCATCCATTTGGCCACACAGATAGACATACAGATAACACACACACACACACACACACACACACACACACACACGTCCACAAATTGACATACATTTCAGTGAATTAAATCTAGAAAAAGCAAAAATATAAGAAGTTTGAGGGGTTTTTGTTATTATTTTGATGATGTTGTTTGTACAACACTCTAATTTTATAGAAATGGAAATTAAGGTCCAAAATGTGATTTTCCCAAAGCCAAGGAGGAATCATTTCAAGTGTTGGAGCTAGGCCTCCAGCGCAGGTCTTTGGATTCCAAATGTGACCCTCCTTCAGTTGACGTACCTCAGATCTGTCACAAGTAATTAAATATGACTTGAATATTACTTAGGTACAAAATATATAAATTACAATAGAAAATATCATTTTAAGTGAGATATGAAAGTACATAAAACCTAAGTACTTAGCTCACTTTATTCTTTCACCAATTTTTAATAACTACTGGACAAAAACTTGGCTTTCTCTATTTTTCCTGAAAGTTTTTAATTTTCAAAGACTCAGATTCTGGCAATCCAAAGTGGCAAGTCCCTCACTTAAAGCTCTAGTGTTTATAATCTCCCTCCTGCTGCTATTGCTGCTGCTATTTACCCAAACTTATCATTTTATCAGGGTTATATGGTTTCCTTGAGTTCTGTATTGCATATTATCAGTCATAAGGGAAATATCATCTTTACATAGTCTTTTTTTTATTTTTAAACATGTTCTTACTTAATCGCCCCAGAAATTCCCCTTTTATAAGACATCAGTGATAACTGAAGTTATACCTGGAACAAATTAATTTGCTATAAGATATGATGGAGCAGAGGAGAAGGACCCCATTGGAATGTGGGTTGATAAGACATTCCATCTCAGAAAACAATCTGACTATGGGGATAATCCTGTTTGTGGACTATGGTCTTAGAATTGTCCCTTTTCTTTGAAAAGAAATCTACCCTTATGAGGATGGTCCCCTATGATTAAGTCTTATTAAAGGGGTTTAATTTTGTCTCTATTGCCTCTTACTTTCTCCTTTCATGAGTGATTATCTAATTACACCTGGACAAACAAGGTTTTGTGATCTACATAGACAGGTAGATAAATGCACAGATACATAGATAGATGGTTTCTCTATATAAAATATACATTTTACAGATAAAGATATTAAGATCCATAGGGGGAAACTTACACAGTGATTAAGTGACAGAGCTGGCATTTGAACCCAGCTTCCATAATTTCAAGTTCAATATTCTTTTTTTCCTCCACCATAGATCTTTTATTTATTTTTCATTCCTATATCATTGAGTTCATATTTCCTTGATTTGGTAAATATATCATTTCACTTTTTAAAAACCACTTTAAAGTTTATATGTCTACTTTTTAACTTTTATATTTTATCAATGTCGATGATTTGTGGGACAAGATTAGCAGATTATACAAGTTCACACCATAAATGACAGAATCAAAATTCCCAAAGAAATATGACATAGAGCAGGCAGCTAGGTAATGCATTAGTTGGAGAAGAGATCTTTGAATCTAGAAGATTTAAGTTCACATTCTGCTTTAAATAAGTAACTAGTTGTGTGACTCTAAGCAAACCACTTAATATATATCTTTCCGACTTCTTCATGTGTAAAACATGGATACAAACAGCATCTACATCTCAAGAGTTGTGAGCATTATATGAGATATCAGTTGTAAAACACTGAAAAGCTTGAAGCACAATGGTCACACTAGCTATAATGATGATAATGATCATGCACATTGGTGACCTTATTGCCTCTCTCCACATTTACCTGGAACCTTAAAGTCTCTATATTTGCCCCATCAAGAAACAAAAAATCCTTGAGAAACAATTTCTATGGCTAATCAAACATCAAAAAAGCAATGTTCCAAATTCTGTTTGGATCTCTGAAGCTGATTAATTTTCAAAGTCCTCAATTAATGAAACTTCAGTTAATGACACATGAACCTACTCAGCTTTTACTAGTTTCTCAATATCTGCCAAACAGTGTCACCATTTTAGGTGCAAATAGAATGCATATATTTTCTTACTCAAATATCCTCATAGCCTTCAAGCAATTTTATACACCCCTAAATATTCCAATCCATTCTCACCATTCTCTTCCAAGAAATTATGATCTAAAAAAGATGTGTTTACTATTCTCCTGGCCTATGCTCAGGCTCGTGAGTGACCACAGGCACTCTTTTCTGTCCTGGAACTCCGAGGATAAAACTGGCTCCATTGTGGCTGCAAGCTCTGGATAGTGCTCCTCCTCGTCCTGGGACTGCCACCCAGGACTACTACCTGGATCTAAGTATAGGCAAAGAAATAAATCGCCCTACCTTAATGTTAGCAAAAAAAGAAACCTATAATCTCCAACAACCCAGTTGTTTGACCACCTCCCCCTTACCATCTTTGGACTGAGAGCTATGGAAGCCTCTGCTGCTGCTGATTCAGTGGCTCCCAAAGTCTTCTACTGGTTTATTAGGGCTGGAAATGTTCTGGTTCAGTCTGAATTGAACAGTGCCTCATTTTTTCTCAGGTTAGACAAACCTTTCCTGTAAATTATCTTTGGCATCTGTGGACTGAGAGATCTGTAAACCACCACTGCTGCCACAGATTTATAGTTTCCTCAAAGTCTGTTGCTGATTTACTAGGACTGAACTGGTGTGGCCCCTATACTCCATTCTCACTCTGTTACAGACTTTTCTGGCTGGAAAATTAATTCATTTCATCTTTTTATGGATTCTAATGCTCTAAAATTTGTTCAGAGTCATTTTTTGTTGTTATTGTTGTTGTTGAGGCAATTGGGATTAAGTGACTTGCACACATCTAGGAAGTGTTGAGTGCCTGAGGCGAGATTTGAACACAGTTCCTCCTGACTTCAGGGCTGGTGCTGTATCCACTTTACCACCTAGCAGCCAATAGAGTCATTATTTGTAAGTATTTGAAGATAGCTTGGGTAAGTGCCCATCTTTACTTGCTATCTTTGCTCTACCTCCGTTCTCACCATTCTCTAATTCATTCCACTATGTCTTTTGAAATATCAATATATATTCAAAAATCTCAACCATTTTAAGCACAATTCTTTTTACTGTATGGCTTAATGCAAACTTGATTCTTCCCTGAATACATCACATCTTTTGTATTACTTTCCATTAAAGCCCAAGATTTATTTCACTAGCCTCAACTAACAGGGTCAGAAGCAGGTATGAACATATTCTTTTTTCCCCACTGCTATTTCCTACTCATTCCTTATAGCCATCCCTTTAAGATCTTTTTTCTTTTGAAATTCTATTTACTTATACTTTATCTCATTACTCATCCTTATTGATAACATGTCAAAGGTCATTCTTCCAACTTCCTTAATGATTTCTTCTATCTCTCCTTCACATTCCCTGATGTTGTACCAGACGACTTCAGTGTTCTGATGTTGTTCAATCTATTCAACTTCGCTAACATGCTTCCATACCTAGATTCAATCATATCTTAGACCTCAATGGCTCTCAGAACAATACTACTTCTAAGATTCAGAACTTTTAAATTCCACCTTCCAATTTCTATTTCTTGTACATTCATCTTAAAACCACACTTTATATTTATAATGAACTATGGTTTCTTGATCATTACCCTCACCTTATTCTTGAGACATAATATGACATAAGTGGTAGAGCATTTGAAATAAGGAAGACTTGAATCTAGTCAATTAATCTCTCTTGGGCTCAGTTTCCTTGTCTCTAAAATAAGGAGGTTGAAATATCTTGGATAATTTTATTCCAGTCCATTTGATCTACTCTTGCATACTAAGAACATATAGTATCTTATTTTAATGTTTTGCTAAACATTCCATTCTAAAATTCTTGCTTTATACTTTTCCAATATTCCAATATTAGCCAATAGGCTAAAATATTCATACTTTATTAATCCCTATCATGTTGTTTTTTTCTCCATTCATACAACAAGGCTTCTGAGCATCAAAAGACAAATTCATAAAACATAGCTGATTTCACATACTCTAAATTTATGTATAACCTTCAACCAGCTGGGTCCTTGATGCTGCTCTATAATTTTATTCTGTTTATCAAATTCTAACATCCTTCCCTATAATAATATCTCAAAGTATTTTCTTGTTTTTTCTTAACCCCAACCACAGCTGTACCTGTACTGCTAACACATTACAAATAAATGTTTTCCTCTTTCATTCAGAAGATTATAGCAGTGGATAAAATGATAACAATCAGTGTTGAAAAGGCTGTTAGAAGACAAACAAGGAAACATACTGTAGGGAAAGTTATCCATTGGTCTAAATACTTTGAAAAGCAAAATAAAATGATGAAGAAAAGTTACTAAATTATTTACATCCTTTGACATGGCAGTATATATACCCCAAGGATAAGAAACAAAGATCTTGTGTCTACCAAAAAATATGAAAAGCAGCATATTATGCATCAAAAAAATGTTTAAATTGGGAATGCTTGAGGAATGACTGAACAAATTGTGATACATACATACATACATATATTTGTGTGTGTGTGTGTGTGTGTGTGTGTTATATACATTTAATGGAATATTTGTGCCTTATATATAATTATGTGATATATATATATCATATATAATATACATATATATATAATATATATAAAATATAATTTGCATTATAAAAACAACCTTAGAACTTAAGTCTTGTATGAACCTATTTAGAACAAAGAACGTTGACCCAAGAGAATATTATACATTATTATAATGCCATAAAGTGAAGAAAAAAATTAAAAGACATTAGAATTCTAGTTTTTTATTGAGATCTGGGAATGAAATTTTTTTCCCTTCCTATAGAGAGGTGGTAGACATAGGATCGAAGACAGACAGATGACAGATAGACAGATATTTAGAGAGATGGATGGGTGGATATATATCTAAATTATTATTATATATAATATATCATATATTTAAATTTGTATAGTGTATATTTATATGAATATATATGTATATATTTATGTATATATGTATACACCATCAGATATAATCACTCTTAACTTTGCTTAACTTTTTATTGTCATAACAGATTATATTGGGAATATTGAAAAAGCATACATACATATATATGCATATATATATATATATATATATATATATATATATATATATATATATATATATATATATATATATATATATATATTTATACAACCCAGAACTCAGCAAAAGTAAATCTAGAAAATTCTTGGCAAATATTTTTACACTGTTAAGTAGAAAAGAACTTCTGAACCACTCCTAATTAATAATATTAATTATTACATATAATATATTATGTCATATAATATATTATTATAATTATTAAAACAAATTAATAATAGCAAAAACATAACAAATATTATATTAGATTGTCTAGCACATTAGAGTGCTGTTATAATTGATACACAATTAAGACCATCTGGACTAATTGTGACTCTGAGATTGAATTTAATTTATTTGTAAATTGGTGTTAAAGTCTAGAGAAAAGCTAGTTCCTCAGAAATTTGCTAAGCCTTTTCTTTCTTCATTTTTTTATACAACCATTAATTTGAGTCTGAATAGAGTGAAACTCCTTATAAATCGCTAATGACACTCCCCATCAATTATCAATGCAGAGTATCTGTAAAGGAGGTGATGTCTTTTTTTTTTTTTTTAAATACTTGCCCTGAGACCAAGGTAAGTCCTTAAAAGATGACACTTGTTCTGCTATGAATTAATGTCTCCTTCATACCACAGATGTGGGTATTGCACATATCTTCAAATCCTATGTGATATTTGTCTATATCTTTGACTACAATGTCACTTTGACTTGATCTAATACACCAAGCTTTCCCTAGTTAATTTTTTTAATGTTGCAAATGAAACTAAATAAGAAATAATAAAGAAACAAAAAAACTCTAGAGAAAAGAAAAGAAAAAAGAAGTGGGGAAGGACAAATTGGATCATAGATATAGTGAAAAGAGTACTTTATTTCAAGTCAGAGGGATCTGACTTCAAACTCTACCTCTTCCATTGTAGGAGATGAAACAAATCACTGAGCCTTGATGTCATCATATATACAGTGAGGAAATTTAACCAGCTAACATTTAAAGTGACTTTCAGCTCAAAATCTATGATTCTGTGACAAACAAATGTGGTATGGGAGGCTATTGTTATTGTTTGTCCTTCATTCTTGAAGAGGGCTCCCTCTCTCCTTCCTCCCTGATGTATGGGAGGCAAAGATACATCAGCCCTTATTCTAATGAGAAAATTTTATATACAATATAGTAATATTCAAATTAGAGAAGTACAGAACATTAACTAGGGTACTATTGTCAGTATGTATCAGTGTAGGTTTTCTTAATTCTGAGGCTAGGTCTTTATCCATAGAACAGCTGTCTTGTCAAATCATCCCTATCTAATAAGATGGGACTAGACCTGTTATTTCATTGGTATAGAGAATTGCTGTTTAGGATTTTTTCTCTCACAATGCCAGTTAGTATTTTCTCTGAAATTTCTAGTTGTACAGCATGTCCCAAAGCACTGGATATTTAAGTGCCCAAGAGCACAGAGCCAATATGTGTCAAAATAGTAATGTGGAACTCAGATCTCCTTCCTCATTCCAAGACTAGTACTCTTAACAACTACATTATTTCATTTCCATGCTCTATTTCCATCTCTTACTTTAGCACTATGTAGATGTATAGTCATAGCTACAGAAACAAGTGAGGAAGGAAATGACCATTTATATAATGCCTATTACATACCTGACAGTATGCTCAGTGCTTTATTGTTATTCCTCACAACAATCCTTCTAGGTAGGTGTTACTATTCCCATTTTTCAGTTGAAGGAACTTATAATGCCCAGGGTAACTTAGTTAATAAGTATCTACAACTGCATTTGAACGTGGGTCTTTCTGATTCCAGGTCCTCACGCCTATCAGTCTTCTCTCTCTCTCTCTCTCTCTCTCTCTCTCTCTCTCTCTCTCTCTCTCTCTCTCTCTCTCTCTCTCTCTCTCTCTCTCTCTCTGTCTCTGTCTCTCTCTCTGTCTCTCTGTCTCTCTCTCTCTCTCTGTCTCTCTCTCTCTCTCTCTCTCTCTCTCTCTCTGTCTCTCTGTATGCCCCCCTCTCTCTCTGTCATCCTCTGTTTCTGTCTCTATTTGTTTCTCTGTCTCTTTCTGTGTCTATTTCTGTTTTTCTGTATATATGTGTATGTGCATGTATTTAGTGTATATATATATAGATGTGTGTGTACATAAGTATATGTATGCATGTATATGTATATATATATATATATGAGTAGATATCTGTGTATATGTATATACATATGTATCCATATTTCTCTCTATAGCTAGTCCAAAATATAGTTTTTAAAATTATGTGTCAATCTAGTCTTTTCACATTGACCACTGAAATCCTATTCAAAGTGGTATAGTACCATGCAAAATGTGGCTTGGATTGATTTCTTTTAAGCTGAGTAGTAACATTTTTCATTAGAGCTTTAAATTTATAATCCTCACTATGAGTCTACTGATAAGAAATTACTTAAAATATTTCTTTTTTCCTCTTTCTGATATTTTTCCTTTCATGGCCAATGAGGAAATGAATTAATCCTGACAGATTTCAAAGGCTTAACGCATTGTTGGTGACATTATTACCAAGGGAAGTTTTCATTACATTCAGTCCTAAGGACATAAGCTGAGATATACCACATCATGAGGTATCAACTCCTTGCTCCTTGGGTACTCTAGACATGTTCTTCCTTTTAGCATTTTTTAAATAGGCATAGACTTCCAGAAGTTGATGATTTTGTATTGTTCCTTAGACAAATTTTTGGTAAATTCAAATAATTTTTGTCAAATCAAAGATTGCCTGCAACAGTCTGCTGTAAATAATATCAATTTACCTATAAATATATTTTGTATTGTAATATTACTCTTAATATTACTCAACTGCTAAAGATACAGAATTTCGAAATATCTATTTAATTAAACACTATACTTAGAAAAAGTTAATTCATTGTGGAATTATCTAATTGTTACTGTTAAACCTTATCTGTGTTTTTTTAAAACCACTTTTTGACATATTTATATCTTATTTTTAAATTTCTAAATGAATTTATTAATTGCCTATGTAATTCATGGAAAAGCAAATATTTATGTAGGAAAAATATTCAACAATAAGAGCTGATCAGTGGCTTAAAAAACACCCTGGTGTTTTTTTTTTTTTTTTAATATTGCCTATTAAAGGGCACTCAGTAACCACCAAAAAAAAGCGTTTTTAATCATATTTAACTTTTAAAAGTAGTCAGCATCTGGAAAAGAAACTGCTTATAAAAATTTAATGCATACAGCTGCCGAGAACTTCTTGGGAGTGTTATATTTAAAGCTGAAATGGGAACATCTGGGGGGAAAATCTTGCAAAATCATTAATGTTCTACTTCATATGTTAAATATTAAGTCTAGATTGGTCTATATGTTCAAGAAAGCAATACTTTGAAATAGTTATGTTGAAGTAGCTCTGGGGATCAGAAATTGTTAGATAATTTTATCAAAGATCCATAACCCAACAGACAACATTTTGGAAAAGAATAAGTAGGTAGCAGCAACATTCTTAGGTCAGGTATATTCATGATTAAGCCAGAACCAGTCTCTTGAAATACAGGACTTTCCTCGAAGTACTATTTTTGACTTTGTTAAATACTAACATCATAGTGAAGAGCAGGTGATGGTTGGAATGATTGTTTTACTGATTATGTTTAATTGGCTTGGCTATGTAGTGGAAGTTTTATTTTTCTACTCAGTCTCATTTTGAAGGACACCATAGAATAGCATTTTTTTAGCTTTTTGTCTCAGGACCCCTCTACAGTTTTAAAACTTATTGAGAGACCACCATCAAGGGCTTTCATTTGTGTGGGTTATAACTATTGATAACTTATAGAAAATTAAAGTATCTTAGTATTATAAAATAATATGACCTCACTGAAATAATCTTAAAGAGTTCCAGGGATCACCAAACAACAGCATGAAAACAGCTGCTTTAAAATATTTTCATATATCCTGTTAAATTCATAAGACATCTTTGTTTTCTATAGAGATCTTGTGGAGCAGTTTCTGGAGCTAGGGGCAAGAGAACTTGCTTGGAATGCTGCCCTAAACATTCACTAGCTGTATAAGCATTGGCAAGTCACTTAACCTCTATGTTGATTCATCTGTAAATTGGGACTCATAATACTCATACTACCTACCTCACAGGATGGTTGTGAGGAAAGGTGCTTTAAAAACCTTAAAGGTCTATCAAAAACAGAAGTTGTTATTTTGTTAAATACCAGTGTGGTACCATGTGCCACAATGTGAAGATATCAGTATAGTGAAGAAAATAAAAGTTATGCTAAACAGAAATCCTCTGGGGAGATTATAGAGAGGAGATTACAGATTACCTCCAATTCATCTTATTACTATTCTGTGGATGTTAACACATAGAAAGAAGTGATTTGGAAATAATGACATTAGTATTATTTCTGTAGTCAAAATGTAATTAAGTGTATCAAAAATAAGTGAAAATTGGATTTAAATAACAAAAATATTCCTTTTAATCCAGATGAACTATGGAATTAAGATTAGAATCTTGCCTCCCTCTTCAAAACCCAGTCTTTTTTTTTTCCTCTCTGTCATTCTATGAGTACAACTCCTTAGGTCTCAGGAGAATCCACGGATCATACTGATCATTTCTCTCATAAATTTATTGCCTTGAGAATGAATATCTCAATCAAAAAAAATCTCATAACTGAGAAATAGTTATTCTCTCTCTAAACTTAAAAATATTTAAAGAATAAAAGAGCTTCCCAACACTCAATTGCTGTGGCTAACCACTGCTAAGCAAGCTTAACTGAAAGATGGGATATATTTATAGCTGTCAGACTAAAGGAAAATCTAGAGATCACTCTTACACACACACACACACACACACACACACACACACACACACACACTTCAGAATGGAAATAATACTTTTTATTGCTGCTAAGAACAAGCATAATATGCAAAACATATTTGGGGATGTAGATGAGGACTTTGTAAAAAAAAATGAACTTAAAGGTCCTGCTACCATGGACATATATATCTTTTCCATTTTCCTTAATACCACTATACATAATTTTGTATTCAAATGTGAGCCTGCTGTATGTGAATTTGTAAGAGAATGTATCCTAAGTTTGAGGGAATGCATATTTTAGCTATTGTTTTAATTTTGGAAACTCAATAATTCCCTTTCTTCAAAACTGAGTTTACTAACTATTGACATGAAGCTCATCAATGGGGGTTTTATGAGGTATATAGTTTAAAAATAACCATCTGCCACAAAAAGTCAAGAATAGTAGTCAACTTCTATAGATTCAAACTTTTCCAGGACAAAGAGTTATCTGGCATTCGATTGACAAGATCTTGTAGAGAGAAAATTCAGTCCTTTTAAAGGTAAGACAATTCAATTATAGACATCTCTATTATTAGCTCTTTCTGTCATTAACCCTAAATCTATTTCTATTCAATTTCTGTATGTTTCCTTGACTTCTGACCATTAGAGTCAAGTGGAGCAAATATTTCTTCCAAGTGATAGTACTTCAAATAATTATAATTATATAAATTATATTTATATAATTATACAAGCTATATATTATGTATAGTACTTCAAATAATTATAATTATACAAATTATATTTATATAATTATACAAGCTATATATTATATGTCACACATGTAATAGATATTTACATATTTATACATATACCCCATTATACACATACACATATATATAGATGTACATATACACCCATATATACATAATATATACATACATATAATTGCATAAATTATATAATTTGTCTTATAATTAATTGATGAAATATCATTTAAATATCAATAAATAATGAAATAACACATATTTACATGTAACAAATATTTAAATACCTAATGAAGTCATTGTATATCATGTTCTCTAAGCCACAAATTATATATTTAAATTTAAAAACTTTATTGACAATTTATTTGAAATAATGTACTTCCCCAAAAAAACTAATATTATTTCCCTACAAAGTGCATTCCCCCAAAACAATGATACATGCATGTCACTTAATTTTTTAGTTTACTGAGTATTAGTTGAAGGCAGGGGTGTGGGGTTTTAATATTGTTAGTATAATACCATAATGATCTATTGTATTTGATATAAGTTTTGTTGTCTCCCAATATTGATTTTGTTTACATTCCTGTAGTCATTTGAATTATAAATTTCTTTGCAAGTTTCCCTGAATTATTAATATCTGCCATTCTATTTGGCGCCTTAATATTTCATCTCATTCATGCACAATAGTGTTTTCAGCCATTCCCCAGTCATTAGTCATGTTTTGGTGGCAGATTTTGATACTACAAATAATATTGCCTTTATATTTTTTTAAACATGTGGGTCTTACTGTCAATAACTTCCTTGGGGTATTCCTTCCTCAAGTCTGCCTCTTGGAGTAACTTGCTTTCTTTAGGACTCATCTTAAGCACTTATTTCTTCATTAATCCTTTTCTAGTTTTATAACTGTCCCACCACTCTATACACACATACATGTATATACATGTATTTTATATTATGCACATATTATATATGCCCAAAAGTTTTTACCCCTCAAAATAAAAGTTTCTAGATAGAAGAGACTGGTTTTATGTTCCCTTTGCCTAGTTCTTAATAAATTTTTGTTTTTGTTGCTCAATTGTTTCAGTTTATGTTTAACTTTTTGTGAGCCCATTAATTTTTGTTTTTTTGACAAAGATGCTGGAGTAGTTTGTCATTTCCTTCTCTGTTTTATTTTACAGATGAGGAAACTGAGGCAAACAGTGTTAAGTGACTTGTTAAAATCACACAACTAATACATGTCTGAAGCCAGATTTGAATTCAAAAATGCATCCTCCTGCCTCTAAACTTGGCTCTATTCACTGTGCCACCTCACTGCTCTACTTGATACATAGTAGATACTTAAGAAATGCTTATCTATTGATTCTTGATTGAGTCAGGCATAGTCCCAGTAGTGAGATTTTTGTATAAAAGAAAATAAATGATTCAAGATTGCTTTCTTTATATGATTCTAAGGTGATTTCTAGAAAGGTTTAACCAATTTATAGTTGCACCAGCAGTGAAATCATGACCTTTGACTCTTTGCTCATTTGACTGATGAGATCATACACCAAGGTTGGTTTAATTTGAATTTTTATGATAATTGTTTCAAAGTGTTTTTCAAGTAGTCATTGAATATTTATATTTCTTCTTTTTGGAAACTATTTCTCTCTTTTGATAACATTTAATTCCCACCAAAAGCATCACTATTTCATACAAAATATGCCCAGTTTCTTCAAGAGACTCCAAAATAGTATGGTTGATAAACTGGTTGATTTCAATATAGAAGGAGGAATAAATACCAGATGTACTTCCATTTCTTTAATCTTACCATTTTTAATAATTAATAATTTAATAACCAATATTAATATAATTGCATAGATGGGATTCTTGTCAAACACATGTATCTCACAACAAGAAGGACTAACATTTGGTAGTCTAAAAAACATCTCAGGTATTTATGGACTTAGATTTTCTTTTGTCAAGTGGCTTCTACTTTGAGGCAGACAGAAAATAAATGACTTCCTTAGGATAACACAAGTAGTAAAGTCTGAAGCCACGGTTGAATTCAGAATACCCAGCACTCTAACCATTTTACCCCTAGACTATTGATCTGACACCAACCTTCTGACATCTTTGTCCCTCAAACATTTCTTCTCTTGTTCTTATAAGCAAAGCAATAAGATCTTGTTCTCATGTTCCTATTCTTATTAAAACATCTATGTGTCCAAGCAAAGCAGAGACAATTCTCTGCTGCCTGGCACATAAGTGACATGTCGTAAATTCATACTAAGTTACTTGTTGAGTAAAGGAGTAAAAAAGAAAAATAAGAATGAATGAATAATATTAAGATTGGTCCAAGGATTTGGGCTTCATGTAACCTTAGAGGCTTATACCTGTGATGAAGGAAATGATGTTTGACTAATTAATCCAAAATTAGACTTGTTTTACAATAACATCTGACTCTTCCTGACTCTGTGGACCACACTGTCCATGGGATTTTTTTTTAACAAAGATGTTGGAGTGCTTTGTCTTTTCCTCTGCAATTGAGGCAAAGAATTAAGGTGACTTGTTCAGGGTCATGCAGCCAATAAGTATATGAGATTCCAGGACCAAAATTTTATGCACTGAGTCACTCAGCTGATGATAAAAGCAGTCAAATCAGAATTAATATCCTGGAAAAGAGGGGGATGAGCACTATATTTGGTATCACAGGACGAAGGTTCAGTTCCAAAATCTGCTTCTTGCTACCTACATGATCATAGTTAGAGACAACCTGGGATTCAGTTTCCTTAAATATCAATTGCAAGAAAGGAATTTAGTTTTTAAATCTGTGATCTAATACTTTAAAAGTATAGATTTGGTATAGTTTCCAAGACATGAATACAATTTAGCAGTAATAAATACTGGGCTTGTAACTCAGTCCTTCATTTCTTAAACAAAAGGCAGTCAATCAAAGTTTCCAAATATAGCTGTAAATGAATGTCAATAAAAACCGGCAAGAGTGTTTGCAGTGAATACTGGCTCCAGTTCACTGAATCACTACTGTATTTATTGGCACTTTCACCAAAATATAATTTTCTAGCACTGGATAGAACAAAATTGCTAATATTTATATAGCACTTTAAGGTTTGCAAAGGGCTTAAACATATCCTGTCAATTAATCTTTACAACTCTGTGAGGTTGGTTCTATTAAGTGGTCCCATTTTATAGATGAGGAAAATGAAACTCAGAGGTTAAATGGCTTTCCCAGGACCACACTTATTTATTATCAAAGTAGTCAAATAGAATAAAATTCAGTCATATCAAAAATTCTGAATGGTGCTTCAGTCTACAGAATTTCTATTTGACTCACAAAATTTTAAACAATTCTACCCATTGCCACCCTTTCCCCTTTCTCATCACATAAACTTTTCATTTTTCTTCAAATCTTCTAGACTAAATTGGTCAAAGGTAGAACCCACCTAAGTGATACCTCCAAAAGATATTGAGAAGCAATTTGATCTCCAGAAGTTTCTTTGTGAAGAGAAACAAAATATTAAGACACTACAAAATATTACAATGCCTAAGAATAAACTTTTCCAGCTTTGAATAGTTGTCTCACAAATAACCAGGTCAGAGAGATATAAATTCCCAACAAATTGAGAAACACAAAACTCCTGGAGACAACATGTTACAATGGAAAGAACTCTGACTCTGGATCAGAAAACTTGGCTTCAAATCCTATCTCTTATACTTACTTTTTTGATTATGAGGAAATTGGTTAACTCCTCTGGATCGCACATTCTTCATCAATAAAATGAGAAGATTAGACAATGTTCTCAAAGGGCTTTTCTAGATAGTATCTTTGATCACATAAGAGCTGAGCACTAGACTTAGTGTGTGTGGGGGGAATCTAATTATTATGGGTTTTTTGGAGAAGGAGAAGATCAACTGAATATTGGCCTGTAGCTTAAGAATCTGTAGCAGTGGGAAGAGACAAACTCTCTGGATCTTGTAATAATATTATTATGAGTCATATAAACAATTCAGAGCAATTGAACAAGAAGTATTTGTTCAATATTCCATGTTATTATAGGAATTCCTCTTAGATGGGAGATGGTTCATGAGGGCCCTTCCAGCTTTTAGTTCTATGAATGCTTTTATGACTTTGTTCCCATTAAGACCCATATTTTGAAGCAAACCAGTTTTGATTTTTTATATCTGATTCTTAATTTAGCTCACTGGTTTGCTTAACAATTCCAAGAAAATTTGAATACTTTTCCCCACTTTTCCTTACCTCAATCTGCCTTCTGAGCACAAATACACAGATGTGCACACCCTATATACACACACACTCAGTTCCCAGTAGTAAATTAAAACTGAATGTATAATGCACACTTCCTTTTATTTGACTTTGGGTACTAATTACACATAGCTTGAAATTACTTAGCCATCCCGAGTGTCTTCTTACAACCAATCAAGCAGCAACTTTATTGTAATGTCCTTTATGAGCAAAGCAATACAGTCAGTCAAATTAATGCTATGACATTTGCCAGGATTAAGATTCCTATTGAGAGGTTATCCTCAGTTTCTAATGGGGACTTATTTAAATTTATCACAAACATAAGCGTTAATTAACACTCTCAAGATCTAAAGGGATTCAGGTAGTAGATCTCAAGAAAAAAACAGAAATACAACAAAATGAAATTTAACATTTAAGATTCTGTGTGTCCTTGGGCAAATTCATATGACTCGCTTTCTACATCCATCAAATAAGAGAGTAAGCTTCTGATTTCTATAATTCCATAATTTATGAATTTTCAGGATAATATACATTTTTAATTATGTAAAGGGGACTTCCATCTAGGGCCAAATAATTCCAGATAGGACAATGACACTAAATTTCATCACAGAATCTGAATTTGTAATTAAAGCATTTGGATTTTAATCTTGTCACCATTTGGTGACAATGAGCAATTAATTTTACTTCTTTATAAAATGAGTGGAATGGATTAATGAACTCTGTAATTTTCAGCTAAAGAGCTATGATTCAATGAACTTTCTGTCATAGTATATAAACTATTGTAAACCATATGTGCCAAACTCAAATAGAAATGGGGATCTTTGATTCACATATAAGGATCACTATAACGACATATTGACTTAGTTATAAAAATCTATTCTTATTTATTTATATTTATCATGTTAATTATTTTATTTTAATCTGGTTCAGGCTTACAGACCATATGTTTAAAACTTCTATTGTGGACTACATTTATAAGAAGTATTGTTCTGCTATTGTACTTTTACATCAAAGGACTAGCATAGTGCTAAGAACATTGTAAACATTTAATAGAATCTGTTTACTGAATTGTGTGATGGGATAGTATTTCTTTTTTATTATTATTATAGCTTCTTATTGACAAAACATATGCATGGGTAATTTTCAACATTGACCCTTGCAAACATTTCTGTTCCAACTTTTCCTCTTCTTCTCTCCACCCCTCCCCTAGATGGCAGGTAGTCCCATACATGTTAAATATTTTAAAGTATATGTTAAATACAATATATGTATCCATATTTATAAAGTTGTCTTGCTATGCAAGAAAAATCGGTTTTAGAAAGAAGGTAAAAATAACCTGGGGAAAAAAAATGCCAAACAATAACAAAGAGTATAAATGCTATGTTGTGGTCCACACTCATTTCCCATTGTTCTTTCATTGGGTGTAGCTGATTCTGTTAATTACTAATTAATTGGAACTGATTTGGATCCTCTCTTTGTTGAAGATATCCACTGCCATCAGAATTGATACTCATATAGTATTGCTTTCGAAGTGCATAATGATCTCCTGGTTTTGCTCATTTCACTTAGCATCAGTTCATGTAAGTCTTTCCAAACCTCTCTGTATTCATCTTGCTGGTCATTTCTTATAGAACAATAATATTTCATAACATTTATATACCACAGTTTACTCAGCCATGCTCCAAATGATGGGCATCCATTCAATTTCCCATTTCTGGCCACTACAAAAAGGGCTGCCACAAACGTTTTTGCACATACAGGTCCCTTTCCCTTCTTTAATATCTCTTTGGGTTATAAGCCCAGTAGTGACACTATTGGATCAAAGGGTATGCCCAGTTTGACAGCTTTTTTAGTATAGTTTGAAATTACTCTCCAGAATGGTTGGATTTGTTCACAACTCCACCAACAATGCATCAGTGTCCCCATTTTCCCACATCCCCTCCAATATTCGTCATTAATTTTTCCTATCATCTTAGCCAATCTGAGAGTTGTGTAGTGGTATCTCAAAGTTGTCTTAATTTGCATTTCTCTGATCAATAATAATTTGGAACACCTTTTCTTCATCTAAAAATTGTCTGTTCATATCCTTTGACCATTTATCAATTGGAGAATGGCTTGATTTCTTATAAATTTGAGTCAATTATCTATATATTTTGGAAACGAGGACTTTATCAGAACCTTTAACTGTAAAAATGTTTTCCCAGTTTATTGCTTCCCTTATAATCTTGTCTGCATTCGTTTTATTTGTACAAAAGCTTTTAAACTTGATATAATCAAAATTTTCTATTTTGTGATAAATAATGATCTCCAGTTCTTTGGTCACAAATTTCTTCCTCCCCCACAGGTCTGAGAGATAAACTATCCCATGTTATTCTAATTTATTTATAATATCATTCTTTATCCCTAAATCATGAATCCATTTTGATCTTATCTTGGTGTATGGTGTTAAGTGGGAGTCAATGCCTAATTTCTGCCATACTAATTTCCAATTTTCCCAGCAGTTTTTGTCAAATAGTACATTCTTATTCCAAAGTTGGGGTCTTTGGGTTTGTCAAACACTAGATTTCTATAGTTTTTGACTATTTTGTCCTGTGAACCTAACCTATTCCACTGATCAACTAGTCTATTTCTTAGTCAATACCAAATGGTTTTGGTGACTGCTGCTTTATAATATAGTTTTAAATTAGGTACAGCTAGGGATGGGATAATATTTCAAACTTTTACCTGAGTCATGAATCTTCTCAATAATATTCTCAAATGGAGCATATTCACTCTTTACCTGAAGCTTTCCAATGTCAGCAAATACACTGTGTCTAATATTCCATGTTCAAACAAGCTCTACATGTTATGAAGTTCTGGATATGTTGATCCACATAACTAATGTGAGAATTACAGAATCTGGGAATTGAAAATTCCTAAATGGGTCTTGCAATCAAATGGTACCTAAATTAAGATTGTATAATATTCTGATTCAAGGTATGGCAGTCTGAGGAAACAGCAAGAATGAAGTGGTATCTAAAGTAGAAAGAACAATTGGGAAGAGATATAAAGGGTCAGGAAATTATTATTCTCCTGGAGACACTCCTGCAGGTAACAGCAAAAGGTAGCTTCTGTTTACATTAGGCTTTGGCCAGAACCCAACAGCCAATCATCCAATTGCCAATCATCCAACCACTAATCAAAGGCAGCTGAGAAAATTATACTATTTTTAAACGGCCTGACAAATAAGCAAACCCTTCCTTAGGTGACCCCCAGCAACAGTCAACAGAGCAGCAAATGAGCACTTCATCAATGATCAATCAAACAGCATATGTTAAGCACCTGTTATATACTAGACACTACTAAGTGTTAAACTTAGTTTTAAAGTTGTTTGTCATTATAAGTCCCTATAAATGCTACCAACAAGAAAGGCAGAGGGATAAAGATCTCATTTCCAGTAAGTAGGGAGAGCAATATAGAATATATCTGTGCTTATACAAAGATACGTTGGATATAAAATTCTCTGCTTATTTCAAGGACACTTTATATGACTAAAGTTACACTTTTCACTTTGTTATAGTAGAGGTATCAAAATTTAAACTGGCATATTAGAAAGAAAATCCCAATCTTATTAAATAAATTTCAGGATATTTTTCCTTATGAATTAATGTCTAGAATTTCTTCTTTATTCTTCTGACCTGAAAATCTCTTTGGGCTTTGTTAGAAACAGGAAACCTCAGAGCTTTAGCTTAAATCAAAGAAAACCACAACCAGTTTCCAGGAGGAAGTCTGTATTGCAGAGATAGCAAATTTGGGGAGGTTAGGGTTTTTTCTTCTCTTTTCCATGTGGCATTTTCCTATGAGAGAATTTTAAAACAGAATTATGATTTAAATAGTGATAAATGCCCTTTTGTGAAGATTGCTATCCGTAGTAACACATTTATCCCCAAATTTCAGACTGTCTGGCAATTTTCTTTTCAGTGATTTCCTACTAGTATAATATATCCAAAGTGATTTCTCATGGAATCTCTTCTTAAAAGCCTCACCCCCTAACTTTCTTAGCAGAGTGTTAGTAGTTGAATAATTTCTAACATTAAGTTTCAAATAGTTTTAAATATTATTTTGCTGAAGAGTGTGAGCGGCTACTAATTGTTTTTATTTTTTTTTTCTGAGTTTGGCAAATACTTCTAGAAAAGTCTAAATGGTCAATCATTAGATGTAGTTTTTCTAGCCAGCAAAAACTAGCAAATCCTATGAAAATACGGGATTGTGTTGACTTTACCTTTTTTCAAAAGGCAACTTTCGGTACCATTAGTTTACACCAAATACATGTCAGATAGCAGATTAGAGTTAACAGTTGAAATCATATGATCATGAATTTAGATCTAGAAGGGACTTTAGTTATCATCTAATCATAGAATCACAAATTTAGAGCTTCATTTTCCATTAGCTGCTCTGCTTGGTTTTCTTTCCAGGAATACTACACCTTCTCCAGGATAAACTAAAAGTGTGAATTGTTATCAGTATGGAGATTGAACCAGCTTTCATAATCAAAATCTTAGCACCATCAGTTGCCTTTGGGCATTGGATTAGAAGGGTAGAAGGTAGAAGAATAAACTTCTCCCAAAGCCTTTCCTTAGAGAGAATTCAGAAATTTTCAGTTAACTTCTTTTTATTTTAAAAACAAATGTAATATTTCCCCCAATTACATTTAAAACAATTTTTATGTTAAAATTTTTTAAAACTTTTGAGTTCCAGATTCTCTCCCTTATCGCCAGCCATCTCCAGCCCCCATTAAGAAAATCTATGTGAAGTTATGCTATGCAAAATATTTCCATAAAAGTCATGTTGTGAAAAAAACCCTCTAAAAAAGCCTTCAAGAAAAATAAAGTTAAAAAAGAAGACAGACAGACAGAGAGAGAGAGAGAGAGAGAGAGAGAGAAAGAGAGAGAGAAAGAAAGAGAGAGAGAGAGAGAGAGAGAGAGAGAGAGAGAGAGAGAGAGAGAGAGAATGCTTCAATCTGTATTCAGAAACAATCATTTCCTTCTCTGAGTATGGACACGATTTTTCATCATATCTTTCAGAGTAGTCATGGATAATTGTACTGTTGAAAATAGCAAAGTCATTTACTGCAGATCATCCCAGAATATTGCTATTACTTTATATACTATAGATTTCACTTTCCTGGAATTCATAGCATACTTTCCATGTTGTTTTTTTTTCTTCTGAGAATATCCTGCTCATCATTTTCCATAGAACAAAACTATCCCATGTGATTATGAAATCACATACCAAAATGTATTCAGCCATTAGTGAATTGATAGACATGCACTTCAGTTTTCAATTATTTTATTAATTTAACTTTCTCTCAATGATTCTTCTTTGTTCAATTCCATGAAAAACATAAATACCCCTGCACCGGGTATCCTCTGGAGAATATCTTTCCCCACCTTTTTCAACTCTGCATGTGTGTGTGTGTGCGTGTGTTTTTTGTATGTGTGTGTATGTTTATGTTTATTGACTATTGTCTATTGACTGGAACTAGAAGAGACCTTAAGGAATATTTCCCTCCTTCAGATGAATAATCTGAAATAAAAAAAGTTAAGTGACTTGGTGAGGTCATTTAATCCAAGGGTTTATTCTCTAGCATCTGTCATGTTGCCTCTAGTCCAACTTCTTATTTTGAGACAGAAAGGAAACCAAAAGAGGTGATTTACTTAGGGTCATAGAAATAGTAAATAGAAGGATCAGAATTTCAAATCAAGTCTTCTACCTTTAAACCAAGCAACCTGCTCATTACCTAGCCTTCTTTTATCTATCATGGAAGCAAATGCCTCATTACTTCTTATGAGTGCTCTTCTTTGCTCTTCCCTGCTTCAACAACACAGTTCTCATTTTCTCATCTAAGGTAGCCTGCATAAATTTTTTTCAATAGCCTGTTTAATATCCCATCTTCTAAGCTGGAAAGAAAAACTGTACACTGTACTATTTTTACTTATAAGGTATAATTTTTTTTTTGGAACTAAAGAGGTCATTTTTATTTTTCTGGGAGAAATATTGTCCTTTTTTATTTTGTAAGGAAAAGGCTAAAAGTCTAGGGATTTTTATGAGTAAAAATATCATATGATATTTCTTTTAAAAAGTTCATTGAAATTAGAACATCATAATAAATTATCATTTAGTAACATATATTATCTCATATATGATCTTATTTAATTTCATCACAACAACTCTGTGAAACAAGTATTATGATAATTCATTTTTATATGAAGGAGTGAAGTTAAGGGAGATTAATGATTTTCCCAGGGTCATATATCTAGAAAATGTCTGAAAAAAGATCTAAATCCAGATTTAATCCATTTTGACACTTAGCTACCACAAAAGATTTCCCATAATCCTGGGCCGTACTATGTGAGTGGAAGAATGAATAAATATTCAGAGTCCTAGAGGGACGCATACTTAGGGAATATCAAAAGACAATTCATACCTCCTACGTTGTCAGGATCCAATGTTCTTTTCCTTCAACACATATCCTTATGCAGTTCATTCTAAATTCAATGTCTCTGTTGACCATGTTGTTCAAATGGCCTCTCTAGATGCCTTCTGTAGTTCAGTTTCCAGGAGACAGAAAGATCTTTCTTTTCAAACTATAGAGGTTTTATTTCCTAAAAAAAAAAAAAAAAAAAAATTGTCTTACTTCTTAACTGGGCCTGTTCCTTGCTTAATATGATGTCTCCTGATTATTCAGTAGCTTCACTGTAAGCTATTGTGGCCAATATGGAGAAGAAATGATAGAAATATCTTTTGCCTTTCCCAGAGAATAAGAGGGTTCCCATGTCTTTCTCCTCTATTGCCAAATGACAACTTTTTCAGAGGCAACTTTCCTTTGATTCTCTATTGAATACTACATTTTTCAAAGGACCACCAAAGAAAAGACAATTTTTTGCCAATCAATGGTTATCATCCCTCTAATTCCATCAATTTGATCAGAAAACATTATATATATATATATATATATATACACATATATATGTCTATCTGTATATATGTTATCCCTCCCCTAACCAAGTAGAATGTTAATTTCTTGAAGATATGACTGTTTTGAGTTTTTTCTTTGCACCTTCAGGACCTGCTAGGATTCCTGCATATAGTGTACATTTAATAAATGCTTGTTGGATTGAATATTTTCTTGCATTTTTGCATTCCCTGGTTGACCTTTCTAGTTTTAATTTAAGGGATGGATTAATTCTTATAATTATATTATTTTGAGTAGAATTTCTCTTTCCATCATTTCCTATTGTTTTTGCCTACAAATACATTAAAATAGAAATGATTTTGTGGATTAATTTTTAATCCTCTTTATTTGCTAAAAGTTATTATTAATCATCTCAGTTAATTTCTTTCATTGATCCTCTAGGCTAATCAAAGTTAACTTCTTGAATAAAGGCACAGTAGATAATCTAGGAATGAGGACTGGTTAGCTCAAATTTAAAATATGGTGGTCAATTGTTAGAAAGATCATATTTTAGAATATATATTTAAAAGAGTATTTATATCTTGGAAATTGTTTAGAAAATAGTCACAAAGATGTCGACTCATATTTCAATTTCTCAAGCTTTATCCTCCATCTGATTTATTTTGCCTAGGGAAAAATCAAACTTTTGTTCATGTCTTTTCATTATTTTGTAGGTCATGTGAAAAAATGGCAAAAGAGTAGGACTTGGTTAATCTGGGCAAGAGAAATCTTGAAGAAATGATAGCTGTCTGCAAATATTTAAAAGGCTATCGCATAGAAAAAAGGAATAGGAAATATTTTTAAAGAAAACTAAATGCACTAAAGAGCCAGTTTTCACCTTGTCTGTTTTTACCTTCATCTTTTTTGTCCTTCCTAGAGAAAAGGAAATCTTTGTTCATTTATGTTAGCCTCCATGCTGCATCGTTGGTGCTGTTTGTTCTTCATTCTCAAAGACGACCAATGACATCAACAGGCAATGTCTTGACTTGCACAGTAGTGAAATTTAAGCAAGGCAGAGCTGCACAAGGTTGCCAGCTTCACTTTCTCTCCAGAGTCATCAAAGTCCAGTGGCAAAACAAAAGTCAATATGACTAGCAATGACCTATGATACAAGTGTGACTTTGGCCCTTCTAAATCAAAGTTATTCCCAGATCTCATCTTTTTCTGAGGCAATACCCATTCAATAACTAAGCATTAGGTAATAAATGAGACAAAAAAAATCAATCTGGGAGGGAAAATTGATAAAAAGATAGACCTCTGATGAAACTACTACAAATTGAAGCTGGGAATAGTAAGAAAGATGATGCAAAATCAAAGAAGCAGCCAATTCAAAAGAATAAAGAGACTGAGACAGGCATTTTTTGGAATTCTGCTTTTATTAAACCTACTACATTTTGTTTTGTGATTATACAAAATGGAATGAGGAGCTTCTATTAAATCAAGTACTTGGATTTCTCTCCCATCTTTGTAGATGTCAGGGACTATGGCTGTGGAATACTGCATATACTGAAAGACACAATTTATATATTATTAGCTATGCTAAACTATATTTTCCCTGTACTTTTATTCTTTATTATGACTGATAACTCACTGTGTTGGGAAAGAGTCTATATCCAGAAATAAATTTAATGTAAAAACAAAAAATATATAAATGAATCAAGTGCTCAAAAAATAAAGTTGTAAATAATATGGTTAGAAGTTTTATAATGCGCATATAACAATTTTTATCTTCATTAGAATGTCAGAATAGCCCTTCAAAGAACAAATCAATAAATAAAAATTTGTTAAGCACCTATTATGTTCTAAGACCTGTGCTAAGTACTGAGGATGTAAAAAGATGCAGAAAGCAATCCTTGCTCTCAAGGAGCTTATAATCTAATGGGGAGATGAAAGAGAAGGAAAAAGACAAAGAGGCAGAGATAAAGATATGGGGACATAGAGAAAGATATAGATATATAGATATATGATTGTAGCATAAAGGAATATATGGTAATAGTTAACCCAGAGAAAAGAAACTTAAAGACAAAATGTCATCTCTATTAAATTTATTAAACATCTGTCATATGAAAGAGGGAATTTGCCTCACAGGTCAGAACTAAGAACAGTGGATCAAAGTCACGAAAAGACCAACAAAGACTTGAGTAATTGGAAAGTAGAATAGGTTTCCCATGGAGAGCTTCCTGTGAATGATGGTCTTCAAGCAAACAGTGGATGACCACATCAAGTGAAATGTAGAAATAGACTATGGATTAGATGACTTCTGATGTATTTTCCAACTCTTAACTTCTGTGATTCCGATGCCTACAATTCATTTTAGAGACTATTTTGGAGTATTTGACCACTTAGAACTCTAAAACTTGTTTTTCATTTGTAAATACAGTAGAGGTCTTTGCAACTAATTACACACTCAGTTCCATCAAGGAAGATAAAATGTACCATTTGCGTGTTTCTTAGACTAAGGGTATTGCTAATGAGAGCCAATAGCAAGATGGTGATGCCATTGCTAAAGCTCATCAAAGCCAACTGGCTAATATCCATCAAAGATCAGCAAATGAATAGATCACATCTGTGTCAATATCTCTGTTCAACAGAAGGGTGTATTTATTTCATTTATCCCTACTGTCCTCATTATAGGCTTCTAGAGCATTGCCACAGTGCTCAATAAGCCTCATAAAGTGATAAATTGCACTTATGTGCTTGTGTTCCCAAGGATAATTGCCTTCTTTATTTCCCAACAATCCTTTGATTAAAGAAAATAATCATTAGGTTGAAAGCAGAGCTGTCAACTTGGGCAACAATTTACAAGCCACTTAATGGACATTAACCTAATATGTATATTTTTCTGAGAGACCTTATGTGCATTCCTTTTGAAAGAAAGGTAACACTTGCCTTGAAATGCCTGTGGCATTCTGCAAAGTTTCACTTCAAAGTTTTTAAAGAATAGAAATATTGTGTAATGCTCTAAAATATATAGCAAGTGAATTTAATAAAAATCATTAGTTTTAGGAGATAAATTGATGGGCAAATATGGAACAGAGAGAGAAGGAGAAAGAGACAGAGACAGAGACAGACAGAGAGACAGAGAGAGACAGAAAGACAGAGACAGAGATAAAGAGAGATGAGAGAGAGTGAGAGAAAATTAAATAAACAAAAAGCCTAATTGAGTATACCTTGAGTGTAAATAGCCTTGAACAGGAAAATAATCACAAAATCACAGCTCACATAAAGATACAATATCAGCCCATACTAGAATATTAAGTGACAATATTTCACAATGACAATAGTGCTATACCTGGAATCAAGGCAGTCAAATAAACCAAGGAATCAGAGATTATTGGTACAGGTATTCTATCCAATGTTGCATACTACACCTCACCCATGTCCACTTAAACCTTTGTGACTCTTGCCAGTTTTTTCTGTTGAATTTACGAGAGGCTTTTTTTTTTTTTATTGAGACATGCATTTATATATTTACATAACCCAAATCTCTCCCTGTATTCTTCTTCCTCCTTCCCAGAGAGTCACTCCATATAACAAGAAAAAAGAAAAGAAAAGAGAGGGGAAAAATCAACAAATCAATCAATACATCAAAACACTTGAGTATATATACAAAATTCATGAACTTTTCTTTCACCTCTGTAAGGTGGTAAGAGACAGTCTATTCTAACATTTCACTTCTGAGATAACAATGTTTATTCTTTTTTGCACTATTGATTTTTTATTATATTATGGTGATTGTTCTTTCTATTTTCACTATTATAATCTGTTGCATTCTCTTAATATCAAAAGGTTACTAAGGGAGCATATGAGCTGTTCACCTTGTAGCAGACATTGTAACAGCTATGTGACTAAAGGCAAGCTGTTTAATCTTACCAGCTATTGTAACAACATTTTCCATGTTTCTCCCTGTCTCAGAATCTGACTTACCATTTCACAGCACCATTCTTTCAAATAGGTTAATTTGTTTTTGTTTGCTTTTCTCTTTTCCCTTAAAAAAAGTATTGAGGTCATTCTTAGATGTCTCTTCTTGGTAATATGAGGACATAAAAAAGTTCAGCCTAAGCTCTTTTTGTAGTGGTTAGAAACTGGAAAATGAATGGATGCCTATCAATGGTTGGGCAAATTATGGTATATGAATGTTATGGAATATTATTGTTCTGTAAGAAATGACCAGCAGGATGAATACAGAGAGGCCTGGAGAGACTTACATCAACTGATGCTGAGTGAAATGAGCAGAACTAGGAGATCATTATACACTTCAACAATGATACTGAATGAAGATGTATTCTGATGGAAGTGGATATCTTCAACATAAAGAAGATCTAATTCAATTCCAGTTGATCAATGATGGATAGAAATAGCTACACCCAGAGAAGAAACACTGGGAAAGGAGTGTAAAATGTTTGCACTATTGTCTTTCTACCCAGGTTACTTATACCTTCGGAATCCAATTCTTACCATGCAACAAGAAATTTGGTTTTACACACATATATTGTATCTGGATTATACTGTAACACATTTAATATGTATGGGATTGCCTGTCATCTAGGGGAGGGAGTAGAGGGAGGGAGGGGAAAATTTGGAAAAATGAATACAAGGGACAGTGTTGTAAAAAATAATTACCCATGCATATGTACTGTCAAAAAATCATAATTATAAAATTAATTTTAAAAAATAAAAAAGTTCAGTCTATGAGGTATCAGAGCTCTCAGACTTGTGAATCTTACAGTCATGAAAATCACTCACCATTCATTTCTAATCAAGCACATTTCCACATGGAAAAGGTAACAGTGAGATACAATTTACCCACTGCTCTGTATTCCTTTTAATTCTATGGCTAAGTAAAACCCCCTTTTCTGAATTCTGAGCTAATAGTGCCTTAGTTTGTTCCAAGCTCAAACCTACCAGACCAGTGAGAGTTATTTCTGAATTATAACATTTGTAAAAGAGGCATAATAATGCTGTCACAAGATACCTAGAAGAATTATGATTTTATAGCACTCTGTAAAGTATAATATACTATGTAAATCATCATGTTTATTACTCTCTCTCTCTCTCTCTCTCTCTCTATATATATATATATATATATATATATATATATATATGTATAACATATAAGAGATTCAATGGGACCAAAAAGGGATGGAGTTATAAAAGTAGTGCAATGTTGTCCAAAAAAAATAATAAAATAAAACATTGTTCCTATTCTACCTCTTAGTTCAGTTTCTTCTGTAAAACAGAGAAAATTATATCTGAAGTACTAATCTCCTCAAAGATGTGCTGAAGATCATATGAAATGATATATGAAAAGAACTTTTTGGAACTTAATGTATATAAGTACATTAATATAAAGGTCAGTTGTTATTAGCATAATGGAGGCAGACACTGTATACTACTACTACATGGCTTGTAGATAAGAAAATCTCTACTCACTTCAAAGTTTTCCTTTCTTTAGAACTTTCTCTGAAAGGCTTCATTCTTTAAAACAGAACCTCCTTGAGAAAAGTCATTGTTTCTTTTCTTTTTTTTTTCTATGTATTCTCTGTGTCTAGCACATAGTAAGGACTTAATAAATATTTGTTGATGGATTAATTCAGAACCTGCAGGGACTTACATTTGACTAGAGGGAAAGGATTAGGTTGAATGAAAGACCAAGAGAAGATTGTCCCTTTTATCTTTGTACTTAAAAGATCCATTCCAATACTAAACCCAGCTTTACTTTTTTAATAATAGTTTTTTTTTCTTTCTTTTCAAAATACATGCAAAGATAATTTTCAACATTTACCCTTTCAAAAAGTTGTTCCAAATTTTTCTCCTCTCCTCTCAAACCCACCCCTAGAAAGCAAGTAATTAAATATGTGCAACTTTTCTAAATACATTTCCACATTTATCAACCTACACAAGAAAAATCACATCAAAAAATTAGGGGGGAAAAAAGAGCAAACAAACAATAACAATAGAAAGGTGAAAATACTATGTTGTAATCCACATTTAGTCCCCATAGTCCTCTTTTTGGATGCAGATGGCTCTCTCTATCACAAGTCTATTGGAATTGGTGTGAATCACCTCATTGATAAATAGAGCCAAGTCTATCACAGTTGATCATCACATAATCTTATTGTTGCTGTGTATAATGTTCTCTTGGTTCTACTCATTTCATTTAGCATCAGTTCATGTAAGTCTCTTTAGAACTTTCTAAAATCGTCCTATTGATTGTTTCTTATAGAACAATAATATTCCATAACATTCATATACCATAAGTTATTTAGCAATTCCCCTACTGATGATCATCTACTTCATTTCCAGTTCCTTGTCACTACCAAAAAGGGCTGCTGCAAACATTTTTGCACACTTTTTTATGATGTCTTTGGTATATATACCCAATAGAGACATTGCTGGATCAAAGAAAGCCTAGTTTGATAGCCCTTTGATCGTGGTTCCAAACTGCTCTACAGAATGGTTGGATCAGTTCACAACTTCTCCAACAATTTCCCACAATCATTCCAATATTTATCATTATCTTTTCCTGTCATTTTAGCCAGTCTGAGAGGTGTACAGTAGAATCTCATTATTTTCTTAATTTGCGTTTCTCTAATCAATAGTGATTTAGAGCCAAACTAAGTTTTAAAGGAAGAATAGTTCCTTTATTTCCTTTATACCTGATATTTTCTCCCCACGTAAAGGATAGAATGTAAGGGGATAAAGTTTAGGATTATAATTATAGATTTATTTCAGTAGTATTCAAAATTTGCAAGTGTACATCAATTTCAAAAATAGATATCTAATAAAGAAAGACATGGAAGAAATATAAATGTACTTTTGAGAAATATTTTCTGGATCTCTCTAACTTTATCCTCTAAATATTTTGATCTATTAGAAAAAAACAAATCTTCCTCCTTTTCATTTCCCTAGCTATCAACTTAATGTGGTAACATCTGATCAAACTGTTATGATGATTTTTAATTTTTTTATTAGTCAAAGAATAATATTAATAATACGAGTTAGAAGTATGAGTTGGAAAGCTTTGAATCTTGTTTTGAATGTACCCTAAGTCCAAAAAATGAGCATTATCTTGAAGATCAAAAGGAAGGAGGGGAAAAAAGGAAGGAAGAAAAAAGTTTTTAAAAAAAATTGCTCTATTTATTAATAGTGTCTGATAGTATATTCAGTGTTTTACATCATATTACTCTTAGTACCTGTTCTAAGACAGGAACTGCCTCTTTGTTTTGTTTGTAAAAGAGTATGATATATATATATATTTTTGATCACAATGTTTTTTTAAAGCATATAGTCTATTGGTATAGGATAAGAGGTGAATCTAGCCCTTATTGTTAAACTATGAAGCTGAAGTCTTTTTAAAGGAAATAATGAATTTTTAATAATATCAAAGTTTATTATGGATATTTTCATAAAAGAAAGGATTGTAGTCATTAAGTTTATGCATTACGTCATGTCCTGGAAAATTTCCAATGTAATGATATGCCTTCGTATGTAAGATTTGTATGCACACACAATTGTGCTTTCTGAACTCAGGAAAACATTTATCCGGACATAAGAATGATCGAGTTGTATTCAACAATGATAGAAAAACCTGAATATAAAGACGTTGAATTTGTCATTCTATTGACTTTAGTCTTACCCATTTTCAATATTTGGTATGATCTTGTTTTCATTAGAACAATTCAAATTCCAGGAAATTAATTCTGATGTTTTCATAAAAGAAAGGATTGTAATCATTAAGTTTATGCATTGTGTCAAGTATTGGAAAGCTTTCAATGTGATTAATATATCTTCCTTTGTAAGATATGTATATACACACAATTGGGCTTTTTGAGCTTAGGAAAACATTTTTTCCTTGCATAAGAATGATAGAGTTGAATTCAGCAATGATAGGCAAACCTACAAACAAAAACATAAATGCAAATTTTCAGGACAGATATTCCTGAAACTGTTTTTTTCCCATTTTCATGTCATTACATCCTTCATTGTTTTTGTTTTCCTTTTGTTTAAATTGGTAAACACAAGTAATAAATTGGTGCTTTTCCTGTTGCTTCTTGGGCATTTATGGGCTTTAGATGTTGAGGTCAATTCTATCCTACTTGCATCATTGGAACTCTTCCTGCACACAGCATTATCTTCTAAAGCTAGATCAAAGGTTTCTTAACAGGACTCGTTTTTAGTGGAAACAGTGAATGTGCAGAGTAATCTTCCAGTTCTTCCCTTTCAACACATCGATTCTTGTTGTTGCTTATTCCTCTGTATTTGCCATATTCTATTGACTTTAATTTTATCCATTTTCAATATTTGGTGTGATCTTCTTTTCATTAGAACAATTCAAATTCCAGGAACTTCATTCTGGTGCTTTCCTAAAAGAAAGGACTGTAGACTTTTATGCATTGGGTCATATCAGAAGAAAACTTCTGATGTAATAAAGATGCCTTCCTTTGTAAGATTTGTATGCACACACAATTGTGCTTTTTAAGCTTAGGAAAACATTTTTCCTTGCATAAGAATGATTGAATTGAATTCAGCAATGATAGGAAAACCTGCAAACAAAGACGTTGATGCAAACTTTCAGGACTAATATTCCCGGAACATGAAGTGGTTTTTCCCGTTTTCAATGCATTACATCTATCATTTTCTTTGCTTTCCTTTGGTTTGACTTTGTAGACACAAGTTATAATTTGGCAGTTTTACCACTGTTTCTTTTGCATTTATGGACTTTAGATTATTGATATCAATTTAATTAATTTTTGGCAACGGAACTTCCCTGCACACTGCATTATCTTCTTTATATTTCAAGTAAGATCAAAGGTTGCTAAACACAATTCGTTTAGTGGAATAAGTGAAGGTGCACAGTAATCTTCCAGTTCTACTCTTTTGACACATCAATACCTTTTCTTGCTTGTTTCCCTCTATTTGCCATTCTGTTGTGTTTAGTCTTGTTCTTTTTCAATATTTGGTGTGATCTTGTTTTGGTTTGAACAATTCAAATTCCAGGAAATGCAATCTTGATTATGGGGGTGATTTTTATTGCTTGTAATTGATCTTCAACATAATGAGGGGAGTTTCTAATGTTAAATTAGTTGCTTATAGTTGTTTACATTTTGCAAATACTTATTAAGAAATTCTTATCAATTTATTGATCTGACTATGGTTAATAAAAGAATTTTACTGTTTCCTTCCTCCATCTCCCAGAATATCAATCACTGACTCTTTGGAACTAAAACCATGAGAAGGGCCTTTTATTATTCATTCTTTTTTGATTCCATAGGAGATTTACTCACTTGCTTGTGGTCCATGTTACTGATCTATACCTAATATTACCCTATTTCTAGGACTAAGCTTTGCCCCTTGATTCTCAGCACCAGTTTTTCCCAACTAATATATCTCATAAGTTTAACTCATGAACTCTTCATTTTGTCTATTTGTTCATTTTTTTGCATTGAATTGTCTAAACATTTAGAAGTTTCACCTATACACAATAACTCTTTAAAAGCCCTATGTATCTCCTTATGACTTCTTAGACAGTCTTAGACTTCTCACTCCCACACTGGAATGTGCACAATTCCACCTTCTATATCCTTTTTAAACAATTTGGCTCACCTATATATGCCAAGGATTTTTCTTATAAAGTGTGTGTTAAATTAATTGAATAGCCATTCTTTCTATCAGCTATTTCTGATTAACTGGTTGGACTTTTTGTCTTGCCTTTTCAGTGTTTCCTTTTCATTGTTTAGAGAAATGTTAATGATAAAGAATCTATCTAAAGCAGTGGTTCTCAAATTTTTGTTCTCAAGATCCTTTTATTGTATGAAAAAATATTGAGTCTCTATCCAAAGAGGTGGTGTTGTTGTTGTTGTTGTTGTTGTTGTTGTTGTTGTTGTTTTGGGAGGGGGACAATCTCTCAATAATAATTTATTTTTCCAATTGCATGTAAAGATAGTTTTCAACATTCATTTCTGTAAATCTTGGTGAGACAGTTTTTTTTTCTTCCTCCTTCCCTTACCTTTCTAAGATAGCAAGCAATCTGATATAGGCTACATATGTGCAATTTTTTAAATTTAATAATAACTTTTTTATTTTCAAAATACATGAAAAAATAGTCTTCAATATTTACTCTTCCAAGACCTTATGTTCCAATTTTTTTTCTCCCTTGCTTCGTCTCACCCCCAAGCTCTAGACAGTAAGTTAATCAAATATCGGTTAAAGATGTGCAATTCTTCTAAACATATTTTCACAATTATCATGCTGCACAAGAAAAATCAGATAAAAAAGGAAAAAATGAGAAAGAAAATAAAAGTAAGCAAACAGCAATGAAAAAAGGTGAAAATATTATATTGTGATCCACATTCAATTCCCACGGTCCTCTTTCTGGATGCAGAAAGCTCTCTCCATCACAAGTCTATTGGAATTGGCCTAAATCATTTCATTGATGAATAGAGCCAAGTTATCACAGTTGATCATCACACTTGTTATTGCCATGTATAATGACCTTCTTATTCTGTTCATTTCACTTAGCATCAGTTCATGTGAATCTCTCCAGACCTTTCTAAAATCATCATTTCTTATAGAGCAATAATATTCCTTAACATATTCCATAACTTATTCAGCCATTCTCCAACTGCTGGGCATCCATTCAGTTTCCAATTCTTGCCACTATAAAAAGGGCTCCCCACAAATCTTTTTGCACATGTTGGTCCTTTTCCCTTTTTTATGATCTCTTTGGCATATGAGCCAAGTAGAGACACTGCTGGATCAAAGGGTATGCACAGTTGATAGCTCTTTGGGCATAGTTCCAAATTGCTTTCTCAGAGACTTATATGAACACACCCTTTGGACATACCTCCAAATCAGTTTTTATGTGAGTTATATTTATATATATTTACCATATTTGAAATATAAACTAATTTTGAACTTTTAGACCCACTTAAAGGGTTTCAGAGACCCTCAGGATTCTCTGGACCACATTTTGAAAACTACTAATATAGGTCTTTAGCATTTTACAGATGAAGGAATTAAGGACAAGAAGTTAAATGATTTGCCCAAGATCACAACAATAGCAGAGCTAGTTTTCAAAGTCAGGTTTTCTGACATCAAATTTCTTTCCATTACTGCCTTTTCATATATTTAAAGTTGATAACTTTTATTTTCATATCATCTTCACTTATTAATACATCTTTATCCCCTTCCATACCCAGAAAGCCTTCCCTTTTTGGAGCGATACTTTGTGACCCTATTTGGGACCCTGGAGTGATTTGCTATTTCTCTCTCCAGTTCATTTTATATATGAAGAACTTTGCAAAATGGGGGGAAGTGACTTGTTTTTTCTGGATTTGAACTTATGATGATAAGGCTTTCTGACTCCAGGCCCAGAACTACCCACTGTGCCATCTAGCTATCCCAGTCATCTCTACAAGAATAAAAAAAGGAAGAAAAAAGACATTTATTTTAAAAATCTTTTTGTCAATAATATGTGACAGTATATTCAGTGCTTCATATCCATGATTCTCTCACTGCCTCTGCAAAGAAGGGAGGAAAGCTATGTTGCCTTTTTTTAAATGACTTTTATATGCTATTTTTATGAAGTATATAGTCTTTTAGTATGTGATAAGAGACAGATCTCATTCTTATTGTTAAACTAAGACCATGGAGTCATTTCAAAGAAAATAATATGTGATTTTTAATGACTTCTGTAAGTATGATTACAATAGGAGGTGATTTTTATTCCTTATAATTTATCTTCTGTTTGAAGTAGTATCACCAATATAACTCAAATAACTTATTGAAGCTTTGTATAATGCTTTTTCTCCACCAAATGGGATTGAATGCTTCTTTGACAAGACAAATTATCACAGACTCCTCTTTAAAATGAAATTCGATTTTACTGAGAAAAATGGAATCATTCTCCAATAGAGAGAGAAGATATACTCTGAAGTCCATTTTAGTCTGTCTGAATGGTCCAGAACAAAGAACAAGTTTTTTTTTTAATTTTTTTAGCAATGTTTAGTTAACACAATTGATATAGCTAGTCAAAGTGAATGTGTTTGATATTTTTTTCTATCTACAATAAAGAAATTAACCATAAATTGGCCAAATTTTCCCCTCTCCCTTATATAGTAGATGAATTAATGAAGGAAGCATTTATTAAGCATTATTTTAAAACACTGTGATAAGTACAAGAGATACAAATAAAAAAGGAAGATTTTCAAATATGAATACAGCTAAAAATATGAAAGAAAATCACTACAATAGAAAGGTAAGACCTTAAAGCAATATTAGGCCATTTCAGCTAGAAAGAAGAGGAAACAAAAAAAAAAAAAAAAAAAGACAACTGTTTCTGAATTCTTCAAATGGTCTGCCTGAATATAAGATAAAATGAAGGGATACACCATGTAGAGAAAAATTATCTTCTTTACATAACTGAATTCTTATCTCCTCCTAGCTAGTACCTTTCCTCTAATACTAATTAACCAAGGAAATTGCAAGAATCTTTTTCAATTTATTTTGCATATATTTATTCTAGATAGACATGTGCATATTTGTATGTGTGTGTATTGTCTCAATCAATGGAACATAATTTCCCTCAGAGTAAGGATTGCTTCATTTTTCAGTTTTGCATCTCCAGTACAACTTATGAGAATAAGCATAAGCTAATGGATAAAGCACTGGCCCCAACATCAGGAAAACTTGGGTTCAGGTATTTCCTCTGACCTATCTTCATGGCTATGTAACTTTGAACTTCATGTCTCTTTCTTCTATAGCCCACAGTCAGTTCTCTAAGATTATAAATTGCAATAAAAGTGCCAGCCTACATTGGTAGAAGGAATTCCTGACCTGAGAGTTATTCATTTCAGTGAAACTATAGGTCCAATGTCTAGCATAATGCTTGGAATATAATAGGTACTTAATAAGTCTATGTTGATTGATTGAGTTAGTCTAGGAAAAAAAGGATATAAATGACCATTTTTCAACTTTTCATTCCATGAATTTGTATTAAAGAAAAAACTATGATGAATGAGTTGCTGTGTATAAAAAAAAGTATATTTGTGACCCTCAAAAACTTAAATCAGGGCTTTCTTTGCAGGAAGAGATTCTCAATTAATAATGAGTGAAATAATATATCCTTTTCTTTATTTATTTTATGATTAAATAGATTTCAACTAATGAAAATTGACTTTAAAATGAAAAGATTTTGTCATTATAGTGACAATAAATGACTACTCTACCATCATTGCATTCAATATCTATTTAAACTCAACTCATACAACAAAATTTATTCAAGAAACATTTATTAAATGTGAGCCATATTCCAAGTACTGTAGCAGGAACTGGAAATTCAAAGATACATACACACACACACACACACACACACACACACACACACACACACACACACAAACAGGAGACAGTTCCTACCCTCAAGGAGTTTATAATATTGACTCCTAGTGATAATATAAACATAATACAAAATAAGCTTTAGCTAATTTTTTTTAAAGTTTCATTCAATTGGAATCCACGGTTAAGAAGGGTTTCCTACTAATAAGAAATGTGCTTTATACTGAATTCTTATATCCATTTTCTGATTACCGTTGCATGAGAAGGAAGATGAAATTAGCTTTTTTTCACAGTGTCCTTATAAACTGGATTACCCATGAGCTATTTGGAGTAAAGCTTATCTTGAAAATGGAGAATTTGATCAAAATAACTTAATAAAAAGGAAAAAAAAGTGCTAATGGGAGCAACTAAAAGTGTAGCTGAGAAATGTGATGTGTTAATGCATAATCCCTATTTTCCACTTTTCAAAAGGAAATTATTTATGAGAAATATAAGTGGATGGATTGAGACATGGGAACTTGACTTTGAAGCTCCTATACCTACTAATAATTTTGAGGTTATTAATGTTAAATATAGAGCTAAAGCTGAAATAAATCTTTTATGGATTCTAAAAAAGATAAGCAATTGTGATGTGATAATATTGTGAGGACCATAAGTTTTAGGAGATCAACTAGCTAGCCTTTAGAACTAAATACCTTCTCATAACTCCTTCAGCAACAAGCCAAGTATTCTCCACAGCCTATGAGCCTCAGAAATTTCCTTGAGTTGAGTGAAGAAAGATATCAATGGAGTCTGCAGCCAAGATAGAGTGGAATAACTTTATATTATGTTAGATAATGTTTACATTTCTTGCACAGAAAGAAATGAGGAGGGGGTGGAATATTTCATTTAATAGTGGAATCTGAGCTCCACATAATGTCTTAGTTCTCTAAAGGAAATTTTAATATGAACTGTGAGAATTGTTAAGGATAGTGTGACACAGTGTATAACGGACAAAAATGTAATTTCAAATGACTTTTGTTAGAATCATATCTCTAGTATATTTTGGCTACATGTCAATAGTTAAACTATTTATTCATTCAGTGTCCTCAGTAACTTTCTAAGACCATAAATTGTAAATGAGTTAGAATTTGCATCAAAGGAAAAAAATTCCTAGACCAATAAAATCATGTGTTTATTCACTCTCCCTCAAGATAATAATATGTTAATGTCATTTTTAAAAGCCTATAATCCAAAACATCCATTGTTTTCCATTTAAAATAATATTTGGAAATATTAAATTAAATAATATTTAGATATGTCTTATTACATTTTTTCAAACATAGATGTTAACCATAAGTAAAGAAATAACTCAATAGAATAAATTGTTCAATTAAGCAAACAGTTATAAATTTCCTTCAGTAGGAAGTGTAATACACTAATATTCTACTCCAAGGTCTTTCTAGATTCCTGTCTGTCCACTACTCAATTGTCAGATTAATCTAAACTCAAAATTGACCATGATACCTTCCTATTGACTAAATTCCAGACTCCTTACTTCTTCAGAATAATGTAATACCCCCTGTTTAACATTTAAAGTTCTTGTTAATCTAGCTACATCCTACTTAGTACACTTGATTCACCTCCAAGTACCATTCAATTCATTGACATAACCTTCTTGCTCTAAGATACTCTGAATTTTCACTATGTCATTTGACTGGAATTTTCTCTCTCTTCCTTGCTTCTTTTAAGTACTAAACAAAATGGCATGTTCAATAAAAACTTCTTTTTGATTTTTCTCAATATTTGTGCCTTCCTTCTTTTGACTATCTCCAATTTATACAATTTATATTTTGTTTGTATGTAGTTAACATATTGTTTTCCCTCCTTGGTAGTAGGAACTATATTTTACCTGTTTTTGCATCTTCATCATTTATCATAGTACCTGGCATTTCATAAATACTTATTTACTGCCTGACTAAAATACTCATTCTAATGATATCTGTCATACAGAATAATAAAATAAAATTCTTCCTTGGAAAAAGGAAGACTCCGAAGAATCAGCAAATAAACTCAATGCCTCAGTGTTCAATGAAAAAATCTTTGAAGAACTCTTTAAGAGATAACTACTACTGGAAAAACTGAGAAGTTTTGCAAAAATTACATTTAAACAGCAGGCCACAACATGCTCAAAATATCTAAATGTTAGAGGTCACACCATTAAAAATAAATAAAGAGAACCTTTAGAATTCTTTAACAAACGAAATAGAAGTATTCCCAGAAAACAATGCGTATTATATGAGATTGGAAACCTTCAGTAACAACAAAATGATTTCAACTAGAGATAAGAAAGGAAGCAACTGAGAGAAAAACAAAATGCTTCCCTTTTCCCTTGATATTTAAGAATATTAAATCTTATAGGAGTTTTAATTTCCAGCCTCTAAACAAAGAATAATCACACCACATAGGCTCATATGCAGTAGAAATTAGTGACTGGTGCTTTTCATTCACTTAAACAGCATCCCACTGACTAAAAAAAAAAAATTGTGTAAATGATGCTCAATAATTGCCCACTTCTTGGCACTCAGCTATTCCCTAACTACTTCTAAATACAAATATATCACTAGAAATAACTTATTTACTAGGGAGAGTTAGCTCATAACTAGCTACATTCATTCACTTTTGGGAGAATCCATTATGTGTAATCTCTCTAGCTATAGAGTACTCTCAGTCTCATTATCAGGCATTAAAATAATGGTGGACTTCAAGAAAATAAAAAACAATATGTAAAGCCTTGGAAGCATAGCAAACTATTAGAACTGTGTAACACAGTGTTTGGTTCGCAATTTCAAAATAGCATAAGTCATAAAAGGAAGATAGAGGACTTAGGACTAGACAAGAGTTCTTATAAGAAGAATCTAAGGTTTATAATAGATTGTAAACTCAATGTGACAATCAACAATGAATCATAAGATCCATGAAACTTAAATCACCTTAAAATCACTTAATCCAGAGTTCCATAGTGTCTAGAAAATGGAAGATGAATATCACTATTTACTCTGCCCTGATTACATATTATATTTAGAGTATTATGTACTGATTTTCACATTTTAATAAGGGCATACACTGGAAGCAAGAAAAATATAATCACAATAATGAGGAATCACTCTTGTGACTTGGTGAAGGAACTGGGATTGTTAAACTGAAAGAAAATGAAGATTAGAAAGGATATCTTCTCTGTTTCTAAATATTAAAATAGCTAAAATGGAAAAGAGATATTAAAGTAACTCTAGTCAAAAAGGGCAAAAGTAGGAATAATGGATAGACACTGGCATGGATGGACAGAGTGAAATGAAAATGGGGGAAAATACTTCCCAATAATTAGAGTTTCCTAAAATAGAGTGGGTTTTTTGGCTCCTTCTCACAAAATTCCTTCAAACAAAAGCTGAATAAACACTGATCAAAAACATGGTAAAGGAGAAGCTAATTTGGAAGCAGGTCTGACTAGTTAGCCTCTGATACTAAATAAAAAAAAATTTTAAAGATTGGAAAAGGATTATAAATAGAAAATGATGATCATTTTGATGATGTTAGAAAAACATGAAGAGACTTGCATGAAATAATGAAGAGAAAAATAAGCAGAACCAAGAAAATGTTGTATATAGTAAAAGCAATATTGTTTTAAATGTCATTTGAGGGAATTAATGCTAATCTTCTTTAGGATAGGGGGTTGGGAATGGAAAGAGAAAAAGGGAAAAATAAATTTAAATTTATCATATATTTTTAAGATGTCAAGTTGTATATAATAGATTTGCAGTTTCATGTTTAATCATCTTTTTTTAAAATTATGCTATGTTATGGATATGCTTGCTTTATTCCAAAATCAAAAATAAAATGAAGAAAAAAGAAAGAAAATAAATGGCATATAGGACTAGTAACCAAAATGGTCTTTTATATTCTTAGCTTAGCCAGTGAGTAGGAAGATACAATTAAAAGGAGGCTAGGAGGATATGGCTTGAGAACAAGAGAAGAGAGAGAAAGCATGGTGTAACAAAAGAGTTCTGAATTTTGAATCACAGGATCTGTAATTTAATCACAAATATGTTGTTATTACTAATATGACTTTGAACAATTAATTTCATCCACCTCGGTCTTTTTCTTCATCTTTAATAGTTGGAATGCATTAACCCTATTCCTCCTAATTCTTAAAACTATGAAAAATAACAATAAATATAGGGACTGGACTTTTATTTTATATAGTATAATAAATTCCCAAATAAGGAAAGACCACCCATCAATGCAACTTCACATTCTGTCTGTAATTAGTCGTCTTATACTGTTACATAAAGAACTTAATAATTAAGTAACTTGCCCACTGTCACAAAGTGTATGACCAAAATGATATTTGAACCCAGGTCTCCTGAGCTCTGAAGTCATCTCTCAATCCATTATATCATTTTGTTTTTGTAAAATAGACACAATAGAAAATATTTTTTTAAAAAACCATATATTTTCCTTATTCCCTTTAAGTTTGCTGATCCCATGATATTGGATGCAAGGTTGGCTTGGGTAGTGATATTTTAGATGATAATGATGGTAGGTAAATAATATGTTAGTCTATAAACCCATCCTGTTTTTTCATTTATTTTCTGTCCATTAAATTTTCCATGTCAGTATTTGCAATATTCTATATGTCCATTTACTTTAATGACTATAATCTTTAAAGAAGGGAAGCATTAGTTTATGTTTCAAATAGATAACCTCCCTGTCCTTCAGTTAAAACCTCCAAATGAATGAAGAAAAATACAGAGTGGTTTGGCTTTATTCAGTGCCAACTCTGGTCCAAGAAAAGCACTTCCCCTAAATATTTTGTGGGTCCTTTTCTATCTGAGTCAGCTGGGATATGTCAGTAAAAGAATAGCTAAGGACAACAAGATGATGGACAATATTAACATGGACAGATAGTGACAGCTTTGTTGGAAGGATCACTGCCAATTGTTACTGAAAGAATTAAACAAATAACTTCAATTATATTGGTCTGTTCTAAATCTATTCTTTTTTCTTCAAGGTTTAAATGGCATTGGGACATAAATCTTCTGAATGTATACATGTATGTATGTGGCTTTATATATATATTTCTCCTCTGTGTTTATCTCTATACTTTTTTAAAAGTAATCTTCATTTTTCAAATGATGTCTACTGGCTCAATAATAATAAAGATTTATAATTTTGTGTCTCATATCTCTGATTCTTTTCATAGAACATTAGAAATAAAAGCTAAGAGGACATTTAATACAAGCACTTCAGTTCACAGGTAGAGAAACTAAGGTCTAAAATAATAAAGTAAACTTGTCCAGGATCACACAGGTACTCACAAAATTTATGTTAGAAGTGAACTTGGAAGTCATTCTGGTCCAATACATAAATGAACAGGATTCTACAATATGTCTGACAAATGGTCTTCTATTCTTGACTGGTAGAACTCAGAAAACAGATACAGATTATTCACATAATAAATCAAAGAACAAAGAGAAGGAAGCATATAAACAAAAATATTTACAGATCTTTTTTTAAAAGAAAAAAAAGGAAATAAAAGAGTGCTCATTGAGTGAGTGATTCTGAACAAATTGTATCCTTTGAATATGATACTATGAAATTGTTAAAGTAACAATTTCAAAGAAAACTGAAAAGACTCGAATGAACAGATGTATGGAGTATGATTAGAAAAACCAGAATAAAAATGTATATAGTCATAGCAACATTGTTTGAGGAAAGAAATCAACTTTGACAGACAAGATCTCTGACCAATGCAAATGACCAAAAATTTATATACTTTTTTTTAAAATTTATGTAATAGAGATTTGTGACTTTGAATGTAATATTTTTCAGGCTTCTCTCACGGCATCCATTTGAAGAAAGGTCCATCATGTCTCATTCTTCCTCAGGCTACTTTCTAGACCTCTTCTACAAAGTGCAAGCTTTTCATTCTAAAGCCTTACTCCAGCCCTGAACTCTATGTTTGTAAGTAATCTCTGTCCTTGTTGACCTCTCATTTTAATTGGATGACTTTTTCCAGAATCCCTCAGGCCAATCATATCTTATGCTTCTATTAAGCTGCAATTCAGATTTCTTCCAGCATCATCCCATAGTAGGTAACACAGTTCCTTATCTTCCCCTTTTCAGCCTCTTTTTATGTCTCATCTTCTACCATTAAAACTTAAACCCTTCAGTTTGGAACTATGCTCAAAAAGTTATCAAACTGTGCATACCCTTTGATCCATCAGTGTTACTGCTGGGCTTATATCTTAAAGACATTTTAAATAAGGGAAAGGGACCTTTATGTGCAAGAATGTTTGTGGCAGCCCTCTTTGCAATGGCCAGAAACTGGAAACTGAGTGTATGCCCATCAATTGGAGATTAGCTGAATAAATTGTGGCATATAAATATTATGGAATAATATTGTTCTGTAAGAAATGACCAGCAGGGTGGTTTCAGAAAGGCTGGAGAGACTTACATGAACTGATGCTGAGTGAAATGAGTAGGACCAGGACATCATTATATATCTCAACAACGATACTGTATGAGGATATATTCTGATGGACGTGGCCATCTTCAACAATGAGATGAACCAAATCAGTTCTAATAGAGCAGTAATGAATTGAACCAGCTACACCCAGCCTAAGAACTCTGGGAGATGACTATGAACCACTACATAGAATTCCCAATCCCTCTTTTTTTGTCCGCCTGCATTTTTGAGTTCTTTCACAAGCTAATTGTACACTATTTCAAAATCCGACTCTTTTTTAACAGCAAAATAACTGTATGGACATGTATACATATATTGTATTTAATTTATACTTTAACATATTTAACATGTATTGGTCAACCTGCCATCAGGGGGAGGGGGGAGGGGAAGGAGGGGGAAAATTGGAACAAAAAGTGTGGCAATTGTCAATGCTGTAAAATGATCCATGTATATATCTGATAAATAAAAAGCTATAATAAAAAAGGAGAATTTAAACTCTGGGAGAACAGGGAATCTCTTCCTTGTTAATTATGTTTGTATTCCTAGCACTTACTTAGCACAATGCCTGAAACATCATAACTGCTGAATGTATATTTATTGGCTAATTATATGTTGTATATAGAGATATAATTTATTGAGATTTTGTTCATTAAGTTCTGAATTTTTACAAAGATGTCCAAAAAAGGAGGACAAGGCTGGACCTCAAAACCAAATCTTTTGATGTTAGTCTTCCTTCTAGTATGCCAAATTGCATAGTGTTTAGCTTCCTGAGACTTTTGATAGAATGCATTTTTTTCTATTTAAAAATATTTTTTTCAATTACATGTCAAGATAGTTTTTAGCATTCATCTTTGTAAGATTTTGAGCTCAAAATATTTTTCTCTTTCTTTTCCCTTTCCCCCTTCCCAAGACAGCAAACAATCTATTATACATGCACAATCATGTTAAAATATTTCCACATTAATCTTGTTGTGAAAGAAGACTCAGAACAAAAGGAAAAAACCCCAAGAAAGAAAAAAAGAACAACAAAAATTAAAATAGTATACTTTGAACTGCATTCAGACTCTGAATGTGGTCAATATTTCCTATCACACCATCCCTTGGAATTAATTGTCTTGGATCATTGCATTGTTCAGAAGAACTAATCATTGCACAGTGTCGCTGTTGATGTGTATGGTGTTCTCCTGATTCTGCTCATTTCACTTAGCATCAGTTCATGTAAGTTTTTCCAGGGTTTTTTTTCTGAAATTCTCCTGGTAATCAGTGATATTCCATTACATTCATATATATAACAACTTGTTCAGCCATTCCCCAACTAATATGCATACCCTCAATTTCCAATTTTTTTCCACCACAAAAAGTCATTATAATTTCTACTGAATCTGTATCCTAAAATGGTCATAAAAAGGGAAAAGGACTCACATGTACAAAAATGTTTTTTGCAGCCTTCTTTGTAGTTCCAGTAGGACCTGGAAAGTGAGTGGATGCTCATCAGATGAAGAATGGCTAAGCAGGCTGATTTTAGAAAAGCCTGGAAAGACTCACACAAACTGATGCTAAGTTAAGTTAGCAGAACCAGGAGAAAATTATATACAGTAACAAGAAGATTATGTGATGATCAACAGTAATGGCTTTGGCTCTTTTCAATAATGAAGCAATTCAAGAAAATTCCAATAGACTTATGATGGAAAGTGCCATCCTCAGCCAGAGAGAAAACTATGGAAATACTGTAGGTTGAAGCCTGGTATTTTCACCTTTTTGTTGTTCTTTGTTTATTTGTTTGCTTTTTCCATTAGAAACACTGCTTATATGATCACACTTACATGGTTGATACAAGACATCCTGCTTCCAAGAAAATAATGTCAACATATTATGGAAATATCTTGATGAGATTTTTAAAACATGCTCAGAATATTCTATAACTGTTTCCAGTCTACTAGCAAAGCAGTAATCGTCAATGAGTTCTTTAGTGGATCATTATTGTGGGAAAAAAGTTTAGGGAATTTTTGAAGCCTCCTCTTCCCTTTCTCTTGATTTGACTTCTCTTTGGCTGATTTCTCCCTGATTATTGGATGAAAGAAGGGAGATAATTCTATAAAAAAAATCTGTCCCATTTGAGATAAACTTGTGGTCCCATAAATATGAGACTTTATTCTCTGTCTTCATGTTTGTTCTAGTGGGAGTTGGAGCCTATAACATTACGAGTTTCAAAAGGCCAGGAGAATCAACCAGGAGAGATTACAAAAGTAGACTCCACATAGTGGAGTCGCAGTGAGCCTGGGTTCAATCGCCAGAGGAGAAATGAATGACCTTTAACACTGCCTTATCAGGCAAAGATGAAACATTTGGCTGTAAACTTGTTAGGATCACTATGATATCCATGCTAAGCCTGAGCCCACTCACCTGGACAACAATAAGGTAGCACACAGGAGCTTGTGCCTCTGAATTATTAGCGAAGAAGAGAAAATATTTGAACTTTTCTTACTGCCATATTTTTTTGTACAATTATCCTTTAGAAGAGCCAATTTATACTAATTGGTTAATGCTAGTTACTGGTGCTAATGTAAAAAGTATATATCTAGAATGGGGACTCCAACTGACTGCAATAACAAAAAATACCTCAATACTTCAAGCTATCTCCTAGAACTTTAAGGGTTAGTCTAATATTGGAAGAATAAATCCAGAAAACATACTCACTACAAAGAGAATTTTAAAAAGTCTTTGCTCTTGAAAAGCAGACATTGTAGCAGGACAAATACCATATAAGATATTGTTTGTCCTTTGTTTTTGAAAAGAATCAGTGGTTTCATGGAGTAATATCTTGACTTCCTTATGAATTGGATCTAGGTGAGGCACAATTACACCAATCTTCAGACTCACTCTGTCTTCCAGAGTCATCAAAATTAAGTGAGAAGACAATAGTAAAGGCAACTAGCAATGGTCTGGGATGCAGAAGAAGAACCTGGTGTCTTCAATGTAGGACCAAGTCCCCATAGCTCTTGTTTCAGCCACCTTCATAACCCTTAGACTAAATTGTTCTTAGGGGAAGTCTTCACTTGCTTAGGATAGACATCTTCCCATCTCACTGACAGGTTTGTGTTAATCTGATTTAGTTTCTTTGCTAAGATGGTTTTACCAAGGAGTGGATGTTGTACAGGTGAAAGCTAAGATACAAATGAACACTGAAGGTGGATGAACAGCCTTGAAAAATCTCAGCAAGTCCTCACCCCAGAGATGCTAGTTCTCCCTGAGTACCCATACAAAGCAGATAGCAAGTAATCTTCAGGGGAAATTATCTAGAAGATGGAGGATAGACCAGAGAAAATAGATGTTTCTTGCAGAAGGTGACATTTGAGTTTATTTTTAAAAGAAGAAAAGGAATCTAAAACATGGAAGTGAGGAAAGAGAGTATTCTAAGTATAGTAGAAAAAAAGCAAGAACAAAGACACACACACACACACACACACACACACACACACACAAAGAGATAGAGGGCATTGTGTAATAAACATACAAAAAAACAAAAACCAGGACAACTGGAACACAGAGAACATGTAATGAATAAAAAAGCTAGAAAGGCAGATAGGGGCCAGATTGTGAAAAGCTTTAAATGCCAAAGTTATCACATCAAAAAACATGTACTCTAAAGAAATCTGTTCCTGTGGATAACTCAGTAAACTCTAGCTGGTCATAATAATGGTAAGCCTACATTATTACTTTCAGCAAAGGATTTAATACTTTCCACCCGGAATATATACAAACGTTCATTTTTTTAATCTCTCACTGCCAATGTAGTCTTTGGTTGTGTATCAAACCAAATTCAAAACCATACAAGTTTTTTTTGGTTTTGTTTTATTCAGAATCTTTAAATCTTCCCCCTTCCAATAAAAAGCCAATAGTCTGAAGGTCTTCAGAGATATACTACAAGGATGTCAGCTTTAAAGGAAATCCCCTAGAACCTACTCACTGTTAAATTCTCTAACAAAATCCCATAGGACATGAATGGTATGAAATCCCTTTTCATTCCAGAGTAATGACAGTTTCTCTCATGTGTTACCTTAAAACAAGGAATGTCCAGGATGAAGTTTTATATCAAGAACTTCTGCCTTTAATATGGATAGATGATCTTCAAAAATTGCAACAGCATTTCTAACAGGTACATTAAATTTCATTACGTTACACTTAAAATGAGTCTCATCTGGTATCCATCTGGCTATCCCTCTATCAGTAAAACTGCTATAGAATTTGTGAGAACTTCCTTGTACACAGAGTCCCACAATGGCTCATATTTTTGCTGCCTAACTACTTAAAATTTGCCTCGAGTGTACATGTGTAGAATAAGAATCACAAAGGACTATATTTTGCCCTTAATTTGGAATGTGAAGAATAAAAATATTTTGGTAGCAAAGATAATTATCTGAGTAAATAATTGAAAAAATCTTATGTTCATGTCTCATTGTCAAAACCATTATATAGAAAATGGAGACAACAAAGCATAGGAAACACAGTGGATATAAGAGCATAAAGTAAAACACCTATATATAATCCAAAATGCTACTACACCTTATGTGGCTTTGGATTTTATTTTACCTGCTGGCCCACAGTTTTTTCATCTGGAAAATGAGATTGAAAAAGATGAGCTTTCCTTTCAAATCAAAATTTATGTTTCTAAAGTTTTCTATGAGATTTGACTTTTTCTAACTCATATCACATATCATTCTGTATACATTTGTTTTTGTGTCTAGTGGTTTCTTGGGAAAATCTAGATGTCATTTCCCTCATCAGAAAGGATCAGTTGAAAGAGTATGAAATGTTTCTACCTATCTATTGTACCCCAACGGTCTAGCAAAACATTTAAAACCTAATAAATATTTAATAAGCATGTTTTTACCCATTCATGGACCCTTCCTTTGCTCTTACTATATTCTCCCTTGTTTCATACTTACTCCAGGGATTTTAAAGTTATATGCCATATCCCCATAACTCTAACAATGTCATCTTGGGCAACTAATTTAAATTCTATGGATTTCAATGTCTTCATCTATTTAAAAAAAACTAAGTAAATAGAAAGAGTGTTGTATTACATGGTATTTCAGGTTATTTCTAGTTCTTGGTCTAAGATCTTATGTACTCAAGCAACAAACAATTATGAAGCACTTTGTGTGTGTGTGTGTTAGATATTGTGTTAAGGTTCTGAGTATATAAAGATAAAAAATTAAAATGTACTTCCCTCACAGAGAATATGTTCTTTTAAGGGAAACAGCATGTGTCCATATAATGTACATACAAAAATATGTATTAGGACAAATTAACTCCAGTAGGAAGACACTTCTAGCTGGAGGAATCAGGAAAATACTCATGTATGTAGTGCCTGAAATAAAGTAGAAACTGTCAGAAAAGAAGCAGAAATTAAAAGATAATCCATTTCAGGAACATGGGTTAAGCTATGCAAAAGCACAGAAACATAAAATCAAGTTTTTGTGTAAACAAAGAAAGAGGGCCAATTTGGCTGGACCAAAGTATGCATTAAAGGAATTAATATAAGATAAATTACAGAATATAATAAAGAAAGCAATCTATAATAAATAATAGAATATATAAGGAAAGAGAAGGCCCTGGACAGAGGACTGAAAAACACCAGCATTTGAGTGAAATGAGCAGGACCAAGAGATCATTATATACTGTAACAACAATACTATATGAAGATCAATTCTGATGGATGTGGCCCTCTTCAACAATGAGATGAACTAAATCAATTCCAATAGATCAGTAATGAACTGAACCAGCTACACCCAGTGAAAGAACTCTGGGAGATGACTATGAACCACTACATAGAATTCCCAATCCCTCTATTTTAGTCCTCCTGCATTTTGGATTTCCTTCACAAGCTAATTGCACACTATTTCAAAGTCCAATTCTTTTTGTACAGCAAAACAACTGTTTGGACATGTATACATATATTGTATTTAATTTATACTTTAACATATTTAACATGTATTGCTCAACCTACCATCTTGGGGGGGAGGGGGGGAAATTAGAACAAAAGGTTTGGCAATTGTCAATACTGTAAAATTACCCATTCATATATCTGGTAAATAAAAACTATTTAAAAATAAAATATAATGGCTGGGTTAACACACACAAAAAGAAAAAAGAAAAAACACCAGCATTTGAGTCTAAAAAGGATAGGCCAGCAATGTAAGCGGAGAATCAACTGAGATCAGTAACATGAAAATCCAGGAAGACGTGAGCAATCAGGATTACAAAAGTGGTCAACATTAAGAAACACTACTGATATGTAGATAAAGTTAAGTCTTGAGAAAGGGATTTAGAAATTAAGAAATTATTGGTAAATTGAAGAGATCTGTTTCACTTCTGTGATGAAGTCAGTGTTTAAAATAATATTTTTCTCTTAAAATATAGAAAAATAAAATGCTAATTTAGCAATATGTCTTTTAATAGGTTATTGTGGAAAGATAAAGATTATTCAAAAATTTTAAAATTTTTATATAAATATAGGTATTTGTTAAATTAAATACTCAAATAGATTTGTGTCCTCATCAATTAGAATTTTTTCTCCACAATGCTAATGGCAACTTATATATGATTCAAGTGAAAACATTCTGGAAACTCTCTTCACTTTCTTTTGATATTATAAGGATTCTAGAGGAATGCTGTTGTATTTCATGTCTTTGACATTCTTTGTCAAATTCTTGCTTTCATTTATAGATTAGGCAGTCAACAGAACTTTAGCAAAAGCATTGTGAGGCATTGTAAGAAGTGGAGGGTGTACAAAGAAAAGCAAAGAGTAATCATTACTGCCCAAAAAAAATCACAAATAAGAAAGACAACATGCAAACAAATATGTACAATAAGGTATAGATAGGATAAAATAGAAATAAACTGCCAAGGGAAAACAGTATTAAGGAGAACTTGGGAAAGGCTTCTTGTACAAGGTCAGATTTTAGATGAGAGTTGAAAGAAGTTAGGAAAACCTGAAGGCTAAGAAATAGAAATAAATAAATATATATATATATATATATATATATATATATATATATATATATATATATATATATATATATATATAATGATCAGACCTGTGCTTAAAGATCAATTTTAAAACTGAGTGGAGGATAGACTATGGTGAAATATGAGTTGACAAGGATACCAACCAGAAGGTTATTGCAATACTCCACTTTCTTTTTTGACCATACTGTTTCTCATGAATTGTTCATTAAAATTCTTCTTTGAAAAAAAATTTCAATTGAATCAAACTAATCATGGGGCTTACCATGGTCTACTACTTAATAATCATTTTTATTTTCTCAGACACCATAGTGCACTGTACTATGCTTTTCCACCATACAACCCTACTAGAATATTAGTATTTAAAAGCAAGTCCTTTTTTCTTTGGGGATGTTTATGGTTGTTAAATTATGAAGATTTCTCAGATTATTAAGCCTACTCTTCTCCTGTTTAATTTCTTAACCAGCCAATTATTCATATGAATACACACACACACACACACACACACACACACACACACACGCACACACACTGATAAGAAAACTCTGGAGATTATACCTTTAAATGAATGTCATAACCTAGACAACAGACATCACTCACACACTTGGTTTTTCCTGTGGGAATGAGTGGGATGGGGGGATTTTTGAGTTCTCATTTTTCCATGAGACTTGGCAAAATTTTGGAGCTTTAGGCAAGCAGCACAATAGAACAATGTCATCTATAAACAAGAACATCTGGAGGACTTAATAATCCATGGGAAATCCCTCTTCAACTTGGAATCTGTGCTGGATCTCCTCCATCTCAGTGGTGAATGCTTTCAGAAAGCACAATATCACCCTGTTTTATACCTTACCTTTTATTTATGATCAGAGGGTTTTCAAACAAGATTATTTCAACAGAGAGAAGAAAGTTACTTTTCTTTGAGCTATTTAAAAGTTGGAATGGATGAGAAACAATAACTTCTTCACTTTCTCTGTAATTCTTTTTAAATGTCTGGTCCATGCTTTTTTTTAATTTTTTTTTTAATTTTTTTTCTTCTTTGTCTAGAGAGATTTGACATTATATAATCTCTATCTGTGTTCTTTCTTTAGTCACAGGCGCAGCAATTTGCCAGGTCAGAAGAGGAAATTCTTCCTATTCAAGACTAATCTTAAAGATAAATGCATGGAGAGGCAGCTAGATGATTCAATGGATAGAGCACCAACCCTGGAATAAGGAGGATCTGAGTTCAAATTCACCTCAGACACTTAGTACTTCTTATCTATATGAAATTAACTTAATCCTAATTGCCTCACATAATGATGATGATGATGATTGCATGGAGGAGAAAAAGAAGGAAGAAGGGGAGTAAATGTCTCCAGATTACCTGATAACCACATGCCCACCTTGATCCTCTGATTGGTCAGTTTTATTATTTATTTTCCAGGATCTTCTTTTCAATCACCTTGCTTCCCTCTCCCCAAAACCAAAGACCATGATCTGGGCAATCAACTTTTTCAGCACTCCTCAGATTCCTAGATACCACATGTTTCTGCTGTGTGAACTCCTGTCCAGTTCTAGAACAAGAAATAGAATCAATGTTACCATTATTCCTGTCAAACTTCTTCTCTGAGACTTCATCCATTATCCCATAATATTCCAAAATAAAATACATTTCTTTGATGACTATTCACCTCCATTTATTATCTCATAAGCTTCTAGAAGCCAGAAACTATTTTTTTCCTTTAGTATTTGGACAAAATCATATTTATATATTTGTACATTTGTGCCTATATTTAACTTAGTTTATAGCCCTTAATAATTTTTCAATTCAATCATTCATAGTACTTTCAAGCTTCAACTTCTTAAAATTGCTTCTTATGAAATGTTTCACATTCCTTCATTCAGGTGCTTAAAAGCTGAAACTTATAGATATTGGACTGAGATTTGGGTTATATTCTAGAGTTAACAGAAACTGTCAAGGTAAAAGAAGTAGGGTTGTTGATCTATTCTTCTATTTGAATTCTCATTGACAAGTGAGTTATTCATCCATGGAGTTGGCAATGATTATATATCATATTATTTTTTTATTTTTCCAAAAAAAATATACTTCATACTTGTATAAAAGAGAGAAAAACACAGAGGGATAGAAAAAGAAATAAGAAAAAAATCAAAATTTCAGAAGAGGAAGGATCATTAAAGAGGCGAATAGAAAAAAAAAAATCACAACATAATTTCTCATGGAGCATCTTTGGAGTATTTATTTTATGTTCATTAAAACTACCTAAGGTTCCCTCCTTTCTACCCCATTATTCATTATTGAATCCTCATGCAGAAGAATTGTCCTTCTTTTTGACATTCCATTTAATCATAAGATCATTATTACTTAAATCTTGAAGAGATCTTAGACTAAAAGTTTTACATCTAAAAGTTCATGAATTGCTCAAAGTTACTGGCTTAACCAATAGCAGAACTAGGTATTGAAATGATTTTTGCAGACTTCCCAGTCAATTCAAAATAAGCTTAATCTCTTTTTTTAGCTATCATGTCTCAGAACTTCAGTTTTCTTCTCTGAAAATGAACACAAGTAGTTGGTCTCCAAAGTTTCTTTCAACTCTAAATCATATGATTTTTAAATCCTGTACCATGGCTACTGGGATAAATAAGTGCTTTGTCTTTATGTGGAACTCACCTTCCTACTATAGACATGTTAAATGAGGAAGGATTAAGTTTATTCCTCTAATCACCATGCATAGAATTAGGACAAATGCATGAAAACTGAAGATGGAGTTTGCCTTAACTTAAAGAACACTTCCTCTCATCAAACAAGCATTTATTAAAGGAGGGATATAATCATTTATATAATGCTTACTATGGGCCAGGCACCGTGCCAAGTGCCTTACATGCAGTCCTCCTTTTGACTCTCACCACAACTTTATAAAATAGGTGCTTTTATTATCTTTCTTTATTTGATGTTTGCGGAAACTAAAATAAACAGATTAAGTGACTTACTTTGGATTATATAGCTAGTAAGTATCTTAGGTTACATTTGAACTTGACTCTAAGAAGTTATTATGGGTAAGCTATAAGTGCTGAAGTAGCAGTGATACACAAGCAAAATGAATATCCATTCACATCCTCTATTAGTTTATATTCTACTGCTTCAAATCCTGCCTCTGCTGTTTACTGCCTATATAAATATTGGGCAGGTCACTTAACTCTGTGAGGTTTCAGTTTTCTCATATATAAAATGAATGTGTTGATTAGGTATCCTTTGAAGTCTCTCCAATTTTAAATGCATACTTTTTTTCTTTTTCCTCTTGCATTCATTTTTTAATATTTTAAAATTATTTTAATTAAGTTATTTATTTTTAATATGCATTGCTTTGTGAATCATGTTGAGAGAAAGTCTCTTTGTAGTATTTCATTTTTCCAATTACACGTAAAGATAGTTTTCAATAGTCATTTTTGTAAGATTTTGAGACCAATTTTTTTCTCCTTGCCTCCCTTCCCTCTCCCTTCTCCAAGACAGCAAGAGATCTTATATAATTTATACATGCACAATCATTTTCCATATTAATCACATTGTGAAAAAAATCAGGACAAAAGGGAAAGACAAGATTTTTTTAAGTGAAAAAATATGTTTCGATCCACAGTTAGCTTCCTTATTTCTTTCTCTGGATATGAATGGCCTTTTCCATCTCAAGTCTATTGGAATTATGTTAAATCATTGCATAACTGAGAAGAGCTAATTTGATCATAGTTGATATCACAATTTTGCTTTTACTGTTTACAATGTTCTCCTTGTCTTGCTCACTTCATTCAGCATCATTTCATATAAGTCTTTCCAATAAGGCTCTTCCTCTTACAAGAAAAGCTGTCCAAAAGAGCTAAACACTGGGTACACAAATACAAAAAACGTGAAAACCATTATCCTGAAGGAGCTCATTTTTTCATAGGAAAAAAAACAAAATAAAAGAGAGATGAGCCGAAAAAATGTATTGGACAAGGAATAACCAGAATTGCTGAGTGCAGCATAAAAGCAAGTGACTGTCAGTTCTGATGGATGCTCCCCTCTCCAACAATGAGATGAACCAAATCAGTTCCAATAGAGCAGTGAAAGAACTACACCTAGTGAAAGAACTCTGGGAGTTGACTATGAGCCACTATATCCCAATCCCTATATTTTTGTCTGCCTACATTTTTTATTTCCTTCACAGGCTAATTGTACACTGTTTCAAAGTCCAATTCTTTTTGTACATCAAAATAACTGTTTGGACATGTATACATATATTGTATTTAACTTATACTTTAACATATTTAACATGTATTGGTCAACCTGCTATCAGGGGGAAGGGGTGGGGGGAAGGAGAGGAAAAGTTGAAACAAAAGGTTTTGCAATTGTCAATGCTGGAAAATTACCTATGAATAAATTTTTGTAAAAATTAATTTAATTAATTTTTTTAAAAAAGCAAATGACTGCTAGATCTCATCTAAGAAAGATATTGTTAATTTGTTTAGGATTTCTGCAACAAAAGAGTAAAGTATTTGACAGGTGATTTAGAATGCTATAGTGATAGTATGAAAATAGTAGAGAATAACAGCCAAGTGAGGTAGGGACATATTGGAAAAGTTATTTTATGAGGTCAGTTAGAAAGTCTGAATTCAAATCTGGAAGATCTGAATTCATATCTGGAAGAGCTAAATTAAAATCTGGTTCCAGATATTTACTAGCTGTGTGACTCTAGGCAAGTCATTCAATTTTCATTTGCCTCAGTCCTTTCATCTGTATGTAAAATGATGATAATAATAATGTCTAATTCCCAGAAAAGCATGAGGATCAAATGAGATTTTAATTATAAAGCACTGTGCCCTATGTAAATGTCAATTGGTTTTGATGTTGGTATGAACTTTAACTAATAAGTAGTTAACCCATCAATAAAATTTTGAAAGCCAGAAGAAAAAAGAGTATTAGCAATTCAATCAAAGATGTTAACAAAAAAAAAAAAAAAAAAAAAAAAAGGAAATGAGAGAGTTTGGCTTGTTCCTTTCTTGAAGAAGCTATTTTGGCCCTTTGGGATCACTATTTACATTTCCTGATGTTCATTAGTCATCTTTTTAATAATGAATTCTAGAGTCTTCCATAAATTGAAGTATAACTCCCCAATATCTATTTTGCTTATTCCTTTTCTTTTTTCTTTCTTTTTCTTCCTTCCTTTCTCTTTCTTTCTTTCTTTCTATCTTCCTTCCTTCCTTCTTTCCTTCCTTTCTTCCTTCCTTCCTTCCTTCCTTCCTTCCTTCCTTCCTTCCTTCCTTCCTTCCTTCCTTCCTTTCTTCTTTCCTTCCTGCCTTTCTCCCTTCCTTCCTTCTTTCCTTCCTTTCTTCCTTCCTTCCTTCTTTCCTTCCTTTCTTCCTTCCTTCCTTCCTTCCTTCTTTTCTTCTTTCCTTCCTTTCTATCTTATTTACTTTTTGGAAGCTTAGACATTTTCTCTTCCATAAGTCTTCTCCCTCTTATAGCATGATCTTTCTAGGACCCTAAGATGTTGGTCATGTGAGCATAGTAACTTGAATTTATCAAAGCCATTTTAATTTGTCTTTCACAACTCTTCATCTTGGATTTTAACTTCCTCTTCTCTTATTTAACTTATCCTCCTATCTTATGGAGCAAAATAGGAACATTTCTCAACATCTTGATGAACTAAAAATGTATAAAACTCTTGAACACAAAGTAATCTAATAGAACAAAATCCCCACCTCCTTTTAAAAGGAGAAATAAAATATAACTAATTATTTAAGGCCATGCTAAAGTAGACAGACAGTTTCATCACCATTGTTAGAACTACTTGTTGTTATGGGATAAGAGAAAAATTCAGTCTTGTCTATATGGTTGCCTCAATGCAGAAATTTGGTCTAAATAGATTTCTTTAACAATTTTTAAAGTATTTGATCACTTTCCCTTCTCTCCTGCCCTTGAACAGTGAATTTTTCTTATTATAAATCATGAAATATGCTCACATTTTCTCCTTTGACTCATTTCCCCTTTTTTTCAATCCCCTTTCCTGTGAAATATTTGATTATCATAAATTGGCAAAAAATGCTATTAATTGTCTGCATGCTCAAAACAAACTTGAAAAGTTATAAAGATTTAATCTGTACCTGAAAAAGTTAAAGCTAATATTCAGCAAGAAAAACCTTTTTTTACCATACTAATAAATTATTTACTTCCGTTTCATCTCCTACCTTTGACATTCATCACATGTCAGTCATCATGTCACTCTGCTGATGAGTACACTTTTCCCAAGAGGTCCCATTCCTATTGGAGGAGAGATTTTCCCAGCTTAATCATTTTTTCTATCTTTTAAAGTCCAAAGATAATGCTCATTAGCAGAGAAAACAGAAACAAAATAAGCTTTCTTATTCTGGGAATCTAGCTAGGAATCTACATTCTGTTAATCTCCCTTTTCCCCTAATATATTATTGGTTTTTAATCCATTCTTTTCCTGCTCTCAGCTTTCCTTTCTAAAATCTGCTTATATGAGTTTCCATGTGAGGTACTATTTGTAATGGACCATGCTCCATTTTTCTATTAATTTTCCATGTCTTTACTTCCATCTTTTGTATATGTCTTTCCAAAGTCCAAATTGTGCGATGAAATCCCTCTTCTTTTTATCAAGCAAAATATTCTGGATTCTTTATATTGATCTTGATATGGGATGGTCTCATCAGCCTGTATTGTTTTTATTGTTCTTTTCTGCATGTCCTTGAGTGTATAATTGAGAACCAAATGTAATGCTTATGTTATGATAAAACCAGAGAAGATTGTAGTGGGTGATTAACTCCCTGGTCCTAAACACAATTCTTCTCTTAATGAAACATAAGATCTTGATTACTGTTGACTCCTCTTGAACTCACTGTTATAATGAACACTATATGAGCTTCCATGCAACATTGGGGGTTGGCCAAAATCTTTCTCTTAAATCTGATTTATTCTAATGGGTACATTTATCTTCTCTGAACATGCATTAAAAGAGGTTATGAAAAATTAGCTTTTCTTTCAATACCTAACCTGAACCTACTTAATAATCAGACAACATCAAGATCAAAAATTCAATACGTTAATAATCTTTATGAAATTTCTACTCATGTATTATTATGACATAAATCTAGCCATTGGTTCTTAAAGATTAAATCAATGCATCATACATTGTAGTAGGATCAAATAAATTCCACTGCTAATGAACTTTATGTATCCTTTGAGAATCAGATTAGCTAATTTAAAAGGATTCATGATCAGAAGGATTATTCAGCTTTAGAAACTCTCTACCAAACAGTTAAGAAATTGTGATCCTGATTGGTTGAAAGAGTATCAATGATGATAAAAATCATAGATCCTTGAAATGTTGACTACTGTACTGAACCAAATATTTTGAATGGAATCTTCAAGTCAAACAACATCTCATTTTAGCAAATGAAGAAAATGAAGTATACGAAAGTTACATCTACAAGCCATTCAGTAGAAGAAAAAAATATGTTATAAAAATTAAAAGTATAAAGTTGGGCACAGTAACTCCTAACTATTGTTCTAATTTCCTCTTCATTAGTGGCGAGTTCTCCCTTTTCATTTTTAAGACTAACAATTTGATTTTCCTCTTTCCTTTTTTTAATCAGATTTACTAAGGGTTTGTCTATTTTGTTGTTTTTTTTCATAGAACCAAATCTTAGTTATATTAATTAATTCAATAGTTTTTGGGTTTTTTTGTTTGTTTGTTTGTTTGTTTTACTTTCAATTTTATTAATCTCTCCTTTTATTTTTAGAATTTCAAGTTTCGTGTTTGTCTGGGTTTTTTTAATTTGTTCCTTTTCTAGCATTTTTAGTTGTAAGCCCAATTCATTGACCTTCACTTTCTCTATTTTATGCAAGTAGGCCTCTAGAGATATAAATTTTCGCCTTATTACTGCTTTGGTTGTATCCCACACATTTTGGTATGATGTCTCATTTTTGTCATTTCATTGGGTGAAGTTATTAATTATGTCTATGATTTCCTGTTTCACCCAATCATTCTTTAGTATGAGATTATTTAGTTTCCAATTATATTTTGGTCTATTTTGCCTTTTTATTGAATGCAATTTTCATTGCTTTGTGGTCTGAAAGGGATGCATTTACTATTTCTGCCTTACTGTATTTGATTTTGAGGTTTTTATGTCCTAGTATATGATCAATTTTTGTATAGGTTCCATGAACTCCTGAGAAGAAAGTGTACTCCTTTCTGTCTCCATTTAGCTTTCTCCAAAGATCTATCATATCAAACTTTTCTAGTATTCTATTTACCTCTTTGACTTCTTTCTTATTTATTTTGTGGTTTGATTTATCTAATTCTGAGAGTGCAAGGTTGAGATCTCCCACTATTATAGTTTTGCTGTCTATTTCTTCTTGCAGATCTCTTAATTTCTCTTTTAAGAATTTAGATGCTGCACCACTTAATGCGTATATGTTTAATGTTGATACTGCTTCATTACTGATGCTACCCTTTAGCAAGATATAATGCCCTTCCTTATCTCTTTTAATTAGATCAATTTTTGTTTTTGCTTGATCTGAGATGAGGATGGCTTTTTTGGCTTCACCTGAAGCATAGTAGATTCTGCTCCATCCTTTTACCTTTATTCTGAATGTATCACCCTATTTCAGGTGTGTTTTCTGTAAACAACATGTTGTAGGATTCTGGCTTTTAATCCAGTCTGCTAACTGCTTCCTCTTTATGAGGCAGTTTGCCCCATTCACATTTATGGTTAAAATGACTAATTCTATATTGCTTGCCATCTTGTTAACCCCTGCTTATGCTTTTCTCCTTTCCTTCCCTCTTACCCCCCTCTCCAGTATTAAACTTGTGAGCACCACTTGCTTTTCACAGCCCTCAATTTTTAGAATCCCTCCCCCACCTTAAAGTTCTTCCCTATTTTACCCCTTTTCCTCACAATTTCTGTATTCCCTTCCCCTTAGCTTACTCCTTCCCTCTCACTTTTCAATGAAGTGGAAGAAGTTTCACCATAAATCGAATATGTCTATTGATAGACATTATGTTCATCTCCCTCCTTTCTTTCTCTCAGATATAATAGGTTACCTTTGACTCTTCATGAGATGTAGTACCACCACTTTACCCTTTTTTATGATATAATTTTCTTTCCACATCTAGTTTCTAGAACAAATTATACATGTGTTTATTATACATATCTTTATGGCACAAATGTAGTTCTCAAGATTTCTTTTTACCTTTTTAGAAATCTCTTGAGTTCTGTATTTGAAGATCAAACTTTTTGTGTAGACCTGGTTTTTTTCATCAAGAATAGATGGAATCCATTTATTTTGTTAAATGTTCATCTTCTTCCCTGGAAAAAAGATGCTCATTTTTCCTGGGTAAGTTATTCTTGACTGCATCCAAGTTCCTTAGCCTTTTGGAATATCATATTCCAGGCCCTTCGCTCCTTTAATGTGGATACTGCTAGATCCTGGGTTATCCTTATTGTGGCTCCTCCATATCTGAATTATTATTTTTTAGCAGCTTCCAATATTTTTTCCATTGTCTGATGGTTCTTGAACTTGGCCACTATATTTCTTGGCGTTTTGAGTTTAGGGTCCCTTTCAGTAAGTGATCGATGAATGTCTATTTTACCCTCTGTTTCTAAAATGTCTGGGCAGTTCTCTTTGATAATTTCCTGGAAAATAGTGTCCAGACTCTTTTTTTTTCCTCATATTTTTCAGGGAGTTCGATTATTCTTAAATTGTCTCTCCTGGATCTGTTTTCCAGGTCTGTTGTCTTCCCAATAAGGTACTTGACATTCTTTTCCATTGTTTCATTTTTCTGGTTTTGCTTGACTACTTCTTGGTTTCTCCTTGAATCATTCAATTCTACTTGTTTGATTCTAATTTTTAATGATGTATTTTCTTCACTTACTTTTTGTAATTATCCAATTGAGTTTTTAAGTGAGTTTTTTTCTTCTAGGGATTTTTTTTCCATTTCATCAGTTTTATTTTATTTTATTTTATTTTATTTTATTAGTTTTATAATTATTCATTTTTGACAGTATATATGCATGAGTAATTTTTTATAACATTATCCCTTGTATTCATTTTTCCAGATTTTCCCCTCCCTCCTTCTACTCCCTCCTCTAGATGACAGGCAATCTCATACATTTTACATGTGTTACAGTATAACCTAGATATAATATATGTGTGTAAATCCAATTTTCTTGTTGCACGTTAAGTATTGGATTCCAAAGGTATAAGTAACCTGGGTAAATAGACAGTAGTGCTAATATTTTACACTTATTTCCCAGTGTTCCTTCTCTGGGTGTAGTTGTTTCTGTTCATCATTGATCAGCTGGAAGTGAGTTGGATCTTCTTTATGTTGAAGATATCCACTTCCATCAGAATACATCTTCATACAGTACATCAATTTTATTTTATAGAGACTTGTTTTCTTTTTCCAACTCACTAATTTTGTTTCTCAATGATTTGATTTCTTTATCCACTCTGTCTTTAAATGTGTGGGATGACTTCTCCATACTCTCTTGCCAAGCTTCCCTTTCCTTTTCCCATTTCTTTTCTAACTCTCTTGTGAGAGCCTTTTTGATTTCCTCTTTGAGAGTCTTGTGTATTGAGGAGCAGCTCATATCCCCCTTAGGGGATTCCTCTGGATGCAATCTGCTTTTAGTCTCCTCAGGGTTTGAAGTCTGCTCTCTATCCATACAGAAGCTGTCAATGGTTAGAGCCCTTTTAAATTTTTTGTTCATTTTGTCAGAGTGGAATCAAAGAAAACAAATTGACAAGAGAAACAATTGGTCTGTTGGTGGGGGATGGGGCTGGATGGTGTTACTGGACTTCCTCTACAGACTGCAGGGAGATAGCAGCAAGGCACGAACAGGACAGTGATAGCTGTGCTGAGTCTGCGCTCTGAGGCTCTAAGAAAGCGCTGAGTCACTCCAGGTGGGGGTGGGGGTAGCCAGGTCCAAGAGACACTAGCTTTCCGGGATTTTATTCTTTACCTCCTGTGTTTCCACCTCCCCTGCAGATCCTAGCTTGCTGCCAAGACGGAATATCCACACTGGGGTAAAGGTTGTTCCACAGAAATGGCAGAGATCTCACCCCTCCCCCTTCAGGTCTGAGCAGTGTGAGCTGCCTGCCTCTCTCTCATTGCTTGCCCTCAGCCTGCGCCCAGTCTGTTCATCCCCTCCCCTGAGCACAAACCTTTTCTGGTGAATTTCAAGGATGTCTTCTGTTGGTAATTATGTGTGGGTTTTTTGTTTTTGTTTTTGTTTTTCCGGTCAAGCATTAATTCTGAGGCTTGTCATGAAGTAATTTCTGAGAGAAAACGGGGAGTTCAAGCAGCTGTCTGCCTCCTCGCCGCCATCTTGGCCAGTGAGTCTCGTTATCTCAAACTGAAATATCTCCATATTAGTAGATAGTTTCCAACAATATGGCATGCCTGGGTTAGAAAACCTGAGTTAAATTCCTCCTTCTGAGAAATATTAGCTATTAAACTCATTTAATATCTTAGTGCTCCCAAGTATCTTTTTAGGATATTCAAGTTGTTCTTGTTCATTTTTCATTCTTGAAGAGAATCAGTGACATCATAAATGATATTCTGACCTCCAAACACATATATTTGTATGTATTTATGTGTCTACATATATTTATATTTATATCATATATACACATAATTGCACATGTGTTTCTGCATATATACACATATAAATATATAATGTGTATGCTGTAGTCTATTGATGTTCATTTATTCACTTATTTAATTTTTATACTCTGTACTTTTTTTTCTTTTCTAAGTTAATATTTCATTTTTTCCCAAATTACATGTAAAAACATTTTAACATTAATTTCTCAGAGCTGAGTTGAAAATTATCTTCTCCCTTTCCCTTTTCTCGCTTCATTGAGAAGATAAGCAACTTGACACAGATAATATATGTGCAGCCATGCAAAACATAATTCCATATTAGTTATATTATGTTCACCTATTCATTCACTTATTAGTTTCTAACATTCTATTCTTTACCACAAGCTGAGTCTGAAAGTGCCATTTTCCTTTCCTTCCTTTTCCCCAATATTTCCTTTGACATTTTAGAATTTTTATTCCACCAAATTAATTTAATTATTAATTTTTGTATATCAATCTGTCTAGGTCTTTAAAGCATGACACTGGTAGTTTCGTATAGAATTACATTTATAAATTACCTTTGGTAGTATAATTATTTTTATTATATCAACATGGACATGAGATAATTGTTCAGAGACACAAATTATGTTAAATAAGGCATAAAACAGGGTGACGTATACTTGTTAAAGTTTTTCATTACTAGCACAAAAAAAGTCTTCTGGAAGAGGCATTATTGATAGATAGAAAGACTATCTCGCGCTCCTGGTTGAAGAAAATTTTGAGCTCATAGAATAAAGGTTCAGAAAACTCAATCTATAGAATCAAAGAATCTCAGAGTTGGAAGGTATTAGAATTAGAATTAGAATTAGAATTAGAATTAGAATTAGAATTAGAATTAGAATTAGAATTAGAATTAGAATTAGGATTAGGATTAGGATTAGGATTAGGATTAGGATTAGAATTAGAATTAGAATGGATTAGAATCCATTCTAAAATATATCCCAAAGGTGCTTATTCAATTTTTACCTAAAGACCACTACTGAAAGTGCTCTCACTTTCTTGGAAATCAACCAGAAAATTCTAGGGCCAGTTTGTACCAGGTTTAGAAGAAGTAATTATTAAATTTTCAACATGAGTATTTACATCCCACGAATCAGCAAATGTTATGAATCAGAGGTGGATTTTTTGTTAAGGAAATGGTGGTAAAAATGTTAATAATTCAGATTAAACTTAATGTTGCATGCATTTTTAAAAACTGGTTGTGAAATACCTGCCAGAATATCACTAGAAACAACCCATTCCATTTTAGATAGCTCAAATTGTTAAAGAGAAGTTATCATAATCACATCTTAATCTGGCTTTATGAGGCTTCCAAATAATTCCTGGTTCTGCCTTTCTTTATATGACATTTTTTTCAAAACTTAAAATTAGATATTAAATTACTTTACCCCTGGAAACTCCCCACAAAGTTTCTCTTAATTTTCAAATTTGATAATCATGAAGCTGATTACCCTCATGGTTGACCTGGATGCTTTCCATGTAGTAACCAAAAATGGAAAATATTAATCTAGATGTGGCTCTACCAGGGAACAATATAGATGAACTAGAAACCACTTTGTCCTGGACCTTGAATGTCTTTTAGTACAGCCTTAGATCAAATAAATTTTCCCTATAGTGATAACTGCTCTATTTTTTTTAAACATATTAATTTCTGAATATATATCTTCCTGTTCCCCTTCTTTAAAAAAGCCTCTACTTTAATTTTTTTAATTTAAATTTAAAAGAATAAAAATTTAAAAACACACTGCAAGAAACAATACACTCATCACATATAACAATACAAACATTATTATTGATTTTTTTTTTCAACAAACATGTCTCACTATAAGATCATACAAACTTACAGTCAACTGAGACACAAAATTCTCCCCCCCCCCAATTGGAACTAGCCATGGCTACTCCATCCTCTATATGTGAAGCTGATTTTTGAATCTGTGGGAAGCTTTGTATTTAACTCTTTAATGTCAATCTTGGATTTTTTTTTCCATTGCTATAATCAAAGTCATCTAGGTAATGCAGATAATAGAATCCTTGGCCAGAATTAGGAAGATCTGAGTTCACATGTGACCTCAGATTCTTATTAACTATGCAGCTCTATACAAATCATCCAATCTCTGATTGTCTTAGTTGCCTCACATGAAAAATGAGAATAATAGCACCTATTTCCCAGAGTGGTGTGAGGATCAAATAAGATAATATTTGTGAAGTGCTTAACATAATGTCTGGCACATGGTAAACACTTAATAAATGATTGCCTATCCATTTCCTTCTTTCTACTCTGTTGAGATCCAATTAAATAAAATAAATAATTATTAAGCACTAATAAGAATTTATTAAGATAGAAATTAAATAATTCTGCTCCAAAAAAGGCTTATATTCTACTGAATGAAACTACATATGAACAAATAAATAAATAAATAAATATGATATATGGGGAAAATAAATAGAAACTTTAGAAGAAGATCAGTAATAACTGGGAAGGATCAAGAAAAACTTTTTGTAGAAGACAGCCCTAAAGGCTAAAATTTGATATAAGTAAAAAATGCTAATGTGTGGAAAGTGAGAATCCCAAGCAAGTTAGTTAATGTCTTACACTTCTTAGCTTTGTATCATCTTCAAATGGAATATACCTTTTAGCTGTGTCTTTTATTCTAGTTTCTTTTAAACATGTTAGCTACCACAGAACCAAGCAGAGATTTCAGAGCACTCTAAAAGAAAGGTCCTTTCAAGATGACATTGAAGCATTACAGGCTGTAGACATTCAATCACTTAGATGTATTATTATATAGCTTATGTTACTATTTTGTCCATAAAAAAAAATGGTTGTTACCCACAAGAAATGAAATTACACATTGGAACAATGTGTGCTTCTATCATTTAGAAATTGTGTGAACTCATTGATAAGAATATACCCTCCAATGACACCATTCACAGCCCATGCTGTTTCCTTTCCCTTTGCTAATGCTAATGTTTGTACTCATTAATACTCTATGGAATAAATCAACTGATAAACATTTATTAAGCACTTATAGTGTACCAATCATTGTTCTAGTGTTGAAGATACAGACAAAAAAATCCAGTCCTTGCCCTCAAGGAGTTCATATTCTAATGGGGAGGCAACATAGATTTTTAAAAAATATATACAATGTAAATGGAAAGTAAACTCTGAGAGCTGGTTATCAGCACTGGGTGAATCTTATCTCAGGAGATGAGCTTTGAGCTGTCTTGAAAAAAATTAGAGAGAGAGAGAAAGAGAGAGAGCATTCCAATCCTGGAGAATAAACAAAAAGCAAAGGAATTAGAGTGTCATGTGTAAAAGATCTCCCCTACATGCTGGAGACATTTTTTAATTTCTTCTCTATATTTTATATTTTGTGAGTATAGCATTCTGTCAGTGCATCTGTTATCCCTCATTCTTAATATATGACCAGCCCTTCCCACATCTTCCATGCATAAAGTTTCTCTGTCATGTCCTTTATATCATAGAAGTTCGTTATTGGAAATAATGCAGCTTGCTTGGTACTACCAATTCTCTCTCACTTGTCATTTAGACAAACTGTAACTGATTTTTCAGAGACAATAGTGTGTCAAGTTTTACAAACATACAGAATCAGTTTGTGATCACTGAAAACACTGTGAATATTCCAAAATGTAATTTAATTCATTTTTGTCTTTCATGTTTGATTCAGGGACCCAAGCCATGATTCTTTCATCCTCTGTCTGTCTCACTGTGTGTGTCTCTCCTTGTATCTCTGTGTCTGTCTCTGTGTCTCTATATCTCTCTCTATCTTGGTATCTTTCTCTTTCTCTCTCTCTCTCTCTCTCTCTCTCTCTCTCTCTCTCTCTCTCTTCTGTCTCTTTCCTTCTGTTTCTCTGTCTCTCCTCTCTGTATGTCTGTCTCTGTCTCTTTCTCTCTCTGACTCTCTGTCTCTCTCCTCTCTCTTCCTCCATTCCTTTTCCTCCTCTCTCCCACCTCCATTTTCTTTCCTTCCTCACTCCCTCTCCTCATATCACAGCATAAACAATTTGCTTTTCTCTCTCTTATACTTTACTATTTTACTAGGACTTCTCAATTTACCCACAAACCACCACATACAAATACATAACATTATGTTAGAGAAAACAGTCTTTAAAAAAACTATAAGAAAAAGCAAGTTAAAGGTCATCTAATCCAAACTCTCACTTTAAATTTGGAGAAACTGAAGGCCTATTCAGGCAGAAATTGAATCCACATCTTCTGCCTCCAAATTCAGTCTTCATTCCACTGTATCATCCTGTTTCTAATTCAAAGTAAACAAATTTCTCTATCTTTTTTGATGACAATTATTAACCTTGAAAAAATCAATTAGCTACCTCTTCTCAAGTAAAATGGAACAGTGATATATGTTCAAGCTCCAAATCTGTGTAATGAAAGTAGTGGGGTTTTTTGTGTTTCTAAGGTCAATTCTTATTGTAGAGCTTAATAGTCCCAGGAGAAAGAAGCAAGACAGACTTCTTTGTTTCAGAAACCTCCAAGAGTATTTTCCCAATAGTGCATATGGTTTTAGAGATATAGGAAAACTTAAGAGATTATAGGACTTGGAGTTAAATGGAACCTAATTTAGTTCAATCTCCTCTAATACAATCCATATATCTATCTTCTTTAATGATAGTTGTTGACCTTAGTTCTCAGTTTGAAGATGAAGAAACTGAAGTCGAGAAAAGTGAGCACAGAGGTAGTAAAGGGCAAAGTCAAGATTTTGACACAGATCTTGTCTCAAACATTATTCTCTTCAACTATAGCTCACTGACTCTTTGGTTCAGAAATCTTATTTCTAATTGAGAAAATCAGCTGTTTATTAAATATTCAGAATCAAATTGTCAACATACTGAAGTACCTATGGTCCTTTTCTAATTTATAGCTAACTAATAAAAATGTCTCAGGGGTGATTTACTCATTTAATACTTTTAAAAACCTTTTCAATGTGGTATAGTTTATAAATGCCAGGGCTGAACTATGCACTCAACATATATTTTTAAAACACCCCAATAGAATAAAATCACAATAACTTTAGGTTCTGTATTAAATGAATTTTGAATGGTGCCTTAAGCTCTAACCAATTCAGTAAGGTTTGTGTATAAACCTTTGTATTATCAGAAAAGAAATCAACCTACTCCTCTAATAAACATAGTGTCTGGCACATAAGTGCTTAATAAATGTTTGTTAGTTTAACTTACCTTGATAAAAAAATTGTGTTTGTGTATGTCTGTATATCTGTGTTTATGTGATTTCCTCCTCATGGGAAATAAATGTCTGCCAGTCTCTAATGTTAAATACCTGTACTCATTTATTACTTTATCCAAAGATACTATAAGAAGTCTGGAAAAGAATACATATCTACTTCCCAGTGCTGAATGCTTAGAATTGACCTACACTAGATTAGACTTTTATGATGAAGGAGTTTTCCAATACTGGACATCTCTACTAGAAGATCTATTTGCATTGACAATGCCTGTAGCTTAATCTCCATCAGTGATCATGTCTATACTGATGCATTAAGCACTAGACAACCCCCAAACAGCATTATTATCTACGTTTATCTGTGTGTGTCTATGAAAGAGATAGAGATAGAGAGACAAAGATTGAAAGAAAGACAAACAGAACAAAGATTCAAGAAAAGAAAAAAAATATGGAAAGAGGGAAAGACATAAAGGATAGAGGGAGGTGGTCACTGGGACATCAAGTTGCAAGAGAACTGTTTAACCTATTTAAGGGAAAATAGAATTTTCCCATTCAATTTTGCACAGCAAATTCTGGATGATCACTGGTCAACTATATTATTATCATGAGAATTCCTTTTGATGTATGAGTTGCACTTAGTTACTTACATCTTTTCTAACTCTAATATTTTATGATTCTGTGGTCCTTCAATTCTTCTGAATTTTATTTTTAGGACACCTGACCATAAAACTTGTAAAGAAAAAAACTATTCTAAAGTAAGATGACTAATTTAAGAGGTAATGTGGCTTAGAAGAAAGAGGCCTGAATTAGAAGTCAAAGGACCTGAATTCTGAATTCCAGCTCTGGTATTCATTTTCTATACAATGTTGGTAAATTTGCCTATCTACTCAGCTTCATTTTCTTAATCTATAAAAAGAATAAGAGCAGAGTGTGTGTTATAATAGATAATATCTAAAGTTTTTTTCAGTTATAAGATTTATGGCAATATGCATGGACTAGAAAAAGACTGGAAATTTCCTCCTGGGAAGCAAGTTCTGGATTTAGTGCCTGGACTTTGTGATACTTTCATCCACATTGGCTGTGATCTAGATAATGGAGGTTGCCAAAGGTTTGACATCTGTTTTTTCAGTTGTACCGCCCTGCTTTCCATGTGATATCAGTGATATTTCAACAATTTTTTTCTCAACTTAAAAATACAAAATAATATAAAAACTGATAAAATTACTGAGTAAGAGAGAAAGAGAATTAAAATTTGTAAATCATATGTTACAGACATTACCTAGTTTTATCCTCATAACAACTCTGGGAGGTATGTGTTATTAATTCTATTGTTCAAATGAGGAGACTAAGGTAGACAGAGATTACAATCACTTAATTAGTAAGAGTTTAATGGTGAATTTGAACTCAGGTCTTCTGACTCTAGGACATGGTTCTCTCTTTTATACCACTTGAAACAAAGTAAGTAAAATCAATTATTTTAATATTTCTATGGATATTTATGCCCATGATATGTTTGCTACAGCAAATTATGTAGATTTCTAGCCATCTGTACTTCCTTATCTCAAGAGATTATTGTCCAGGTGTTCACATAAATTCTTCTCATGAGGTCTATCCAGTATGTCAAGGAACTTTCTTTAGCTTCTCTGATATGCATATATATCATTGAAGCACGTGGTCCATCCATTAGTGATCTTACATTTTCACTGCAGAGGTAGCCCAGCTCCTTTTTTTCAGCTATACATTGCTCTAATGATACCTATCTTACAATTTTTCTTTCTGCAAATCTTAATACACAATGTTCAGCCTACCCATGCTCACTGAGATTATAATTGATCCTGTATCATTTTCTTATCAATCCTATTTATAGTTAATGAATTTTGTCTGGTAATTGGCTATGTCATGATTCTTTGCTTTAATTCAGAATTCAGCTACTTTGTAATAGATTAGTTTAGAAATCCAGTTCTCTTGCTAATCACCTCAAAAATTTCTCCCAATATTGGAGAAATCTGGATTGCCAAAAGGAGTTGGACGTAATATCTTTACACCACAAAGCTATCCTTCAGGATGCTTAGTTTGCTATCTAAAGTAGTCTAGAACCTTATCTTTGACCTTGAAGGTGGACTCAAAGAATCATGTTGCTCTCAATCCCATGATGTCATCTATGCTGTTCTATTCTCTATTCTGTACTCCCCAAAACCTATAAAAGAAGAGCTATTTTTTTGCTCAACATCTTTGGATGGAAAGTAAGGCAACCACTGACATTTTATTCTCACTTTACTGTAAAATATTATCTTGTTTGGGAAAACTGCCTCAGCTTACTTTAATGTTAAATTTTACTCATCCTGCCATCATCTGCTTCTCCATTGTCATTTGGGTGACCTATACTTTTAATTTTTGAAAATTATAATATTATCTAACTTTCAGTTATGCATCATCAGTTGAATTTAATTCAATTTATGTTTATTATGTGTCTCAAATATATGGCAGTGTATTAAATATTATATAAAGACAAAAATTCAAAGATCTTACATTCTAGTGAAGGATGAGTAAGTAGATGCAAAAATATACAAAAAGATTTTCAAAGAGATCATAAGATTATAACTTAAGAGCCAGAAAAGTCTTAGAGGTCATAGAGACTCATATGATTTTTTTTTAAATAAATGAGGAATTAAGACCAAGATTTATCTAGGATAGTGGCTAAAAAGTATCTGAAATTGGGTTTGAACCTGGGTCTCCCTAACTTCATATCTAGTACTTTATCCACTATGTCAAGATATCTCTCATGATGACTAAAAGAGAAGTTGCCAATAATTGGGGGGGGGGGATTAATAAAAATCTCATGCTGGAAGCTGCAAGCCAGCTGAGTTTTGAAGACACTTAGGGATTCTATAAGGTGGAGGGAAAGATGAAGAGCATTATGAACTTGCAAACCAGTTAATTAAAATCTTAGGGGTAAAAGACAGAATATTCTATTAGGCAAATAGCTAATAAGTCAACATGACTATAATATGTGAATAGAACATGAAATAAGACCAAAAAGGTAAATGGGATGTTAGGCTGAGAATTGGGAGTCATTGAAGATTTTTGAGTAGGTATACGTCAAATCTCTTTCACAAATACTATAATTATAAATATTTTTGTAAATCAATAAATATTAAATAAATATTTATGTTACATTTATTATGAATAAATGTTTAACTATAATACTATAATTGTTACATTTATGCTTATATACATATAATAATTGAATCAATAACAATGAATAAAAATACATGAATGAATAAAATAAAATAATGAATAAATATTATGTATATAATTATTAGTTTAGTGCTTGTGGAAGGTAGATTGGAGAGAGGGCAGAGTAATTAGGAGACAATTGTAATAATGTTGTTATTAACATTGTTATCATTTTTTAGTTGTGTCATATTATTGTGTCAAATTCTCCATAACCTTATTTGGGGGTTTCTTGAAAAGATACTGAAATGGTTTGCCATTTCTTTCTCCAGCTCATTTTATAGATAAGGAAACTGAGGTAACTAGAAAGCAGTGACTTGTCTAGAGCCACATAGGTAATAAGTATCTGAAGATGGATTTAAAATCACAAAGATGAATCTACCTGACTCCAGGCCTGATGCTCTTTCTACTATACTACCTGTTATACTAGTTGAGGTAAGAAGAAATTAAAGCCTGAACTAGAGTAGAAACCATAATAAAGGCATAGCTAAATGGTAAGAAATAGAAATAAAGAAGATTGAAAAGGGGATGGATTTGGGGAAAATATGAGCTCCATTTTTATCAACTTGAGTTTGAAATATTTATAAGATATACAGACAGGAATATGAGTTCAGGAAAAAGATGAAAAGTTAGAAATATATACTTGAGAGGTAACAAACATTATTGCTCCAAGAGAGAACACAGTTACTGAGAATATATCTAGGAGACAGAACAGATACATTCAAATGGAAGTTTCAGAAAGGTAGTCTAAAGGCAGATGAAAAATAACTGATAAATAAGCAGGACAAGAAAACAGGTATAAGAATGTAGAATTGATATAAATTCTACATGGAACAATGTAATATCAAATTTTAGAAAATCTGAATTTATCATCTCAGCAAAAGAAAATGGAGGAAAAGTTAGTCAAGAAAAGTGAATTGTTTAGGCTGGGGAAAGGGTGTAATGCATATAATCTTGCACCTGAATATAGAAATAACTAAGTTGAAATCAAGGCTTAGCAAAATCTGTCTACTTGTTTCCTCATCTATAAAATGTCGATAATAATAGCACCTACTTCAAAAGGTTGTTGTGAGGACAAAATGTATTTGTATGATACTTTGCAAAACGAAAAATTATGTATAAATGCTAGCTAAAGTATTGAAATTATGAATGTAACTTTAATGTATAACGTATAATATATTGACCTTTATGCCTTCCAAAGACCTTTCATATTTTAAAAAAAATCCTTCATTATAACAAAGAAATAGAGATAAGCAAAACAAATCTAAACAAAACCCATATCGAATAACATAAACCTTATTTCAGGCCATATCATAGTTGATGACTCATTTATAGAGAGGAAAAAGGCTTGTATCTTTCAATTTTTTGAAGAAAAAAATCTGTTACTACATTGATTAGATTTGTAATGTTTTTCAATAGTTTTCAGTATTTTGATGTTGTTTTCCTTTAAATATCATTTCCTAATATTGTCATCATGATGTAATTTGTTTTCTTCATTCTGATTTCTTAGACTGTCATTGTTCAGTTATTTCAGTCATATCTGGCTCCACTTGGCATTATCTTGGCAAAGATACAAAAACTGGTTTGCCTTTTCCTTCTTCAGCTCATTTTATAGATGAGAACTGAGGTAAATAGTGGCTTGCCCAGTCACACAGCTAGTAAGTGCTGAAGCCAGATTTGAACTCAAGAAGATGAGTCTCCCTAACTTCAGGCTTAGAACTCTGTCCATTTTGCCACATAGATACCTGTACATTATTCAAAGACACTTAAGTATTTTTAAGTTGTCTTCTGCTGATCTATAAGTACCCTCAACCTAAATTTCACTTTGCATCTGAAACCGTACTAAAATTAACACAGCCTTTATTATTAGACATCTTATGTAGCCAGTATCCAGCACAATTCCCTAAACTGAAACACTGTTCAGTTCAATGCTTTTATCTTCCCATATGTGTTCTCTCCCATGAAGAGAATGTTAGCTCCTTGAGGAAAGAGACTGTCTATCTTTCATATTTGCATCTTAAGCACTTAGTACAATAGTCAGCATATAATAAGCAGTTGAAATATTTTTATTCATTCAATCACTTTGCCCTTGCAACTGCTTTTAAATTTTCTGTAACTTTAGTTTCTATAATGTTTGTTTTTAGAATATCTCTATAATTTGTATAATTAAGTATTCTCTCTATAGCCATAATTGGATCTCCCTCCATTCTTTTACATCTTTTTTGTTAATGAAACATTTTATATTTGGTTCAAATATTCATCTGATGTAATATATTGATCTAAATCTAATTTCTGCCAAAGTGCTTTTCATTCTTTCCCAAAGTTTTTCTTGGATATGCAGGGGATAAATAGATATAGCTAAAGATAAAGATGAAGACATATAAACAGATACGCACACACACACACACACACACACATATATATATATAGAAAGATAGATATATAGAACATATATGAATATATATGTGTATGTGTGTAGTAATGTGATTTATGTAATTTAATACATATGCACACAAAATATATAAATATATTTACACATATATATGTATGCATTTACATATAATGTATATGTATTTTAATATTTCTGGGAATGTGTTACTCAATAAAAATATGTTATTTATGAGGAACAATTTTGCTTGACATATTTTTTCAAATTTTTGAACTTCTTAATATTGAGCAAAAAATGTTATTAATATTGTACTCCTGAGTTTGTCCCTAAAGTAATTATGGTTTCTGTCAATTTTCCAAAGGGAATAAAAATGGGATACACAAAATTCCAGATTTTTTAAAAATTAAAATTACTCCCTAGGTGCAGTTGCAAAGTACTTTAAATGACTCTGTATGGAAATTATCAGCTTGAATTTCCTATGTCTCAGACTGAAGCTACTATTGTCTCCTCTGGAGAGAAGAGATGAACCATTCCAAGCCCTTCTATATTTCTCTAAGATTCCAAGGGAGATTGAATTTTTAGCTTTTGGTTGCCTAATGTGTCTTTTGGCAGAAGAGCCCCTTCATGGTGACCGCAACAAAAATTCTTGCCAAAGAGTGTATAAGTAATTATTCTGTGAGGAATTTAATTGCTCTTCATAAACAACTATTCCTCCATTTTTCTACAGACTGGTCATGTCCCTGTAGTCTATAGTGAGTGATGACTTCTTAATTTTCTCCCCTTTTCCCTAAGCTGACTTAGAAGAATGTTAGTGACAAAGTCAATCCAGCAACAAACATTTATTCAGCATTGACTATATTCTAAGCACTGTGCTAAATGGTGAAAATATAAAGAAGACAAGCAACAGATTCTGATCTGAAGATTCACATTTTAATGGAGAAAATAACATGGAACATAATTAAATACTTAGTACAAAACAGATAGCAAATGGTCTTTTAATAGTTTCTAGCTTAGATTTTTCAGGGAGAAAAGGCAAAGGAAACATCTGGGAATATCTATTTTGAACCTGGTTATCCAGAAAATTGCTGAGTCACTCCTATCAAAAAAAAACAAAAACCTGGAATTAGTTATTTGGTATTTCCTCCCCTGGTCTCCCCTTACATTGGTAATCTTTTGAATATAAATTTGAGTTATCATTAACAAATAAGCATTTTAGAACATGAAAATGTATTATATAATAATATAAAGGAAGGAAAACAAAAGAGAAGCCTCAAAATGAACCATTCAAAGATCCTGTGATATAAATCCTTGTTCTCTAGCTGTACAATAAGACAATTCTTTTGATTTAGTGTCTCTGAATATAAGGAATTTTCATGGCTCTTTTTCTTTTATTGAAATCAACTATATGAGACAGCAATCTATATGAGACATCAATTTTGCCTTAGACTTGTGAATAGTTTAATGAGTAGAGTGCCATGTGTCTCTGGAGAAGTCACTTAACCCCACAACTTCATTTTCCTCATCTGTAAAATGGGAATAATAGTTGCATTTACCTCAGAGGATTGGTGTACCAAATGAGATAACCTGTAATGCACTTCACAAATCTTAAAGTATTATTTAATTACTAGGTACAATTTATTATAATTATTAATACTATTAAAACCAGCATTCTCTTCCCATGGGATCTTTCTGCATCCTCACCTCTTCCCTCTTCCTAGACTTTTCCTATACTTCTCTCATCCAAGTGCTAGCCCCTTGGTCCTTTTTAATGTTTTCCATATGCTTACTAGTCTAGAGTACCAGAATTCCCCTGTTCCAACTACTTTATTTTATAGAGGAGAAAAATTAGGCACAAAGAGGTTAAATGACTTGCCAGTATTAAAAAACTTTAATCAAGTCAAGAAGCATTAAAGTATTGACTCCATATCAGGCACAGTTAAATATTGATTTAACTCCATATAAGATATTGTTTTTAATAAAGAGCAAAATAAATAATATAAAAATAAATAAATAAAAGTAAAACAAAATGAAACAAACAAACAAAAAAAGATTCTTCCCTCAAGGAGTTTAATTTTAATGGGGAATGGCAACCACAAAATGAAGATCAAAAGTTGGTGAGGTTTGGGAGGCAGTAGAGTAGGTAGAAAGAAGTTTAAAGAGTCAGGAGCTAAGATCCTAGAGAAGAATGGAGGGATAGCTCCCATGATTAAACTAGAGGCTCTTCTGGAATAAAGGTCTGGTTATAGGATCAGGGAAATGTGAAAAAATATCTGGGTTATTGACACCAACTATCCTCCCACAAATAGACAATATTCTATATTATAGAAAAAAGTGTCAATGAATGCTTTGAAATCTATGGAAGATACAAAATATGAACAATGATTTTTAAGAAAGAAACTAGTGGGATTCCTATCATATGTAAATTTTTGAGTACTCTAGATAGACCGTAGAGTAGTTTTCTTTATTTTCTTGTCCTTTTTGTATTTTGCAACATGGTTTACATAAAAATATGTTTTTCTAGACTTCACCTGTATGATTGCTTATCTTCTAAATGAGTGGGGGAGTGATAGGAGGGAGGGAGAGAGTTTGGAACTCAAAATTAAAAAGTAAATATTTTTAAAAAAAACTAAATTAAAGATCTTCAGTGAGGGAGAATCCACTCCAGTCAGAGGCAACCCATTATTCTTCAGGGTTGACCTAATTGCTAGGAAGTTTTTCCTTACATATCCTTCTCCATTTTATTCTTCCATTTTACTGATGAGAAAACTGAGGTAAACATGGTAAAGTGACTTGTTCTAAGTCACATAGCTGGTGTCTGACATTAGATTTGAACTCAGATCTTCCTGATTCTAGGCCCAGTACACTATCTATTATACCATTTAGCTGCCCCATTATTTACTCTAAAAAAAGTAAACAATAGTGGCCTTGCAGTATTTTCTTTAAAAGATGTTATTTGTCATAAGAAAAAGAGCTCTGCATCAGGAGTAAGAGGACCTGAATTCATATCCTTGCTCTGTTACTGACTTTTTATGTAATATTAGACAAATTATTTAAGTTCTCTATAAAATGAAGAGGCTAACCTCTAAGGTCTTTTTTAGCTCCAACACCATTCTATTACTTAAAGATTTTCAATATACTCTGAATGAAGATTGAAGCATAATGTTTCACTTTATTTTTCTTGCTTTTTTGCAACATGTTTAACATGGAAATATGTTTTTCATGACTTCTATACAATGGGCTTTTAGATTTCTTGTCTTCTTAATGGGTTGGGGAGAAGCAAAAGGGAGGAAGAGGACTTGCAACTCAAAATTAAAAACTGAATGTTGAGAGAGAATCCATTTCTGTGAAAGACAACCCAATTCTCTTTAGGACTAACCTATTTGCTATGAAGTTCTTCCTTTCAATATATGAAGAGAAACAACATTTATTTAGAACTACTCTGGGCCAGATGTGTTAGGCACTAAAGGTATAAATAGAAAAGTTGACAACTCATGCCCTCTGTCAATTGAGAAGAAACTTGAAACCTAAAAGGGGGTTTAGAAACAATTTTACTAAGTTGGTTCTTCGGAGGAGAAAGATGGGAAAAGCTGTGACTGACTTCCCTGAAGGGTCTGTAAGTTTTATACTATATAGAGTTGAAACAAGGTATCAGCTGAGTGTTCTTCACTAGACAGTTTCCAAAAAAAAAAAATCATTTCCAAATAGAGCGCAGAATATTCACAGGTAAGTCTAAATGACAAAACATAAATTTTGGGGGGTGGATCCAAAACAAGACTTGGGTGGGATCCAAGCATTTTTTAAGCAATCTCCAACTCTCTTGGATGATCTCTGGGGTCAGCATGAGCTATGCATAAGTTTTAAGTTAAAAAAAAATTAACTGTAAAAGTCTAGATTAAAACTTTTAACAAATAATAAAATAGTTTCTCTATACCTGAAGAAATATTTATTCTAATTAGTGAAGACAACAAGATAATTATGCAAGGGACTTATGGCCAAAATAAAAAAGAGTCTAGAGAATAGACACACAGGACTGATTAGTGGAACCATGGGGCAGTTAACTGACATGGCCTTTTCCAGAAACAATGGTAGTATGGATTTTATTAATAAGTCTAGAACAAGAGGCAGAAAGTATATGGAAAGATTTGGGTGGGGATAGGGAGAGAGAAAAAAATGTGCCAAAGATGACCAAATGATCTGAATGGATGACTAAATGAGTTGGGAAGCTGACCCCATGCTATGGGGGTCTCTGTTCAACTGAGTACAACAAATATGTTTGCATTCAATCTGGTCTCAATCAAAACCTAAAATTTCCAAAATTATTCCTACTTCTACTTTCTCCAATTAAATAAAACATATCTAATCACTGGTACATAAAGGTAATATTGTTCAATAAAAATGTTGAACAAGCTGATTATAGAAAGGTCTGAAAATATTTACATAAACTGATGCTGAGAGAAACAAGCAAAACCAAGAATACATTGTACATGATAACAGCAAGAATGTCCAATGGTCAACTGTGAAAGTCTTGGTTCTTCTCAGTAGTTCAGTGATGCAAAGCAATCCCAATAGACTACTTTGGACAGAAAATGTCATCTGCAACCTGAAAAAGAACTAAGAAGATTGAATATAAATCAACACATGTTGTGTTCACTTCTTTGCTTTTTTTTTAATCTCTCCCATGGTTTTTCCCTTTAGTTCTGATTTTTCTCTCCCAAAATAATTCATAAAGCTGTGAATTAAAAATAAACTAAAAAAAACAAACTAAAATTTCCCAAAGTATTCCTAATTCTACTTTCTCCAACTAAATAGAACATATCTAATCATTTTTCCAGTAAATAACTCCTAAAATATTTTAAGCAGATTTCAAATTCTCCTTGTTTATCTCCTCCCATCTCTCAGTCTTTTCTTTTCAAGGAAAACATTTTCTCTTCTTTCAATTCATCTGGTGAAACACATGACATAAACTCTTATCCCTTCATCATTCTGGTTATTTCATTCTACATGATCTGTAGCCTAGTTCTTCATGATACCTAGAAGTTTGCCCAATCTCCCAGATGTGGTCTGACTAAATGAAAGTATAATGAAATTATCAACTCTCTGGCCTATGTTTCTCAATTAAATATAATGTTCCATTAGTTTTCTTGACTACCATATCATTCCAACAGCTTCACTTGAAGTCCCAGACTTCATTTCAGATGAACCACTATTTAGACAAATCTTCTCTATTTTGCCCTTGTAGAATTCTTTTTTTTCTCCCATGTCACACTTCATATATGACCCTGTTAAATTTAAACTTATTTAATTCCATCCAATGTTCTGACTTATCAAACTTTTTTGAATCTTAACTCAATCATCCAGTGTGTTAACTATCTCTCCCATTTTGTGTCATGTCATGTTGTGCTTCAAATATGTGCCTTAAAAAGAGAGAATGAGAAGATTCTTGGAAGATGGTGAACTAGATCAGAAGATTTCAAGCTCTGCAGATTTCCCCCCACAAACAAAACAAATTTGAGTCTCAGGTTGAACATAGACCAAGGGGGAAAAAAAGAAGATGTGGGGCAGAACAGGGGTCCCAAGAAGACCAGTAGAAAAACCCAAGGACAGAGAGATCAGTTGAAGGGCAAACATCTCCAGACTAGTTCCTCAAAAACAACCCATGGAAAGCCCTGGATCTAGCTGGAGCTCAGTCCAAACTCCCTCCAGAGAGCATGAGGAGTCCAGAGTATGAGACTGGGACTGAGGTAACCTCTACTGACTAGAAATCCCAGGCTCAGCTATGCTGCAGAGACACAATCCTGGATGAGAAGGTAGCATCACCCAGCAGTGAGACTCAGATGCTGCTGGTTGCTAGCATTTGCAGGAGGCTAGAGCTTTTGTTTTGGGATTCCAGGTCAGAACTGAGAGCTGAAGTTTTAAAGCTAGAGGCAACATCCCCTCCCCCCGAATTATAGATGCTTACACTAATTCTTCTCATTTTAAAAATAATAATAATGAAGAAAGAACCACCCATAGAAACTTGCTTTGGGGATAGGGAAGACCAGGATTCGTCTCCAGAGGAGAACAGTGATATTAAAAAAAAAAACAATAATACTCTACTATCCTAAAAAGTAATGTTAAATAGCTACCTGCCCAAAAAAGAATTTATAGAAACTCAGAAAGAAAAAGATTCAAAAATCAAGTGAGAAAGATTGAGGGAAAATTTAAAATAAATACTAAAGACCATTTAAAAAAAAAACAAGGAGATTATAGAAAATAACATCAAGAACTAGCAAAGGAGATAGTGTCTTACAGAAGAAAATAATTCTTTGAAAATTAGAATCAAACAAGAGGAAGCCAATGAAATTATATGAGACCAAGAAATAACAAAATAAAAATGTTAAGAATGAAAAAAATAAAACAAACATGAAATATCTTATAAGAAAAACAACAGAACTGGAAAATAGATCAAGGAGAGAAAACATAAGAATAATTAGATTACCTGAAAGCTATGGCCAAAAAATTAATCTTGACACATTGATGCAAAAAAATAATTAATGAAAATTATTCTGAAATGACAGAACAGGAGGGGGAAATAGAAATAGAAAAAAAATCTATCCATCACTACTTCAAAGAGATCCTTTGTGGAAAATACATAGGAATATTATTGCCAAATTATTGCCAGATCAAAGAGAAAATTCTGCAAGAAACAAAAAAAACAGGGGGCAGCTAGGTGGTGCAGTGGATAAAGCACCAGCCCTGAAGTCAGGAAGACCTGAGTTCAAATCTGAACCCAGACACTTAATACTTCTTAGCTGTGTGACCCTGGGCAAGTCACTTAACCCCAATTGCCTCAGCAAAAACATACTGGAGCTACAATAAGAATTGTACAGGATTTATCAGTAGTCATAATAAAACTGCAGGTCCTGGAATTGTATATACTAACAATTAAACGAACTAGGCTAACAGTCAAAAATATTGTATCCAGCAAAAATTATTCGTAACAAAAAAGAACATTCAATGAACTTTGAAGATTTTCAGGCCATTCTCTCAAACAAACCTGAACTTAACAGAAATTTAACATATAAGAGCCAATATCAAAGATTTATGTCAAGGAACTCAACATGGACAAATCATTTATGTGTTGTGAATGGAAATGTATACCATATATTTAAAACTGATATCAGTAACTGGGTAGCTCAAAAGAAATATTGGGACAGAGTTGAATATTATCTTTTAAAAAAGCAGAACTGTCTAGGAAAAAGTAAAAATAATAATTATGTTATATAAATGAGGTACAGTGGAAGAATAGACACAGAGGCATTAGAGAGAGGAGGGCTTATGGTTATGAAAACCTCAAATGAAAAAAAAATGAAAAGACAAGCAGGAGATGTTTCATAAAAGAAGTGATACTTAAGCTGAATCTTGAAGGAAACTGGTTATTTTAAGAGAGAAAGGTGAGCAAACATTGAGACATAAAGTCAGCCTCTGCAAAGGTAGGGAGAAAGGAGACAAAATATTCTATGTGAGAGAATGGGTGAAGGTGAGTCATGGACAATAAACCACCCATTTTGGAATATATCTAAATATTAGATATTTTCCTCTGATAATCAGTCTAAATTTACTTGTTTGAAACTACCTCCTAAGTTTTGTCTTCTGGGAGCAAGCAGATAAAACATATTTCTTCCACATGGCAACTTTTCAAGTCCTTGATGAGAGCTTTAATGTTCTGCTTGAATCTTCTTTTTCCCCAGGTTTTTACGGTCCTATTCCTTCAAAAGATTCTCCTATGATACATAGACTAAAGGCCTTTCCTTGTATTGATTGTCCTCCTTTGTATATCTCTAGGTTATCGATGTAACATAGTTACCAATGTACTCAAATCTGTGGCATCCTGAAATGAACACAACAATCCAAATGCGCTCTGGACAGTTCAGAGTACAAAGGGACCATCACTTTTTTTAGCCTGAAATCTATGCCTCTTTAAATGCAGCCTCAAATTACTTTCCAGATCCTATACAACTCTTCAGCTTGAGGAGGTTCAGGGAAAAGAAAAAAGGGGGGGGGGGGAGGAAATCCTGGCTTTATGGTGGAAAGGATTTGAGTTCTCCTCTGCTAGTTTAAGAGAGTTACTGAAAACCTGTGCACTCACCCAGACAATTTGTAGATGAGAAGTTGCAGAGATTTTTAGTGAAACTTGGAATGCTCTGAGTTTGGGATTACAATTCACTTAACTACACTATAGACAAACAGAAAGGCCAGAGACATATATACATACAGAGACAAAGAAACACACACACACAGAGAGAGAGAGAGAGAGAGAGAGAGAGAGAGAGAGAGAGAGAGAGAGAGAGAGAGAGAAAACAATCATTAAGTTCTTATTATGCACTTAAAATTGCATTGTGCTCGGTATACAAGTACAAGCAAATAAAACAGATAGTTCCTACATTTTAATTCTAAAAGACAGTATATAAAGCAGAGCTAAAAAAAAAAAAAAAAAAAAAAAAAAAAAAAAAAAAAAAAAAAAAACAAGCAAGATGATAAAGAAACAATCTGGAACTGTATTAAGCCTGGAGTAAACTAATCATAGCTGGAGCCCCTCTGGAGGAGGGGCCCTATTGAGGAAGTCACAAATTAGGAGACCACAGCGTCAGGGAGAAATTTTCTCCAAGGTGTGAAGGGGACTGGTAAAGGAGTTGAGAAAAATATAAGTTAGTTATTCTTCATCTCCCCCCACAAATTTTCCTTTTACTAGATCATGACCAGTATTCTTAGACCTAGGTGTTAGTTTAACACCAGTATAGTATTCCCCAAGGTTTCTAAATGGGGACCAGAGCCATAAGAGCTGTGAATCTATGATGGTAACCTGGGACCTATTTATTCTCAGGTGTCTCTGACAGATGGTTGTACAAACTCCCAAAAGAAAACTCTGAGAGTGACAGATTCCTCAATTCAGTTTCTCAGGAAATTGAAACACTTTTTTGTCACAAGTTTTCGATGGAAGCTTTGAGCTAAAAACAGCAGAAAGAAATTCCTAATGGATTAAGTGCTGCAAGGGCATGTAACATTTCAAGCCCGCAGAAACAGAGTGGTAAAAGCATTCTCTCTCTCTCTCTCTCCTCTGAGTAATGAGAGAAACCAGATCCCTCTATCAGTGATGGAAATTCTCTGTGATATTGCCTCCATAATTGTTGCTATGAGCTATACACCAGCTGTAAATGTGATAGGGAATGAGATAAATACACTACTGCACACCATTAAGCATGGCAATTGATCATGAAGTTAGGATGTGGCTTTAAAATGTTTGAATTTTTGAATTGGGAGGGACCTAAGATATCTAGTACAATGTGCTCTTTAACAAAGAAGGAAGGTAAGGTCTGGAGATTGTTTAGCTTGCTAGTGGTAAATTCAGAATTAGAATGACAGCCACATATATGATTCAGGAGTCATCCTCCTTCTTCTTTCCCCTATCCACACTCTTGGACACAAGTTTGGGTACAATGTTCTGGGAAAGATAATTGAAACAACAAAACTTCCCTAGGACTCCAGGAAGAGGGATATGAACAAATGAATCAAATGTACCTCAACTGGTTTGCTGAGGAAAACAAATGTTTATAACTGGATATAGCTGGGGCAATTCCCCACTCCTAACACATATAAAAAACTTCCTAAGGAAGGAACAGATTACTGATTATCTTCTTATCCTCTAAATAAATATTATTTTTCTTTCAATATTTGGATTGAATAAGAAATAGGTGCTAATTTAAAGGACATTTTGGAGAAATATGACTAAGACATGTAATATTTCATTTTCTGGGTGACTGCATACTATCATTCAACAGCACTCCACAGAAAAGTCTCTTCAACATCCACTCTGAAGTGTTTTTTTCCTTGCAGTAGCACAAACTGCTTTTAGCAACTGCTTTCTTTATATTTTTTATTAAGTTAATGGGTCATTGTAAAATGAAGAATTCAAAGGAGTAAGAATTATATCATTCCATATAGTTTTCATTAGACTTAGATGGACTGAATACTAAATAGATTTTTAGATAGTAAACATCTGTATAAAAATGTCTGTATACATATATACACATGTACAAAATTTCCTCTTTGGAGTTATTCCAACAAATTGGAACTCTTTTAATTTATTTTTTGTTTGTTTTTGGAGGCAATGCCTAGGCACACAGTTAGTGTTTGAGGTCTTATTTGAACTCACCTCCTTCTGACTCCAAGGCTGATATTCTACCTAAGAGGGAATCCTGAAATTCTAAAAATCCTTGGAGAAAAAACCTTCAACTCTGCCTCAGTGAGGGAACCCACCCCAAGGGACAAACAGTTTCATCCTTGTGATCTAGGTAGAATCGATTCAGTCCTGAAACTCATTAAATTCTGTTAAAATCCCAGCCCAAGCTGATGAGCCAACTCGGCTGTCCCAGCCCCCACTAAGACACTCAATATAAAAGAGCCAAACTAAAACCCTCTCTTTGCAGAGATTCCAAACATGCCAGCTCTATGCTTGGCACACCAAGGAGCCTCTGTCCATTAAAATATTCTTTTCCATTGCCACCCTCTCTTTACCCTCACCTATTTCCCTAACCAGACTTCATGCCTGTCAGGATTTTTAACCTTACTTCAAATCCCCATAATAAACTCTTTTATCAATCTAGGTTTTTGGATCTGTAAATTCCTTTACAGAGAACCTCTGAGCTGCCAAAACTCCCTATCCTTGCACTGAATTCCATAGGGGTGTAGGGGAGTCAAATCTCTCTATTTGGTTCCCTGCACCTCGAACCTGCCACTAGACCTTATCATTTAACTGCCTAACCATAAGAAATCCTAATTTCGTTTTAGCTCTCTAAATCTAAACCTTATCACATTCATTATGTCACTAAATACTCTTAATTTAATTTTTATATTGAATTGTGGGAGGGAAAATAACTCTGAAAGCATCATTTTTTTTTTGAGATGTTGATTAAGCACCTATTATATTCAAAGGCTACATAGAGGCTAGGGATTTGCATTGGGTCAGGATCTGTAATTTCACCCATGCCAAGAATTACCTATGTTGAAATTTCTTCTACTTATGCAGGAAAAATAACCCATAGTAACAGATGATTTTAGAATTACCTGAGGATAATCCTTCTGTAATCACTGATTATAATGGTCTAATCCTGAATTGTTTTTATAAATCCCTCCAATATCAATAATAAATCAACATAATAGCTATTTGTTGTGCTTCTTGATCACTATATTGCTGATTCAGTTCATGTGGATGTTACCCATGGAAGTTTGGTTTGTGTCTTTCTATTATTGAATTGTGTAATGTTCTTTTCTCTAAATTATAATCCTTCTCTGGGAGCAGATTTCTTGGGGACATTCTGGAGGCAGCCTTGGCTTCAGTTCAGTTTCAATAATCACTTCAAATGCAGCCAGGAGTTAAAGTCCAAATCCTTTATTGTCTCTTCCAAAATCTTATCTCTTTCACTTGGGGCTCAACTAGTTTTCTGGAGACCTTCCTTTCTCCTTGGTTCCGGAGAGCTCTCCTCCTACTGTCTCTGAATCCAAAGGTTTGTCCTTCAGCCTCCAGACAGCTTCAGCCTCTCCTCCTCCCAATGTCTCCAGCCAGCCCAAAGCTGGAAGTGGGAATGAATCTTGACTCCTAATCCCAGAGAGTGGGCTTGTGGGTTTCCCTGGGCTTGTGGGAGCTCCTTAAAAGTATGTTCTCTTAAAGGTGTGAATCTTGTGGAATTCTAGTAAGTATATTACTTAACAAGAGAACTGTTAAGTACCATGCTAAATTAGATAATTATTGTCTCTATTCATTCCAGTGACTTAGCACCTTGTAAGAATTCTAACAGAATTGTGTCAGTCCTGTCCAATTTTTCATGATCCAATTTGGCATTGTTTTTTTTTTTTTTGTTTTGTTTTGTTTTTTTAATTATAGCTTTTTTGTTGACAGAACAAATGCATGGGTAACTTTTTACAACATTGTCCCTTGTACTCTCTTCTGTTCCTACTTATCCCATCTCACCCTCTACTCCCTCTCCTAGATGGTAAGCAGTCTTATACATGTTAAACATGTTAAAGTATATACTAGCTATGATATATGTGTGCAGATCCATACAGTTTTCTTGCTGCACAAGAAGAATTGGATTCAAAAGGTAAAAATAACCTGGAAAGAAAAACAAAAATGTAAGTAGTCCATTTGACATTTTCTTGGCAAAGATACAAATTGTGCTTTATCATTTCTTTATTCAGCTCAATTCACAGATGAGAAAACTGAGATAAACAGAGTTAAGTGACTTGCCCAGGGTCATACAGCTAGTAAGTCTCTGAGAGCAGATTTGCACTCTGGTTTCAGGTCCATCCACTGTGCTACCCAGCTGCTTTGATCCTTGGACTTTTTAGCAATTACTGATTTAGTTCCTAATTTTTTGCAATTTCATAGATTCTATCCTGAGATCAACCATTTTCAGATACAGTTGAAAAATCCAATATCATGTATCTTTCAGCAACCTAGACTAGTGCCTGGTGAAGTTATAGCTTTCTTATTCCAAAAGTATTTCTGTAGGTGTTAGATTTATTTAGCATAGACTCTGAGAATTTCTATCAATTTTATTTCTATTTCCTGAACGAAAGCATAAGCTTTTCTGTAGAAGTTTATGGTGATATTTTTATTTAAATAACGTATAAGTTTTGTTAGAGTATATTTCAAATATATTATAGGTTATTTTATAGTTCTGGAAATGTATACACTAAGACCAGTATTACTTAAGTGCTAATTTCTTTAAAAACTTTATTATATATTTTAAAAGTAGATCTGTGGGTTCATGGGCATATCAACTACTGATGATGAAATTTCTACCACCAATCCACATCAATAACTGTTTTGTATCTTATATTCTTTAAAAAGTTGCCTCAGAACACAGACATTCATTGTTAATAAGTCAATAAGCATTTGTTAATTATATATACACCAGGAATTGTACTAATTACTAAGGATACAGCAAAAAAAAAAAAAAAGGAAAAACAAGACTCTTTTCTTAAGAAGCTCATAGCCCATCGGGTTGGCCACATGCAAATGACTATATACAAACAAGTTATTTGCAGGACAATTAGGATAATATGATGGAAGGAACCAACATTAAGGAGAATCAAGATAGGTTTCTTATAGAATGAGATTTTATCTGGGATTTGACAGAAACCAAATAATAGATTTTTTTAAAAATGGAAAGTTCACCCATTAGAAATAGTGAAAATATATTAAGTTAAGAGATGGTGAGAAACAGCAAGGAGACCACTTCACTGGGAAGGTATAAAACAGGAAAGATAGAGAAAAGCCAAGTGATGAAAGGCTTTTAGAGTGAAATAGAAGATTTCATAACCTATATCAGATTGATTGCTGTCTTGGGAAAAGAAGAGATAAAGGAGGGAGGGTGGAAAAAAATCAAAACCCAAAATCTTACAAAAATAAACATTGAAATGTGGTGATTCAAGGCAATTTCAACATACTTGAGATGGAAAATGCCATCTGTATCCAGAGAGTGAATGATGGAGACTGAATGTGAATTGAAGCCTAGTATTTTCAACTTTTTGTTGTTACCATTTCTTTGCTTGTTTTTTTTTTCTTTCTAATTTTTTTTTCTTTTTTGATCTGATTTTTCCATATGGAAAAGATGAAAATATATTTAAAATATATAATCTTGCTTTCTTGGGGAGGGAGAAAAATTTGGAACACAAAATTTTACAAAAATGAATGTTGAAAACTATCTTTACATGTAATTGAAAAAATAAAATCCTATTGAAATATTTTTTAAAAATTTAAAACATAGGATTTTATATTTGATTCTGGAAATAACAGGAGTTAGTTGAAAAGGGGAGAAACATGGTCAACCCTACATTAAGAAAATTACTTTTGATAGCTTAATAGTTGGAGAGATGAGAGTCTTAAGGCAGGATGACCATGCAGAATGCTATTACAGTAGTCTAAGATCATAAATCTACAGTTGGAAAGTATCTTTTAGATCCCAGCTTTTTAAACTGTGGTTCATGGCCACATAACTGAATGTGTCACAAAATTATGATTTGTTATCGGTAAATGTTTGATTTATATACTTTTTTTATATACTTGTATATATTTTTATATATAAAAATTTCCCCAGTGAAAAGTAGCATGAGTGGAAAAAGTTTAAGAAGCTCTGCTCTAGATCATCTAATCTAAATACTTTACTAGTTTAGGAAACTAAAATTTAGTGCTTAAATGATTTTCTCTCAGACACTCAGGCAATAAGTGTCAGAGCCAGGATATTTGATGTCAAAAGTGAAACTAGAAACTGTTCTTCCTGATTCCAAGGCCTTCTCTTTAGCTGTTTTCCATGTTGCTACTACTTATAATAATTACATATTTTTTAAGTTTTAAGAAATATTTCCTTCAAAACAGTATGAAATAGTATATTTTGTATTGATCCTTCTCCTCTTCCTCCTTCTCTTCCTCTCATTTTTCATACAAGAATACTGAATCTCAACTCACTAATGTTTATTTACTTAATTAATAGAACTTGAAGCCAGATTTCAATCCTGTTTCCTGACTGCAGTTCCATTGCTTTCTACTAAGTCACACTGCCTTTAAATAATTTCCTTTGTCCTCAAGCAGCTTCCAATCTAGTAAGATTGTTTTAAGACATAGGCACAAATAACTTATAAATAATTTATAACAAATAAATCAAGATATGATAAGTGATTAAGAAAAAAAATGTAGGGGATTTATTTGTATAGGAAATAGATTACAACAGAAGACAAACAAAAATTCTACATATTTTTATCTGACTATTTCTAGGGTTGCATGCTTTTAAAAATACTCATTTTGGTAGATATTTTGATTATTTTAATCCATTTCCTTTTTCAATGTTAATTTTTCTTCAGGATTTGATATTTTAAAATTTTTTCCCATTTAGATGCATCCATTTCATTAATTAATAATGTGAAAATATTAAAAATATGTATTTAAAGTTGTGATATCATTTAAAAATTTTACCAACAGCGATGCAATCTATAATCAGCTAGTGCTTAATAAGTTAGTCAATAAACATTTATAAAAGTCTACCTATGTGCCAGATACGATACTAAGTGCTAAGGATATAAAAGAGGCAAAAGTAGTCTCTTCCCTATTGGAGCTCGAAATCTGGAGAAACAGTTCACAATGTAATAGAGAAGTTTACATATCATATTTTTTTCTTCTCCAACAATTCTCCAAGGATTCATTTCTATAAAGATGATTGAAAATATTGTTACAGCTATACAATACAAAATCCATATCTGTTTTGCCAAACAATGAGTAATCACCAATAATGATCTCAATATGTAGAATTTAAGCAGGAAAATCTGTAAATTAGCCTTTTTTAACTGTTCAGGTAGTACACATAACAGCTTCACATTCTTTTGTATACTTATCCTTGTTTTTAAGTTGATAAGTAATTACAATCAATTGTATTCTTCCTCCTTCTTTTGTCTTCTGCCTCTTCCTCTTTCTTTTTTTTTTCATCCTCCTCCTCCTCTTTTTCCTTCTTCTTCCCTGCTTCGTCCTCTTCCTCCTCCTCTTTTGCAAAACCTTATGTTCAACATTTTTGTCTCTCTCCCACCTTTCCCCTCTCCTAGACAGAAATCCAATATAGATTAAACATGTGCAATTCTTCTAAACATATTTTCATATTCATCATGCTGCACAAGAAAAATCAGATCAAAAAGGAAAAAAACCACAAGAAAGAAAAAAAGCAATTAACAACAACAAAAAAGATGAAACTATTATGCTTTGACTTACATTCACTCTTCACAGTTCTCTTTTTTGAAGTGGATGGCTCTTTCTATAACAAGCTTATTGGAATTGTCTTGAATCACCTCATGTTGAAAAGAGTCAAGTCCATCACACTTGATCATCACATAATCTTGTTGTTGCTGTGTACAATGTTCTCTTGATTCTTCTCATTTCTTTTAGCATTAATTCATATAAGTCTTGCCAGGCTTTTAAAAAATCAGCCTGTCTGACATTTCTTATGTAATAGTAATATTTCTTTACATTCATATACCAAACTTCTTCAATCATTCCCCAACTGATGGGCATCCATTCAATTTCTAGTTCCTTGGCACTACAGAAAGGGCTGCTACAAACATTTTTGCACATGTAGGTCTTTTTCACTTTTTATATTTTTTTGGGGTATATAGACTCAGTAGAGACACTGCTAGATCAAAGGGTAAGTACAGTTTGGGTATATCAGCCACGCTATTCAATCACTTCCACAGACTCCAAGATGAAATATAAAATCTTCTTTCTGGCTTTTAAAGCCTATTTCTTTCCAACCTTTTTATTCTTCTTCTTATACTTTATTTATCTCCAAGTACTTTGTAATCCAATGATACTATCTTTTTCTTTTTCTTCTTAAGAAACACTCTCTTCCAATTTTAACATTTTCATTGACTGACCTCCATTTCTGTAATTCTTTTTCTTTTTATCTCTGACTATTGGCTTCCCTTAACCTTCAACTTAACCACCAGTTTCTTCTTGCTTAGTATTTCTTTCAAGTCACAGATACAATTCCACTTTCTATATATCTTTCCCTGATACCCTTTAATACTAGCAATTTCTATACGTTATTGTCTCCAGTTTATCCTGTATATAGCTTATTTATGCTATGTTGCATGTTGTCTTGCACATTAGACTCTAAGGTTTTTGAGGACATGAGCTGTTTTTACCTTTTTTTATATCACTGACACTTAACTTAGTGTCAGACACAATTTTTGTGTATTTTTGTATATGTGGACATATTTTGTGGATTTTATATATATGTACACAACAAAATTGATTCATTCATTCATTCATTCAACAAATACATGCTGAATTTCTATATAGGCATTTTCTTCTAAGAATTATAAAGAGTGAGAGCTTTTCTCCAGATTTCCCTTTGGTAATAGTTAAATAAAATGTGAATGAGTAATAAGAATAGAAATTTAGATAAGAAAACAAACAAAATTTTGGATCCAGTCTTCTATTTTATTTAATTTTTTTTTAACTGAAAAATCTGAGAACAAGGCCAGGCCTTGTTCTAGCCTGTTTTTGTTTTTGTTTTTGTTTTTGTTTTGTTGTTGTTGTTGTTGTTGTTTTAACTTGAAACAAGTCACATGATAAAAATGCAGTCTTTAATGTTATTTTAAACAGTCTCTCAAACTTGTTATCTGATAGTGACCTAGACACAGGATTTTTCTTTAGTGTATGTGCCAAATTTATCAAAGAAATGAGACAGCATTCATGGCAGAAAGAAATCTGCTATATATTTTAATGCTATTTTGAAAAAAAAATAATTTGATGCTTAAATTGGAAAGCAAGAGAAAAAAAAATCTAAAACTTTGGGTTCACAAATAGGTTAGTGATCTGCTTTGGTAATAAGAAATTCCTTACTAAAAGTCCCATATTAATGAAATCATACATTCAAATAGCTGAGTGACATAGTGATAAAATTAGAAGATTTGAGTTCAAATCCAACCTTAGATACCCACTAGATGTCTGACCCTAAGCAAATCACTTAACCTCTGCCTGCCTCCATTTTCTCATTTTTAATTGGTTTTTTTTTTAGTTTTCTCAATTTTTGAAATGGGATGTACCATCCAGCATTGTTTTGAGTATTAAATGAAAAAATATTGTATTTATTTATTTATTTATTTATTTATTTATTTATTTATTTATTTTGTTATTATTATTATAGCTTTTTATTAAAAAAAAAAAAAATATATATATATATATATATATATATATATATATATGGGGGGGGGGTAATTTTTCAACATTAACCCTTGCAAAAACTTCTGTTCCAACTTTTCCCCTCATTCCCCTCACCTCCTCCCCTAGATGGCAGGTAGTCCAATTTATGTTAAATATGTTAAAGAATAGAAAGAAAAAAACCTAAGAAGGAAAACAAAAATACACGAAAACAATAATAGAAAGAGTGAAAATGCTATGTTGTGGTCTACACTCAATTCCCATAGTTCTCTCTCTGGGTGTAGATGACTCTTTGCATTACTGAACAATTGGAACTGGTTTGAATCATCTCATTTTTGAAGAGAGCCACATCTATCAGAATTGATCTTCATAGAATCTTGTTGTTGCTGTGTATAATGATCTCTTGGTTCTACTCATTTAACTTCGCATCAATTCATGTAAGTCTCTCCAGGTCTCTCTGAGATCATCTTGCTGGTCATTTCTTACAGAGCAGTAACATTCCATAACATTTATATACCATAATTTATTCAATAATCAATTCTCCAATTGACGGGTATCCATTCAGTTTCCAGTTTCTAGCCACTACAAAGAGAAAATATTTTAAGTAAAGATATTAGCAAAGTGTGCAGCATATATTAGGTTCTAAATAAATGTTTATTCCCTTCCCCAAACCCTCAAATTCACTTTTGAACTATGAAAATAGATTATTGTTGCAGAGAAATCAAGAGAATGCAAGTTAGTCATTGGCTATGGATCATAATTTAAAGTCTAACAAGTCATAGACGTTATTCTAATACTTTCATTTTATATATGAAGAAACTGGATCCCAGAAGGTTGTCATGTTTTAAAAGTCACAATGGTAGTGATAAAGTCAGGATTCTTACTTAAAAGTAAGTTAAAACTGAAATTGGTCTTTTTTTTTTTCCTAGACTTTTTATATTTTAAAACAAATAGGAAAAAAACAAAATAGAAAAGGAAAAATACAGAAAAAAGAAAAAAAATATTGTCTTGTACATATCAAAATATAAGGGAGGATCCAAAATATGTAACAATAAATTTCCATTTCAAGAAAGCATATATAATAGTAGAAAAAATTGTATTCAGAACTGTCCATGTTTTCTTTGCTTCCTTATAGGTTTTCTTTTGTCCTCTATATTTTATTCTTTTTTTCCCCTTTTCCTCCTCCCCATCTCCCCCAAGCAGACTACAGTTAAGCATGGATATATTTATGTATTCATATGTATATACACTCATACACACACATACACATAAATATATACATGTGCATCTACACACATGTATACATATACAAACATACAAATACATCTGAAACAATATTTATATAGCTGTCATATAATATAGATTTGTCTTTTGATTTAATCTTTTTAACTTTAACCATGTGTGAATTTTGTGTTTTTGTTTTTGTTATAATGTGTTAGTCAACATAGAGGCAGCTGGGTAATGCAATGGATAGAATGCAAGAATTGGCGTCAACAAAATATAAGCTCAAATCTAGCCTCATATATTTACTATCTGTGTGATCCTGGTCAAATAGCTTCCATCTAAATTAGTTTCCTTAACTGTGAATTCAGTACAATAATGGCACCTACCTTATGGGGTTGTTATGAAGATCAAACAAGATTCTATTTATAAAACACTTAATACAGTGCCTAACACATAGTTAGTACTTAATAATTATTTGTTTCCTTCCTTATTACATCATCAAAATATCATATATTTTACATCATCAAAATATCAGATTATTTTGGTGTTATATGAATTAGATATCTGAATAACTTATAACATTTTCCCCCAGACATTTTGGTAGCAAGCTAAACTGCTTCTTACTAGCCAGGGAAAGAGAAACAAAGGATCATTTTTTAAAAGTCCAACATAATAGTCCAATTTAATATAAATAAAAGAATAAAGAAATGTTACAATAAGTTGGAAAGAATTGAAAAACGGGAAGTTATGAGACCAAAAAAAAGTTTAGAAGGTGAAAATAATGAAATATATATATATATATATATATATATATATATATATATATATATATATATATAAATGAAATCCAAATCAGAACCAGCTTTCCAGAATGAAATGAAACACAATTTACAAGGGGAAAAGGAAATAAAAGGGAGCAGATTTACATCAAACTTAAGGCCCATCAAAGGGTACTAAACTAGACAGACTTGACATAAGATGCTTCATATAGAGATGTGTGTTGTTAAAAATGGAAAAATAATTAAAAGTAAAGTGGTTAGAATGTAAACTTGAAAGATCTCCAACTAATGAACAGAAGAATTAAGAAAAAAAGCCAATGACCTAAAAGGGTTGGAATAAATGGCACTTGAAATACAACATTTCAAATAAATAAAAATTGGAATTTGATAGTATAACAATAAGGTTCTAGTGAAAAGAGATGAAGGAATACCATATATAACCTTTGTTCCTTTACAAAGTTCATCCTAATATAAAATATTTATATCCCTGGTCACATATGGGGACTTAAATAAAAAGCAGAGACCATTTTCTCTGAAAACTGATTATCTGGACGTTTTTGGAATGAAATAATATTGCTCTCCACTTTTTTTTAAGTTCATGATGTTAAATCTTGATTTGTGTAGCATAAAGGCTTTGAATATAATTTTCTATTTTGAACTTTTAGAAAGAAGTAAAACTAATTAAATCATAAAATAGTATTGGTTCAATTTTAAATTTGGTTGTTAAAATTGTGTTTCCTTTGTTTAAAAAAATTATTTAGGTTGTATGCTCTTCTAAAAATTTCCATATCATTGCTGCCCTAGTGTGATTTATGAATTCAGCTCAGATTCTCTTTTTTGAAGTGAATTAGTTGTATAATAAGTGGCTTTACTTCATTCTTCATTGAGATTGTCTAATAATTTCTCTGTTTGATAACAGAAGAAAATGGTTATCATTTTAAGTTAATATCAAATTTGTTAATTCAAAAATGAAATTCTAATATATATCCCCAAATTTTGTTTTTTAGGCTTCAAAACACACATAGCTGAATTATTTTATTAATAATAATATGGTTTAGAATAATTATTTGCATTTAAACCAATCAACAATTTTTAAGATTCTACTGTGTACCTACCTAGTAAAAAGAGAGAAAGAGAAATACATAGGCAAGAGAAGCAGGGAACAGAGAGACAAATTAAGTAATCAATTTATCCAAAAGACACAATTTAAAGAATGTATTTGACCCTGAATAATTGATGTTAAACACATAGACTAATAAGAGAGTAAAAACCCTGATCCCATGGCCTTCTTCTATTGTGTCCGAAGTATTCTGGATCTTATGTGTTTGAAAACTTTAAATAATCTTGGAACTATAGGCTCTTTTAAACAGAGGGTTCAATTCAAATCTTGGCTATTTCTTATTATTTGTATGATCTTAGCAAGTTGACCTACTTCCAAGGACTTCCATAGTGTCATTCTTAAAATAAAGGAATTGGATTAGATAGCCTTTTAAGACTATGCATCTATGCATGTGTTTTGAAAAGAAGAAGCTTTATAAAACATAATATACACATATATAGGCATACATAGTTTTTAACATTCACCCTTGCAAAAGCTTGTTTTTAAATTTTTTCTCCTTCCCTTCCCCCATTCCATCTCTTAGACAGCAAGTAATCCAATGTTAAACTTGTGCAATTATTCTATATATATTCTATATATTTCCACAATAATCATGATGCAGAAGAAAAATCAGATAAAAAGGGAAAAAAAGAAAAAAGAAAACAAAAAGCAAACAAACAACAACAACAAAAAAAAAAAGATGAGCATATTATGTTGTGATCCACTCTCCATCCCCACAATATGCTCTCTGGGTACAAATGGCTCTCTTCATCACAAATCCATTGGAACTGACCTGAAGCACATAATTGTTAAAAAGATCAAGTCCATCACAGTTGATCATTGCATAATCTTCTTGTTGCTGTGTATAATGTTCTTTTGATGCTACTTACTTCATTTAACATCAGTTCATATAAGTCTCTCCAGGCTTTTCTGAAATCATCCTGCTGATCATTTCTTATAGAACAATAATATTCCATAACATTCATGTACCATAACTCATTCAGCCATTCTCCAACTGATGGGCATCCATTCAGTTTACAATTTCCTTGCCATTATCAAAAGAGCTACTACCAACATTTTGGCACATGAAAGTCCTTTTCCTTTTTTATGATCTCTGGGATACAAGCCCAGTAGAGACACTTCTGGATCTAAGGGTAGGCACAGTTGGATAGCCCTTTGGGCATAGGTCTAAAATGCTCTCCAGAATGGCTGGAACAGTTCAGAACTCCACAACAATGTATCAGTGATTCAGTTTTTCCAGATCCCCTCTAGCATTTATCATTATCTTTTCCTGTCATCTTAGCCAATCTGAGAAGTGTGAAATGGTATCTCAGAGTTGTCTTCGTCTGCATTTTTCTAATCAATAGTGATTAAATCTATGCCTCTATGAATCTTATAGAGGTGCAGGGATGCCCATCAATTGGGAAATGGTTGAATAAATCGTGGTATGTGATTGTGATTTAATACTTCTCTGATATAAGAAGTGATGAGCTTGATGATCTTAGAAAAACTTAAAAATTCTTGTGTGAAATAATGAAATGAGCAAAACTGAGAGAACATTATATATAGTAATAGCAATATTGACTAGCACCCAAGGAACATTGTATACAATAACAGCAATATTGTTTTAATAACAACTTTGAGTGAATGTCATTTTGACTATTTGAAGTTACTTTTCCTAGGTAATCCAGTTGGCAAATGTCAAGGTAGTAGAGTGCTGCACTTGAATCAAAAGGCCTTTTGATTACTGCATCTGACACTGGAATGCTGGGGAGGTACTTTTATGATCTTTATTGGATTAAAGATTTGGAAGTGGAAGAGCCCTTAGAATCCACCTTGTCTAACCCTTTAATTTTACCAGTGAGGAAACTGAAATCCACAGAAGTGACTTGACAAGATCACATAAGTAATAAGCAACAAGCAGAATGTGAATTCTTATCTTCTGACTACAGATCCAGTTTCCTTTTCACTGCAGCCTTCTCGATTTACTCATCTGTAAAAGGATCAGGTGGAACAATGGATAGAGCACTGGACCTGAAATCAAAGGCTAGTTCAAAAACTAGCTCAGATAGATAGTAGTTGTGTTAACCTGACTGAGTTTCTTAAATTCAGTCTGCCTCAGTTTCCTCATCGATATCAAAGGGACAATAATACCTCCCTCCTAGAATTGATAGGAGGATAAAATAAGATAATGTAAGATGCTTTTCAAACCTGAAAGTACCATATGAATGCTAGCTAATAGTGTTATCCTCTAATTTTTATAGATGAAATTGAAACTTGAAAAGGTAAGTAACTTGTCCAAGTTAAAACAGTAGTAAAATCTGAATACTGGTCTTTTTAACTCTAGTCCAATACTCTATCCATACCTCACTTATTCAAAAATAAAAATGTACTTATGTCTTGCTTTCAATTTTAAATATCATTTTCCTCACAAAAATCCAAGGAGGTAAGCAATGCAATCATTTTAAATTCCATGTATAAATAAGTAAAGCTCAGAGAAGAATGACTTTCTCTAATCACCAGCAACTTTTAAAATTGAAACTTAAATCAATCACCTATCAGGCTGTCTCTAGGTAAAACCATGTCAAAAAGTCTGGGTCTCTTCTGCCCTCATTTGACTCTGTGTAATACCAGGATGATCCAACACAAAAATATTGGGTTTCATTGATTTCATTCTCTGAGATAATTGATGTACTCTCTCCTGTACTGTGTTTCTAGTGTCAGGACACCTAAATGTGATTCTTTACTCTATTTTTAATTAAGCAGATAAAGGAAGAGGAAGTTAATTATTGATGAATTCAACTCAGGTGATTTAAATCCCTCAAGTTAGCTCTTATTATCAGAGGTTTTATGACAAGATACTGAGGAAGCTAGGACCATCACAAACTATCATGTTTCAGCTAACAAAGCTCAATACTTGTGTTTCTCCCAAAGAAGAAAGTCTACCTTTGTAACAATGGGCAAATCACTTACCCTCCTTTAATACTCAGTTTCCTCATTTGAAGGATAAGGATAATAATGTACCTCCTATTGCATTGTGTTGTGAGGATCAAATAAGACAACTGTAAAGTGTTCAGTGCAATATAATCGTGATGATGATGATGATGATGATGATGATGATGATGATGATGCTTCTGTCACCTCTAAATCTATTATCTTTTCATAAGGTACTGCCTCTTTGATGTAAAGACATTTTGGTTGCTGAAAGCAACATGAATTCAGCTTGAGAAGAAACTTAGGCCACCTGATAAGAGTGAGTGAAAAGAGATATAGACTTCTGAGAGAAGCAGAGAAAATATTCTCTCTTAGAGGAGAGACTGAATATAGAGATAATTACAAGATCTATTTAAAATATATGACATTAATTATATATATGCATATGTATATAACATATTTATAATGACTCTTTAATTAAGAGTCATTATTATCCATCAGCTCATTAACATATGACTCTTCAGGATTTGATGGTTATAATTGAGACACTATATCAAATAAGGATTTGGAAGTGATGGGACAATTATATAAAGATTGTTGGGTCTTGTCTGAATGAAATGTAGAAATTTTTGATCCTTCATTTCATAAGGTGGATGTGACTCATCAAACATGATGCCCAGATTTGAGGTATTAGTAGCTCCAGGAGATGAGAAGCTCAGTGCAGGGTTTGGAATATTCTAGGGAAAGAACACATCAAAGGCAATGAAAGAAGCTACTTATAAAAAGTGAAATTCATAAGTTTATTGATAGGAAATTTTAATGATGTAGGAAGATGTTTGACTGAAAAAAAAAAAGAATAACTACTAGAGGACTAGAAGCTGACTATAGGAAACTGAAAGGCTGCTTGAGTTCGTTGTCCTTTAGTGCCATCTTGGTTGATTGTTGTCCTTCATTCTCAAAGAGGACCAAAATGATATCACCGTGTTGGAGTCAAAGTACAGTGTGTGAAACTATATATGATAAGATCAATATGATCTTGGAAAGCACAAATAATCTGTATGAATATAGCACCATCTATAGCTGGAGAGAAGGGAACTATTAAGAGAGGTTGAAGGAAAGGGAAAAGATAAAAAAAATTGTTTTTACCAAGGACTATGATGATAATGATGATTTTGCTGGGAGAAACAAAAAAAATTGCAGTGCCCTGACAAAAATCCTCTGTGCTAGAGTGAAGTGATATTGATTCAATTACCCCAAACTAGCAGAAAATAAACTTTGTCTAACAGGAAAGCTATGAGAACCAAAAGAAGGGCAAGTGATAGAAAAGTGTCTTTGCTTAGCAAAGGGTGATATGTGATGCAAACAGAAGAGATGCTGGTGACTCTGGACTCCAGAATCCAAGATTTTGCTTGTCTGCCTCCTTCATTTCTCCCCTTAAGGACCAACGATTTTAATTTATCCTGACTCTGGCTGACCCCTAAATCCTCCAGGGAGCAAGTCCATACTCCACACATCACTACCCATCTACCCACTCTAAGAAAACCCTAAAGGTCTGCAACATGAAGGCAACACACACACACACACACACACACACACACACACAGAGAGAGAGAGAGAGAGAGAGAGAGAGAGAGAGAGAGAGAGAGAGAGAGAGAGAGAGAGAGAGAGAGAGAGAGAAAAGAGATTTGGTTGTCATGTCAAACATGCCATACAAAGATAGTATTATTGCTGCTCTTTATCCCTTGTTCTTGGAGAAGACCATGACATTGGGGAGTTAATGCCATGATATGCAAGTAAACTGAAATGAGGAAGGGTGCAAAGTTACCATCCTTTAATGACCCTAGAAGTCTTTTGAAACTTGTTCCTGTTGTATATGAAAGTAATGATGCACACATTTCCCTTACTAAAGAAATATTTGGCACAACTGATCTTTGGAGTTACTATCTTCAAATAGAAAAGATTAGCTAAGTCTATAATGAGCACATTTAGAATTATTTATTGGCTGGAATAAATAAAATATGAACCTTGTTACAGTTCAAAGCATCATCTGAAGGTAACATGTTTCAGTTTTAATGAAATTGTGCATCTCCCAGCATGAAAACTTCTTTCGCTGATGAGATCCATAAACTGCCTGCAAATTATAGTCTTAGAAACTTGGTGGGGAGTTTTGAAAGGTCTATTGACTTACCAAGTATCTTGTGAATAATATGTGCTTAAAACTGGATCTTGAAATTGTTATCTTTATTACTCCATGTTTTTTGTTGTTCATCCTCCATTCTAAAAGAGAACCAATGGCAGCTAGAGGATGATTTCTTGACTTGGCAAATGAATTGGACTTAAGTGAAGCAGGACAATGCAAAGCAATCAGCTTCACGCTCTCCTACAGGTCATTAGATTTCAGTGGCAAGGCACAAGTCTCTATTCCAAAATTAATCCTCAATTAACTCTTTCAATTATATTCCTCTCAATTATATGCTAAGGTAGTTAATGTATTATAATTCCAATGATTGAAATTAATAATCAAAAACATCACTTTAATATGGCTTTAGGTCATATTCATAATCTATTCATTCTGCTTCAGCTGATAGACCAGCTAGATGGTCTTAAGTGGCTTTCCTAGCATTCCTGACCAGCTGCAATGCCCCTGAATGTGTGACTTTTGACCTATTCTTCTTATGTCTTTTCTTGCATCATAGTATAGTGAGAACTAGAAAGTTATATAGAAGCATTAATTTCCTGTATATGATTACATTTCCATAAGAAGCCCTTTCATGAGTCCCCAATTACTTCAAACTCAGAAATATATTGAGTTTTCCTCCTACCTAAGTCCTTTTTTTTGTTGAAGTTGATAATTTATTTATTTATTATAGCTTTTTATTTACAAGATATATGCATAGGTAGGTAATTTTTCAGCATTGACTCTTTCTAAACCTTTTCCAATTTTTCCCCTCTTCCCCCCACCCCCTCCCCCAGATGGCAGGTAGGCCAATACATGTTAAATATGTTAAAGTATAAATTAAATATAATATATGTATACATATCCATACAGTTATTTTGTTGCACAAGAAGAATCGGACTTTGAAATCATGTATAATTAACCTGTGAAGGAAATCAAAAATACAGGCAGACAAAAATAGAGAGATTAGGAATTCTTTGTAGTGGTTCACAGTCGTCTCCCAGAGTTCTTTCATTGGGTGTAGCTGTTTCAGTTCATTACTACTCTACTGGAATTGATTTGGTTCATCTCATTATTGAAGAGGGCCACGTCCATCAGAATTGATCATCATATAGTATTGTTGTTGAAGTATATAATGCTCTCCTGGTCCTGCTCATTTCACTCAGCATCAGTTCATGTAAGTCTCTCCAGGCCTTTTTGAAATCATCCTATTGGTCATTTCTTACAGAACAATAATATTCCATAATATTCATATACCACAATTTATTCAGCCATTCTCCAACTGACGGGAATCCACTTAGTTTCCAGTTTCTGGCCATTACAAAGAGGGCTGCCACAAACATTCTTGCACATACAGGTCTCTTTCCCTTCTTTAAGATTTCTTTGGGATATAAGCCCAGTAGTAACACTGCTGGATCACAGTTTGATATCTACCTAAGTCTTTACCTGATTTTGTTTTATTTTATCCATATTAAAAAATAAACCAACTGTTAAGGAAAATAAAATTTCCACTTAATTATATCCATACCAATCATTCAGCTCCTATTGTTCTCCTAGATAAACTGCTATCTTTTAAAGACACCATAGTTTCTATTTAACTACAACTGTTTAAAGCTTACTTTATTATGTTTTAAGGTAGATCTAGATGATAAAGTAGACAGAATGCTAGATATGTAATCAGGAAGACTCAATTTAATTTAAAATCTCCCTCAGACAATTAATATGTATGACCTGGTCTGCCTCAGTTTCCTCAACCAAAAGATGAGTTGGGAAAGAAAATAGCAAACCATTTCAGTATCTTTGCAAGAAATACCAAAGGGAGTCTGATGAATTTTTGTGGGTAATTTCAACTATTCTCTAGAACTGAAGCTTTACACTACTCATTCACCTCATCACATCAGCATAAGATAAAATCAATAACGACTTGTCTGTGAAAAATGATGTAAATTATATATATATATATATATATATATATATATATATATATATATATATATATATATATATATATATATATAATAGGAAAAGGAAATGGAACCTATATAATATATGGATAGTCTGAAGATCACAATGGTGTCCATGAAACAGAAAAGAAAAAATGAATAAGAGGAAGATCTCTAGCACGAGTTGTTTCTTTACAAAAAACAAAACTCAGGATAAAAGAATGAAATCATGGAGAAGCTATTTGTACAAGTGAAATGAAAAAGGGAAGGAAAGAAGTAAAGGAAGAAAGAAGGAAGGAAGGGAGTGAGGGAATGAGGGAAGGGAGTGAGGAAGGAAGAGAGGAAAGGGAGGGAGGAAGGGAGGAAGATGAGGAAGGAAGGGAGGGTAGGGAGGAAGAATGGGAAGTAAAGAAGGAAGGGAACAAGGGAGGGAAGGAGTGAGAGAAAAAAAGAGAAAGAGGGAGGGAGAAAGAAGAGAGAGAGCACAGAGAAATTTATTGAGTGTTTACTATTTGTAAGTCACTAAAGTAGTAATCTTAGTAAATTGGTGTAACTCAAAATTTATTATCCTGTCGATCAGCCTAATAATCTCATCAAATCCAGCTCTACCCTATGTCCATCCTCCCAAAATGCATTCTTTGTTGTAAAGGGAGAATCCTGAAATGAAAATGGAAAGATAAGTAGTACAACAGTCATTGGAAACTTTGGATGCCTGGTAAAGGAATCAGTATAATATCCGGTAAGAAGTAACATGAAGGTGTGAGGGATGTAGAAGACTTTTACCCAAAATGACTACTCAGAGATCACTCAAAATAGAAAGCAGAAAGATTCTTTATTAATAAATTCTCATGAGAATGAGCAATTCCACTGCAAGCAGGGAAAGAGAGAAAGCTCGCAGTAGAAGGGCTAAAGAAGTAGTAAAGACATACAGTTTTTATAGTTTCTGTTACAAAGGATTACATCATACGTTGGGGAGCATTAAGAAATAGATACCAAAAGCAGATTAGAACAGAACATTTTCAGTTTCCCTGATTCTGAGAGGAATCATCCATCAAATCTTCAAACTTCAGAATTCTGAGCTGACAGCATTTAATAATCTAAATATTGATAAGGATAAACATCATCATCTCTGGTTAAGTAAATGTGTCTAAAGTTTAATATTGGCTAGCACATACCGTACTTATGTAAGATCACAGAGACATAGGAATAATAATGAAAAAGATAGAATACAGAAAAAGAATTTAAACATTCCTGTAAGTTCTTCACCTTATCTCTCCATTGCATGCAAAGGACTGATTGTTTTTCTTTCTTTTTTGAAAACAGAGTCATATGATTTTTTTTTTTTCTTCTTTGATTATTTCTTCACATTTGGGATAATCAATATTTGAATGTAGTCATCTATAGATAAGCTCTGGTCTCTACATATGGGCCAAAATTATTGAAATAATGATAACATTTGCTAAAACTTAGCAAGCTTTTTAACAGATGTGCTACTATTTAGATTTATATATGAGAACTATTCCTTAAGAAAATTTGTCTTTCTAAGTCAACGCTAGGGAAACTGTGCCTCAATCCCATTGTACTATCTTTACTCCTAACCCAATTAACTACTCCCCTATCATAGAGATAAGGTTAGAATTAGCATCTTATTTAAGATTGAAAATAGTGAGAAATGTAGCAATTATTTCTAATGAAATTATTTCTCCTTGTTTTATGCCTTTAATGATTTTATCAAACAAAGCCTTCCCAGCTCTTACAAGGACAATGAAAATCCTTAAAAATAAATAACTGATAAATAACAAATACAGCATAATTGTGTGATTTGCATCTTTTATGGAAAATGTAGGACTACAGAGATAAGTTCTCCTATAAGTTGCAATTCACAAAAGCTTGAGTATGTCCTTCTTATACTTTACTTAAGGATTCTTTCAATAAGTTTATAGATCTTATATTTTACAAATACAAGAAAGAAGATTTTTAAAAGAGGCTTATATTTATGTCTTCTTAATTGCCTTTTTAAATAGTCATACTAGTGATGACTTTTTTTAATCATTTGGTATTTGTCATTTAAATAATTTTAGATATCTTGACAACTGATCCTTCAGAGATTTCAGACATATTCACTTACAACATGGATTTCCTTCAGATATTTAATCTGATCAAGGTATCAGTTTTAGGAAAAGAAATGTATTGAGGTTAATGGCTTTCCTTTAAAATTTCAGTGTCCTCTTTTCTCCTCTATATTTATTCACTGTAAGGTAGAAAACATGAACAATTCATCAGTATTTAGGGGTTTTGGGGGAGCTGACCTTCTGAGTCACAATTATCACAATTATATAAATAAATCAAAACCAACTATATGGTTGGTATCTTAAAAGAACATAGACTATAAAATGTGTACCTGTATAGAAAGACTGAGGATCTATACCTTGGGCCTGACAAATCAGCATGTGCTCCCACTGTAGCCACACGGTTTTTTTAAGTGTTGTATAATGGAAAATGTAGGCCCCTTTAGACTAAAAGTAAACAATTGCTATAAAGTAGTGAGTTCTCTCTAGACCACAAGTATATTTAAGTAGAAAAATAACATCCTACCATGCAATTACTTTAGCTAGCTGTGTGAGTTTGCCTTAGGCTGGAAAAAAATCTCAATGGTACCAATCTTGCATGGAGAAGGGCTTGGAGTACATGAACTCAGAGAACCTTATAAATAACATAGAATGAATTTGTATACCTGCCAGCCAAATCTATGGCTAGTTCCATCCCAATAGAGTCCTAGAAGTTTTGAGTTAGAAGAAACCTTAAAAGCAATATATTAAAATTCCTAACCAAATGCAAAAACTGTCTCTGCAACACTCTGGAACTCATACATTTCCATTAACAAGTAATTTATTATTGTCAAGATAGTACACTTGTTTTGGAATAGTAGCAATTTTTGTAGCCCTATTCCAAGACCCCTGAAAATAAAAATGGATCATGTAGGCTGAATAAGCCAATAGATATATTCCTATAATCCCTTTTTTATTCTTGGAAGGTCTTATACCAAGAACACATTGTTATAAAGATCTTCTATAACCACCTCCTTGAAAATTACCCACAATAGTGGTACACTCACTAAACTCCCACTGACATTAGCAGACTGAGTCCTAAGAAAGTAGATGACTACTCCCTTCAGGGTTCAAGAGGTAATTTTGAGGAATTTTAGTGCCATTACTCACAAGCCCTATCCAAGGTATTCCCCACTGATTATCAAGTAGTCAGGGAAAATAAATTAATTTTTGGAAAGATGCATTTACAAAGGTAGTATAATGATGACAGACAGAGAGATAGATTATAAGAAAATAAATTAAAAAAAGAGAAAAGACTCTTTAACAAGTACATAGTGAATCTGGGCACAAATGGGCTCAATTTTTGAGAATTCAGGAAGCAAAGGAGTATATTCAAAGCCTCAGATTACAGGAAACCCTATTCTCTTTTTGTAAAGTCCTTATTAATTTATACCAAATACAAATTAATGAACATAGGAATATGGTGTGTTGGAAGTTGCAATGGATTTGGAGTTGGAGAACACATGATATGTTTAGATTCTGTCACCTAATAGCTGCATTATATGCAGCTCCAAGTCTCCTTTCATCTCTGAAAGATTATATCAGAGAATAATCAAAGTTCCTTCTGTCTTCAAGTCTGTAAGTCAATTAATTTCTTTCCTTTTTCTATTCTACTCAACCAACTATAACTCCTACTTATCATTCACAGGTCTTGCCCATGAATATTCTCTCTTTGGTCATATAGTGATATTCAGAAGAAGTAAGATTTTAAAAGTTGCATTAATCAGTTTTCTCCTCTAGTCAACCCAGAAATGAGAGTTTTTGAGTAGAAACCTATCAGTTGAGGAAATAGGTTATGGTATATTTTATGTTACAGAATATTATTTTTGGGAACTTCCGGCCAAGATAGTAGACAGGACACATACATCTATTTAAGCTCCGTCTTGCTCTCAAAATGACAAAGCCTTGGAATTACTGCTTGGCCACAAAAACCCACAAATAATTACCAACAGAAGATATCTTTGAAATTCACCAAGAAAAGGTCCATTTTTCCTTGCAGGCAGGAAAGATCAGGTGCAGGCTGAAGGCAGGCAGTAAAGAGTACAGAAGGCAGCTCATACTGAGCAGACCTGAGGAGGGTGGGGTGTGATCTCAGCCATTTCTGCGGGGAGAACTTTACCACATTGTGGCTACTTTGCCTTGGTAGCAAGCCAGTAGATCAGCAGATAAACACAGAAGGTAAAGACCATAACCCCGAAACACTAAGTAAGATCTCTCAGGACCTGGCCACACCCATCTGGAATGTGTAGGCATTCTCTCAGAGTCTCAGAGTGCAGACACAGCTCAGCCATTGCTGTCCTGTTAGTGCCTCATTGCTGCCCCCTGCAGTCTATAGAGGAAGCTTAGTAATACCATCCAGCCTCCCCCCCCAAAAAAAAAAAGCAGACTGCATTTTTTTTGTTAGTTTGTTTTCTTTGATTCTTCTTTGACAAAATGAGCAAAAAATTTAAACAGGCTCTAACTATTGAAAATTTCTATATGGATAGAGAGCAGAGTTTAAACCCTGAGGAGATTAAAAACAGACTGTCTCCAGATGAATCCCCAAAAAGGGGTATGATGTGATCCTCAACCCACAAGACTCTCATAGAAGAAATTAAAAAGACTCTCACAAGAGAGCTAGAAGAAAAATGAGAAAAGAAAAGAGAAATTTGGAAAGAGGGTCTGGATAAGTCATCCCACTCATTTAAAGACAGAGTGGATAAAGAAATCAAATCTTTGAAAAACAGAATTAGTGAATTGGAAAAGGTAAACAATTCCAAGGAAAACAGAATTAGTGAATTGGAAAAAGAAAATAGTTCTCTAAAAAATAAAATTGGTAAAATGGAAAAAAATTCCATAGAACAAAATAATTCACTTAAAAACTCAATTGGACAATTAGAAAAAGAAATAATAAAGGGAGTGAATAAAAAATTCATTAAAAATCAGAATTGAACAAATGGAATTGAATGAATTGAGGAGACACCAAGTCAAGCAAAACCAAAAAAAAATGAAACAATGGGAAAATGTCAAATACCTTCTTGGGAAAACTACAGACCTGGAAAATAGATCTAGGAGAGATAATTTGAGAATTATTGGACTTCCTGAAAAATATCATGAAAAAAGATCCTGGCCACTATTTTCCAGGAAATTATCAAAGAGAACTGCCCAGATGTTATAGAAACAGAGAGTAAAATAGACATTGAAAGAATTCATCGATCACCTACTGAAAGGGATCGTAAAATCATAACTCCAAGAAATATTGTGGCTAAATTCCAGAATTGTCAGACCAAGGAAAAATATTATAAGCTGCTAGAAAAAAAATCAATTTAAATATAAAGGAGCCACAATAAGGATTACTCAGGATCTAGTAGTGTCCACACATCAAAGGATCGAAGGGCCTGGAATCTGATATTCCAAAGGGCTAAAGAATTTTATATGCAGCCAAAAATAACTTACCCAGCCAAAGTGAACATTTTTCCCCCAGGGAAGAAGATGGACATTCAATGAAATAGGTGAATTTCATCCATTTCTGATGAAAAAACCAGAACTAAACAAACTAAATTTGATCTCCAAATATAGGACTCAAGAGAAACCTAAAAAGGTAAAAAGAAATCATGGGAACTATATTTGTTTTATAAAGATAGATAAAGAATACAAGTATAATTTGTTCTAGAAACTAGAGGTGAAAAAGAAAGTGTACCAGAAAAGGAGTAAAGTGAGGGTAGTACATCTTACAAAGAGGCAAAGGAAACCTATTATAATCTGAGAGAAAGAATGGAGGGGGATGAAAATAGTGTGTATCTTACTCTCATCAAAATTGGCTTAAAGAGAATAACATTAGATATATTCATTTACAGTGATACATACAGAATAAAGAAAAAAGGTTGGAGCAGAATTTACTATGCTTCAGGTAAAATAAAAAAGTAGGGGTAGCCATCCTGATCTCAGATCAAACAAAAGCAAAAATTTATCTAATTAAAAGAGATAAGGAAGGGCACTGTATCTTGCTAAAGGACAGCATAGATAATGAAGCTATATCAATACTAAGCATATATGCACTAAATGGTATAGCATCTAAATTCTTAAAAGAGAAATTAAGAGAGCTGCAAGGAGAAATAGAAAGCAAAATTATAATAGTGGGAGATCTCAACCTTGCACTCTCAGAATTAGAAAAATCAAACCACAAAATAAATAAGAAAGAAGTCAAAGAGGTAAAGAAAATACTAGAAAAGTTAGATATGATAGTTCTTTGGAGAAAACTAAATAGAGACACAAAGTATTACACTTTCTTCTCAGAAGTTCATGGAACCTATACAAAAATTGAATCTAAAAACCTCAAATTCAAATGCAATAAGGTAGAAATAGTAAATGCATTCTTTTCAGATCACAATGCAATGAAAATTACATTCAATAAAAAGCCAGGGGAAAATTGACCAAAAATTAATTGGAAACTAAATAATCTCATACTATAATCTCATACTAGAAACTATAATCTCATACTAGAATGATTGGGTGAAACAGAAAATCATAGACATAATTAATAACTTCACCCAAGAAAATAACAATAATGAGACATCATACCAAAATATGTGGGATGCAGCCAAAGCAGTAATAAGGGGAAATTTTATATCTCTAGAGACCTACTTGTATAAAATAGAGAAAGAAAAGTTCAATGAATTGAGCTTGCAACTAAAAATGCTAGAAAAGGAACAAATTAAAAACCCCCAGTCAAACACTAAACTTGAAATTCTAAAAGTAAAAGAATAGATTAATAAAATTGAAAATTAAAAAACTAATGAATTAATTAATATAACTAAGAGTTGGTTCTATGAAAAAAATAGTGATAAACACTTAGTAAATCTCATTTAAAAAAAACAGGAAAGAGGAAAATCAAATTGTTAGTCTTAAAAATGAAAAGGGAGAACTTGCCACTAATGAAGAGGAAATTAGAGCAATACTTAGGAGTTAGTTACTTTGCCCAATTTTATGCCAATAAATTCAATTACTTAAATGAAATGGAAGAATACCTGTAAAAATATAGCTTGCTCAGATTAACAGAAAAAGTAAATTAGTTAAACAGTCCCATCTTAGAAAAAGAAATAGAACAAGCTGTTAATCAACTCCCTAAGAAAAATTCCCCAGGACTAGATGGATTTACATGCAAATTCTACCAAACATTTAAAGAATAATTAACTCCAATGCTATATAAACTATTTGAAAAAATAGGGATTGAAGGAATCCTAACAAATTCCTTTTATGACACAGACATGGTACTGATACCTAAACCAGGTAAGTTGAAAACAGAGAAAGAAAATTATAGACCAATTTCCCTAATGAATATTGATGCTAAAATCTTGAATAAAATATTAGCAAAAAGATTACAGAAATCATCTCCAGGATAATACACTATGACAAAGTAGCTTTTATACCAGGAATGCAGGGCTGGTTCAGTATTAGGAAAACTATTAGCATAATTTATAATATCAATAACCAAATTAACAAAAACCATATGATCATCTCAATAGATGCAGAAAAAGCATTTGATAAAATCCAACATCCATTCCTACTAAAAACTCTTGAGAGTTTAGGAATAAATGAACTTTTCCTTAAAATAGTCAAGAGCATATATTTAAAACCATCAGTAAGCATCATCAATGATAGGGATAAACTGGAAACATTCCCAGTAAGATCTGGAGTGAAACAAGGTTGCCCACTATCACTATTATTAAATATTGTATTAGAAATGCTAGCCTCAGCAATAAGAGTTGAGAAAGGGTTTAAAGGTAGGTAATGAGGAAACAATTATCACTCTTTGCTGATAATATGATGATATACTTAGAGAACCCCAGAGATTCCATTAAAAAGCTATTAGAAATAATTCACAACTTTAGCAAAGTTGCAGGATACAAAATAAATCCACATAAATCTTCAGCATTTTTATACATTACCAGCAAAATCCAACTGCAAGAGATAGAAAGAGAAATTCCATTCAAAATAACTGTCGCTTGCATAAAATATTTGGGAATCTATCTACTAAAAGGAAGTTAGGAATTATATGAGCAAAATTACAAAACACTTGCCACAAAAATAAAGTCAGATTTAAATAATTGGAAAAATATTAAGTGCTCTTGGATAGGCCAAGTGAATATGATAAAGATGACAATACTTCCTGAACTAATCTATTTAGTGCCTTACCAATCAGAATCCCAAGAAATTATTTTAATGATCTAGAAAAAAATAACAAAATTCACAATGAAGAACAGTCAAGAATTTCAAGGGAATTAATGAAAAAAAAAATCAAATGGAGTTGGCCTAGTTGTACCTGATCTAAAACTATATTATAAAGCAGCAATCACCAAAACCATTTGGTATTGGCTAAGAAATAGATTAGTTTATGAGTGGAATAGATTAGGTTCACAGGACAAAATAATCAATAACTATATCAATCTAGTGTTTGACAAATCCAAAGATCCCGACTTTTGGAATAAGAATTCACTATTTGACAAAAACTGCTGGGAAAACTGAAAATTAGTATGGCAGAAATTAGGCATGGACCAACACTTACCAGACACCAAGATAAAATCAAAATGGGTCCATGATTTAGGCATAAAGAATAAGATTATAAAATAAATTAAAGGAACATAGGATAGTTTACCTCTCAGACTTGTGGAGGAGGAAGGAATTTGTGACCCAAGAAGAACTAGAGATCATTATTGATCACAAAATAAAAAATTTTGATTATATCAAATTAAAAAGCCTTTGTACAAACAAAACTAATGAAAACAAGATTAAAAGGGAATCAACAAACTGGGAGACCATTTTTACATTCCGATAAAGGACTCATTTCCAAAAAATATAGAGAATTGACTCTAATTTATAAGAAATCAAGTCATTCTCCAGTTGATAAATGGTCAAAGCATATGAACAGACAATTTTCAGATGATGAAATTGAAACTATTTCTACTCATATGAAAGGATGTCACAAATCATTATTAATCAGAGAAATGAAAATTAAGACAATTCTGAGATACTACTACACATCTGTCAGATTGGCTAAGACGACAGGAAAAAATAATGATGAATGTTGGAAGGGCTGTGGGAAAACTGGGACACTGATGCATTGTTGATGGAGTTGTGAATGAATCCAACCATTCTGGAGAGCAATCTGGAATTATGCCCAAAAAGTTATCAAACTGTGCATACCCTTTGATCCAGCAGTGCTACTACTGGGCTTATATCCCAAAGAGATACTAAAGAAGGGAAAGGGACCTGTATGTGCCAAAATGTTTGTGGCAGCCCTTTTTGTAGTGATTAGAAACTGGAAAATGAATGGATGCCCATCAATTGGAGAATAGTTGGGTAAATTGTGGTATATGAATGTTATGGAATATTATTGTTCTGTAAGACATGACCAAAAGGATGAATACAGAGAGGTTTGGAAAGACTTATATGAACTGATGCTGAGTGAAATGAGCAGAAGCAGGAGATCATTATATACTTTAACAATACTGTATGAGGATATATTCTGATGGAAGTGGATATCGTTGACAAAGAGAAAATCTAATTCAGTTCCAATTGATGAATGATGGACAGAATCAGCTACACCCAAAGAAGGAACACTGGGAAATGAATGTGGACTACTTGCAATTTTGTTTTTCTTCCCAGGTTATTTTTACCTTCTGAATCCAATTCTTCTTGTGCAACAAGAGAACTGTATGATTCTGCACAAATATATTGTATCTAGGATATACTATAACATATTTAATATATATAACACTGCCTGCCATCTAGGGGAGAGGGTGAAGGGAGGGAAGGGAAAAGTCGGAAGAGAAGTGAGTGCAAGGGATAATGTAAAAAAAAAAAAAAAAATACCCATGCATATGTTCTGTCAATAAAAAGTTGTAATAATAAAAGAATATTAATTTTCTATAAGAAATGATCAGCAGGATGATTTTAGAAAGGCCTGAAGAGGTTTATATGAACTAATGAGTAGAACCAAGAGACACAGTAAAAAAAGGTTATATAATGATCAATTCTGATGGACAGAATTTTCAACAAAGAGATGATTCAGGTCAATTCCAATGGCCATCTGCCCTCAAAGAGAAGACCATAGGGACTTAATTGTTGGCAAATTTTATTTCATCATATATTGAAAGTAATAAGAAATATTCTTCTTTGGGCCTTTTAGTCATTTTGTTTCTTTTTTTCTCAATTTTTTTTCTTTTTGATCTGATTTTTCTTGTGCAGCATGATAAATGTGGAAATATGTATAGAAGAATTGTACATGTTTAACATTGTATTGTTTGCTAAGGGAGGGGATAAGGAAAAAAGGAAGAAAAACTTGGACACAAAGTTTTGTAGGAAGAATGCTGAAGAGATATCTTTGCATGTATTTTCGAAATAAAAAAACTATTACTAAAAAAAGAACTGAAATAAGAAAAAAGAAATCAGAGAAATGAGAGAGGTTAAAAAACTTTTTCCCTCTATTTTCTTTTTTCCCCTTCTGCTTTTATTTGAATGACCTTCATTTGTTATTCGTTATTGGAACCACAAGATTATAAAAAGGGAGAAGGGAGTCCCTCCCACTCAGCTCAGCTATTGTATTCATGATGTAGTCATATATGATGAAGGTTCAGTGTGTAAGCAAAATGAGTCTGTCTCCTCTGATCCTTTTTTTGAGATATAAACTTCATTGATAAAGTCAAGAAAGAAACAACTAATAGTTATATAAAACAAACTAACCACACTTTTTTGACCTTTAAGTAGCTGGATAAATGTTCAGTTCCATTTGAAGAGTTGGAAAATCCCAATTTAAGAGGAATTTGTGGGAAAAGGGAGGAGGGGATGGCTCTTCTCTCCACCCTCTCATTTCCATGGGCTATAACAATTAAATCTGATGAGCCAATGAGAAATAATGTCAGGAACATAGAGAATTACTTGAAAACAATGAAGTTCTCTCTCACTGTTCATCATTCCCTCACCTACTGCTTCTATACTGTTCATCTCATTAGGTTCAGGTCAAAGGGATCCCACCTTCACTACTGCTGATGATACTGTGAGGGCTCAACTCATGCAATCCCAGCTCCTTCTTAGTCTGTCCTTACACAGACTATGTTTTCTTTTTTCAGACCTTTCAAAAGTGACAAGTCCATGTCCTGACTCAAAAATTGTGGCAATCCAAATCTTTCTCAGAGCCTTTTCTTCTGAATTATGAGTCCAAGAAGGTCTACAAGTTTTCAAAGTGCTATAACAAGTTTTATAATTTCAATCTGATCATTAATAATGAATTTCTAGGAATGAATAATGGAAGCTATTTTTACATCCACATTTTGTGTGAAAACTATACCCTAAGAAGGCATCTCGGTAAGGTAAAAAGTTTTGAGGGAAGGTAAGCACAGCTAGGGCCAGGGATAAAGATTTAACACATTTCTTCAGCTTTTGTCTTTTTATGTATGCTTAATTACCTAAAAGGAGGTTGCAATAATGAAAAGATCAATATTTTTATATATAGTGTGCTATAAAAATATATTGAGTTATAAATACTTAAATACTTATTAAATTATTTCATAAGTAAATAATACATAAAAGTATATCATAAAGCACTAATTATCTCTGACCAAAAGAATAATTATATATTATACACGTCACAATGAAACAAAGAAGGTTTTGGTAACCACAGTATTTTTAAACTATTTATAAATGTTCATTTAAGTCAATATCTAAATATAAAGACTTTGTCCAGGGAACAATGAAGCTATAAATTCCTAGGGGAATTGAATTCTATCAGAATTTTCTCACTATAAACTATAGAGGAAAGCATAATAATGCAGGATTTGAGGGCAGGTATCTAGGTTCAAATTCTGACTTTTCTATTTCTGTGACCTTTGTTAAGTCCCTTAACCCTTCTTAAAATAACAAGTTTGAATTAGATGACTTTTAAGCAGCAATATCCTAGCAAATGTTTAAAATCAGCTCTCCAGGAAAAAAAGGATGCATCACACACTTTTAAATGTAATCTGCAATATTGTCATTTTCTCAATCACTTTCTTAAATTAAGCCCTAACTTATAGCATTTACTACTTTGTGAATGTACATATTAACAATAAAATTTAAATTACACCAGAAAGCCAGTCAGAGCTGACTCCACTGTGTCCCTATTCTAGATCTGCCTGCCTGAAGACATGAGTTTCAGTTGAGTAAATGAATCAAAGCTTAAGAGATATAAACATAGGAGTTGGCAAATTTTATTTCATCATATACTTGAAAGTAATAAGAAATTTTCTTCTGTGGGCCATTTAGTCATTTTGCCTGGCAGTAGTCAAGATAGAAATAAGCAAAAAAGACTGATATGAAGATTTATGTAGTTTAGTTTATCCTCCAATATCTTTTGCAAGGAATGAAATAAAGAAATTTTACTGACAACTTAGTGAAATCCTCTGAAATACTTCAACAAATATTTGAGATATAGTGACTTCAATTTGAAAGTCAACTGGAGAGTGTATCAAATAAATACATATATATATATGTATCAAATATATATATGTATCAAATATATATATATGTATCAAATATATATATGTACATACATACATATATATATATATATATATATATATATATATTTGAAAAATGTGCTTCAATGTTAAGAGAAAAAAAGGAAGGAGAGTCTTGAAGTTTGCTTCATTTATATATGTAGTAAATATCTTCTTCAAAAAGAGAATTTGTAACCTTAAACACAACCAGAAAGAACATTTTTAAATGAAATTGTATCTTAATCAATATAAAATAACTATTCACAGATATAGCAATTATTTCTAAATCATCTTTCTCTGTACAATTAGACAATGAACTAGCTAGAGCAAAAATTAAAGTCAACACAAAAGTGTAAAGAAAAGTATTAAACACAATTATAAAAGCTTTAACCTGAATATTTTAAAGAGCAATTCTGGCTGAAAAAATAGGAAGTGGATAAAGGTAAAGATATTGATCACCATTTCTTAAGAAAATTTAATCAACATAAAGGAGTTCTCACAATAAAGAGATTAAAACAAAAAAGATAGAACCAATCTAACTCAGCAAACACTGATTTCTGTGCCAGAGAGATGTAATAGCTAAGGGCCAACTCTGATTAGAGTACAAATCTATCTCAATAACATCACAGAGGATGATAACTTAATATTTACCAGAAGTATTGTGCACATCAAACAGCAGAAACAACAAAAAGCAGTATAAAGTTAAAGAAGTAGCAGAAAACCTGGTACGGATCAGACCCAAGTGAGCCAAATCATTCTCAAAGCATTTACAATGTAAAGTATAAAGAAGATAACAAATAGAAATTAAAATAGATGTGTCAGCACTCCAATATAATTTATTCTTATCAATAACACTTAGAACCGTCTCATTTGAACCAAAAATCCTTAGTCTCTAAAGAACTATTAGAGGAAGTAGAAATGGTTCTTCAAAAGATGGCACAGGAAAAAGTTCAAGCACACAAAATAAATCTATGTCAGAAAAACATGATTTTGAAACCGTCAAAAAATTATTTTCCAATAACTTCAAGAGGTGAAGATAATAATTGACTGGGAGTGAGAGATAACAAGGTTTGTCATTATTAATGGGGTTGAAAACAATTGAGGTATAAAAAATTAATTAAACTACATTTTCTCACTTCCATGAAATAATTTATTAGATCCTATATACATAAAAGCATATGTCCTTGATAAATACATAAAAACAATAGAGAAAACCTATAAATAATTCTATAAAACATACCAGAGCTGCATAGTTATAGAAATGATTAAAAGGAAGAAAGCAAACAATATCCCACTGTTTGTCAGTTTGCTTGTTCATTTTTTTTCAAACAAGCACTTACCTTAGTTAATAATAAAAAAAAAAAGTATTGAATTTTTTCTTCTGATAAGGTGTTTCCCATGAGTATATCGAAATCATCTAAGAAACATCAATAGGTTCAACTACAGAGATATTTTTGTCTTTGTTCCATAAAGCTTTTGTCAATATCACCCAAATAGAGTGTCTTTATTTGAATCCAATCGCACAGGAGAGATTTACCAAACTATATATACAGGAAAGGTCAATGACTTAAAAATTAAGTGGCTATCAGTGTGCTTATATTTCTATAGTCTCTCTAATAATTGGTGCATGTGAGGTAAAACGAGTTAAATTTGCAATTCTCTTATTTCTTATGCTATGATATTTAATTAGATAAATGATTTAGTGATTTAGCTATCATTATCTCTATTTTTGAATGGGCACTGAACATGGATGATGATATAAGACCAAGATTGTAGAGGTAGAAGAAACTAAGATATTTTGAATTTGAAAAATTATGCAGCATTTCTGTGTTTGTTATTTAAACTAAAGTATTTATTATTCCTTTTTAAAAAATAGCCCAGTAATTTCTGGAAGTATTACCCTACCCAGTAAATATTCAGTGATATTTTCAGTGCTAAAAATAACATACAAAAAGAAAGCAGTTCTGATTTTTAAGGAATATACATATTCACATGGGAAAGCAAAACTTCAGAGAGATTTTGTTTTTATTGTTTTATGGCTTTTAATGGAGATTCAGAGAGAGATGATGACTTGATCTACAGGTCAGTCAACTAGAAGTTGAGAAGTCCAGAAGTAATGTTGATATTAACATGATTACAATGCCTCGAACAAGAAGCAGATGGAGGAATTAAAAGTCCCCACATATTGGACAGGGCAGATGTCAGATGACAGATGGCTTGAGTGAATACAGGTTAAGATAGATATGAAGTAGAGTTTGGCCTAGAGTCAGCCAAAAACAATAGAGCAAGCATTTTTATAATCATTCAGTTGCAAATTGAGTACCATATTAGGATTTCAAAAGTTAGGTTGACTAATTCTACCAGGCTCTGAAGACAAGTTTCCTGGAAGGTTCAGTCCAGAAGAGTCTAGTTTAAGTAAGGAGTTGGACAGCAATGGTTGTATGGTTGTATGATTGTAGGGTTGTAGGGTTAATGATTACATAGTGCATATAAGTCTTTCCATGTTCCTCTGCAGTTTTCATTTTAAAATATTCTATTGTAATCATATACCACAATTTTCTCAATCATTTCCCAATTAATGAATATCCATTTCATTTTAGATTTTTGCCTTCCCAAAATGTGCTGCTCTGAATTCAGGAATATATTCAGCCTTTTTTTCAGTCTTTTACACACATATGCCTAGAAGTGAGCTCTCTGGACAAAAGCAATAAGCAGTTCTGCTTTCTGCATTCTTCTAAATTGTCATCTAGAATGCTTTGTACAAAAATAAGACTTTACCAACAATATCTGTTTTTTTTTTCCTATAGTCCCTTGAAAGTTTTTGACATTTCTTTTTTACTGATATCAATAAAGCCTATGAGTTTCTTGATTTGTATTTTTACTATTTATAATTTAGTTATTCAACATGAAGTTTTCTGAAAATTATTTTTATTTAAATATTTGACAACATATTTTGAGAAATGACTTTAGTTTTATATAGTTATTTTGTCATATATATAATATATATATGTCTTTTATAAAATTGTTCACAAGACATAGTTTCTGGCTAATTAGCCAATTTATTAATTATTCTAGTTTAATTGTTGGTGGAGTTGTGAAAGTATCCAGCCATTCTGGAGAGCAATTTGGAACTATGCCCAAAAAATTATCTAACTGTGCATACCCTTTGATCCAGCAGTGCTATTACTGGGCTTATATCCCAAAGAAATACTGAGGAGGGGAAAGGGACCTGTATGTGCCAAAATGTTTGTGGCAGCTCTTTTTCATAGTGGCTAGAAACTGGAAGATGAATGGATGTCCATCAATTGGAGAATGGTTGGGTAAATTATGGTATATGAAGGTTATGGAATATTATTGCTCTGTAAGAAATGACCGGAGCAATACAGAGAGGCTTGGAGAGACTTCAACTTGGAGAGACATCAACTGATGCTGAGTGAAATGAGCAGAACCAGAAGATCGCTGTACACTTCAATGCTGTATGAAGAGGTATTCTGATGGAAGTGGATATCTTCAACATAAAGAAGATCCAACTCACTTCCAGTTGATCAATGATGGACAGAAACAACTACACCCAGAGAAGGAACACTGGGAAGTGAATGTAAATTGTCTATCTACCCAGGTTACTTATACCTTTGGAATCTAATACTTAATGTGCAACAAGAAAAAGGTATTTACACACATATATTATATCTAGGTTATACTGTAACATATGTAAAATGTATGGGATTGCCTGTCATCAAAGGGAGGGAGTAGAGGGAGGGAGGGGATAATTTGGAAAAATTAATACAAGGGATAATGTTATAAAAAATTACTCATGCATATATACTGTCAAAAAATTATAAATAAAAATTTTAAAAAATTATTCTAGTTTATTTTAATTTATTATTTAATGAAAAGTCAATGACACTCTCAATTGTCAAAAACCACTGGAACCCACTCAGTGCTTAAATGCCCTTGAAAAAAATGGGTTTTCTTCAAAATGATAATCAATTTGATTTGTTAAAATAAAAAATAAAAAATTAAGAGAATGAGAAGTAGATTTATTCTAATGAGCATTTGAGTCTTGGTCTGAGAGACTTATCTCTATCCAATCCCGATGATATAATCTAGAAAAAAGAGAGAATCCACTTTTTCCCTGATCTGTCTGAAGAAAATACAATGGGCTAGAATCCAACAATTAAATTAAATTAAATTTTCTTTTCCTTTTGAACATATCTGAATAATCTACAGGGGCTGATTTCTGAGTGAGAAAATAGAAAAAGGGAAAACTTTACTCCTGATTCAATAATTAATTATTAATATAACTGAGAAATAATAATTTCAATGCTTTTGTTGGAGATATTGAATAAACATTTTCCCTAAATATTCAGAGTACTCACTCACTTCAGTGCAGACACAGATCAATTAAAGTAAAGAATTGTTTTTTTTAATGCTTCTATATGGCTGAGAAACTGCTATATGGAATCAGTCTCTGAAGAACCAAAGCTGTTTCACTAAGAAAAATGAAAGGATGATGGGAAGTCACATATAGACTTACAAACATACTTTCAAGATAACTTGTGCAGAAGTAGTAAATATATATGATATCATCTAAAAAACAAATCATTAGGGAAAATGACAGATCAGTCAGGAGTTTCTTGACCACTATTACTGTCACCTTTCCAATCTTCCATCCCCATCGGCAGAGGAAGAACAATATGAAGACAGAAAATACTTATATAAAAACTTCAATGGCATTCTGCCACTGCTGTTAGCCCTCCTAATCTACATGCTAATAATGGTGATGATGCTATCTCCAAGACACTTTTGGCAGAGGACTATTTCATTCCACATTATATTACTATTGATCCTCTCATCCTGTGTTATTATTTCAGTAAAGACAAATCTGAAAAATTCAAATACAGATCCCATTATTTTCTTGTGCTTTTTTTTTTAATTTTTCTCCCCCGTCCCCATCCCCAAAATCTGTACTTAACCATTTTTATTCTTGAATTCTCTGGAAATTTTCCTTTAACTTATCATTTCCAATGCTTGTATAGGTAAGCCAAAAAAAAAGATTAGTTCCTTACACTTAATTCCAACTATATCAGCAGCATCAATAGTTTACATTTATATTGTATCTGAAAGGTTACATGTACTTTTACAAATGTAATCTTTTTTTTCGTGTAATCTCTAAAATAATAACATCTCTGTGACATGAATACTGCAGGTACTATTTTTTCCCTTTTTACAGATGAGAAAACTCAGATTTCAAGATGCTCATCACCTGAAACCCCCTATCTTGAGGCTCACAAAAATTGATTCCAGACCTAATGAAGATGTCTGTTCAATGTTGGCTTTATTGTAGCTCAGAATTCCCAAGGTAAGTGATTATAATCCTTTCAAAGAGATGAATATGTAGAATTGTAGGATTTCTCTCATTCACTTTTCCTTTTACATGGTCATAGTGTCAAAATTATTCTTTTGGCTCTATTATTTTTGTCCTCTTTGATTTGTTTTGGAAAAGAATATATGACTTTTCATACTTTAACAAATCAGTTGATCAATGAGCATTTATTATCCATCTGTTAGTGTCAAGTACTAAGCTAGGTTCTAGAGAGACAGTTGTGAAAATGAGATGCTCTGCCCACAAGGATGTAAACAAATAATGGAGGGACAGTGGCCAAGAAAAGGAATTTTGGTATAAATAATCACAGAGATGGTAAATGAAGCTATGAAGTAGTTGATTACCAATATTTTTCCAGTAGCATTAGTGGTATTGCTTTGAATATTGTTTCCAGAGCCAGAAATGGTCAGAGTAAGGTGGGGTTACTCCTTTAAGTGGTAAGGAAGATCTTGGCCAAAGTTGCTAAATAGTGTGCCATTATATTAATCACTACAAAGTTGAAATATTATCATCATAATTGTATATAATTTGGTAACCTAACAATATAATTATTTTCAACTTATGTGTCCTCAGATTCATGATTCTAGGCACAAGAAATACTTTCAATAAGGAACAAATACCCAGTAATATTTCTACAATTTAAAAAAAAAGTGTTTACCTGGGTTACATTCAAAATACCCATGTAATAACTTTTCACTGTCTCTCTTGGAAAGGAAAAATGGACTCCCTGGTGTCTTTTTTGGCAGGAAATGGTCAAATCCCATGAAAAATTATCTGTATGATCTGCAAACTATCAACAGTAAAAAAAAAAAATCTCATTTTGTTTTCTACATTTCTTTTTTCAATGAGGGGACATGAAATGTAGACATAGAAACTAAGGCTCTTTAATTTTTTGCCATACTGTTTTTTTGAATGACAAATATTGGTTTAAAATGGAGAGGAAAATATATTTCTAAAAAATACATTACCAATAAAAAAGAAGTAAAAAGTTCAGGGCCTCACAGAAGTATATTTTTGCTTCCTATGTAGTTTTTCTGCTGGTAAAATAACCAACAAAAATAATGAACCTCAAAGCCACATGTAATTATGCCTACTTACCCTCCACAGCTGCCAACATTTCATTTTTTTTCCTGACTGGCTATATGAATATATTAAAAGATTTTTTTCCTCTGTGTTGGTGGTAAGACATATCTTCTATGAAATTTATAATTCTGTTTCCAAAGTCCTATATGAAAGTGCACATGCTGCAGAAATGGCAACCTGTAATGTTTGCTGTGGTTTACAATGAATCAAAGCCAGTTGCATGACTCATATCCAATTCTGGGTAGGAAACCTCTGCAAAAGACTTATGATTAGATCTAATATTCTTCCTCAAAACAGAAAAATCAAAAGCATTTCTCCATTACTGATAATCAAGAGCTTTTAACTGAAAAGCAAATTCATTTTAGAAATAGAGAAAGTTTACCTTTCTGGGTACCTTCAGCTCAATTCACAATGGGATCCTAGAGAGAACTTACTCATTGGTTGGATCAGCTTTCATGATCAAAGATCAAAAGCCCGATTATAGTAACAAGAGAATACTGAAGTGGTTCAGCAGAAACCAAGAAAATACCTCTGAGGTCATATTTCAATCATTTACCAATTATTTACAAGATATCCTAGAACTTTCTAAATATCAATTTTCTTTTTAAATATCAACTTTTGTTAGATTATATACAAAAACATATATACACATATACATATATACATAACAATTTCATATTAATTATATTATATGCTTTTTCAAAATATTTTCACTTACCTCTTGATTGACCCTTATAAAAATTACAGGATATGACTGATTATCATGGATTCACAGCTACTCCTTGTGTGACTTTGAGTAAGTTTATTCACCTCTCTCAGCTTTTTATTTATATTTACCAACTCTTATGTGTGTATGTATTGCTTGTTTTCATAATTAGAAGGTAAACTCACTGGGAATAGGGATTACTTCATTCTTTGTACCTGTATCCTCAGCTTAGTATATTTCTTGATATATATATTAGGTAATTAATAAATATGAATTGACTAACAGATTGATGGGAGAATTGGAGTAAATGAAGTCTATTCTTGCTCTGAATCTACAAAACTAAGGAACTACTTCCTTTGTGACATTAGACACTGAAAAAAATAAAGCTTAATCTTCTCATGTGTAAAATGGAAGGCTTCAACTAAATGATCTCTAAAACTCCTTCTATTCTCAATTTATAATCTTTTAATGTTCCTGTATACAAACTGAAATGCAAAAACTTGAAAAACTCCCAAAAATAATATTTATCATCATGGACCAGGAATTAGAATGTCGAGAGATTCCTGGTCTTCTATACTGTGTGCTTGTCATTTTTTCTTTGTTTGTTTGATTTGTTCTGTAAATGTTTTTTAAGTGCTGTGGGAAAATACAAACTGAAAAGTTTCTCCTTTGTGGAGATAGTGAACTCATCTGTAACTGATAAGTTTTGAGAGAGTTATATGTGTTAGTAGCAGTACTTGAAGTCAGGCGATTGTGACTTTAAAGCCATTCCTCTCTATTCATTTTGCCACAGTTTCTCACTGTGCACATATTACTTGCACAAATATACAGTGTGTCCCAAAAGTTTTAGTGCCATTTTAAGCTTATTAAAGCTTCTTACTAAAGCATAAAATTGCACTAAAATTCTTGAAAAACTTTGCATATAGTTAGAAATCTTTATCTGTATACCTATGCATGTGTATATGCTTCTATGTACACTGAGCACCCTGACACAATTGTTCAGCTCCTAGATTTCATCAAACAATAATTCATTTTTATGACTTTGCATGGAATGGAATTTTGTGAAAGCATTAGTATGGTACAATTTGAATATATCAAAAATCCAAAATCATCCGTCTTTTATTTCATAATCCTTTAGTTCTAAAATAACTTTTATATGAGTTTAATTATCTTTATCTCATAGACTATAAATATTCCAAAAAGTTAATTGATTTTCCCTCACAGATGAATATATTAAAAGATTTTTTTCCTCTGTCTTGGTGATAAGACATATCTTCTATGAAATAGAAGTGTATAAATATCAGAGCTGGGATCTGTAGTCAAGTTTTCAGATCTTTCAATCACTCTGAAACTTAAATTTTGTGGCTGTGCCCTTCTTATCTTCAGTGGAGCATCTCATAGTCCAGATAAACTTTTTTTTAACACACTCAACCTTTTTTCCTTTATTATTTATCTCATAGACTATAGATATTCCAAAAAGTTAACTGATTTTTCCTCAATCACACAATGAGTAAATATCAGAGGTGGGATTTTGATTTAACTCTTCAGATCTTTCAACCACACTACTCTGAAACCTAAATTTATTGCTGTGCCCTTCTTATCTTCAGTGGTACATCTTATAGTCCAAATGAACTTTGTTTTGTTCAACATACTCTTACCTTTTTTTCCTTTATTATGTCCTGGACAAATCGTCTTCAGAGTAACTGATGCAACCAGTTGGGAATATATAAGACAAGCATGTTGGACTAAATGATTTCCAAATTTCTTACGAATTATGGGTTTTGAGTAGAATGGTAATTCTTAAATTATTTCTCATAAATTTATTTTTCAAATCATGGTTTTCTTATAAGATACTTCATATCTTCCATATTTTCAGCCTTTTGACCATGCTTTATTGTTTATTGATGTCTCAAAAATATATTAGCTCCCATTTGACCAATTCTAATTTTTAAGAAGTTATTTTATTTAGTAAAGTTTTGTACTTCTTTTAACATATGGTCAATTCTAATCTTTAAGGAATTATTTTCTACAATATATTTTGTGCCTCTTTTACCAAACTCTTGTTTTATTTCATAATTTTCTTACATAGCTCTAATTTTTCATGAATATTTCCTTTGCTACTCTTCATTATATTTTTTAAATAATTTTAAAATGTTTTGTTCTATTTATTCTCTTACTTTAGCACTTCTAGAAATTCTTGTTGGGCTTTTGTCCAATCTACAAATGTTTTTAAAGCTTTGCATATAATTGTTTCCAAGTCACAGTCTTCTTCTGAGTTTGTGTCATGACTTTCCCTGTCACCATAACAGCTTTTTATAGTCAGGTTCTTTTGTTATTATTGTTGTCATTGTTGGTTGTTCATTTTCCCACTCTATTTCTTGACTTTAGGCTCTGCTTATCTCTGGTGGGATATGACTAACTTAAAAATTTTGTCATTCAGTCTAAAAACCTGTAAGTTTTAAGTTCTTGCAAAGTGGCACAATCTGGGGAAAGTTCTGGTTATTATTCTCCTACTATGCCCTCTGGTCCTTACCCAAATAGGGCACCTAATCCCTCTCAACAACAATTATTCCTTTCTGCCCTGGGACTGTGACCTGCAGCTAGGTAATAAGTTACAGAGCCACAAAATGGTTCCCCATCTTGTAGCCAGCTATTCTTTTGCTCCTAGCTAGTCCCCAAACCAGTATAAATGAACTTTTTTTTTCTGTCTTCCTAAGCTTCCCTAGGCTAGAAAAATTAGTCACTAGGTCTTTTTTGTTATCTTTTCTGCTCAGAATTTTATTTGGCATTTTCTGTAATTATCTTGTAGAAAAAAAATTTTTGAGGGGGGTAAGTTTGGCAGTTGTGACACTTCAATATGTCATCTTTTTTTCCAAATCTAATATTTTATAATTCTATGAAAATAACAGCTGAAATAGGTTCCTCTTTATTGAGGACCAAAGAATTGTCACTAAATAAACAGGTAGGTGGACAGAGTGTTAGACATAAAATCAGGAAGACTTGTGTTCAAATCTTGATTCACTCATTTGTATGATACTGGGTAAGTGACTTAACCTTTATATATGCCTCATTTCTAACAAATGAAACATGTTAATATTATCAGTATCCTAGGATTTAAATATAATCAAATTTTATTTATTTGATATAAATATATATGTATATATATACATATATATATAACTATAAATAACTTTGCTAACCTTAAAGTGCTATACTAGCTATTATTATTAAAACAGCCACAACAAAACTTTGTTAGTGAACTCAATAAATATGGAGTTCAGCTCAATTAGCAGCTGTCTGCTTGTTCAAATAGAATCAGAAACCTTTCAAAAGTAATAAAAGGAGGTAGAATGAGGGAGAGAGTATAGAAGAAAAGAGGGAGTTAGAATAACAATTTGGGGTAGACAAGAGAAATATGGGTCAGTGATATTAATTAAAAAAACAATTCCAAACTTCAAATATGTGATTCTACTATTCTCTGGGCTAAAAGAATTCTATTCAACTATTACCTCTTCTTTGGTCTGATATCTTCATTTTCTTTGGGTAGGAGTTCCTACAATAAAAAGGAACCTTATCTTCTCCACTTTTTTCTACCATTTCCTCCATTGTTATCTTATTTCAGGGGGTGGTCCCTAAGACTATCCCTCAAGGTCACATTTCCCAAATGAAAATCATTTTTGATCATGGTTGGGTTTTTTTTAAATCCTTTTACTTCAGTAGTTTTCCCAGTAACACTGCTCACTCAGTCGCCTTTCTTTGAAATTTCTTTTCTTCAGGATCTGTTCTGTGTTCCACCTAATTTTTTTTCCTTCTAGCTATTTCTTTTAAAAGGACTAACTTTCCTCTCCTTAAATCTCTTCCTTCTTTCCAAAGCCTCCTTCTACTTTCTCCTTTCTATGTGTTAAAGAAAGAGGTACTGCTGGATTCCCTTCAAGCATGGTTTATTTTTTTCTCCATTTTACCTTGGAAGTACTCTTGTTTTTGTCTTTCTAAAAACTCCTCCAAGTATCCCCAGAGGATACAAAGAATTCAATTAAGAAAAGTTTTTAAAATTTCAGTCAATAATCCTAATAGCCAAGACTTTTGTCTCAATTTTAATGTCATCATTTTTTCTAAGTGATCTAAAGAAAACTTCCACTACATTAGCTGCTCACAATATTTACTAATAAGGTTCTAATACCCAGTCTACCAGTCTTCACAGCATAAATTAAATTAAAGAGCTAACAATGGGCATTGAAATAGAACAATGGAGACAACCAATATGAGTAATTCAAACCATTAAAATTCACTTCCTCAATTATCTTAGCAACATAGAAATATGTTAATTTTTTTCTCTCACTTTTTGTTTTGAACACTGTATAAAGTTATCTAGAATAGGATTGGATTAAGTTTTATTAGCATAGACTAAGATTTTCTAAGTAATTAGTTAAACGGTTTTTTTTTTCTTTTTTTTTTTTTTTGTCTAGAAGAAAAACACAAGCTAAAGATTAACCAACATTCAAGAAATTTTCTTGAGAAAAATTTGTCAACAAATCTAAAAGTAACATTTTTAAAAGGGATAAAAGATAAAAGGGTAATGACTTTTTCTTATAAGGAATAGAAAAAAAATGTGATTTCATTGGCATAGTTAAGGTCCCAGTGTGTAAATTTCTTCCTTATAGACAGAGCTCACTTTTCTATCTTAAAACTAAGGAAATGAAAAATTAAGTAACTAATTCATGACTGCATAGCTAGTATTTGTCAGAGATAGAACATGAACCTCTATCTTAATGACTCTATCCATTATGCCATGTTTTCTGATTAAAAGATAATTCAATCAAATGTTTTTTTAAAAGTGTCACTCATGTCATTATTCTATCTTCAATGCTTTGCCAATGGCTAGAACCAAAGCTTTTGTGTTGCTCGGTAAAATAACACAAGACACTGGCAAGCTCTTCTATAGGTCATCTAAAAGTTTTACATGAATGCTTTGTTATATTAAATTAGGAAAGTGTATTTTTTTTTCTGTTTTATGGTCATGTGTATGTTACCAATTAGATCTTTCCTGCTGATCTCACAAAACAGCCATTTATAATGTATCCACCATTAACCCAAACTGGAAGCTGCTATGCCAGCTAACTGTGGTAAAGAATAGACATCCAGACAAGATGAGAAACCCCAAGAAATAACCTCCATGGTTGTTTTTTCCATGCTCCCATTATGTTAGAGCATTATACAGTCCCTCAGTCTAATTAATTCCATCTCTAGTTGTTTCAGTCTTTTCTGTTTAGGATATTGAAGCCCAGGAAACAAAATTACTGGTGTGTTATATTGAGATTCTTCTTGAATATTCAAAAGAATCTTGCAAAAGAATATCAGAAATTAATAATATTAAATAAATTTTGATGTGTGATGGTTACTGACAATAGCTGGTGAATTTTAGTACCTGATGTCTAAACTCAAAGGCTGAATAATTCTTTTTTCCTTTTTATAAAGTTATGACACCAAAAATTTATGATGATTGAAATTTTCTTGTATTGAGGAACTGATATTGATACTATTGCTTAAATACAGCTTGTTAGAATTGATTGTCCTCCCTTCTAACTCATCATCTCTCCCCTACTCCAGCAGACATTCACAAACACAGACACATTTTCTACATTTAAGTATGAAGCTTACAATTAAGGTAAGTGTTTAAAAATTGAACATAATTCAGTGACTGTTGATATAGGGTACTGTTATGTATGTAGCTCTTTGTAGTTCTTTGATCTTTAGGGCTTCAAAGAACTTTGCAGAATATTGCAGTGAGGAAAAAAAAAGAATATAGCATCACAGTGATGATATTAGATTGAGGGAATCAAAATGATGAGATTAGGGTTCCTGGTGGTCAGGAAGTTAAATGATGAGGTTAGTGGCAGGTTTGGAGTTCAGGGAACCAAATGAGGAAGTTTGGGTCCCCTAAACCCCCTTAGGATCCATCACAAGGTAAGCAGTTGTGAGAACCCTCTTCTGGTGGCAGAGAGGTCTTTGTAAAGGAATTGACAAACCCGAAAAGCTAGACTGATAAAAATAAGTTTATTATTGGCATTGGGAAGTCAGCCTTTGCTATTAATACAAAGGCTGGATTTCTTAGTGGCAAAGTCCCAACAAAGGAGTAAAGTAGTAGAGAAGTCCTGGCAGAGAAGTAAAGTTTCTAGTAGAGAAATCCCAACAGAGAGGTACAAAGTCTTGTTGGGGAAATAGGTGAGGATAAAGAGAGGGTAACGCTGAAAGAGAATATCATTCCATCAGGCAGAGGTTTGCTACTATTCCAGGGATGGCATATTAGGTCTTCTGCAAGGAGTGAGTTTAAAATCGGCTCTTTTTATAATAGAAGCTACAAGCTGAGGCTTGATCCCAATGGGGGCTGGTCAGCTTGAGCTGGAATTTAGAATTGAATGAATCTTTCTAGGTTTGATCTTAATTCAACAGGAAGCTTAATCAGTAGAGAATGTTATCCATGGGTGTGATGTCTGTCTCTCAGGAAAACAGAATAAAGCTGTTAGAATGTTTCCCTCTGGCAGGGTCCCCTACAGAAGCCGGATTCAAGGAGACTTTCTCCTTGAAGGAGATTTAGAGATTTTTGGGGTTCCCTTGTCAACAGGACATGAGTTCAACTACTTCCTACCTGTGTGACATTGAGTAACCTTACCGTCTCTTAGTCTCAGTTTCTCCATATGTTAAAAAAAGGTATGAGTGAGTCCCTTTTCAGCTTTGTATATATGATCCTATGAACTGATTTGATTCTGGACAGAGGCAGTTCTAGTACTCTTTTCCTCATTTTACAGATGAGGCAATTGAGGCTCAGAAAAATTGAGACTTGATGCAGATCAGAGTTTAATTGGCAGAGCTGCAACTAACTCCCAGGTTTTTCATTCCTGATCCAATAATCTTTTACAGGCTTCCTCTTCAATGCAATAGAAATCAGCCTTTGTCATACAATATTTACAAATGTGGTTTCTTACCCAATTTAAGGCTTTCTTCATTCCTCTTTTGCTCCCTTTATCTTGATTTCATTCCACATTTTCTTTTGAATTCTGTTGTCTTCTTGTATTTAATTATTTAAAATTTTCCTTTTCACACTTTTTCTCCTTTCATACTTTTCATAAATTTCCATGATGATTCTATTAGTTCCACATTTAGCTATCCCCTCCTTTTTTGTAATCAATTGTTCTGTTACTCTCTTAAATTCCAGAGCAGGAGGAATAGCCTAGGAAGCAAAGGCATCAAAGAGACATAAAAAATAATTTCTACTTAAGAGTAGAAGGGGATTAAAACGCATGTTTGCTCTTTCCAGAATCACATCATTTCATTATTTTAAGTTATCTTAGAAATCATCTAGGTCAATGAAAAAAAAATTCCCTCTGTAATATCCCAAATTATCATCTAGTTTCTGCTTGAAGACCATCAATGATGGAAAAGTCAGAACCCACTGAGATTGCATATCCAACTTTTGGATAACTTTGATTGTCTAAAAGCTTATCTTTATGTTGAATCAAAGTCTGACTATAAATTCCACCCACTCTTCCTAATTTTGTCTTCCAAAGGTAAGATAAAATGTTTAATCCTTCCTTCCTCAACATGACAGATTTTCAAGTACCTTAAATACAGCTATTATGTCTCCCTTATGGTTACTCTTTTCTAAGCTAAATATATCTTATTTGTTCCAAATCTTTTATGTTCTATTTTTTCTGTGTTTCTACATTTCTATATTTCTATTTCTATATATATTAAATAAGACTGAAATTTGGAGACAGAATTGAAAGTTTAACAAAATAATCATATTTACAAGTCTTGTCTCATTTTGTATATAAAAAATTAGAGTCTGAAAGATAAATTGACCTATTCAGTATCCCAGGGCTAATTAGAGATATGACTGGGAGGGGAAGCTAGATTTCCATATAACATCATAAGGTACTTGAAGAAGGAATCACATGATGTGATTTAGAGAGGTTGGGACTTATCTGAAACTCAGAAATGTCACTGCCACCTTGCTATCTGATACTTGAAATATGAGTGGTTCCTAGAGTTCTTTCCACCTTTACTGAGAGGATTTTTTTGTATAATTGTTTTTAAAAAGAATTTGAACTTCAGAAAATGCTACAGCAGATTGTTTTATAGAATATGGATGATCTGTGACTAAAAAGGGAGTAAGAGTTAGTTTAAAGGAAACTTGAAATGGTCACCATGATATTCAAAGGAACTGCTTGTCTTATCTGAGGAAAAAAAAATCATAACAAGCTCAAATTCTATTTGTTGAAAGGTGCATCACTAATTATATTTGCATAGAATCATCATGACATTGTGAATAGATTATTGGTCTTGGAATCAAGAAGATCTGAATGTGCTCTTTTCAACAATGAGATGATTCAGGTCAATTCGGATAAACTTGACTTGAGAGAGTCATCTATATCTAGAAAGACGACTAATGGGACTGAATGTGGAACACAACATAGTATTTTCACCTTTTGTTTGTTTGCTTTTTTCCTTTCTCATTTTTTTCTTTTTGATTCAATTTTTCTTGTGCAACATGATAAATGTGGAAATATGTATAGAAGAATTGCACATATTTAACATGTATTTGATTACTTAATATCAGACAGCAAGTGAGGAAAAGGGAGGGGGAAAATTTGGAATGCATTTTTTGCATATATTTGAAAATAAAAAACTACATAAAAAAACCAAGATAGAACTCTTCCCCAAATACTTACTAATTGTAAGATCCTATTATGAAGATCAAATGATACAATAACTTTTCAAACCTTAGAATGATAAATAAATTTCAGCTATTTTATTATTCCATGTTATATATTAAAAGGCTACACAGTAACAATTATTATGTTTAGAAGAATTGCATGTTTGGCCTATCTCAGATTTCTCACCCCTCTAAGGGAGTAGGTGGGGATAAGGGCGGGAGAAAAATTTGGAACAAAAGGATTTGCAGAGGTGAGTGTTGAATATCTTTGCATGTATTTGGAAAAATAAAATATTATTAAAAATAAAAAATTATTAAATTCTGGCTAAGTACACTGATAATGCCAATATTTAAAGTCTATGCATCATCATAATAAAATCTAAAATAAGAATAAAAATATTTTATTTCTAAAAGCAACAATTAATTGACTTTTAAAAGTCCATTTTACTTAGAAAGGAAATGACTAGGGGTGCACAGTTAAATTCATTCTAATAATGTTAACAATATTTTTACATTGGTTCAAAGCTCTCCTGTCAGCCCCAATTAGGACCAGAACTCTGGGAAAGAAAAAAGACACTGACACATACCATATAGTTTGGCTCCAAAAAATGAACACGGGAGCCAAGGCAAAGAATATAGAAAATATTCACAATTTTAAAATGCAGTTTTAAATGATTAGACATGGTTGTGGTTATTCTTTAGTCTTTTCAGTCATGTTTGATTTTTTTTTACCACATCTGGGTTTTTTTTTTGGCAAAGATCCCAGAGTGGTTTACATTTCCCTCTCCATATCATTTTACAAATAAGGAAACTGAGGCAAATAGTTTTAAATGAGTTGCCCAAGGTCACACAATCAGTGTCTGAGGAAAGATTTGAAAACAGGGAGATGAATCTTCTTAACTCCAAACCTAGCATTCTCTCCTTTGTGACACCTAGTTGCCCCCCAATTAGACATGGACAGATTTTCAAAGTGTAACTCTAAGTTCTATAACTACAACCTTTTGAGCTCAGCAATGGACTTTAGAGTTCTTTAGAGGAGCACAGATCCAAAATGAAATTCTAAAATATCATTCCCACCAGGGGTCTGATACTTGAAAGGAGAATCAAAGGATTAATGAAGAGATACCCAACTTTCAAGGAGATGCACATCTAAAATTAGCCCCCCAAGATTGTCAGTGTCAGACAGTACATGAATTCATTAGTGTGGATGTCCTCTCCAATGATTCAGCCCACACTCTTATATTTTTGGTCATGGATCTTCAAGAAAGAGCAGTGAGCTCATGGATTAATGACTGATAGTTCCTTTGAGATATATGTACCCTTATACACCCTAGGTGGCAGCTAGGACCAGGTCTGGAATCAAGAAAACTCATCTCCTGAGTTCAAATCTGGCTTCAGATACTTACTAGCTATATGACCCTGGCCAAGTCACTTAATTCTTTTTGCTTCAATTTCCTTATCTAAAAAATGAGCTAGAAAAGGAAATGGCAAATCACTTCAGTTCTTCTCCCAAGAAAACATCCAATGGGGTCACAAAGAATCAGAAACAACTGAAAAACAACAGCAAAAAACAATTGTGGCATTCAAATTTAATGAATTATTATACTCTAAGAAATTATCAATAAATGAAGAATGCAAAAAGCCATTGGAAGACATATCAACTGATATAAAATGAAGCAAGTAGAACCATATATAAATATGTTGTACAAATATATATGTCTATATACACATATGTAAATATGTATATACACAAACACACAATGACTACCTCTCCCATTATGAGATGAGAAAAAAGACAACAGAGGAAACTGAGCCCTATATAACTGTAATGACTAAGTTTGGAGCTGAAGAAGAAATGAAATATTATTTAGATATAGATATAGTTATATGTGACAAGATCTCTTCCCTCAAAAAGTCACAAAATTTCAGAGTTGAAAGAAATCTTTGAGATTATCCAATATAACTTACATTAAATACAATTCAATTAATCATACTATCTGAACCTATTAATACCACCAACGAACTCCTAATCAATCAATGAGACATTGCTAAGCACTTTACTATATGCTGTACTCTATGCTAAGCACTGCACTAAAATCTTTAACATAGAATAGGATTATTTCTATCCCCATGGTATTGACATAAAGGATAAGGAACACTACCCTGAAAAAAAGGTAGTCATGGATAGAAATGGAAATGGTTAAAGTTCCTATTACAAAAAGTAGTGGAATTGGACCCCTAACACTTCCAAGGGAGGAAGGGAGAGAGGAAGAAAAGGAGGGAGGAAAAGAGGGAGGGTGGAAATAAGGGAAATAGAGAGGGAGGGATGAGACACAGAATAAGACTTGGCAAAGAGAGAGAAAAAATCAAGGAGACAGGAAAGAGGCTTTTATAGAAGTACAAATGACAGGTGATATAGGTCTAAAGTAGGCTTATAACTGTAGAAGTAGAAAGGAAAGGACAGATGGGAAACAAGTTTGTGAAGGAGCAGCATATTGTTCCTAAGGGAGGAAATATGGTCATGTGGCAGTGGTCCATTTTAATCTTCTGTTTAATGTAATCCTAGGCTTCTTTCACATACCATCTAAAACAAAATTAATTTAAGTTCCTGTAGGATTACCATATACTGATTCATTTTTAATCTAAAATACATTAAGATAAAAGCATTGATTTAATATATTTTAAGTCAGCTTAGACTTTTATATACAGAGTTGGTTATAAAAATATCCTCATTAAAATAAGCAAAAAATGCTTAGGTAAAGTAGGGGAAACTGGGCTAATACCTACCTAATGGGAAATAATTTCAAAGCAAAATTCTTAATATGTTCATTCCATAAGATCATTAGATGAATCATGTGGTCTATTGGAAGTTCTGAAGAATTAACAGAAATGACCACAGAAATATTAGAAAATATAGATGAACTATTGTGCATTTCAAGAATAATCCAAATTATCAGTCAATAATTTCAAAAGTGCTAGCGATTCAAGAAATTCATTCAACTCTTAGTACCTATTTAGTAGAAAATTGTATTGTGCCTCTTTTTCCAGGATGCATCTTGCAATGATTTGGATTTTGTGTCTTTCAGGCTTGCCTTTAGTAGGAACAGTGTAAAGATTGATGAATTTATTTTCAGACGACCAGGTTGTGTTCTTATAATTTTAAAGATATTTCAGATTTTCGTACTTCCGTTTTCTCTTCTGTAAAATGAAATGATTGGATTAGAGATCTTCTTAGTTCCTTTCTAGACCTAAATGTATAATTCAGGTACAGTGGTATAAGATGTAGTCTCCTATTGAATGATTAATAAAATAAACTGGCTAGTTTATTTTTTATTACCTTTATCATATAAAACTCTTTTCAAAATATTTTTCAAAGATGGCTATCTACAGAATTCTTGATAAAATTTCAATTTAGTATATCAATTTTTGAAGGTTTTTTAAGCACTTAAAATTATTTATCTCCAATTGATTTTTAACATCAATATTGTTGGCATTTTGATATTTTTCTTAAATAATTATTATTCTTTCCATTAAAAAAAGAAATGGAAACAGATTTCCTTTTAGAAACCCACATTGACAAAGGTGCACAAAGTTAATCCTTAAAAAACAAAAGTTTATATAAGTAAAGCACACAATCTAAAATCCTAACTGTCACTTTGCTTCAAAAGAGCAAAAAAGAAATTCTCAGCACTTGGACCTTTGCAGTTAATTTGAGAAATGTTCTACTACCCTCTAGTGGTTGATAGCTAAATTTCACCCTGTGAATTCATGGTTGTCCTTTCCTTTTAAAAAGGGTGAAAGGAAAATAAATTTTCATTGAATTTATAATTTAAAAGGATCTTAATTACCACCTTTTCCAATCTTTTAATTTTATATATGAGGTAAATGAGATTTAGTGAATTCCCCAGTCACAGAAGTACTAAGGAGTACAAAAGAATTCAAATCTATAATCTCAGACACTAGAACCAAGGCTGTCTCCAATCAAAATGTCTTTCATTTTCACAAAATTATATTCTGATCTTTAATTGAATTTATCTTCTCAACTGACCAATATTTATCCTATATAATTTGAGAATATAAATTCATTTACTTATTAACCAATTGGCATACATAAATGGTAAATAAATGGTACATTATATTGAATGCTGGGTTTGGAATCAAGAAGATATGAGTTCAAATCCAATTTCTGACATCATCTATTTAACCTTGAGTAAATAATTTATTAAATCACTGATTGTACCCCACCATACATAGTACCTACCTTCCCAGGATACTGTGAGGACCAAATAATATAAATAAAGTGCTTAACATAGCACTTGACACATAGTGTTTATTGTTATTTTCCTTCATTATGGAAGAAAAGTGTAACATCAGAGAAGTGATACCATAACATGCAGTGAATTGGATTTAAGTGAGGAAGGTCTGAGCAAAGTCATCTGCCTCAGTTTCCCCTCCAGAGCCATCTGGGTCCAATAGTCTGATATAGATCAGAAGAACTAAGGAATGCTTAATCCTTTTTCCTTAATCTTTTTCCCCTCCAAATCAAGATGTTTCTATTTGAGACTATAATAAGCTTTTAAAAAGGAAAATGTATACTTATATTTATAAATATATGCACATATGTGTCTGTAGGAGGATAAATATATCAACTACTTATACATTTATACATATAAACATATATATACATATATATGTGTGTGTGTGTGTGTGTGTGTGTGTGTATATATATATATATATATATATATATATATATATAAGAGTAACTATATTACCTAAATTCTTCATCTTTGGGTAATCCAGTCCTAAAGTTAATTGATATGGAAGAGAAAGATTTGGCTAAAATTATTTTTTCAAAGTTATATATTGAGCCATGATGTATATAAAAACCTAGAGATGTTAGCCTCCTTGCTGGCAGATCAGTTTAATGAATCTGTGCATAAAAACATTCCATTTGCCTATTCTCTTTCATACCTGTTCCTTGCTCTTTTTTTTTTTTTTTTAATTTCCCCAAGGAAACTATCTGAAATAGAAAAATAATGAGTTTTAACTATTAGTTTTCTTCTTAGAAAAATTAGTTTTATATTTTCAGCTGGTTTTTTCAACATGTACAATTGCTCAATTCTCTCCCTTCTTTATTCCTAAGTTACTTACTACCTTGCCATCCTCCAGAGATTGTTTTCTCTTATGCTGGTAATCTTTTCAAAGTCTTTGCAAAGTGTTTTCTTTCTACCAGACATGCATACATGAGGAAAGATTAGCATATAATCTGGCCATTAATTCTATTTTTTTCGCTATCTTTCTTGATTACCTTTATGGAATTCAGCCACAACAAGGTTAAGTTTATCAAGTTGTTGATTTGAAAACATTTTGGTGAACTCTTATTACAATTAAGATTTTTGAGGGCACACTGGGCAGATTATCAGCATCAGGTATATAATCAGGCTTTTTCTATAGATCCAGTGTAAGGGATTTTAAAATAGTTAATTCTACTGGAGTAAGAGTCAGTCACCAAGTTACCAGTGATTTTTAGCATGATGTGATTGTTTTTAAAGTATCCTGGAAAGTATAAATCAAAAAAGAAAAAGAAAAAATCCTTCTCACCTGTTGAATTATGATTGAATTTCTATCCTGAGCCATTTATCTTTTTAAAGAATCCTTTATGCACTTAATTCCTTTTAAAATTAAAATTTCATTATAAGAGACATTTAAAAACTTTAAATTGCCATTAATGTTATAGCTTAGAATGAATAAGAGCTATGAAAGCTAAAAACCTGAGGAGGTCAAGGAATAACTGGATGGGAGGGGAGGTGTAAGTGGGTAGACAGGTAGGATAGATAGTGAGAGCAATGATTATTAATAATCAATTGTGGGGGAGGATCCAGACTTTTTGCCTGTTCTATTTCCTTGTTTGAAGCTCAGTCTGACAGACTTTACTGACCTCGGCCAAAAATTAATCCCACCTTATCTAGGTGAATTCCTGTCCATTGTGTTCTAATCAACTTTGTATGGGAATTAATTATTTGATTAGATTGCCCTGAAGCCCCGGGGTAATTTAGAAGTAGATGACAATGGACATTGCACCCCCAACACCCTTCATCAGAATAGGTTCCCCTCTTGTTGCAATATTCATTCTCTCATTAATTACTAAACAATCAGAGTTGTCATTCTCAGGAAAAACTATTATTGCAAACTGTGAAAGGTCTTTGGCAATTAAGAGTAGCACTGACCTCTTTTATTAATAAATGATTAATTACCTAGAAATTGTCTCAAGCTTTTAAAATGTCACGATAGATAGATAGAAAGATAGATAGATAGATAGATAGATAGATAGATAGATAGATAGATAGATAGATAGATAGATAGATGCTATTTGCAATATATAATTTGATTTGAGAAGACTAGGGTTCCAAAACAAGTTGTCTAACTTTTCAACAGTTTCTATTAGAACTAACCCTGGGTTGAGCTTGGTCTGAGGAAACTAATAGTCTTTCCTTTGACAGATCTGCCTTCATCTCTTTAAACATCCTGCTCCTCCACACAAAGTCAGATTTAAACTATAATGTTTGGCTAGCTCCCTGGAGGTCTCAAGATCAGTCAGAGTCAGGATCAATCAAAGTTCTTGATCTTTAGAGGCAGAAGTGAAGAAAGCAGACAAGATGTATCCTGGATTCTGGAGTCTGGAGTCTCCAGCCACTCTCCTCCTCGTCCTGCCACCAAGTGACCCCAATTCTCTCCCTCAGCCTTCCAATCCTTGCCTACAATTAGCTCACCATCAAATATTCAGCAAGCACCAGTGGTGAGAAGAGCTGTCACATCATCATCTCATCTAAATATATATAAAGAGAGAGGTATTATCTCACATGGAATAGGTAATTAGCCTTAAGTGCTCTGTTGTCTGATTGAAGCACACCTTTTCAGAACTTTAGCCCTCTACACTAAACAATTGGAATATATAATAATATATTAATATTATAATAATATAATAAAAAATAATTCTGATTAAGCTGGTCTGCTTATTTAGTGCCATACCAACCAAAATACCAAAAAAAAAATCTCTTACAGAACTAGAAAAAAAATGACAAAATTTATTTGGAAGAATAAAAGGTCAAGAATATCAAGGAATTAATAAAAAAAAAAAATTGGTAGCTTAGTAGTACCAAACTTAAAACTATTATTATAAAGCAGTAGTCATTCAAAACCACTTGGTACTGGCTAAGAAATGAGTGAATCAGTGGGATAGATTAGATATACACAACACAATAATCAAGGCCTATAATAATCTAGTATTTGATAAACCCCCAAACTCAAGCTTCTGGAATAAGAACTCATATATGACAAAAATTGTTGGGAAAACTGGAAAATAATATGTCAGAAACTCAGCATAGATCTACATCTCACACCTCATACCAAACCTAAGGTCAAAATTGGTACTAGATTTAGACATAAAGGATGATACCATAAGTAAATTAAGAGAGCAAGGAATAATTTAGCTTTAGAGAAGAAAAGAATTTATGACTAAAGAATAACTAGAGAACATGATGAAAGGCAAAATGTACAACTTTGATTTCATTAAATTAAAAAGGTTTTGCATAAACAAAATCAACAGAAACAAGATTTAAAAGGGAAGTACAAAGCTCAGGGAAAAAAAATCTTTATAGCCAGTGTTTTTGATAAAGATCTTATTTATAAAATATCTAAAGACCTGTGTCAATTTTTTAAGAAAACAAATCATTCCCAGTTCATAAATCAAAGAACAGACATTTTTCAGATGATGAAATTAAAGCCATCTATAGTCATGTGGAAAAATGCTCTAAATCACTATTGATCAGAGAAATGAAAATTGAAACAACTCTGAAGTATCACCCTACACATTTCAGGATTAGCTAAGATGACAGGAAAAGATAATGATAAATGTTGGAAGAAATGTGGGAAAACTGGGACACATATATTGGTGGTGGAGTTGTGAGATGGTCCAACCATTCTGGAGAGCAAAATTCTGGAACTATGCCCAAAGGGCTATCAAGTTGTCCATACTCTTTGACCTAGCATAGCAGTGCCATTACTGGGTCTGTGTCCAAATAAAATTAAGGAAAAAGGAGCCATATATGCAAAAATGTTTATAGCAGCTCCTTTTGTGATAGCAAAGAATTGGAAAATGAGTAGATGTCTATCAATTAAGGAATGGCCAAATAAGTTATGGTATATGAAGATAATATAGCATTATTGCTTTTTAAAAAATGATGAGCGAACTGATTTTAGAAAGACTTGGAAAGATTTACATGAACCTGATGCTGAACAAAACAAGCAGAACCAGGAATAAATTGTGTACATTAACAGTAAGAATATGCAGTCATCACTTATGAAAGACTTGGTTCTTCTCAAAAGTTCAGTGATCCAAAGCAATCCCAATAGACTTTGGAAAGAAATTGCCACCTGCATCCAGAAAAAGAACTAAGGAGATTATGTAAATCAGCACATGCTATATACATTTTTTTTCAGTTTTTTTTTCCTTTTCTCATGTTTTTTTTTTTTCCCCTTTTGCTCTGATTTTTCTCTCCCAACATGATTCATGAGCAGTGTGTATTAAAAATAAAAAAAATTTAAAAACAATAAACAAACAAAAAACATCCCCCCTTTTACCTGTATTTCATTGATACAAGTTTTTCAGGTAAGGGATTACTTGTAGCTAGGATTTACATTGGCCTTAGAGTTAGGAGGACTGAATTCAAATGTGACCTCAGAAATGCATGAGCTGTATATGACTCTGGGCAAGTCACTTAGTCCTGTTTGCCTCAGTTTTCTCATCTGTAAAATGAATTAAAGGAAATAGTAAACTACTTCAGTATCTTTGCCAAGAAAACCCAAAATGGAGTCACAAAGTGTGACATGCATGACTAATCAATAATAATAGCATTTATATAGTGCCTACTATGTACAAGCATTATGCTAAGCATTCCTCATTTGAGCCTTACTTCAACCCTGAGCTTTATTATCCCCATTTCACAGTTGAGTAAATTGAGATAGACAAAAATTAAATGATTAGCTCAGGATCACGTAGCTAGAAATGTTTGAGGTTATTTTTGAACTCAGTCCTTTTTTACTTCAGGCTCAGAGTTCTATGCACTTTCATTAACATTTTGAATTTCAGGAAGTTATCTAGAAATGCTAAGCAATTTAAGGATTTGTCCAGGGTCACATAGCTAGTTCCTCCTATTCCCCAATCAGAAAGTCTAAGGAGGAGGTCCCTATAATTCCAAGAAACATGTAAAGAAGAGAGGAGCAGAGAGCAAGAACAAAAGTCTCTCTCAATGGCCAAATCTTTTTGACAAAGCCCCCTTCCTCTGCTCATCAGAGGGACATAGGAATTATTGCATCATACCAAAATCTTTCCTTATTGAATAAATGCATTCAAAGGAGTATCTAGATGAGTTCAGTTTAGCTTTATGAACGCTCTATGAATTATGCTCTAGCTAGGGAGACTGGAGGAGTGAGAGGTGGAAAAATTAAGCATATTATCCCCATGATAGTTGCAAGGTAAAAAATAAGCGTATATTTATACTATATCTATCTATATGGAAGCAAATAAATATGTATTTCTATTAATATATATGAGCAAATAAATATGTATTTGTAATATATCTATACCTATATATAAGCAAATGAATATGTATTTCTGTTATATGCATATATATATATATATATATATATATATATAAAAGCAAATGAGTATGTATTTCTACTACATATATATGTGTATGTATATATAGCAAATAAGTATGTGTTTCTAATACAAACAGACATACATGCATACACATGTATATATGGAAATATGTATTTCTACTATATAATTATACATATACATATATATGCAAATAAGTATTTCTGCTATACCTATACTACCCATATAGGGGCAAATAAGTATTTCTGCTGTGTGTATATGAGCAAATAAATATGTATTTCTTCTATATATATATTTATACATGTATACTATTCTTGTACAAAACTAGTTGAACCTGAAAATTTTGCTTTGACAGCAAAATATTCTGTCCCTCTGAGCTCACCCATCATTGACATTTAAAAGATATCCTTTCATTCCAGTCACTTTAATGTTATATATACCCTGCCTACTGTTATATTACACATAGTGGATTTCTGGACCTTTGCCATCTACCCTAGCCACCTCACATAAACTTTCCCCCTTGCTCACTCCTTTCCAGTTCTGGGACCACAATCAAATTAATATCCTCATTGCCAGAAAGAACTTGTCTATGAACTCCCTTTCTTAAGTCTCTTCTTAAGTCTGTGATAGTCCAAAGCAAACATCCCTCTCTAAACACTATTCTGCTATATATGTTGTCAACTTCTTCTATTATAATGTAAACTTCTTGAAAATGGGGGTTGGCATCATTTTTGTATTTATACTTAGGGCACAGTTACTTGGCATAAAGTGGTTAATACTTTTTTAATTCTTATCAGTCAAAAAGATCTAGCATGTCTGAGTGGTCAGTAGAGAATTTCATAACACAAGTGGGAAAAAACATGACCCAATAGACAATTTCAACAGTCTGTTACACATCAGTAAACTGTTTTGGCTGGAAACTTACTCTTGTATAAATTGAAAAGGATGATTCTAACTGTCTTCCTTAAATAGTTTGCCAGGATAATATAGTTTTTCTATTAAGAAATATTTTTCCATGCCCAATACATTAATCATTCTTTCCTCATAGAAAATTGCATCATCCTTGTGAAAACACAACCAGATAGATAGATCTCTGTGGTTTCACTCATAGGAATGGGATATTAATTATGCCAATAGACTCTCTTAGAATGCCAAGAGCAGAACTGACCCTAAATTTAATAGTGAACTAGGAAGCTGCTTAGACATGTGAATTTTAAAAATATATATTTCTACATTAGTCATGTTGTAAAAGAAGAAGGATAAAAGGAAAAAAGCCACAAAAAGAAGAAAAAAAGTAAATTATCTGCATTTAGACTCCTTAGTTCTGTTCTTTTTCTGGATAGTATTTCCCATGATGAGTCTTTTAGACTTGTCTTGAATTATTGTATTGCTAAGAAGAGCTAAATCAGTCATGGTTGATTTTCACACAATGTTGCTATTACTGTGTATAATATTCTCTTGGTTCTGCTCACTTGACAGCTTCAGTTCATAGTATTTCCAGGTTTTTTTTTAAATCCTCCTGCTCATTCTTTCTTTTAGAAAAATAGTATTTCATTACATTCATATGCCACAATTTGTTCATCTAGTCTCTAATTGAGAATTTCTCAATTTCTGTAATGTCTGGGCTAGCTTTGAAATAGTCTAATGTCTTTATTGTCTCCTTCACAGTCTGTGTCTGTCACAGTCTGATCCAGTCTGACCCAGTCTGTCTCCTTCACAGCCTGTTCACTTTGACTGACTGTGTCCCCAATTCTCTTAGCCCTTAAATACCCTATTATAATTAACATCATTACAGCATACTGAATATATGCCAACTAGTGTTATTATACTATTATATCACTAGAGAACCATTATCTCATCAATTCCACTGAGTTAACACCTTGTTGTAAATATTCTTGTTTCAAGTATACTTCTCCAGAATTCTGGCCCTCTACAAATTTCTAATTCTTTTCTACCACAAAAAGAAATTCTATAACCATTTTTATATGGGTGTCCTTTTCAATTTTTCATGATCTTTTGGGGATACGTACCTACTAATGGTATTGCTGGATCACTTAAGGGGATGTATGCTTTTTGGTTGTGAGGTTTCTATGCCCTAATGCATGGTCAATTTTTGTGTGGGTGCCATATACTCCTGAGAAAAAGTATAGTCCTTTCCATTTCCATTGAATTTTCTCCAGAGGTTTTTTCATATTTTTTTTCTAAAATTCTATTCACCTTCTTAATTTATTTGTTTATTTTATGTTCAGGTTTATCTAGTTCTGATGGGGAAAGTTGAGGTCCCCTCACTAGTATAGTTTTTGTTATTTTTTTTTTCTGTAACTCACTTAACTTCTAAGAAGTTACAAATTGATGGATATGGGTATAGTGCTGATACAACTTCATTATACCTTTTAACAAGATGTAATTTCCTTCCTTGTCTTTTGAATTAAATCTATTTTTGCTTTTGCATTTTCTGAGAGCAGTTTTGATACCTTGCTTTCTTTGCTTCAGCTAAAGCATGATATATTCTGCTCCAGCTTTTTACCTTTACTCTAGGTGTGTTTCTCTGCTTCAAATGTGTTTCTTAAAAATAACATTGTAGGAATCTAGTTTTTAATCCACTTTGTTCTCTGCTTTCTTTTCGTGGGAGAGTTCATCCCATTCACAGTCACAATTATGATTACTTTGTATTTCTTTTCATCCTATTTCCCCTTTATATGCTTTTTTCTTTCCTTTCATCTTTTCCCTTCTCACCGGTGTTTTTCCTCTGACTTCTATCTTCCTCATTGCCCTCCCTTCCACCATCCCCGCCTTTTCCCTTTTCCTTTCTTCCCTCCCTTCTGTCATTTCACATTTCTTTCCCCTTTCCCCTCCTACTTCCCTATGGGGTAAGATGTTTCTTTTCCCAACTGAATGTATATGTTAGTCCCAATCTGAGCCAAATTTTATGAGAGTAACATCAAAACATGCTCACCTCCTTCCTTCTTTCCCTCTTCTCTTATAGGTTTTTTTTTTTTTTCATACTTCTTTATGTGACATAATTAACTCCATTCTGCCCTTCCTCTTTCCTCTTCTCCTAATATTTTTTTTACCCTCAATTATTTTTGTCATTAAAACAAAGCCAATTTATACTCATACCCTCTTTTTTTTTCTTTCCTATTTACCTTTCTATGCTTTTCTTGAGTCTGTATTTCAAGATCAAATTTTCTGTTCAGCTCTGTTTTTTTTTTGTTTTGTTTTGTTTTTTTTTAACCAGGAAAGTTTAAAAAGTTTTTTGTTTTCACTGAATGTTTATTTTTCCCTAAAAATTTTTCTTCATTTTTGCTGTGTAGTTGATCCTTGGTTGTAATCCAAACTTTTCTGCCTTCCAGAATATTATATTTCAAGCCCTCCAATACTTTAATGTAGAAGCTATTAAAGTCTTGTGTAATACAGACTATGGCTTATTGATATTTTTGTTTCTTTCCATTTACTTGTAGTATTTTCACCTTGATCTAGTAGTTCTAGAGTTTGACTACAATATTCCTTGCAATTTTTATTTTGGGATCTTTTTCAAGAGGTGATTGATAGATTCTTTCAATGACTATTTTGTCCTTTGATTCTAGAGGATAAAATATCAGGGCATATCAGGGCAGTTTCCCTTGATGAATTCTTGAGTCTTTTCAAGCTTTATTTTAAATCATAGTTTTCAGGTAATCCAGTAATTCTTGACTGATTTCTCCTGGATCTATTTTCCAAGTCAATTGTAGTTCCAAAGAGGTATCTTACATTTTTTCTTATATTTTTAATTCTTTTGATTTTATTCAACTGGTTCTTGATGTCTAATAAGAGTTATTAGCTTCCATTTGCCTAATTCTAATTTTTAAGGAACTTTTTCTTAGGTGAGATTTTGTACCTCTCTTTTTTCTATTTGTTCATTTGTACTTTTTTTTTCTTTTTTTTTTCTGTGGGACATTTGGAGTTATGTGACTTGCCCAGGGTCACATAGATAGTGTTAAGTATGAGGCCAGATGGCCTTTCTGTGACAGTAGTCTGCAAGACAGAGCAGTGGTGCCCAGGTGACTGATCTATGATGTGACTAAGAGTCTCCTACTGATTTGTCTGAAATACTGCCTGTGTGGAACTGCATTCCCTTTCCTCAAATGAGACAGACTTTTTCTGAAGTCCTTCTAACTTATCTCAGACTGGAAATAAATTTCACTCTTGTCTTTTTTTGTGAATTCTGCACCACAGAATTCTTCTAGAGGCTTGATTTAACATTGTTTCCAAAATAAACTAGGGAGAATTCAGGCAACTGCCTGGTTTCTCTCTGCCATCTTGACCCTACTTCCTAAATATGATTTAAAGGTCTATGAGAATCTATTAATGTCTTCATTAAGAATTTGGATGCCATAATCTCTGCTTAAAAAATAAAATTATAAAGAGTGAATATAAAGAATGAAAGTCTTTACCTTTAAGAAGTTTAGACTCTAGCAAGAATTTCAAATACAAAACATAATTATCACTATTGCTGGTACTGTTTTTTGTATTTTTGTTGTTAGTCATTTCACTCATTTGGGGTTTACCTGGCAAAAGCACTGGATTGGTTTGCCATTTCCTTTTCCACTCATTTTACAGATGAACCAACTGAGGCAAATAGGGTGAAGTGGCTTGCCCAGCATCACAAAGAAAAAAATTGAACTCAAAGATGAGAATTTCTGATTCCAGACCTGACATTTTATCTATTGCTCCACCTAGCTGCTCATTTTGTGTGTACTCTGAAATTATTTGCTAGATTCAAATACACAAGAAACAGCACCTCTTATCTCTTAATCTAAAATATGATTTTACATAGGATATCCCATCAGCATCTTGAAATCTATGCCCAAAACTAAATTATAATCTCACTAAAATCTGCCCCTCCTGTTCCCCATGAATTTTCCATTTCTGTGGAATTACTTTGGCCAAGTCCTTACTGACTCTGATGCTGCCTCTGTATCTACTATTCTCAGATTATCTATTTACTGGTTGTGTGATCCTGGACAAATGACCTTAACCTTCATGTTGGCTAAGTTGATGAACCAAATATTTTGGCAGATAAAACATACAAACCATGACAAATATTGGAAGAAAGAAAGAAGGAAGTGAAGGGTAGTAAGAAAGAGAAAAGGAAAAGGGGAAAGAAAGGAAGGAGGAAAGAATTAAAGAGAATGAGAGAAAATGTGATGGAAAATGAAAATTGGAAAGTAAAAAATGAAAGAATATGTGTGTGTTAAAAGAGAGGCAAAGACAGGAGAGAAAGGAAGACAAGAGACATAGATACACAGAATTGAGAGAGAGAAGGAGACAGAGAGAGAGACAGAGAGAGACAGAGAGAGACTATTGGATTGTAAACTTTGAGAATCCAGGCGTTCAACTTTTTTGTGTCTTATTTCAACTTTTTATACCTATACCTTAGTAGTATTTTGCAAAAAGTCGGACCTTTACAATATTTTTCTACTTTTCTTTTGCCCTTTTGATATACAAGCTACTGTCAATATTAAGTCTTAATATTTCTTCAGTTTGTTCTATTTCTATTCAATATTGTTGCTATCCTGTATTGGATAATCATCACCACCATAGTTTCATTTTAGGAGGTTACAATGCTACTTTTTTTTCCAATCTGTTTGAGGTTTCATCCTGCTGCCAGAATTATGATTTTTATATATAACCTTGTCACTTCTCTGCTCAAAATTTGGCATTCAAAGTCCTTTGCAATTTAACTCCACCCAGGATTTCTGAACCTTGTCTGATATTACTTCCACAAGGTCTAAATTTGAGGCAAATTGGACAATCTCTATTATTCCCTTTATATATATATATATATATATATATATATATATATATATATATATATATATATATATATATATATATATATGTTGCATTAATATTTTCTTTTGTTTCATATGACTGTTCATCTTTTATTATTAAGTTGTTCATCCTTTAATACCCAACTCCAAAATCATTTCCCCAATAAAGCCTTCTCTGATCCCTGAGATGATAATTACCTTTACTTTCACTTCATATTATACCTCGAGTATTATAGATATCTATTTTGGTGTCTTACTATGTACCAAAATAGTATACTTGGAACTCTTATTAGAATGTAAATTCTTTGCAGTCAGGAAGTGTATCTTATCTAAAGTCTCAGTACCCTCACAAAATACTTTGCACTTAGTAGGAATTTGATTATTTTTTTTTTAAGTTTTGACTAAGTTTGAGAACTTTAGTAGTAAATAGAAGACTGAGAAATGTAAACAGAATTGTCATTTACCCAGGAAATAATCAGGGCAGAAAAAATCCATTGCTATTACCAAAAGAAATATAAAAACCAAGAAATGACTGTTCCTTCTTACTACTCCACATGTACTAGATGAAACACTGTGAAGAGAGTCTCTCCAAGAGGAACCAATGCCTTTAAATTATCTCTGTCCATGAAAGAAAGTCTGTTCTAGCATGTAAACCAAACCTTCAAAATACCAGAAGAAAGAAAAGAATAACAGAGAAATGACTGTAGTTAGCTGTAATAAGTCATTAACCACCATGTTTTCAAAGTTGCATAAAGGCAAACCAATAGCAAAAGGCTTCCTAGTTAGGATCCATATGCAAAAAACAAAACAAAACAAAAACTCAGAATAGCACATAAGTGAGTGATTTTGATGTGTTATTGTATATTTGGGACAATTATATAATTATTTTATTTATATATACTATTATATTAATTATTACAACATATATTAATATTCTGTAATTAGGAATGTATTAAATATGCGTTTAACATATGCATACATACACACTTATACAAAGAGTCCAAATAGATCTCCAATTTTTCAACTAGTCTTTTTAGACTACTAAAAGGTTTAGTGACTTGGCTATTATAACATAGGCAGTATACGTTAGAGACTGGACCTAAACCTGTGTATGCTTGTATGTTGTGTATGTGTAAACATACACACAATATTTAGAAACACGCTCCTCTTAAACTCAATATCAATATGTATATATCATAAATAAAAAATTACTTAATTCTATATGTGCATATGTATGTATATATATTTCATATGTTGTGTGTTTGTGTGCATTTATTTGTGTATTATATTTGTGTGATGCATGTGTACCTGTATATGTATATATTTGAGGGCAGAAAGTTTCACATGTACTCACAAAGACATACATATGTTGGTGGTAAATTTGGAAGGAGGAAGTTTCTGAATTCATAGATTCAAAGACCATTAATGCTAGATGGGACTTTAGAAATTATCTATTCCATCTTTCCCAATTTACAAGAAAGGAACTTTGGCCTAGAAAGGAAAAAAAAAACTATTTGACCTGCCTTTTGAGGGGCAGGATGTAATCATAAAATTGGATATTGATTCCACATAATTTATTTGCTTGGACACTTTTAACATAAGCTACTTTATCCAACTATGTTTAGAATTTGTATCCAGTCTGCTGTTCATCTCTTTCCAGGCAAATTATGGTGCAAGATCTGTAGTCAGATGACTATAATTGGTAGAATTTGGTTAATAACTTTCCATTTCACTTTTTTTTAACATTTAACTCTTTCAGATAATAATTAAATTGTTTATGAGTTGGAGGAAAAATATATCCCTCCTATACAGGTGAACAGGTTTCCAACTACTTTAAATATATTTTATACAAAATAAACAAATCTAGGATGTCCTGTCACTACCAACAGAGTGTTGAATAATTATCCTGTTAATTTTGTCTATGTAGAAAGATTACTTTGGGAGTCACATCATTTTTAATAGTTGTGAATATTCAGGCATTCACTTGACTTCAATAAATTACATATAACCAACTAGTATCAATAGCCTAATTAGAAAATCTAACATTAAGGGTTCAAAGTTAAATATCTAACATGGCTTATCTTTAGTTACTAAAATCAGAACTAGAGTTCAAAAACCCCATATTTTGATGAAAAAACCAAAGCAATTAAATGACTTATTCAGAATAAAACAGATAAGTGGTAAAATTAAAGTCTAGGTAATCTAATTTCAGTTATTTAATCCCTGTTTCCCATTTCTCAATGTCTCCATAGTGATAATTCTATGATTAACAACTAGGAATAATTGTGGGCTTTTTTAATCTTTGTCTATAAAGAAAAGGAAAAAAAAACACTTTTTTTCCAATAAAAATTTCAATAGAGTGACTCTATGTCTCAAGTCAGATTCTATTTGACTATTGATTATCACTGATGAAAGGAAATGTTCATGTTTCTTTGTGCCATTTTTCGTATAACAAGGACATGCTATCAGGAAGGTCAACCACTAAATGAGTACTATGGGAAGCCCAATTTTATTGCCATATTTGACAACTTCAAGATTTAGTTATAATTATTTCAGAACATGGATATCACTGAGAATCTCATTCTGCTCTTCTGTTTTTTATGGGAATTTGTTTAAAAATTCTAAGGCAATGTATTTTCCCAAGGATTTGTAATACAGATTTTCCCCAGAAAAAAAGTATGTTCTCCATAGTTGCCTCTCTGGACCTTTATGTTCTTGACATTGGGATTGAATTTACTCTTAAAAACAAAAATAGATTCAGAGAAAATACAAGACATTGTTCTGTTTTCTGCTGTAGTACTACATATGAGCAGCATGTGGTTTCAAAGTTTATCGATAATCATCTAAGCCAGAAGTTCTGAGATCTTAAAAAGAAAAAAAAAATCTCCTGGTGGCATTTTAAATATAAAGAGCAAAGACAACTAGGATGAACTTTCTAAAGAGGAAAAAAGTCTCTTATTCATGTGGTTTGAATTTTTTAAGCCACACTCTATGGAATGAGCATGGTACAACACAAAGAATGTTTTTTTGTTTGTTTGTTTTTTTTGGGGGGGGGTGGCTAAAGCTATTTTTTTCACAACTGGTTGATGGAAAGTTTATGACAGATTCTAACACAATCATTATCATCATAAAATGGTAATAATTGCAGCTGTTATTTTAGTTAGAATTTGCATAGTGTTTTTAGATTTGCATAATGCAAAAATCATTTTTTTCTCACAACCACTACCACCCTGAGAAATAGGTCTTATTAATCCCCATTTTTTGAATGAGGAAATTGCATAAGAGATAAAGTGATTTATCCTGGGTCATATAGCCAGTAAACTGGTTTTCAACTCAGTCCTTACTGACTCCATCTAGAGTTTTACCCACTGTGCCAATAGGCAGCCACTGCATCTAAGACTCCAACTTTGTTTAATTTAAATTACCAGGCATCTCACCAGCCTATTTGCCACTAGACTGTTACCCAGAGACATTCAACACTGAAACACTACTATTCTAATTGGTGGGTACTTCACATAAACTCCCACACTTAAAACCCTCATTCTTTTTTGGTTGTTGAGTAACAATCAGATGAAATCTGCTACTTCTAATCCAAAAGATGAGCTAATCTGCCCTTCTGTGAATCCATAAACATTCCTATAACTTTCCAAACCACAATACTCTGTCCCAATGCTGTTTCCTATCTACGCTTTCTTTTTTAAAATGCTGAAACAATTTTATTTTTTTAATATTTTCTATTTTTAAAAAACAGAACAGGAAAAAAAAGAAAAACAGAAAAGGATATAAATCAAAAGAAGACAGTAGAGAACATTGTACCTAGCAGAACATCAGAGAAGAGTCAGAGTACATAACAATAAATTTCTAGTGCAAGAAAGGATGTGTAATAGTAAAAGAAATTATATTCATGAATGTCCATCTTTTCTTTGCTTCCTTGTAAGTTGTTCTTTTGTTCTCTGATGCACACTTTTTAGCTTTATTCTTTTTTTCTCCTTTCTCCCCCCCCCCACTTCTCCTAAGCAGGCTATAATTAAGCACAGATACATTTATACATACATACATATATATATATATATATATATATATATATATATACACACATACTGTGTATACACACAGTACATACACACATATATACATATACATTTACACTCATCCACAGACTCACACATATACATATATCTGTATACATACATACATAGAGTGACATGTACATATTTCTACATATAGACATATACACCCTATCTCTGCTAACTTTTCTTCTCTAATTCTGCTCTTTAACTTGCCTTGCCATGACTTAATCTCCCCTCATTCATGGATCCTTCCCTTATCTTTCCCTACCTTTTGCATGCATCCCCCTCCACCAATCTCCCCCTTCTTATTTCTACATAGATTTTGAATGGTACATACCTTTCATGGTATATAAGTGGTGTTGCCTTAGTCCCCCCACTAATAATACTTCTGTCTATTCTTCTTCTGGACTTTATTCACGTAAGTTGTTCTTTTCAGCTACCCAATTACTGTTAGCAATCTTAAATATATGATATACATTTCCATGTGAAAAACAATTTGTCCATGTTAAGTTCCTTGAAATTAATCTTGGATATAGGCTTGGATATGTTAAATTTTCTACTGACTTTGCATTGGGTGAAAGGAAGCCCTGAAAATCTTCAAGTTCATTGAATGTCTTTTCTTCATTGAATATTAAGGATAATTTTGCTGGATATTACATTTTTGGCCAAAAGCAGAGTGCCTAGTTCTACTTTTTCCAGGACTTGCCTTCATTTATTGCAACTATTGATAAGCCTTTACAATTCCAATTGTAGCTCCAGCATATTTAAATTGTTTTTTTCTTGTTTCTTGAAAAATTTTCCTTTTGATCTGAGGTTTTCAAAAATTGGCAGTAATTTTCCTGTTTTCCACAAAGGATCTCTTTAAGGTGGTGAATAGTGGATTTTGTCTTTTTTCAACATTGCTCTCACATTCTATCACTTCAAGACAATTTTTTTGGATTTTTTTTTTTTTTTTTGCATTTTGTATCAAGATTTTTTAGGTCACAGCTTTCAGGTAGCCCAATTATTCTTATATTTTCTCTTTTTCATCTGTTCTCCATATCTGTTGTTTTTCTTATGTTTCATATTCTATTCTTTGTCTTCATTCTTTATATTGTTTTATTATTCCTTGGTTTCTTAAAGCTCTACTGACTTCCCTTTGCCCAATTCTAATTTTCAAAGAGTTATTTTCATCTATAAGATTCTGTATATCTGATAATTCTAATGGATGAAGTTTTTTTTTCAACAGCAAGGTGATTCAATTAAGTCCCAATGGTCTTGTGATGAAAAGAGTCATCTGCACCCAGAAAGAGGACTGTGGGGACTGAGTATGGATCACAACATGGTATTTTCACTTTTTGTTGTTTACATTTTGTTTTTTTCCTTTTTGATCTGATTTTTTCATGTAGCAAGACAATTGTGGAAATAAGTATAGAAGAATTGCATATATTTAACATATATTGGATTATTTGCCATCTAGAGGAGATGGTGAAAGAAAAGGAGAAAAAAAATGGCACACAAGGTTTTGCAAGGGTGAATGTTGAAAATTGTGCATAGGTTTTGAAAACAAAAAGCTTAATAAAAAAAAAAAAAAGATTTTGTGTATCTTTTCTAGTTGGAAAACATTTCCCCCCTAAACTTGTTTTTATTATATATACGTACACATATGTTTGCCTTTCATTTGATTTTTAAAGATTTTTTTGAATTCTATAAATTTTTCTTTGGTCAGGGAGCCATTTTACTTTATTCTTGAGCTACAAGCTTTTTTTTTTTTTTTTTACTTCCTTGTCCTCCTCTAAAGATGTCTTCCCTATTCCCCACAGTAATGTTCTGTTGTTGGGAAGTTCCTTGCCAATTCATTTTTTTTTTTTTTTAATGAGCAATATTAGTACAAGCACTCTGAATGGTGGAGGATAGTGCCTCTAGCTTCCCTTCAGCTCTCCCCTCTGACCTGGTACACTCAACCAAAAGCTTCCCCCCTCTTGCAAGTGCCTAGAGCCAGCAACATACCTGTCCCACTGCCTTTGCAATCACCAAATATACTTCATCCATCGAATCTGTAACAGAAGAGCTGGGCTTGGTGTTCCTAATCAGCTGAAGTTTCCTTGGTCTTCCAGGATTCAGACTCCCAACTACTATGATTCCTGCAGTCTCCAGAACACACTTACAAAGCCCCAGGGCTCCCCACTTGGTGTATCTATGGAGCTAGCCTGCAGGTGGTTGGCCTTCACACTGGTTAATTCCAGCTTGGGATCTGTCTTTGAATTTTCTTGACTTGTACCAGGAGAATCCCAGTTCTGTCCTTGGTTTTTCACCAGTTTATTTTCACTCTGAAGGGCAAGTTTGTTATGTTTGTAGGGGAAATCTGGAAAGCTTGAAATTTACTGACCTAAGAAAACAACTTCACAGAATCCTTCCCCAACAATTTACTTTTTTGTTATAAGTTTTCATTTATTTGTTGACATATAGCTCTAAAAAAGGTGGCCATAAAAAAGCTCATTGTTTCAAATGGATTTATGCTTTTAAACCTAAATCACTGTTTTACTGAATACCTAAATAAAAGCACCCAATACAAGCCTTGGTGGGCTCATTGTTTAGGTTTTGATGGCTCAGAATAAGTGTAAATAGCAATTATTTTCTGTTCTGCCCAGTAATTTAGTGCCTTCCCTTCCCTGATCGATGATTTGTGATGGATAAATAGGGCTTCTTTTGTTTCATTGCCTCAGACAAACAGACCTATTTAAGATCTAATTTAGAGAGACCAAGATCACTTACTCTATTTTAGGTGATCTTCAGTCATATTGACTTTTCTTTTGCTGATAGACTTGAATGACTCTGGAGAGGGTGAAGCTGATGATTTAATGCAGGTCTGCCTCACTTTAATCCAATTCACACACAAGGCAAGACATCACCCTCATGATGTCTTTGGTTCTTTTCTAGAACTAAGGACCAAACAACAATAACATCAGCTGGAGTGGTTTGCCCTTTACTTCTCCAGTTGATTAAGGAAAAAGAGATTAAGCCCAGCATCAAACTCTGCTGGTAAGCTTTTGACACTACATTTGGACTCCATCTTCCCAACTCCATGTCTCCACTTATAGCATTATAATAAGTTTTTCTATGATTCATTAATTCATTCATTCAACGCAAAAAGGGAATTAGATACATATTCAAATAACTATATATAAATATATAAAAAGTACACACAAGGACTGAAAATCATGATTGGGGGGGGAATCATATGCAAGACTTTCTAGATATAGAGAAATACTTTCATCAAAGACATGGAGATAATAATAGTGCTTACTTTGAACTGTTCCTCTGAGTATCAAATGGCATGTTTATGAAAATGTTTAGCACAGTTCCTGGTACATAGTAGGTGATGAGATCCTGGGTCACACTAAGTGGGATTAGCAGAGAAAGTCTGAAATATTGATACAATTACTCCCTGAAGCAAACAAGGAAGGGCACTGATGGGGATCTGCTCAACCTTACAGTCCTATCCCCGCCACCCTTCTCTCCACCCACCCCACCAATGCCACATGGTATCTTTCTCCTTCTTACAGCTAACTATTTTAGAGTGCTAAACTCCTCCACATGGATTTAGCCTGCCAGTCGATACCATATTCCCACTTCATGATATACATCCTTTCTCTTGGTTAATTATGAGTTCCCCTAGGGAATTTCTCTTTTACTATCCCTCAAGGTTATTGTGAGGATCAAATGAGATAATATTTGTATCTTTATTTAGTTTAATGCCAGACACGTAGTAGGTATTACATAAAAGTTATTATTGTTGGACTGTGTCTCTGTCTCTGTGTCTGTCTCTGTCTCTGTCTCTCTCTGTCTCTGTCTCTGTCTGTGTGTGTGGGTGTGTCTGTCTGTCTATTTTTTTAATTATTAAAAATCATTTTCCTTTTAATTTATACTTTAACATATTTAGCGTGTATCGGTCAACCTGCCATCTTGGGGGAAGGGAAGGAGGGAAGGAATTGAAATGGGGGGGTTTGGCAATTGTCAATGCAGTAGGGTTGTCCATGCATATGTCTGGGTAAGTGAATACTATAATTAATTTTAAAAAATAATTTTCCAATCTCTGTGTTCTCCCAAATCTATTTTGTATTTATTCCTGGTATCTATTGCATTTCTTCACTTTGTAATCTCTTTTCCTAAATAAATATCCCTTTTGACAAAAAGGATGGCTATTGTGACTTCATCACATGCCCAAACCCCAACATTTGGTGTCAATTGCTCTCCTCAGCATCAACATTTGGAGCCTGAACATCAATCACATCATTTGGTGATGAACCTCAAAGACATCGTTAGGTACCAAAACCAGAATAACACTCATGTCATTTGGTGTCAATTGCTACCCTGATCACATCAGTAAGTACTATATAAATAATTTTTTCTGCCCCCTGCCTCCTCCAAATCCTCATCTCTTAACAGCAGACAGCAAATCAACTGCAGTTCTCATAGGCAGATGGGTAAAACCATTATTGATTTTTTTTCTGCTCAGTCTCTCTGAGAGACAAAAGGAAAAAGTAAATACTTTATTACCATTCTTAATTGTATCTCCTAGTCCAGTAGTTTTTTTTTTTTTCCTACCTTAACTGCTATTGTCCTGCACATAAAATTAAATAAAGAGTATATACTTGATTAAAGGGAAAGGTATTTTACCGTACAAACTTTATAAAGATGAGGGCCAAGGCCTCTAAATAACTGCTAGAGTTAGGTCTACCCTATCTCTATCTACATGATATGCTACATTATGACTTGATCCCTACTCAATGACAACTTACTACTAGGCTCAGTGGCTGTTGGTACTGCTGTTTGATTCTACCTGGACCTCAGATAGGGCCTTGGGAAAAGATTCCAGATTTGTAAGAGGAAAGTTGAAGAAACAGAGACAGAAATGAAGTGACTTGTTTAGTGTCACACAACTGGTAAGTGTTTGAATTTAGGTCTTCCTGATTCCAGGTCTAGTGTTCTATCTATTCTGTACTACAAACTGTCCCCAAAGTTTTATTATTAATTATTATTATAAGTACTACTGAAATCTAAGGTACTACTGAAGTCTAAGGTCTATAGCTCCTTATTAAAATGAAAAATTTAGATAATATCAAGGGTTATTATAACCTGGGTTTTCATCAGTTTGAGGAGGAAATAACACTAATTTATAAATGAAATTAAGCATCTCTTTTAATTAATTCTAAGAAGGGGATCCATAAGTTTCATAAGACTGCTAGAGAATTCTATGGTACTAATGAATGCAAATCACTTTACAAGAATCATCTCATTTGATCTTTGTAACCTGGGAAGGTAGGTGAGTTCATATTAACCCACTTTTCCAGATCAGGAAATGGAATGACTTATCTAATGTCACACAACTAGTAAATAGCTGAGACTATATTCGGAACTCAACTTACTAATTCCAAAACTCAACTCTCAACAGAACCACTTTGCTATTTTTAAAAGTTCTTACAATCTATGACTTGTGTTTGTCATTGTTCACTTCTTTCAGTTGTGTCTAACTCTTTGTAACCATATTTGGGGTTTTCCTAGCAAAGATATTGGAGTAGTTTGCCATGTCCTTCTCTGGCTCATTTTACAGATAAACAAATTAAGGAAAACAGGACTAAGTGACTTGCTCAGGATCACACAAGTAGTGTCATTGTTCCTAACTACATGTCTAACACCGTATCCACTGTATCACTTGGCTACCGCCATGCTCCAAATTACTATTGATCAGAGAAATGCAAATTAAGACAACTCTGAGGTATTATTATACAGCTCTCAAGACTGGCTAAGATGACAGGAAAAGATAATGAATGTTGGAGGGGGTGTGGGAAAACTGGGACTAATACATTGTGGGTGGAGTTGTGAATGGACCCAACCATTCTGGTGAGCCATTTGGAACTTGTGCATACCCTTTGTTCCAGAGGTGTTACTACTAGGATTATATGCCAAAGAGATCTTAAAGAAGGGAAAGGGACCTGTATGTGCAAGAATGTTTGTGGCAGCCCTCTTTGTAGTGGCTAGAAACTGGAAACTGATGCTAAGTGAAGTGAGCAGAACCAGATCACTGTACATGGCAACAGCAAGATTTTATGATGATCAATTCTGATGGATGTAACTCTGGTCAAAAATAAGATTAGATCAGTTCCAATGATTTTGTGATGAAGAGAGCCATCTACACCCAGAGAGAGGACAGTGGAAACTGAATGTAGATGACAACACAGCATTTTTCACTCTGTTATTGTTTGTTTGCATTTTGTTTTCTTTCTCATTTTTTTCCTTTTGGATTTGATATTTTGTGTGCAGCATATTTATGGAAATATAGAGAGAGGAACATATATTGGATTGCTTGCCTACGGAGGAGGGTGCAGAAGGGAGGGAAAAAGTAGAAAACAGGCTACTGTTTTCTACTAGAAAAGTAGGAGTGAATATCAAAAATTATCCATGTGTATATTTTGAAAATAATTTTAAAAACGAAAATTATCTTTGCATATATTTTGAAAATAAGAACCTATTTAAAATAAAATAAAATGTGTGCATTCATTCTTATAAATCAATAGGGAAAAAAAGCATTATTCTTGGAGTTAAACCCAGATTTAAGTCATAGTTGTGATCCTTACTAATTATGTAACCCCGGTCAAGTCATTTAAATTTTCTCTCAGTTTCTTCGGCTGGTCAGTAGAGATTACTTAGACTTTTTGTATTCTTCTTCAAAAGGTTGTTAGAAGAAAAATTCTTAGGAAACCAAAGAGTGCTGTAGAAAAACACTTTTACATTCATTTTGCACACTGTCCATACTACAAAAATCTTGAGGATCTTTTCCATATGGACAAGTGGAGCCTGAGAAAACTATTCAGAAGGTTTTGGTGTGCTGAAATGGGTGGAGTGGTTTATTCCCATTATGGCTATGTTTAATAGTGCTCACCAAACACATTATTAATAAAAATATTAATAGTTGAACAAAAATTGTTTAATGATGTTCAAAAAAATTACCATAAACATTAGACTTCTAAAATATAAACATTCTTCCCTTTTAAGCATAAATAAGTCTTCTTATGAATATGTCTATATTGAATGAATAAATGAATCAGTCTATAACTGAAGTATATCAGAACTCAAACCTAAAAAAGGTAAGTAAAATATCCAAATAAGATTTTTAAAATAATATATATCTCAAGCAATAATTTAAACTGGAGATTTATTTACTATATATTGGATTGGCCAGTTGGGTTAACATGAGAACTAGTTCTAATATTAATGCATTTTCATACCAAGATGGACAGATGATAAATGAATAACTTGGTGGAAATTTGAGCCATGCAGATAACAAGGAAAGAATTCAGAATTGTCAATAAAATCAAAATGGGTAAGATAGAGAAGCAGTGTGCCTGTGAACACTGATAAAAAATGTGAGGACAAACGGTTAAGGCTAATTAATGTTACCAGTATGGAAAAGAAAAACGTAAAGGACTTCCATCACCAATAGTCATGAATTTAAATTATTGCAGAGATATAATTTTCACTAATTTTGGATCTTGCCAATGGTGAATAAGTATTTGAGAAGGGGATAGCTTAATTCAAGAAACAACATAGTACAGCAGAAATCAGAGGGCTTAAGTTCAATTCTAAATTTTGTTGTGACCCTAATCATTAAATCCATCACTATCAAAAGAATTCAACTAGATGGCATATCTATGTTCTGTCCATATTTTTAAATGGTTCTTTTCTAAACAATAAGCGGAGGGCATGATGAATACAGAAAAGCACAGAATTGCCTGAACTATTATAGTTAGAACCAATTAAAAATATTCAGAATGACTGCAATCATATAAATGGAAAAAAAACAATTACCACAAAATAATTAGCACTAAATGTTATAAAATGAAAAAGATCAAGTTTTGTCCTGATGATATGAAAAGATGCTTTCCCTGCCCAAGTATTTTGTAGTGGGGGGTGAGAGACCATGGAGAAAAAAAAAATTATAAGGGATAGCTTTCTAGAGCTAGAAGGGAAGGAGGGAGGGAGAGAAGAAGAGAGAGAGAGAGAGAGAGAGAGGCTAATAATCCTGTTTTTTAAAAACATGAATAAGGAGATTAGACTAGACTTGTAATTTCATTGGCACATAGAAGTTCAAGATGAGGATACTGACTCAAGCAATGTAGGTCAGCATCTTCCCCGAAATATATTTAACATTAGAGAGATTAAGTGACTTGCCCAGTATATTAGTATGTTTCAGAAGCTTGACATAAATTTAGATGTTGCTGTCTCTGAAGTCAATTTTCTATCTACTATAGCACATTTTGAGTCATTACAAGTAGCCTATTCATTTGCACCTATATCTCTACCCCGCCCTCACCCTTCCAGCACAAATGGGAATTGACACTACTGAGAGAGAAAAGCAGCCTGAAATAAAATAATACTTGCTTTCTATGGTAAAATGGAATATATTTTAGCAATAATTGAAATAATAACACTGGAGAGCTCAATACTGGAGATTATAAAGGAAAACTTTTTAAGATGATAGAATTGTTTTAGGATTTTTTTTAAAAAGGTATTATTTTGTGAAATGTTATAAAATCAACAACCTAAAAGAACTAAAATGCCAACAGACTTAAAGCAGAGAACTTTTATAGGGTTGCAAGACTGGCATAAGACATTATTTGAGCTCATCCAGGGTATTCTATTTCTTCTCCCCCACCCCACCCCCAATATAAAGAAAACAAATATTTTTATTGACCTACCCCATTTAGGCTTTGTTGAAATTCCCAAATTTACCATCATGAAGTCATTTTAAAACTATGATGTGCATTCACTATTATCATCAACTACTCATGGGTCCAAAGAAAATGATACTTTAAAAAACAAACAAACAAAAAAAAAAACCCGTCAACCATTTTTGTCATGTTCTTTATTTGTAGATTCAAATGGAATGCCATACAATTTTTGACAAATTTATCGACTCAAAACCAAATCAAACAAAATAAAAAAGTACATACACAAGGATTTCTTTTTTCAAAAACGGAGCAAAACAAAAATTTACTAAACAAAAGACCATCTTGCTTTGAATTATCAAACCAATACATAGAATACTAATAATATACACATATATACATTAGAAGTATATCGATATAAATATACTATTGATAATCTTGGAACCACAATAAATATCAAGTAAGATTTTAGGCACACGGAATAGAAAAAAATGCAAAATTATTTGCACAATCCTTAAAGAGTCTTGAGTGACTCACTCTTACATCATTTTCACACTGAAAAAAAAGCAAATTTTTACACAAAATATATAGCTACAACTCATACAGTCCCAAGTGGACCCAAGAATCTAGCTTGTATTAGTGTTGCCTTGTTTTTCTGATGCTATTGTTTTATACAGCTATCTATCACATAAGAAAATATTTTGCAAGTTTCTTCAAGCAAATTGCCTACATCCTCAACATCTAACAAAATAAGTACACCCTTATCTACATAATATACCTATAGAGCTGTGCAAAGATACACAAACTTAGTGAACAGCTTCGGAGCTTGTTTGAATACTGGGGATTTACCCTGAAGGCAAAAGGATAATTTTTTTAAGGTACATTATTCGTGAATTGTTGATATTATTAAATCCAGTTATTATTATAAACTGAGGTAACACCTGTTCTTTAAAGATAGAAATATCTTAAAATACAATTGAAAGAATTAAAAAAAAAAAAACTTTGATAACATGAATTAACTAGGTCATTAGAAAGATTTGTTAATAATCCCTTCAGTGCAAATGTAAACCAAAGAACTCAAAAAGGGTTGCTCTGGTTGACTGTATCACGTACTGTTAGGATTAAAGATTGGAGACATGGAACACCTGAGATCGCACTCTGATAAGTGAAGCCTCTGCTGCTTCTCTTAACAGAGCCAATGTTCAGTGACAAAAATTAAATATAAGGTAAGTTCGTTTTTTGTTTGTTTTGTTTTGTTCTCAGGCTACAAGTCAGATTCTGGCATTTTGGGCATGTCTGCCATTAAGTACCCTATTCCATACCGTCCATTGGGAGCTGTGTCATGAATTGGCGAGCCATTTGGCTTTCGATAAATATTATTACCCATATTTGGAGAAGGCACCTCACTTGCTATCTTTCCGTCAATGAGGCTGGCATTATCTCCTTCCAAATTAGAAGGTTCTTTAAGGATCCGTCCTTTCTTATAGCTCACAGATGTTAAATTGACAGAACTGTCCTCAATAGGTTTGAAGAAGCGAACAATGAAGACAATCGGGACAGGAAGTATTGCCACTATCATCAGAATTATACAGAGGGCCAGGCCCCAAGGTGGAAAGGGCAAAAATTTTTCAGTGGCCTAAATGAAAACAAAATAAAGGAAGATAATTTATATAATGCTTATTTTCCACTAAAACATAGCTATAAAACAATGGATATAATTTTATCCCAATGATTTGTATATTGGACTAGTGACTTATAGAAAACAGATGTACATAGAAAACTTTTAGATTTTGCTTTTTTTGAGCACACTTTTTCTTTATCACTTGAGAAAATGTGGCTGCTAGCTATAAAGTCCCATTATTCAAACAGTCCATGGAAAAGACATTATCTGAATTATTTTCCAGTTGAAGAAAAGGTTGATGGGAAAGGAAGGCTCTGAATTATCCAGATTATTTTTATTGGTCTAAATTGCTAGAATTCTCTAGATAGTTAGAAAAAGCATATATTTTATCTTGTACTTTCTGGAAAATCTATAAGTACAGATTTCACTATAGTCATAGCAATAATATACTGATTATAATTACTATATTATATACATATTATAAATCATTTATATACATATTTATATTTATTCATAGACATCTAATGTAAACTTCTAGAACACAGATGGCCCATTATGTACTTAGGCTAAAATATTCCTAAAATTTTGCTACTTAAGTTTTCTAGTGAAGTTTTCTAGAAAGACAAAATAATTCTTACATTCTATTTTATTAATATTGAAAAATAGCTATCAGTCAATATTACTGAGGAAAGAAATAGAGCAATAACCAAATAGCCAAATTAGATTTTACAGATCTGAAGGATAAGAAAATTATTTTCAAGAGCCTTACATAAAAGATGATTCCATTTTGCATAGGATATGCAGAAAACAATATTAAGAGTATTAGAACTGATAGATTTCATTCATGGATTGTTTAAAATGAAATTAATTTCTTTACCTCATCTTTTATCCATGCGTTATAGCCAGGTGGACTTAAAATAATTTGAACCATGCTGGCGATCATTAATGAAAATAGCACTAGTGGAGACACATATTTCCACATATAGTAGTAATATCTGTAAGGAGCAAAGCCCAGCATATTCTTCAGATCATCCATGAACCTAAAAACAACAAATAATTTAAAAAAAGATCCTTTCCAGTAACTGATTCCTTGGGTAAGCAATTCTAGTCGATGAATAACCTGGGATATTCTTAAAAGTAAATCCAAGACCACTTTCCTTAAGAGAAGAGTGCTGGCATTTTCTGCATTAATTTTATTGATCTTATATATGAAAGCCTTTGAAACTACCCTAAAGTCTTTGTTCTCGCTAAGACAGAGGTTGGTTTTCTCATTTAGTCAGCCACAATGGCAAGACACAGTGATGCAGAGCTAGTTTTAAAGTCAAGAAATTTTAGATTAAAATTTAACCCTGCTAAATAAGGATCCTAGATAAGTCACAACTTCACATTGTTCCAGGAATCTCTTAAAGATTCTAATGTCAGAAACCTAATGATAGTACATTGGTGGAAGGGGTTTCCTCAAAGAAGCTCTTCTCACTGATGAAATTCCAAATTTTATCCAGCGTCAATAGTTAATAGTCACTCATGCATTCACTGAGTACTTATTCTGGGTCAAATGCTATGCTAAATGCAACAAATGATTACTGAGATAAATGTGCTGATTCTGTATTAGTTTCTTTGGAGCAACAATTCAAGTGATGAAAAAGGGATAACTGCAATAAGCACCTGCAGTCAATATAAACTTCTATAACAATAAAGTATTAAAGAAAATTTAAAGGCATACTCAGAGCAAGAAAAGCAAAGCAGTTGAGGTTCCACTGAGAATAATCCTAAACATCATGTTCATTCCCAAGAAAGCACTGTATCAGATCTGAGCCATTCTAAATCAAATCATCTTGAATCATCTATTTTATTTAGGAATTTTGTTGAAGTAAGTTTTCTGTGTTTTCAGAAAAATGTCCATCATATGTCCATCCAAAAGCTAATATTTTATTCAATTAAAAGGGTCTTAAGGGTCTGAATGGTTTGTTTGTGTGAAAGGAACCATTCATTGTATAATGGTGTAAAGGTATCAAAGAGGTGCTTACACTGCAACAAATGTCATATCATGTGTCAAGTTTCCTTGTAACTTAAGACCTATAAAGAAAAGTACAAGTTAAATAAGTAGCCCAAGTAGACTCTTATTAGAAATGCAGAGTAGCTTGTGAGATATGCATAAGAAGGGTAGAAATGGGGGAGGGAGAGAAAGGCAAAGAGAAAGAAAGGCACATGGAGAGAGAAAGAGAGAGACAGAGATAAGAGAGAGGGAGAAAGAAAGAGAGAGAGAGAGAGACCAGGAGCTCATACTAAAAACCTTTCTATTTGTTAGGGTTGGACAATAACTTGAATGTTCTGCTGATATAACTTTTGAGAATCCAAGCATTAGGAGTACCTATCATTTTATTTTAAAGATTCCTGTCATTTCCACAATAGCCCAATTTTTTCCTGATGATAGAAATATAGTCCATGAGTCTTTCAAGACTTAAAAAAAAGTAATAAAATAGATTATCTTGAAACTTACTTGTCTATGCCATAAACCGCAGACACAGCAATATTTTCCAAAATGACTACAACCAATAGAGGCAAGGTAGCAGAATAATCATCAAACATTGAGACAAAATAATTTCCAGAACGTTGCACAAATATCAGACCAAGTAAAAATGCTAGAAGACAACATGCAACTGGAGAAAAAGAGCAAACAAGGAAAATAAGTTAATCCTTGAGTTTGGTGATTAAAATTATCAATGAAAATTATTAATAATGGCCCACACTGTTTTGATTAGTGAGTGTTTCCCAAGGCCCACTATATGTAGCCAGTCTCTAGACATTATTCACTTTTCACACTGGCAAAATTATTGCCTTTATCTGTATAGTATTCCAACCATCATCTAGAGCTGGTATACTCATTGTTCATGGAAAGTCAAATCCACTCTTCTATGGCTGCATTCTGTATACCTGTGGTTTTCTTAAAAATAAATCCTCTTCCCTGGAAATAGTAATTATTTTAATGTGCTGTCTCATCTTGTTAGAATACAAACACCTTAAAAATAGTTTATTTGTAAATCCTAGTGCTTATCTAAAAGCGTGTACTTAATAAAAATGTCTTTCCATTCATTTGTAGAATAATTTTTTAAAATGGCAATATCATCTTTTTCTTTTAAACTGGTGTTTACTTTGACTTTTGTTTAAATAAGCCAATGGACTTATTTTATACTTCTAGTTGACTGTAAAATCTGTAACCAATCATCTCCTGTCTGTTATAATAGAATTTATTTTTTTTACGTGATATCTTCCAACCAGTCAGAATGAGGGACTGACTACTGGGCACCAATGCTCTGTATATACCTAAACTGATAATTTTAAAAAGACCAAATTTACATTTTGATCTCACCTAGTTGGTTTAAATCTTAAAGGAAAATTCACTGTATGCCTTGAGAGTTCATACATTGCTTAACATTGACTATCCTGCACCTTTATGACTACTTTAAAATATTTTAATGCCATTACATTAAAAAATACCATTTCATTATTCTTGCATTTCTTATAGAACAAGTTTATGATTTCTTGTAAAATTGTACATAGAGATTTTCTCTATGGGGATCACCTCTGTTGAAACAAATGATAATTCCTTTATGTCTCAGCAGATTATGGCTTCCCTGAGCTATTATAGGCAGAAATATACCATCTTCTTATGGACTCTCTGAAGTGAACTGAACTGACCTGGCTACCACAGACATTCATTCATCACCAGATAAACACTCAAAGCCTTTTAAGATTGGGATGGCATGCCAGAGCTAACCTAGCCTCACAGACCTAAGTAAAGTGTTTGGTCATCAAGCACATGAACAATAAAACTTTTTTTTTTTTTTTTTTTTTTTTTTTTTTAAGAAGAAATGACTACTCTTTGATCCAGCAGTGTTATTAAGGAGGAAAACCCACATGTGCAAAAAACTTTTGTAGCAGCTCTTTTTGTGGTGGTAAGGAAGTAGAAATTGAGTGGATGTTCTTCAATTGGGGAATGGCTAAGTAAGTTATGGCACATAAATGTAATGGAATATTGTTGTTCTTTAAGAAATGATAAGCAGATTCAGAAAAGCCTAGATAGATTTACATGAACTGAATTTGAGTGAAATGAGCAAAACCAGTAAAACATTAATAGTAATATCAAGATTACATGATAATCAACTATAACAGACTTAGCTCTTTTCATAATAAAATGATTCAAAACATCTACATCTAGAGAGAAAACTATGGAGACTGAATTTAAATTGAGTATTACTGCTTTTTTGTTTGCTTGCTTTTCTTTTTTTATGATTTTTCATTTTTGTTCTAGTTTTTCTTTTACAATATGACTAATATATGGCAGAAACTACGCACGGACCCACATTTAACACCACATACTAAGATAAGATCAAAATGGGTCAAAGATTTAGGCATAAAGAATGAAATCATAAATAAATTGGAGGAACATGGGATGGTTTACCTCTCGGACTTGTGGAGGAGGAAGGAGTTTGTGTCCAAGGGAGAAGTAGAGACCATTATTGATCACAAAATAGAAAATTTTGATTATACCAAATTAAAAAGTTTCTGCACAAACAAAACTAATGCAAACAAGATTAGAAGGGAATAACAAATTGGGAAAACATTTTTATAGTTAAAGGTTCTGATAAAGGTCTCATCTCCAAAATATACAGAGAATTGACTTTAATTTAGAAGAAATCAAGCCATTCTCCAATTGATAAATGGTCAAAGGATATGAACAGACAATTTTCAGATGATGAAATTAATACTATTTCCACTCATATGAAAGTGTTCCAAATCACTATTGATCAGAAAAAATGCAAATTAAGACAACTCTGAGATATCATTACACACCTGTCAGATTGGCTAAAATGACAAGAACAAATAACGATGAATGTTGGAGGGGCTGTGGGAAAACTGGGACACTGATGCATTGTTGGTGGAGTTGTGAAAGAATCCAACCATTCTGGAGAGCAATCTGGAATTATGCCCAAAAAGTTATCAAACTGTGCATACCCTTTGACCCAGCAATGCTACTACTGGGCTTATATCCCAAGGAAATACTAAAGAAGGGAAAGGGACCTGTATGTGCCAAAATGTTTGTGGCAGCCCTTTTCATTGTGACTAGAAACTGGAAAATGAATGGATATCCATCAATTGGAGAATGTTTGGGTAAATTATGGTATATGAATGTTATGGAATATTATTGTTCTGTAAGAAATGACCAACAGGAGGAAGACAGAGAAGCTTGGAGAGACTTACATCAACTGATGCTGAGTGAAACGAGCAGAACTAGGGGATCATTATACACTTCAACAATGAGTATTGAAGGATGAGGATGTAATCTGATGGAAGTGGATATCTTCAACATAGAAAAGAGCTAATCCAATTTCAATTGATCAAAGATGGACAGAATTAGCTACATCCAGAAAAGGAACACTGGGAAATGAGTGTAAGCTGTGAGCATTTTGTTTTGTTTTGTTTTGTTTTGTTTCTCTTCCCAAATTATTTTTACCTTCCGAATACAATCCTTCCTTTGCAACAACAACAACAAAATTCGATTCTGCACATATATATTGTACCTAGGATATACTATAAGATATTTAATATGAATGGGAATGTCTGCCATCTAGGGGAGGGGGTGGAGGGAAGGAGGGGAAAAACTCGGAACAGAAGGGAGTACAAGGGGTAATGTTGTAAAAAAAAAATTAACTATGCATATGTACTGTTCAAAGAAAATGTTATAATTATAAAAATTAATTAAAAAACCAATATGACTAATATGAATATATGTTTTAAATGACTGTAAATGTGTATATATATATATATGTGTGTGTGTGTGCGTGTGTGTGTGTGTGTGTGTGTGTGTGTGTTACTATATCTATTGCTTGCCACCTTGGGGAGGGAGGAGGGAAGGTAAAAATTTGGAATTCAAAATCTTAGAAAAAATGAATATTTAAAACTATCATTATATGTCATTGGGGGAACAAAATACTACTAAGAGAAATAATAAAATAAATTAAAAAGAGGAATTGACAATTAAAAAGTTGAGGCAGTTGAAACCATCTTCATAATTCAATGAATCATTAAAATACATGAGACTCACCAGCAAGTATTTCCTTCCTAAGTTTGAAGGCATCAACAACTGGTGTAATGATGCCTTCAATGGTCCCAAACATGCTTCCAAGTCCTAGGTTTATGAGCATGAGAAAGAACATCACCGACCAGAAGGGAGAGGCAGGGAAATGGGTCATTGCTTCAGTGAAAGCAATAAAGGCTAACCCTGTCCCCTGTACAGCCTGTTAAGAGAGACAACCAAGAAAATATCAAATTAATGGAGAATAAAAAAAGCAATAGGACATCCAACTTTGCATGACAAGATTTTACTTCTAAATAATGGAATAGAGGAACAGAAATAAATTTACTTAATTTTCCCTATCATTTTCTTAGATTCAGATCCTGCTATTCTTTCCAACTAAAAATTACATTATTTTGATGAATTAATCTTTCCTATAAAAAGTATGGTGCAAGAGACCCTTTTTTATTCCTGTGATAATAATTTAGAAATAGGAATCAAAATTCACTGTTGCAGTTAAACCTGTACTTTGACATATTGTTTGATTGCTCTACAATGAAAAGTGTATGTCTATATCTATTTCTACAAATGAAAATTACAAAATATTTTTCTCTTGAACTTTCTCGTGACTTAACTAATCAGCAAATATTCATAACAATTTTTCAAATAAAAAACAACTGAATGCAAATTAAATGAAATTCAAATAAACAAAAATTTTCTAGAAGAGTGACAATATACCCTTTCCTACTTCCAAAAAGAAGAAAGTGGTCTACCTCTGCTAACTTTTCCTCATCTTCAATGAATGGAGCTTATGAATTTGTTTTCTTAATACTTTGGCTATGAAGAGTGTGGGCATCACTTTGTTTATGATAATAACAATAATTTAAAGGATCTGTCAAACAAAACTTTCTGTCTTTTATGACTAACTCCTAAGTTATATAATAATAATAAAGCTCTTTTGACCAAAGAACACTTCAGCTGATTACTTCAGAGGCCTAAGGACTTAAAACTCTAATCATTCTCAATAGAGTTTTCTAAAGAAAAATCTAGCCATAAAAATGTAAAACTTGGAAGGGAAAAAAATCCTTCCTATCCAAATTCTTTGGCTTTAACATTACTTTCCAGTTATTTCAGAATCCACAAAATCAACTGCTTAATATCTAGAATGCCAAAAGAGTTTATCATATCACCGTGGTTTACCACTTGGTAACATTGCATTTGATTTAAGAAAGAACAGAAACCCAATCCTTGATATTCAGCAATCTCTCTTGCTTTAATAATGATAGTAATATAAGAATAAAATTGTCAGTACTCCTGTTGAGGATTTCTACAATATTTTTCTCTTCTTAAAAGACATAAGTAACAGCAATTATAAAGTGTATAAAAACAACACTACAATGACACCAAGGACTAAGTGACCATAAAGACCAATCTCAACCCCTTACAAGTTATTTTCATTATTTCAGTAGACAGATCACAGACTACAGGTGTGGATGGTTATACACAATGGCAAATAAAGCCTTTTCTTAATTATCCTTTCATTGTTATAATGGAGAAAGAACATTTGTGTAGGGAGAAAGGGGGAAGTTACTGTACCATTTAGAAATTACCATAGAACACAGTGTGTATGTATATAAGCTATGCATGCATGTGGGTATATACATTTATGCATACAGTGTATATATGCATATATACAAAGTACACGTGTATTACAGATATATATGTACAGATGAATATATAAAACATACTTTGTATGTATATATCTAATTAACATATAGATTATATATATACATATTATGTATGGATATATATGTGTTAATGCACTGTGTGTGTCTATACACACATACATACAACATTAACCAATTAAGTTATTTCCTTGAAAAAAAAAGTTGCATATCATATATATGCTTGCTTATTATCTAAATCTGCCAAAGAATCTAATAAAAGAAAATATATATTAATTTTATAATTCATACCACCTAGAGAAATTATTTGATAATTCTAATTATTCATCTTTTGGTTCTATCAAAAAATCATATGTGAAATGGCTAACATTAGAAATGTGATCAAAGTAGAAAAATACATTTAAAATAAGAGACATGGAAGTGATGGCAAAAATGTTAACAAAATATTCAGATTAAACAAGCTTTCACATAAAAAGCATAAAATCTATAAGCTCATTAGTTTAATATATATTTGTTTTCTTCATCAATCAGAGAAGTATTTTTCAAATTATTTATAGTTTGATATATTAACTTTACTTGCTTCATATAGCATATTTTCATAAAGTACTTTCAAATAATAAATAGCCAATAGCATCTCATTTTGGATTATAAATATGTGTATGTGTTTAAAGACACATATACATATACAATCATTGACTACAGTTTTCCTATTATGAAGATCATTCAAGACAAAAACAGACTGAACTGAGTAACTTCACTGATGATTTTATCTAAGAATGAATTCTCAGATTCTAATGGAGAAAAATCCCCATTTTTCTTGCCTTTAAATGATCTTAATTTTCCCTTTGCTATCCCAAGACAAATGACTTGACAGCTATAAAGTATCAATTCTACTTAACCTCTTTCTGAACTGAAAGAAATTAAGTTCCTGGTGGGTTATTCACTTCTGACTCCTCAGACTTAATCATATCTTCCTCATTTTGTATTTTTGAGTTGTATATACACAAAGATTGATTGAAAAAGCTAACTGGTTTCTCATGTTACTTCTTCCTAGAATAAAAACTAATACATATCATATAATCCACTTACATCATTAAGCATAAAAGAAAAAAAAAATCATATAATAATTTACCTTTGAAATTTGGTATGACCAAGTTGTTCTTTTTTGCACAAATTTAAAAAAAAAAAGGACTATGAATCTGTGTGATCTCATTTTGTGTTTGTCTTTTTATGTTCTAACATCTTTTTTCCTTTTGTTATAGATCTGCAACTTATAGTCTTAAAATTGCCTGGCACTCTAAGAAATTAAATGATTTATCTAGGGTCCCAGTAAACTAGTGTGAATGAGTAAAAAAGGCTTGAACTCTTGTCTTGATAGTACTAAGGCTGACTCTGTAGCCACTATACCAAGTTGCCTTTCCTACACTCTACAACTAGATTACTAGAATAAATACAAAAATTGTAGCTAGGTATCAAGGTAATATTTTAGCATCTGTTCTAGTTTAGGCAGAGTAAAGAGAAATAGTCTGTTGAGATGGAATATCAGTTCCCCACTGTGACCCCATGACGTCAAATAAACAGAAGGCTACCATATTGTTAGATGGACTCCCTATGGCAAACTTACAGGAATAAATGGTCACAAAGAGATGATAACTGATTACATGAGTGAGATCACACACTGATTCATTGGAGATCACAGAGCACCAAGCTTGAAGTCATGAAGACATAGATCTAAATCTTCTATGATATTAAAAACCCACTCTAGGTGCCTCATGCAAACACTTGAGAATTATCTACCATTACATAGATATGGTGCTATCTGTAATAGAGAAGGGAGCTCCTATATTGGAAAGCCCTAAGCTGATAAACTCTTTCACATATGGCTAAAACAATTTCAATATTAAATACCAAAACTTTATGATTAACAAATTTGCCAGAACACCTTAATTACTAATGTTTATGCAATAAACAATATATATATACATATATATGTGTGTGTATATACACATATATATATATACACACACACATATATATGTGTGTGTATAAATATATACATAAATATTATACATATTTAAATATGATGTAACTACAGAGTGGCTATTGTGTTTATTCATTTATTTGCACTCAAGTGTTACTCCTTTTTTTTTTCAAAGAATAAAGTAAAATAAAATAAAAGGCCACTCACTTTATTAAGCTCATCTTCAATGTGACAGGGGCTAAGATGAAGCTTAGGGAATTCCTTTTCTTTCACCTTTTTAATGACATCATAAACTAAAGGATAATCTTGAGGAGTTATATCTGACAAGTTGATATGAACAGGAAATAGAGATTGGCTAATATTGTCTGTTTTCAGAAGATTAGCAATTATCTCAGTATTTCTGTAAAAGAATAAAATATTATTATCCTGGGAACAAATGCATCCCTGAACAAATTATATTGTCAAAGTATGAAAGAGAATGAATATTCATACTGGATAATGCATTTCTCATTTATGACGTTTGCTTTGAAGCCCAGAACAGCAAACACTACCAATGTAGCCAGGATAGAAGTGAAAAAATTGATGAAGGACACCAGGACAGCATCAAATTGGCAGTTGTTGTCTCTCTTGTTGTAGCTTGAGAAGGCAATGACTCCACCAAATCCCAGCCCTAAGGCAAAAAACACCTGAATAGCAGCTTCTCTCCAGACCTTGGGCTCCAACATTATTCCAAGCTATTTAAAATGAGATAGTAAAAGTCAGCTAACAAAATATAATTGGGGAATAGATCTATAATTAACAATTATTAAAATATATTATGACTATGGGAATCAGAGAGAATATTGACACATATATATATAAAAAAGCTTATCTTCCACTTTTTAGAGGGGGAGAAAAAAACATTGCATGTCAATACTGATCCAAATTTTTACTCCTACTTCCTCATGTAGAGAGTCATTTCAAGTCCCCTCTATTAAAAACTTTCAAAGAGACACAACACTCAAAATATTCTGAAAAATCTTTTCAGCCTTAGAAGATAATTTAATTTCTAAATAAAAATAAATCAAGTCCTCCCAAAGTTCTATGGTTTAAAAATTGATTTGGTTCAGTAACTGGTATGTGATTAAAAAAACTAACTTAATTCAAAAGCCTTATGGCAAAGTACACTTCTTGCAGGGGTAGACTAGAAGTGAGGAATAATCCATGTAATAAGAGTAAGATAACTGTTTTATCTTGATCAGATTTCTTTTTATTTTTTGAAAGGAGATCTCTACTGGAATTAACATAGTAGTAAATCAGTGGGAAGGGACAGTGATGTCAAAGAAGGGTGTATATTTGTTTATTTTGTGAGGCAAACAGGATTAAGTGGTTTTCCCAGTGTCACACAGTTAGTAAATGTTAAATGTCTGAGTTTACATTTGAATTTAGCTCCCTCTGACCCCAGTGCTTGTTTTTCAGGTACTGTGCCACTCTACATCTGTCTTTCACATGAATTAATTTAATGGCAATAGAAATTCAGACAAGTTGGACTTCCCACAAATCTCAAACTCTTTCATTCATTAAGATTATATATTTAAGCTGAAAGAAACCTCAGAGGTCCACTTCCTCATTTTTGGATTTTTTTCCTGGGTCATGCTAACTCTAAGTCTAGTGTCACATCCACTACCTTCTCTTTCATTCAAGAAATATTGACATACTGTACATTTAAATGAGAGGTACCAGCCAAGATTAACAATCACTGTGATGAGTACTTATAGTACAATGCTTTAGCTGAATCCCATTTCAAGTGGGCTGTCTGTCTCTTGATGAAATGGCTGAGAATCTATTTACCAAAGCTCATTATGGTTCAGTTTTATTGTGGTTACACTAGAATTAGGGTGATTATTTTCTTACTAATAACCATTGCAAATGAATTTAGATACATCAAAATCTTCTTCATTTGCTCAATGAAATAATTACTTTGAAAAAATATCCATCTAATTAAATACAAAACATAAAAAATGCTGTGTATTAATATATACATCTCTTGACTTCCCAATCAGACTCGTTAAACAAAATTCCTGGAGTGATACAATGCCAGGCGCACAAAGAATGAATATTCTTTGGTCACTAGATGGAGCTAAATACTCTCTTAAAATAGTAATTCCATATATTCATGTTGAATTCAAGATTTCTGAAATAGTTGTTTGATTCTTTCTTACTAATTCAAGAATTTGTTTTCTTTTTCCTTCTTTTTTCTATACACACGGGACTGAGCAGAGACTATGTGACCATTTGTCAGATATGTACAGGTTGTTCCTTTCAAAGGCAGATTAGATTAGATGGCTACTACTCAAAGTTGTATGATCTTTTTACTACAAAACTTCAGATGGTATAGAACAATACATATTGTTCTACCTCCAGTCACAGGAAGACAGAACTGGAGATGGAAGAGGCCACTCCTCTCATTTTATACATGTAGACATTAAGAGGGTTAAATAACTTGCCCTTGCCTGGGCTTACACAGGGAGTAAAAAGAAGAAATCTGGAATCCTGGCAACTAACATGATTCTACTGCCCCCCCAGGCCTCCATAGAGAGGGAAATGACTATGGAGGAAGCAGGGGTTATCAGAAGGAGAGGGAAGCATCAAAAAGCCTTCCCAATCCACAGCAGGCTGCCAACCCCATAGAACTTTATAAAGAGACACATGGAGAAAGATGGTCCTCCTCCTTCCCTGACTCCTCCAGCTGCCCATAGCACACATGCGTACACACACACACACACACACACACACACACACACACATACACACACATACACACACATACACTATACTCACACACAAATATACACATATACATATACATATATATATACACACTCATACACATATATCTTTATATATATATACACACACACACATAACACTGTATATACCATAATACGTTATATGAACATAGACATAGCTACAACATGAATATACATATATTCATATATACACATTTAATTATTTATATTCATTCTCACTTATATACATACATATATACTCACATACAAACATATACATTCACACACATATACTCACCTTAATACATACATTAACAAAACAAATAAAAACAATCAAACACGTAAAAAAGAAAGTAAGGATTTCTCCTCTCAAACTATATCTTAGTTATAGAAATAAATAAAATAGATACTCAAACCTTTATTGTTATTCCATGTCAAACTGGCAGCCATGCCAACTCATTTTAAGTATTTGATGTGTTTGGAACCTAGCTAGCTGCAGTGAACAACAGCCATTTAAAAATGGAAAATACAGGCTTTGCCTTCTATATTGACTAAGTTGAAAAGTAATTCAGCAGCTAAAATCTAGAATTGTAATAATTATATAGCCTGTATGGAACAGCATGGAACAATGGGGAAACAAATTGAAGATTTGGATTCTAATTCTACTTTAAATACTTATTTGCTATGTAACCTTGTCACTCAACATCTCTATTACCTCAATTTCCTCAATTGTAAAATGGGATAACAATAGGAACCTACTTCACAGGTAAGAGGTAATTTGCAAGCCTAAATGTAGTTGGTGTTAATTATTGTTTATTGTTGTAGTCCAGAAGTAGTAATTAAGTTGACTATAATCTACATAAGTATATTATATAATATATAAGTATAATATATTCTGAGTTCAAATCTGGCAACAGATATTCACTAATTATATGATTCTGGGCAAGGCCCTTAGCCCTATTTGCCTCAGTTTGCTCACCTGCAAAGTGAGGTGGAGCAACAAAGCACAAACTATTTAATATCTTTGCCAAGAATACCTCAAATGGGATCCCAAGGAGCTGAACATAACTGAGACAAATGAGCAATAACAATAATCATATGTATATAACCAGTTTTTATTCATAGGAGATAAATGAAGAATTCTATATTCTGTCAGCAAAAAAAAAATTAAATTATTTTTAGAAATATAGAATCTTTCCCTTCACATTTTAAACATCAATTCCTTCATTTTTGTCATTATCTTTTTTAAAAGCATAACACATTTCCGTTATATTTATGTTTCAAGAATGGGAAAAGGATCAAAAGCTAAATTCTACAGTCTGAGATTTTACTTCTGAAATGTTCTTAAATCATTTGAAATCTTAAATAACTAGAGTAATTTTAGGTGATTTTAGAGAATACAACTACATTGATATTAAAGTCCTAAATCCTAATACTGAATCTTGAATACAAGACATATTTCAATGACCAATAAGATGTGTTATAATGTCAACCATTTAGGAAACCCACAATCTAAAATTTTAAAAATACCACTTGTAAGAAAATCAACTTCCTAAATCAAGCTCTGATGGCCTTTAACATTCAAAGCATTTCTAACAATAAATATAATACACTTATGAAGTAAGTCTTATTACCTTAGGGGTAAACATGTGACGGATGCCATCAAGCGAACCTTTTAAAAGCAGCGCTCTGATTAGAAAGCATATGAGTACCACATATGGGAAGAGAGAACTAAAATACATGACCTAGAGGGGAAAAAAAACATTATTATGTAACAAACAGACTATAACATGATGAATAATGGTTGTGTTAAGCTGAAAACTCAATTCTACTAATCTTATATAGAAAATATCAAGAAGTTTTCTATTTCCTTACTTCAATTAATCTGTAACAATAATATTTATATCTCATATCCATAACCACAACCCTGGGATGTTGGTGATATTATCCCCCATAATTTAGATGAGAACATTGTGACAGACACTAAATGCCAGGTCCAGTAGTATATGCCAAGGAAATGCTTAGGATCGCACTTGGGTTCAGTGCTATTTCCAAAGGGCCCCTCATTCCTCACTCCAGTGAATCCATTGGTCTATTCTGACAATAAACGCTATCCTTAGAGGAAAAATCATGTTGAATTAGAAGAATTTTCTATAGACTGTAATATAGCAAAAATGTCTTCCCCCTCCAAAAAAAAATAGTATGGTATACTATATTCTCTATAAAATAAAAGAGCATTAAGAGCTAATAACAGATGTAGTCAACACTTTATGTCCACATAAGTGTTTGAGAAATGCAATTCTTAAATCATTTCACATTTTTATTATTCAGTCACATGTGTATATGCATGCACACACACACATACACACACATCTTTCATTTTTTTATCAGTTTTCCCAAAACAAAGTTTTTTTTCTTTACTTAATTTAGGAATTCTTTAAATCTTTTAAAATCCTCAGTAGTTTTTGAAGTGTGTTCATTAAAAATTAATAATTTAATCATTCATGTCTTTGTTTTGTCATTAAATAAGCAGCATGGGTAGAGTGGTAATGGTTGTTGATTTCCACCACCCCCTCTTTAAATCAAGCACTTAATTTGAGTGGAGCTCCAAATAACTTCTCTGATTAAAATGTCAAAAATCCAGCTTACACACCAAAGAAACATGGATAAATGCTCAGTTTCCTTCTTGTCTCTTCAAAAATATGTTTCTTCAGTAAATGCAGGCATGACCAAAAAGCATTTCAACTATCTTTGTTTATGGGATCAGTGGATCAAGAACCCACAATTATGGGACTTGTCCTGTGTCTCTACTGTAGAGTAATCATTACAAATTAAATTTATTAGACAAGTTAGAGATAGGATGAAACCTGTGATTTTATTGGAATAGAGCAAGGCTTCTTAAATTTTTTTCACTAGCTATCTATTTTTGCCTAAGAAATTTTTTACATGATGCCCAGTAAGTAAGTATATCAAATAGATATGCAAATCAAACACTTACTCATACATCATAATTTCACAACCCCCACTTTCATTTACAAGACCCCATATGTGATCATGAATCAGTTTATGGGTACAAGAGAACTTCAAATGAGGAAATGAGATGCCTGACCTCTGTCTTCCTCAATTTTTTCATCTATCAAATGGAAAAAATAGCAACTATATATCCTAGAGTTGCTGTGAGGATAAAATGAGTTTATGTTTGTAAAACACTTTGCAAATCTTAAATTTGTTGCACAGAATTATTATATGAATAATTATGAATTTAAGTAAAGTGCCTGAATTTGTTATATGAATAATTGATTATGAACATTAGTTCTTATTATTTTCTTTATTGCTATTAATGTAGGTTGACACATTTTTACAACTTAAAGTCTAAGAGAAGTACACCAAGAGAAAATTGTATGTTTATATATGAATAAAATAAATGAAAATAAAATGAAAATGAAATAAAAACTTTTTTTTTCATTTTCTAATACCTTTATAAATTATATTCTTGGTACAAAAGTAAAACTCATTCTATCTGCTATAATACATTAAATACTTAGAAGCATTATGGAATAATAGGATAAAGAGGAATAACTCACTTAATGGTTGAAATCATATAAATCTTTTGAATATTTAAGTTGTCCCTTTTCTAAGTACCTATGGTATCTTCAGCAAGTGACCGTGCTTTTGTGAATTTTCATCTCTCAAATGATAGCAATAAAAATCTAGTTCAAAGCAGGTTTTCTTGATTAAAATGTCAATATCTAGTAAACTTGGACTAATCTGTATTTGGAAGGGGGAAAAAAAACAGTTTTATAAATGTTTTCTGTAGCAATAGAATGAAACAAATGTCAATGACCAATCCTGGTCTTGGAGAAGAGAGTAGGAAAAGGCTATCTCGCTCTTTTTCTTGAAGAGGTAAGAGACTATGGACGCCAAACACTCACAGACACAAAGTCAGGTGGCCTAATGATTTTGTTTTGCTATAAGAGAGAATTTTTGCTGGGCGTAGAAATTAGAGCATACTTATAAAATAGAATAGAGTATATGATACACAGGCTTAGAGAGGGTTAGTCAGGTGTGCCCAAACACCCTATAATGAGTCAAAAACCCTTCCCTATGTTTTGACATTGAAGAAAAGAAATCAACAAAACTTTAATTTTTAAAAAATAAATTTTTACAAGTCTCGTAGTTTTTATCTCTTTTAAGGGAAAATAACTAACTGCACATAGTTTTAAAAATAGTTTAGCATTATCCAGATAACAGGAATTTTTTTTCTTTGCAAGAGAAGAAAAATCAGTGAAAATGTGGTGAGAGAGTGATGACTGCTCTTTTAGTGGCTGGTAAGACACATGGGATTCATCTATAGAGGCGTATGAAGGAAAACAGTTCTGATAGCAAGTATGTTTTAACAGACCAATCTTCTTATCAGCTAAAATAGGGTGAGAAAATTCTTTCACACTCAGCATCTCCATGGAAAGTAATGAAAAGGAATGTTTCTAAAATACTCAGTATGATATTAGGCCAAATGAAAGAGTTTGTTATGTTTTCTGTAAAAAGATCTCAGCTTTATAAATTGCAAAGTACCAGCACAGTGCCTGGCATATAGTGAGTGCTTAATAAATGTTTTTTTCATCCATTCATTCATTTGGAAATCCTCCTCCAATGCTTCTTTATGGCACTGAGGGGAAACTAAATTCTACAAGGGCAATGGTGTCACAAACCTTTCCAGATCCTGGAAAGGATTGTTGCTGGTGGTGGTACTGTTGGGGCTGGTATAGTTGGTGTTTCTGTTCAGATAATCAAGATGACTTTCTTTATGGTTGAACCAATATCCCACAAATGTAGCCCCAAAGACTATGCTGAATGATCAGAGTTGTTCTCCCTAGTCAGTGCTTAGAGAATACTATTTTGGAAATAAAGCTGAAATGATTACGAAGCTGCCCTGAGCAAGCACAACTATGGTCTTCCATTGGATATCTAAAGGGTCTGCCTACTATGCTACATCTTAAATTTGTAATAACATGATCATCATTGTCCTTAATATTAATAGTACTGTCACTTACTATTATAAGCCCAAAAATAGAAAATAAGAAAATTAATTCTAGGTCAGATTCATTGTTTAGCCATTGGAGGGCAATAGTTCTAATACTATGGTTAGTAGTCCTCTGTCCCCCCAAACAGTTTTCCAATTCCTAACCCTTTACTAATTGATTTGTCTCAAACTTTTTAACATTTTTCCCCATATTTATTAGTCCATATGCTTTTGGAGCAGGAGCTCTATCTGTCATGTGGGCTAAGCTAGCTTTTTGAAATGCTCTTGGAAACTTATTGGCTAAGAAGAACAAAGCTCACATCTTTTACACAGCTTCCTGGTGGTACAAAAGTCAGCACAAGATGGTTTTAATATCTTTCAAGGAAAAATTTGCCTAGCCTACTCAACAGTTGTTGTTCCAACCACATGCCTCCTGGGACAGTTGTTGACTGCTCTATAAAAGTGTCACTTGATACTTCAATGTGATCACAATGTAAATATACTCCCTCTAAGGTAGATTTTTACCCTAGACATTTCTTCTAGTTCAGATCAACAGTTAAGAAGATCATAGGATCATAACTAAGCTCAACTCTCCCTTATACAGACGAGAAAACTGAGATACAGTAAGGTTAATCTTATCCATGGTCACTTGGCTAGCAAAAAAAAATGTTAAGGAGGAGCTGAATGCAAGTCTGCTTCACTCCAGGCCCACTACACTCACTGACCATTCACTACTTTACTTTTCATTTTCATCATTTTAGCCTACATTTCTTATTATTATTATTCTTAGTTCTAATATTTTACTTTTTTCCAGATTTTTTTTTTTTCTGAACTACCACTAGCCATAAGATCTCAAACTTCTCACAATAGTCAAAGTGAAAGTGAATGTACTATAAGGGTATAAAAATATGGTCTTATAGAATGGATTTCAAGTATTCTACGACTGTAAGAGTCTCATACTCATCTTTAAATAACAAAAATTATTCGATAGACTATCAGCCTCAAACCCAGAAGATCTGAATTCTATGGGGACACAAACTGGTTGTGTGACCTTTAGCAATCACTGAACTTTTCAGTGTCTTAGCCGTACTCTAAAACCATCATTTGTAGAGAAGTTTATGCAAACTACCTTCTCAATAGGTAAATTGTTTCCTGACTCAAAAAGGTTTCTATATCAAAAAAAAAAAGCACAATTTCTTGCCCTAAAACATCAATATCTTGAGTTCCAAAGGTGAAAATGTAGCATAGGTGTTAAGCAATTTTAGAAGCCTATGTTTTCTTGGCTCTGATCACACTTTAAAAGAATGTGAAGAAACTAGGAAGAAAGGATGACAATGTAGATAAAAGTGATCCAGTGATGAAAGGCCAAAAGCATTTGGTTAATAAAGTCTAGAAAATGAAAAGCTATGGTGAATGGGACAAGTTCTTTACAACTAATAAAGGGCTAGATGTCAATGAAAATCAGAAATAGACTGAATATTTAAAAAAAAAAACCTATCATGGCAATTTGTATAATAAAACATTTAGAATAAACTAAGGAAATCAGTAGAGATCCTATCTCTGGAGTTCTTTAAAAAAAAGTTTCCTATACTAGACAGATTATTTAAATGCATAAAAACTACCAAACAAGTTCTATGATTTCTTGAAAAACCTTTCATAGATAGTCTTAAGAGGTATCATATATAGAGAGCAGGTCTTGAAACCAGAGGGTATGACTCTAAATCCCACTTTCTGAAACTTACTGGCTATAAAACATTGGACAAGTCACTTAGTTTCTGATGGTCTAAGCAAAAATAATAGAAATATCATGCATTATTTATGTATATTATGTAATCACATGTTTATTCTATCATTATATTATTTGATCTTTACAATATGAAATACAGGCTATTACTATCTCCATTTCACTGAAGTGGAAATGGAGGTTGAAAGGTTAAGTGTCTTGTTAGGGCTATTTAGATAATTATTAAGTGTTTGAGGCAAACTTGAGCTCAAATTTTTCCTGACTCCACATCCAGCACTCTAAACCACTTTCTAAGTCGCAAATAAAATGCCTCTACATTAGCAAGACTTTTCTCCCCATATCAATGAACTCCCAGGTCCCATACTTATTCTATCTCTTTTTAGGGAAGGAATTGTTATGTTTAGAAGAATTGTGTATGTTTAACCTATATTGGATTGCTTGCTGCTTGCTGTCTTAGGGATCAGGAGAAAGTTGGAGAAAAATTTGGAAAGCAAGTATAAGCAAAGATGTATGCTGAAGCAAAGATGTATGCTGAAAACTATTGTTTCATGTATTTGGAAAAATGAAGTACTATTTTAAAAAAAAATTTAAGATTCAAATGAAAGTGAATGATTTAAAACAGCTGTTTTAGTAAATTTCTAGTAAATTATGCCTCTTAACAAACAATATAAAAACTGAGACAGGATCCCTTAAAAATCTGCTTGACTGACTTATCTAGATTAATTCTCTACCTTTCAATTACAAGGTCTGAGAACAAGGACTCTTGAGCCTTTTTGTAAATCTCCAGCATTTAGCACAGTACCCAGCAAACTGGAGTTTAATAAATGTTTATTGACTGACTGGATATTTGTTCTAAATAGTTACATTTTCACATAAATTCACATAATTTTCTAATATCATAGGGATTGTTTTTTTTTTTTTTCACCTCATAAAGATGTGTCTGTTGTCTTAACATGAGAATAGGGGGTAGCTAGCTCAACTCTGTCTTATTACTATGATAATCAGCATGTTGTCTTATTCTTTATGACCATCCTTAATTCACAATGAGTTGTTTTCTCCCCAAAAGTAAAGGTTTCTTTGAGCATTCAATGCTCAATATTTCCATATAGTTTAAAAATTAGAATAGAGAAACCCTATCTATCTGGCAGCAAGTCATCTCTGCTCATTGAGAACCCTGTCTCAACTTTGAGTCTCTGTGTCTTGTCAATACTATTCTTATTCACAGTGCTTGAGAATAAGTCTGACTATAAGTGGAGTGACAACAAGAAACCACCTTTGTAGTAACACCGAAGTCAGCAAATGCTTGCCCTGGCATTTTGAGATCAGAATAATTTTGTCTTTTTTTCTGAACTTGTGTCTAGTTAATTATTAGAATTAGAATTATAGAAAGTATAAACCCTGACTTCATTTTTTTTAATTGTGGCAACAATTCTATCATTTCACTGCTGTAAAATCATACTTGTGCAATGCATTTCCCCTAAATTTACAATAAGGATTATATATAAACTGCATTGATCACAATTTCTCTATTTTTACATAATTTAGAACAAAATTTCCTTGATAAATATACCCAGTAATGAACATTCTTCGCAGATATCCAAAAATGCAAAGTAAACTTCTGGTTTTAATTGTGGCGATTTTTATATAAGTAAGCAATGAATAAGCATGATTATTATCTCTTTAAAAAAAACATACAACATATATATATATATATATATATATATATATATATATATATATATATATATATATAAAACTTGCTCTTTGTAACCTGCAAGAATATAATTGTAAAGTACATTGTCACACAGTTCAGGGCATTTCAATTAAAGATTATTATTGAGCATAGTTAGTTACACAATGAAATTTCATTAGATTTGAAAGTTAATCAGATTTAAAAATTAATTTTAGAACTATATTTCTATCCTTATAATATAAGCAAAATGTGTTTAAGAGTAACAAACTACTAATTTTAGAACTGAAAATGTTTAACATTACCCAAGAATTATATAAATATAATTGGAAATAATATTATGAAAATATAAAGTTATCTTAAATAAAATTACTACAACCAATGTCAGATTTTCTATAATATTTACTTATCCCATCCTTTCCATTATTTTTAGATGATGAAATATTGAAACGTTGGAGGTGATGCAAAGTAAATAGGATTAAATAGGAAAGTAGTTTGGTGAATCAATTTTTAAAAAGATCTGTCTTTAAAATTCTGAGGATTTAAAATTTAATATTCTTTTAATTAGACAAAAATACTGCTTATTCTTATAATTTCTGTCTATTTTATACTTCTTGTGCACAATGAAATTGAAACTCTTGATAAATTTCAAGCCAAAAATGCTTGTTAGGGTGAGACATGAGGGCCCCAAATTCTAAAAGTAGATCCATCCCTAGAGAATTCAAATACCTTAGGAGCCCCTTGGGGAAGGGGAGAAGTTTCTGCAGGCCACCATTCAAAATATACTTTCAGGACCATCACTTGAACCAAACAAAGAAATTCAAATTAAAGATATTTACAATGCTGTAAATTAACATAAGGAGAGAGGAGAGAAAGAAAGGGACAGGAGAAGGGAAAAGAAAAAAGGAAAGGGAAAGGAGAAGGGTAAAGAAGAAGGGAAAAGGGAAAGGGAAAGGAGAAGGGAAAAGGAAAAGGGAAAGAAAGAGAAAGGAGAAAGAAAAAGGAGAAGGGGAGAAAAGACAAGGAAAAGGAAAGGAAAGAAGGAAGAAAGAAGGGAAGGAAGAGGGGAGGGAAGGAAAGGAAGGAGGAAAGGAAAGAGGGAAGGGAAGAAAGAAAAGAAAAAAGAAAAGGTAGGAGGGAAGGGAAGGAGAGAAGGAAAAGCAGGAAGGAGGAGGGAAGGGAGAAAGGGGAGGGAAGAAAGGAAGAGAAGGGAAGGTGAAAAAAGGAGGAAGAGAGGAAGGGACAATCAGGCAGAGAGTGACAAAAACAGATTGAGACAGAAAACAAGAAACAACCAATTACTTTCACCCTAATCCTCCCATTCTTATAATCTTATAAAAGCATTCTTAACATTCTGCTTTTCACTAGTTCTCAAGGTGGAATGAATCCTGACCTCTCTTCCAGTTTCTCCTACAAATATAAAAGATAGCATGTGAGGAGGGGTGTGGTGCCCAGGAAGGAGAAGCTCTCCACCTGCTAGCTAGGGCAGGAAGCCAAAAGAAGAGTACTAACTTTGCCTGAAGACTGAATGCCTTTGATCATTGCCAAACACACCAAAACCCAAGCAGACAGCAAGCAGAGGGTCATCTTCCAGTTGAGGCCCCCACTTTCCGAGATGGAGTCAGAAACATTCAAGGCTTCTCTATACCAGTAATAGATTGTGGCAGAACTTTTCTCACATTCTGGTTCCACAACTGAAGGTAGGGGAAAAAATGAAAAAAAAAAAAAAAAAAAAAAAAAAAAAGAAAAGGAAAGAAAAAAAAAAAAAAAAAGAGAAAGTTATTTCAGATTTGAAATCTCTGGTAATTATATTAGAAATGGTCAAAGAATATTTCCCTAAAAAGTGTTTTTCTTACTTTTTGAAACAATTTTTTGTTTTCATGGAATGGAAATTCAGTATGAGATTTTTTTTTTAACCCAAAGCTATGGGGAAGAGGAGATAGGAAAGCATTTATCAAATGCTTAACATCTGCCAAGCACTATATAGTAAAGATTTTACAAATATCTCATTTGATCATTGCTAATGACCCTGGCTTGGTTAATAACTGTTATTATCTTCATTCAACAGTTGAGGGAACTGAGACAAAGGTTAAGTGACTTGTGACTTAAGCTAGTAAATGCTTAATCTGAATCTGACTCAGGTATTCCTGAATCTGGGTATTCTATCCACTATGCCATCTAACTGCTCTAAAAATCCACTATATACACTATAATCATGTATATTAATAGAAATTCACTCAAACATTCCAGAATTTTGCAATACAAATCAGAACCAAGACCAGCATTTTAAAAGGTAGCAAAAAGATACTTGTTCTCCTTATTGATCTATTATTTACAAAAGAGAAGAACAGCATTTAAAACTGAAAGATAACTTTGCTTTCATATTCTATGACATGTCATCTTTTTGGCCTCATGTCTAAATGTACATGTCCATTAAACTAAACTTGAAGGTTCTAGAAATGCATCACTCTATTTTTGTTGGCTTCTAAGGTTTACCTTGCTCTATTCAACCAATTCAACCATCATTTAGAAAATACTTAATTGGGTCCAAAGGTCCATTCAAATTATTGTTCTGGATGCTCAGTATGTTATCAGTATGTTAGTCTATTAGTAAATTTAATTTGCAATTTTAAAGCACACCATAGCAGAAAACACAAAGTAAAGTAGTACAGGGTTTTGTTTTTTTAAGAGCTAGAAAAGCCTTTCCAGGATTAAAAAGCAATGACAATTTTGATATAGACAATCCATGTGTTTACTTAATATTGTCTTTCTAAAAGAAAGACTAAAGGTTTTATTAAGCAAATGAAGTCTTCGCTGACACCACCTTTTGAACCACTAACTTATGCCAAACATGTCTACTCTCAAAAAACCAATCCACTTTTACCACTAAAAATATTCACAGTTCATGAAACTCCATCCCTAAAGTAATTTTTAAAGGAGGAACTCTCTGAAAATTTTACAATTTGGGTTTTTGAGGTCAGCTCATAGCACTTTGTAGTATGCATATGTTTCATGTATAAAATTTTGGACTTTTTGTAAGAAAGACTTGGGGATTCAAATACTAAGAACACTGACAATGTTGCTGGATAAATAATTTGACTATGTAGCTAAGTTTTATCATTGATAAAATGAGGGTATATTAGACACTGAAGCCATTAAACAGGTACCCTTCTGTTGCATATTTCTAGTTCCTTGAAGAAAGTGTCTATTTTGCTTTCCTAATATTTGAATCCCCAGCACTTAGTATACTACTTATATATAAATATAAAAACACTTAGTAAATGTTTAATTTATTTATGGACTGATGGCCCATTCTAATTGTGACTCTATGATTCTAATTATTGATGTATAATTTGGCCATGAACATAACTGTGTATATAGAGAAAGAGAAACAGAGACAGAAGAGAGAGACACTATATTTACCTCACAGAAATTACCATAGCACTAGCTTTTAATTTTTGAGATAATAGCGTCCTAGTGATAAATCAATACATTCTCATGATAAATATGAATCTCATTATGATCATAGAATTATCATCAGTCTCTGCTTCCAGGAGATAATTTGGAACAGAAGCAATATTTTCTATTTTAAAGTTTCTGAGCATTCCTATTCTTACTTTTCCAGGCCTAAACATTGTCCCTAGCATATTTAACAAAAGTGCTTCCAATTCTGTACAACAAAAATCATGACAATAAACCTGTAGGTGAAAATCAATTGATCTAAATATCTGGTCTTTTTGTTACCTTCTTGATAAAATATATGGATACTTGGCAGGTTTATTCTTTTGGACCAAAAGAACTTTAATAATAACGGCGATTAACAAATTGTTCAAATAAGCAAAATATTACACCCACTTTGTGCTAGTGCCAAAACCAATTATATAGAGAAATGATGTAATTTAATATGTAATTTGCCCTAAAACCACTTTTACTCAATAAAACATGTTATTTTGGCTAAATTATCTATTAATTTCTACTCTGCTTGTATGGAAAAGCTAAATATTTTTCTTTAAAGTAATCTTAGGAAAAAATTCTTAGATTCCCCCCTCATGACAAGAAGGTAACAGTATGCATCTTAAGCATCACACAAATTATATCAATCCTGTTTCAGAAGGACTTTGAAGTTAAAATCTATATCACAAAGTTGAGAGATTAACTGTCCAATGAATCCAGTTAGCCAATTTTGGCTTTCACCCTGATTTTTCTCAGCTAATTCATGCAAAAAGTGAGGTATTTTTTTTTTCCTCTATCATTCTTTATGATGTCCTAAATTATCTAAAAATCTGGTTTCCTCAAGCATAGACCTATAAAATTGTATAGCCAAGACTTTAAAAAAAAAAAGCTAGAGAAAACTATAGTGATTTGAAATACTTGAAATAAAATGAATATTTGTGGTTTCTTCTAGTTTTCATAAGAATGTGCATTTGGATCAAAAAGAGGAGACAGAGATGAAGGCTAACACTGGCAATCTCTTGTAGTGGTACAAAGTATAATAAATAGACCATGCTGAAAATCCTAAATGCTTTTGAGTAATTAGTAAAAGTAGGCTCCCAGAAAAGAAAAACATTAAGAAAATACTATTTTACTCTCTCTCTCTCTTCTTTGCTAAGAGTGCAGAATATTGCATTTGCTGTCATACATGACTGGCTTTGCTTCTCCCTCCTTTTTTAATCCTTCTTTGAAGGGATAGTTTATTCAATAAGAAATGAAGAGGGATATTCAAAAAATAGAAATGTTATAAAAACAACGATCAAAATTAAGATTTTTTCCCCACATAATTTCATTTTTTGATGGTTTGTCCTATGAATTATTTATTATTTAGGATTCATAGTTGAACAAGTTTTTTTTTCCCCTTTTTTGGTTTAGCTTTTGTTTATTGTCAATGATGTCAATGAAATTTTTTAAGTACGACCACAAAGAGTTAAGAACAGAATATGTATAGTCATGTTTTCTGATAAGTATAACACAATTTTGTCCTGATTATCTTAATACATAATTTTTTTATTCTTCTTAAATTCATTAAGCAGCCAAAAAAAAAAAAAAAATGTAGATTTCTTACAAGTGTGAGAAGCATTTTTCACCAGAGGGCACTCATTCCATGGAAGGGGATGTTGAAAAGATTGTGAAAAATAGAACAAGCTCCAGCCAATAATAACATTGTAGTAGAGGGCCACAAAGAAACACACCTACAAGAGAAAATAATCCCATTAATATGCTGTCAGACACCATAGCTTTGAATTAGCTGCTTTTGCTAATCTCCTCTTCTCTCCATCTCCCTTTCTCTTTTTCCTTTCTTCCCTTCCCTTCCCCCTCCCCCTCCTGCACTTCCTCCCTCCCTTCTTGAAATTCTTCATTACAAGGGATGGTTCACTGGGTTGAAAAAGGAGAAACAAGGCATATCTGGAAATAAAAGATATAAAAATAGAAAGATTCATAACAGTAAAGTCATCTAAGTCTAGATGTGATGACCTCACATTAAATATATTTTAATTAATTTTTTTTCAATATGTCTAAACTTTTGATAGCCTTCCTTTTTCATGATTTGGAATATTTAATATTTTACAAAAAATTTAATAACATCCAAATACCATTCCCTAAAGAACATGTGTTAACTGGATTCATAACTAAAAATCTATAATTGTTAAGATTTCTATTTTAACATACATCCTACTTATTTAAAAGAATTAGATATAATTCTACTCATTCAAAAGAATTAGAAAAAGTTAAATCCTTGCTTTAAAATAACATCTTTCTCTTCCTATTAAAAGATTAAAGATTAAATAAAAAGTAAAATAAAGATTAGTAAAAATTAAAATTAAATGAAAAGATACACATCACTTACTACACAACTTGCGTATCCAATTCCAACCAATTTAGGGCTGATAAAATTCCACACACCAATACTTCCTTTGCGAATTTTTTGCCCAACAGCAAGTTCCAGGAAAAAAAGTGGTATGCCTATTATCAGCAACAATACTAAATATGGAATAAGATATGCACCTATAAAGAAAACACAAATAAGACAGAGTAAAGTTGACAGTTGCTGATAATTTTTTTTTTAAATCAGATTGAGGCTTATCTTCAAATTCCTAAAAAGTATGAAATTAGGAACATTTTGAAAGGAATACAAAACTCACTCTTTCAAGGCAGAAAAAGAAGTAATTGCTATAAAGCATTTCTTGTGAAAATGTTATGAATTAGCACCAGCAGCATGAATTTACACACAGTTTGTTAAAGTCCTTAAACTTAACTTGTTTACTAAAGTAGGTTAAACCTATCTCTTGTAATCCTCTTTAAACAGTTACTTTTATTTATAGAAAATACAAATGTAAATTTCAGTTTACTCTAGGTTTTTTAAAGGACCATAAATGCCAGACCAGCAAAGTAACACATTTTAAGGTATAAATTATGACAAATTTTCACCAATGGAACCTAGAAGAAAAACCAAATGAGGATTAGGATTACATGAATATTCCCTAAAGCAGAGAACACATTATATATGTGAAATCCTTCCAGTGTCACCTTATTGATGAGGTTCACTCTTATTGCAATGAAATAATAGTAACTTAAACATATAATGCTTTTAGATTCTAATGTCAAATATAATTATATACACATATGCATAGATATGAACATAGATTGTACTATGCATGTATAAATATTTATGTATATATATATATATATATAGTTATAGCTGCATTGTGTGCCTATGTGTATATACATGTGCAAATATGCATAAGTATATTAATCTCATATAATCTATGGGTATACACATCATCAAATTTATGCATAAGTATATTAATTTCATATAATCTATGGGTATAGACACCATCAAATTTATATATATATATATATATATATATATATATATATACATAGATACACATGCACACACTCTCAAACGGAATTATATTTATCTATGTAATAAATTGGTATTTTGTATCTTATGCTCCTCCTTTGGCAGTCTAATGATGCCATTGATATAAGACTTAATATTTGAATAGAAACAGCTGAATTGGAAAGGTTCTACTTCAAATCACTAGAATATCAAGTCAACTCTACCTTTGACAATTCCTAGCTATGCAATTATGGCAAGATCACTTCAGTGCTATAAACTTCAGTTTTCTTATTTGGAAAAATGTGGATAATTAACATATATGGTAGTAATCTCTGAGGTTTTGTGGGAGACGTAAATAAGATACTGTATCAAAAATTGTTCATTGAGAGAGCATGATTTCATGGCAAGAAAGTCAAGGTAAAAATCAGGGAAAAAAAAACAAAAAACTGGTTGAATTCTGGGGGCATAGCCAAGATGGCAAAGAAGTCAGGAAGCTACTCCAACTTTCCCAATTTCTCTCGAAGACCACATGAAACCAAGCTTCTGAACAGAATCTGAAAATGAAACCATTTTATAGCTCAAGATAGACTAGAAGAAGTTCAAAACAAAGTCAGGCTCACTGGGATGAAAAGGGTGTTCAGCCCAATTCAGAAAGTGTTAGGAAAAACAAGTAGGAGTAAGAAGATATCACAGCAGATAAGCATCTGAGACCCTCAGCCATGGCTCAGTAGTGGAGCAGACTGGGGAGACAGCCTGAAGCCCCAGCTCAGAAGGCAAATTCAGAGAAACCAGCCTATTTCCTGAAAAGCAAGTAGGACTATCCCCTACTGTGAGCAAGCCACCAAACACAAGAGCCCTCTGTGCTCAAAACTGAAGCTCAGAACTTCACAAGAAGCTTGGGACAAGCACCTCCATACTCCAGGAGCAGAGCCGACCATAAAAGTCATAAAATAGGAAAAAAGAAATAAAGAAAATGAGCAAGAACAGAAAAAAATTTTAATTACAGAAGTCTATTGTAGTGATCAACTCAGAGAAGGACTAAATGTCTACAGAGGAAATCTCAAGAAGTGATGTGAATTGTCTCAAGCCCAAAGAGGCTTCTTGGAAGTGACTCATAAGAGACTTTAAAAGGCAAATAAAAGAGGAAGAAGAAAAAATGAGAGAGAGGCAAGTAGAGAGTCAACAGCTTGGAAAAGGCAGGCAATTCCTTTTAAAAAAATACAATTGGCCAAATTAAAAAAAAAAAAAAATGTTTCTTCACTGAAGAAATGATACTTTGAAAAGTAGAATTAATTAAAAGAAAAAAGTTACAAAAACAAGAAAATCACACATTAAAAACTAGAACAGGGCAAATGGAAGGTAATGACTTTATGAGACATAAAGAATCAATCAAACTTAAAAAAAAATGAAAAAAATTTAAGAAAATGTAAAATCCCTCACTGGAAAAATTATTTGGTCTACCTGGGCCTGGATAGCATTCTTCAAGAGATCCTCAAGGAAAACAGCCCTGATATAGTAGAATCAGAGGGCAAAATAGTCATTGAAAAAACCCATCACCTCTGGGAAGAGAAATCACAAGGAAAACTTCAAGAAACATTATTATAAAACTCCAGAAGTATATTCTCAAGGAGAAAAAAAAAAACAAACCTGCAAGCTGCCAGAAAACAAACAAACAAACAAAAAAACCCAATTTAAGTACTAAAGAGTCACAGTCAGGATTACCCAGTATCTGGTAGCTTCTACACTAAAGGATCAGAGGGCCTGGAATATCATATTCCAGAAGACAAACCTGGAATTCCAACCAAGAATCAACTACCCAACAAGACTTGAGAGTTTATCTTTCAGGGGAGGAGATGGATCTTCAATGAAGTAAAAGACTTTCCATCATTTCTGTTGGGGGGGGGGGGAAACAGACTAAAAATCCAGAAGCTGATCTTCAAATATAGCACTACTCAAGAGAAGTACAGAAAGATAAAAAGGGGGGTTGGGGGGATTATTTATTTATTTATTTGAAGGTTAAGCTGTTTATAACTCTAGAAAAATGATGCCTGTAACTCTTGAGAACTATATGTACTTATTGGGGCAGTTATACATGAATGGAGGATATGCATATAGTTTAACTCTTGTGTGATGATACTAAATAAAAAGACATTAAGAGTTGGAAAAAAAAAAAGAATTGTATTGGGAGAAGAGGAAAGGGGAGGTATAATAAGATCACATATAGAGGTACAAAAGAGCTAATACAATAGAGGGAAAGAATTAAAGTTTAATCTCATCAGTTTTGGCTCAAAGAGGGAATAACTGGATCATTCAGTTTGGTATAGGAATTTATCTTACCCTATAAAGAAGAGAAGAAAGGGGGGGAAAAGGGAGAAAGAAAGGTTAGGGCTAAGGTGGACTAGACACAAAACACTACTAAGGAGGGATAGGATGAAAAGAGAACAAAAGTATATACAGGAGAGAAAATAAGATGGAAGGAAATACAGAGCTGGTAATCAAAACTGTGAACTCTGCCATAAAACAGAAGCGAAGAGTGAAGTGAATAAAAAATTTTAAAAAATAGAATCCTACAATATGTTGTTTACAAGAAACATATCTGAAACAGAAGCAAAGGGAGTGCCCACAGATTGAAGAATAAACTTGAAGTACATGATTTGTGGAATGTTACTGCACAGCACATTCTGAGCATGATCAACAAAGTAGCATGGAAATATTTAGGTGAACCAGCACAAAGTAACACTAAGTGGAACCAAGAATACACATATAATGACAATAATAAAAATAGAAAGGACAACAAAACAGTTCTAGAAACTAAATATTGAGAAACTACAAACAGTTAAGCTATAATGACACTGGACAGGTCAATTCACCTCCCTAAGCTTCAATCCCCCATATGTTAAAATGGAAATAAAATAATATCATATACCTCATAGGGATATCATAACATCCCACTGAGATAAAATGGGGAAGGGCACTCTGCAAATACCAAAGCTCTATATTAAACTGTTAGCTGTTACTATTATATATTCCTCACTATCTATAGTTTTGATTCTCTTGGTGCTATGTGAACTAGAGATAACATTATACTGATTTATAGAGAAGAATTATCCTGTTCAAATCTATACCCCAATTTGCTCTCACTACAGAAACTTCACTCAGCTCTAGAAAAAGAATGAATGACCATTACATCTATTTTCTAGAAAAAGAATGAATGACTATTACAGCTACCTTCTAGAAAAGTTTTAGAATCTTAGGGACAGTGGCTTTATCTGCAGAGAAAATAGTCAGGGGTTTTCGTAAATATAAGCTTTTCTTGGGGTACCAAGAACAGTCTTAGAGCTCCCATTTAAAAAAACAGTTCCATTATTCTCTTTCCTCTGATAAACTCTAGAATCCATCTTTGATTTGTAAGTAGATTTTACTAACTACTTGAAAATGCTCCAAGGTTTTAAAACAATGCTTATTTCCAAAGTAAAAAATTTAAAAATTCAATTTTTTTCTTAAAAACAACTAGATTCTGGGCTTCTGATGTGTCCACTTGTTACTTATGATGATTAAATATCAAAAGGTATTTAAGAAGTGAATATAGACTTACCTCCTCCATTCTTCTGACACAAGTATGGAAATCTCCACACATTCCCTAAACCAACAGAAAATCCAACCTGTGCCAAGATATATTGTAGCTTGCTATTCCAAGCTGGCCTTTTACCACCATCACCTTTTTCACTCTCAGAGCTTTTTTCACCATCCATGTCTTTTTCTTCTGGATCATCAACAATCAGTTCACTCTTCTTAAAAGCATCATCAGCAGAATCTTCATTGGAAAGGAGATCTTTGACAGATTCAATAATATCATCGTCTAATTCTCTTTTGACCACCTTGCTATTTTTAGGCATTGGAAGATGAAGCTCTGTGGTTTAGGGGTGAATCAAAAAAAAATTTTTTTCCCACGTAATATGAAGAAAAAGGCTGGAGAAACTTTTAAAATAATCCACGATGATTAAGACTGGAGGTTTCTGAATTTATATGTTCAAGGTCCCATGTATACCTGTAAATTTTTCAAATAAGAAATATTTAACAATTACTTGTTGATATAACTCAAATTATGATTGCCCTTTTTTGTATTTTTTTTTTGAATTAAAATTAGTTCAACATAAAGCTGGAAAGCTAAACTAACCCTCTAGAGCAGCAAGAATTTTTTTTCCTTTTCTAAATTTTATTATATTTAAAAATGGAAAACTCATTCTTACCTTGCAGAATCATATAAATATAGTCAGTTAGGTAGACTTAGCTGATCTTTTAAGCAACTATTATATGCCAGGCACTGTCCTAAGCACTCCACAAATATTTCATTTGATCTTCACAATAATTCTGTTGAGGGATACAGAGATAGAGAGAGACAGAGAGAGAGAGAGAGAGAGAGAGAGAGAGAGAGAGAGAGAGAGAGAGAGAGAGAGAGAAGAAGAAGAAGAAGAAGAAGAAGAAGAAGAAGAAGAAGAAGAAGAAGAAGAAGAAGAAGAAGAAGAAGAAGAAGAAGAAGAAGAAGAAGAAGAAGAAGAAGAAGAAGAAGAAGAAGAAGAAGAAGAAGAAGAAGAAGAAGAAAAGAAGAAGAAGAAAAGAAGAAGAAAAGAAGAAGAAAAGAAGAAGAAGAAGAAAAGAAGAAGAAGAAGAAGAAGAAAAGAAGAAGAAGAAGAAGAAGAAGAAGAAGAAGAAGAAGAAGAAGAAGAAGAAGAAGAGACAGAGACAGCAAGAGAAATTAAGAGAAGAGAGAGAAGAAAAGCAGGAAGCTGAGAGGAAGTGGGGAGCTGGTCTTGGAATACAGAAGACCCAGATTTATGCCTTTTCTGACACCCCTGTGTAAATCACATCACCTTTTGATACACTCAAGCAGCATTCAACAGAAGGTGTCAACCTGCAATGGTAGTAAAACCCACTTCTTTTAGTATAATATGAAATAATGTAATTGAAAATCCAATTAAAAAACTATCATTCAGTGTGCTTCCACTATCCACTCTGCTTTGGAATATGCCCCAGTACATTCTATGGCTTGAATATCATTGTCAGTCCCTCCTTTCTTTTTCTTTTGCATTAAGTTTTACCCGATTCTCTTTCACATGACCTTAGGCATCTTTTATCCTACTCTCTATTACACTCAAATCTATAAGGGTGTGTCTTTGTAGACACCTACAATAACTGGGGCTTTAACAAACAGGATTTATACCTGAAAATAAATGTTTTCATTGGAAGTAGTTGCCTTGAAAAGCATATAATTATTGCAGTGAAGCAGTCATGGCTCAAAAAGACTCAGTAAATCTAACTTCTGAAACTTTCTTTAGCACCAATTTAAAAGCAACAAGCTAAATCTTGTTTTTCAATTAACATATGACACACATTCATTTCCAATCTATCCTGTATAAAGTGTTATGGTGGGTATAGCAGTGTCAACAGTAGCATGATATGACTTAATCATACACCCACATATTTAAAAATTGGCCATCTAATCCAGTTGGGTCTAATTCAAAGAGAAATAAGGGCAACGAATTCATACATAAAGATCCCCTCTCCCTACCAGGAGCTACATATTAAACATTTTTATTAAAGCTTTTTATTTTCAAAACATACGCATGCATAATTTTTCAACATTGATCCTTGCAAAACCTTGCATTCCAAATTTTTTCCCTTTCTTCCCTCCACTCCCTCCCTTAGATGGCAAGTAATCCAATGTATGTTAAACATGTTAACTTAATTTTAAAATATATTTTTATTTATTTTGTTAAATATAACTCAATCACATTTTAATCTAGGAAAGGCCTCACTTCTGATCTTGTGCAATCCCTTTATTTTACAGCTGAGGAACTTGAAGCATAGGGAGAGTAATGGACTTGTCCAGGATCACAAAGGTTTTGAGTAAAAAACAAGGAAAACTCAAGTCCTGTGCCATCTATCCAGCATTTGTTACAGGGAAATTCCTTACTGTTTGCCGTGCAATAAAAAGATGGGAAGGATGGAAAAGTAGGAAGAAGAGGAGATAAAGAATAGAGACATAGAAGAAGCATTTATGAAGTGCTATTATATACTTGGAACTGTACTAGGTTTCATGTGATTTTCAACCATCCTCACAAGTAGACACTACTATATTATTATCTCCATTTTATTGTTCAAGAAACATTTTTTTTGTTAAGTGTCTTACTCAGGGGTCATAAAGAGCTCCTAAGTGTCCAAGTCTGAAATTATGGCTTTGGTCTTCCTAATTCTAGGTCCATCTAATTGCCTTTTTGGACAGGAAGAAAAATAAGTGGACTTATTTTATATTCTAATTCAAAACTGGAATAAAATTCAGAGGCCACCTAACAAAAAACAAAGCCACACCACTAATTAGGGTTAAAGATGGAATTAAAATGCAAACATCCAATCCAGAATTCTGTACATCTTTTTTTTTTTTTTTCCCCTACCAGTCCTAAGGATATTCTCACTTTTTCCTCAATAAGTTCAAGTGTATAGTTTATAGTCTTTTTCCACCCAAACTCTTGCCATAATACTGTTAAACTTTTTTTTTAAATTTTATTTTTGTGTGTACGCAAGTAGAAAGACAAAGAGATATAGATAGAGAAGATAGATACATATATACATAGATTAGTCTCAAATATTTCAGCCTTCCAATTCTTAATTACTCAAACTCTATTTCCCTTAGTTGTGTACTGGAACAGTCACACCCTGCAGCTTCCCATCACCCATAAATTTTACATTTCCTCAATAAATTAACAGCCATTTATTAAGCACCAGTAATAGGCCAGGCACTTTACAAAGTACTGAGGATATAAATAAAAAGAATGAAGCAATGCTCACTCTCAAGAAAGAGACATTTTAACCAGGAAGATATACTTATCAACAGATTCTATGATCAAGAAGTCGTCTTCCTCCAATGGTTTATTCCTCTAAACCTATTCCTCCACTCCTGATCCCTCTACTTTTCCCAGGCTTACTCCTTCTCAGGATGCACACTCTTTGTTTTCCAAACTCTACCCCTAAAAATGAACCAGTTCATCTTTATACTTCCCTTTCTAATGGAATCCCTTGCTCTTTTGTGCAAAGAACCTAGTCTCATATTTTACCAAGAAAATTAAGACCATTAACTTCGAGATTTTTCTCCCTTATAATATAACTCATTAAAAAACATACCCCACTAAACATAAGAGACTTTCCCAATAAATAGAGGGGTAAATCAAGGACACTGCTATTTCTTGATAGGTTTATAAATGTTAGCAATAAAAAGGAAAGAAAATAGCAGCATAAAAATAGACAAAGAAGAGATTACCTATTAATTGTTGATATAGTTTATTTTAAATCTCCTAGGCAATCAGCAAAAAAAAAAAAAAAAAATCAAAAGTTTTTAATAGTTTCAATAAAGTTGAATGTCAATCAGTTGGAAAAGGAATAGAATCTTAGGGAAATGACTCCTTAAAAACTAGAACTGAGCAAGGGGAAACCAGGGAAGTTATACAAAACCAAAAAATAATAAAACAAAATATAAAGAATTAAAGAAGAGAACGTAAGGCCCCTCTCCTAAGAAAAAACAGATCTGGGAAACAGATTAAGAAGAGAAATTGTAAGAATAATCAAACTACTTAAAAGCTAGAATAAAAAAATAAAGAATTTGATACAATAATACAAGAAATAAAATTGTCTTGAAGTATTTAAACAAGAGGGGAGAGCAGAAATAAAAATAAAAATAAATCCAAACATCTGAAAGAAATTCTACAAGGAAAATCTACATTATACATACATACATCAAACATATACCATACCCAGATTCTGAAAACCTCATATCAAGGAGAAAATATTATGAACAGCAAAGAAAAACAATTAAATACAGCAGTACCATATAGGCTCAAACAAGATCTATTGCCTGACTTTCTAGACTTTATTGCAATAAGACCTGAACTTAAAATAAATTTTGACATAAAGTCCAAGAGAAATATAGAAATATAGGGTAAATATCAAAGACTAATTACAAAGAATTCAGTAAGGTTAAACTATTGATGTTTTATATGTGGAAATGTAAACCACCAGATAAAGTTGAGTATGATGTGATTCTAAAAGCAAAACTACAGGAAAAGGTAAAAAGAAATTATGTTATACTAATGAGGTGCAAAGGAAGAACTGACCCAGAGAAATGGGGAGAAGGGGTGATAGTTCTGGAACCCAGCTCTCATCAGGAACAATACATATATATGTACAAGAACATAAAAGCCTTCTAACTTTGGGGATAGGGAGGTTGGAGAGGATAAGGAGCAATAAAGGGATTTTTAGAGAAAACCCTACTCACAGGTCAGGTTAAAGAGAAGAATATATGCATTTAGAAGGGAATAAAAGTCTTAAATTTATAAAGAAATAAGGGTGAGGAAAAAAGATAAGGGATGGAGTAAAAGAGGTATGCAGAATGGTATAAAGGAGGGATAGAAGAGGGAGAGAATAAGGAAGGGATCCTTGGAGGCAGGGTAGATTAAGCAAATTGAAAGGGAAGGTAGGAGGTAGATAATAAAAGCAAAGGAGTTAGAAGAGATAGGAAATGATAAAGATCAGCAGTAAAATTTATCAGGTTTAAAATAAGGAGTAGTAATCATTGATCTTAAAATTGATTTAGTCAAAAGAGAAAAACAGGGAAATGACACTATTTCAGCCATATTAATATTGTTTTAGACTATTTGAAATAACTAGTCATTATAAGTTTGGAATATTGCTTTGGTTTAAGAAATGTTGAGTTGGTAGATTTAGAAAAATATGGATTTTGATTTATGAAGGAAGATGCACCTTCACAGAAAGAGAGGACAAACCAATGTAGTGTGGTATAACCTATATTTATAAAATGTATACAATTATAGACCCAAGGTGCCATATATGTAAATAGATCCATGCATAATTGTAGCCTTCTTGAGAGGTGGGGTGAGGAAAGGAAGAAAAAAATAATAAAGTAAAAAATGTACAGTGGAAACCACAACAAAAAAAACCTACAAGTAAACAAAAGATGGATAGCTCTGAACACAATGTATAGTATTTATTGTTTTATATTTCTAATCCTCTCATGTTCTTCTGTGAACATGACAGTGGTTGTTTTTTTTTTTTGTACTTAAGTTTTAAATACATTAATTAAAAATAATAATTGGCATTTATATAACATGTTAATATTTACAAAGTGCTTTCCGGTCATTATTTCATTTGAACCATACAATACACCTAAGATAAATAGTGAGGAGAAAGTCTAGAATAGAAGGGAAAAACAGGGAAAGGAATAAGAGAAGGGGGAAAATGATAAAAGGGAAGGCACATTGAGAATGGAGAGAAAGTAGAATAAATAGAGGGGAGAGACTAAGGATAATTGCATATAGGAAGGGATTTTCAGGGGTGGAAAAATGGCATTCCAGACATAACAAACATTGTCAACAAAGGCATAAAAGGCAGATTTCATACAGGTAAACAGAGGCAGAGATAGCTGAGGGCTGAAGCAAGTCACCTAATATAGTTGGACTTAAGATAATTCTGAATACCAAAAACAACATATGATCTTAGGCAATAAAAAGCTGAGGAAGATTATTGAGCAAACATGAGGTGAGCAGATCTGTGATAATTCTAACAATAATATGGAAGATATATTAAGATGGAGACAAATTGCTTGCTATCATTTATCTGAATAATTGGAATTGATTTGAATCATCTCAATTGCTGAAGAGAGCCACGTCCATCAGAATTGATCATTGTATAATCTCCTGGTTCTACTCATTTCATTTACATCAGTTCATGTAAGTCTCCCTAGGCCTCTCTGAAATCATTCTGCTGATCATTTCTTACAGAACAATAATATTCCACAACATTCATATACCATGACTTATTCTACCTTTCTTCAATTGATGGACATCCACTCAGTTACCAGTTTCTTGCCACTATAAAAAGGGCTGCCACAAACATTTTTGCACCCTTTCCCTCCTTTTAAGATCTCTTTGGGATATAAACCCAGTAGAAAGAAGAATATAAACTTTAAAAAGAAAAGCTTTAGGAAAAGAAATAAGCTCAACTTTAGGAAATGGGTTTAAGGTGCTCAATAATATGCAAGTGGAGATAGCCTAGACTCATTTGGGAGTAACAAGTCTAAAACTCAAATAAGATGTTAGGATTGGCTGAGGAAGTTCTGGTATAGAGGTGGAAGTTGAAATGATGGAAATGAATGCCATTGTCCAGGAAGAGAATACAGACCAGAAAAGACGAGAAAAAAAGAGCCAAGGAGACAATCTTCCCTACCATCATTCCACCTTGAAAGAATGAAGGTCACAAAGAGGAATTGGAGAGGGGACTTATTAGATTGGTGAAAAAATAACCCGGAGAGATCAGAATATATGAAGCCAAGAAAGAATATATAGATGATCAAGGTTCTTAACCACTGACTCCCAAAGGATCCATGATTATTTCAGGAGTCTGTAGACTTGGATGGGAAAGAAGAAAAAAAATTTTTGCATTTTTATTTTTACTAACCTCCAACTAAAACTTGGCACTTCTTTCAATTATGATTTTTAAAACAAGTTCAAAAACCTCTGATCTAAGAGGATAGGATGGACAATAGTGGAGTTGCAACGCGAAATTTTGGGTCCCTAGAGAAAACATGAAAAAAAAAAAGTGCCTTCAAATTAACTCTCTAATTCATGATGTGAAAATATGGCAAGAAGTAATTAAAATACATTTAGTTGAGTGGGAAGGAGAATTAGTTACTAAAAGAGTTTACAGATGGATGTGGTTAACAATGTGAGCCATCTGGCAGCTTCCAATTTTAACTAATTATTATTTCTGACTAAGTGCTAAGCTCAGTTGTTTCTATACTGATCTATAAACATTTGGATTAATACAATTTGAAACAACTCTCCAGTCCTTCCATTGATCAATGATCTCATTTACATTGGTTTCCCCCTGCAAAGAAAATACCTAGACTGTCTACCTACTTTGTGTGCTTCTAAGTTCAAAGTTTTCCAATCAATCTACTATAGTGTGTTCATACTTCTCCCAAAGTCAAGTTCTTCCTAGAGGGGTAAGGATTCCTACTATCTTCCTCAAAACACCAAAAAAGAAAAGTAACTTGTACTTCATCCCATTCTGCTGTCTTCTAGTATCTATAATATTTAGATTGCAAACTCATCAAGGGCAAGTACTGTTCCCTTTTAACTCAATGTATTCTCAGTGCTTATTTAGGACTGTAGGTACTTAATAAATGTTGAATAGGATTACAATAGAATTATAGATCCTTACATACATTTATTAAATTATGGAACCTAGAATTGAGTCTGTGGATCATTTAGTCTTGACACTTTTACTTGACAGATAAGGAAAAAGATGATTATGGGAAAAACTGGATTAGATACTATTTTGCAACTGTCTCTCTGTCTCTGTCTCCCTCTCTTTACCCCTTTCCTGATTTCCTTTCCATTTCCTACATTAACTGACTATTAAGCAACACCCAATCCGCTTCACTGAAGTTGAAGACCTCAATTTGAATACCTTCTCTACTATTTCAGTATAATTATGTGGCCAAATCACTTAAGTGGCAGTTCTAAGATTACACCAGTTCCTCTTGACTCCCAATGGTTGCATGCCTAGAAGTTTTTTTGTGAACATTTACCGTCTTAAAACTATAGCTAATTATTTTTAAAATTTTGTTAATGTTTGGATGGCTGGTTATCCTTTGTTTTGGAAAAAGGAGCAAAATGACATTACTGGGTTAGAGTCAAGTTAAGTAGGCTTTAAACATGAGCTTGGAATGCTCCACTACAGGTCAGACACAAATCATCCTTAATGAACATTTAGGGTGGATTCTCTAACTGAGCACACATCACTTTTTTTCCTATTTTTTTTTTCTGAGTGAATTCAATTCTGCTTTGCTCATCATAGAACACTTTCTCTGATGAGGGCACTCTGCCATGCTGGGTAGTCCTGTGCATTCAATGTCTCCCATGTTGTACAATCAATTCTAAAGTTCTTAAGAGAGACCTTGAGAGTATCCCTTTATCACTTTTCTGATCAACTTGTGAGCACTTGCCCTGTGTGAGTATTCCACTTTTTGAATGTTTGGATTTAGCATAAAAGGCAACAACTTGAAAAAGTGATCTAACAAAATACTGTTTATTTTTATAACCTCTACATTAGTCCTTTAAGAGCAAGATTTGTGAGAGAAATAAAAACAAATAGAAATACTGAGAATGGGAGACAAAGAGATAGTCAAGAGACTATATCATGATTTGGGTTTCTCTGTTCAAAGATGGGAGAGATGAAAGTGAAAATAAAACAATTAGGAGTTGATTACAATGTGAATCATTATAATGAGAGGCAAAAGACTGGAAGGGCAGGTAAAGTAGGTAGAGGTCCTGAGATAAGATCAATGCAAGATTTTCTGACTGCATGGGCAACATGAGAAAGTCAACCCTCCCTTCTCATCTCTCAAAAAGACTGCAGTTATAAACTGGGTGACAGAAAATACAGTGATGCCCTCAACAGAAACTAAGAACTTTGAAAAAGGGAGAGTTTAGAGAAAATGATTGGAGACATGGAGTTTGAGATGCCTCCAGGTCATTCAAGTGGATATTCCTGCAATCCATTGTTGGTGAAAAACTAATTCATAAAACAGATTAGGTACTGCCTGGTGTTCTCTCCATAGAGACAATAGAACTCACAGAAGCTAAGATTTCCCAAAATAGAGGATGTAGAGAAAGAACTGGAGATATTTCCAGGGTCAGATTTCCATCAGCATTTCAGGAAGTAAATTCAAAACAAAAAATATGATATATTTTAGCTAAGGTACTCAGTGAATAAAACACTGGACCTGGAGTCAAGAAGACCAAAATTTAAGTCCAGCCTTAGACACTTATTAGCTGTGTAACTGTAAACATGTCACTTAACCTCTGTTTCCTTATCTGTAAAATGGGGATAATAACAGCACCTACTTCACAAGAGGATTGTTGCAAGGATCAGATGAGATAACATCAACCTCCTCTGTATTGCAAATTAGAAGTTTGTTTCTAAAAGTTGATTCTATATATAGTAAGACTAACAACAGTAATAATATTAGGAGTAGCCAGCCTTTCTCTAATGCTTTAAGATTTCATTGCACCAACTGAATGACAAAAATGTTCAGCTATGCAATCTTTAACTTCAAAGTGGCTTTCAACAATAACCTCTAGTTATTCCAGTGCCATAGGCCTAAGATATAGCCTTTGTCTTCATTGCTGTTCAGAACACTTCCAAATGAGGTCTGAATCAGATTAAAATGTTAATTGGGAAATATTTTAAAATAAATAAATAAAAAGCATATAGATAAGGTTACCAGGTCTTTTCCTAAATCAATATGTGGTCTGAAGGATCTTTCCATGTAATGTTCTTTTCTCTAAATTATAATCGTTCTCTTGGAGCAGATCTCTTGGGGAGCTTCTGGAAGCAGCCTTAGTTTCAGTTCAGTTTCAATAACCTCAAATGCAGTCAGAAGTTAAAGTCCAGATCCTTTATTGTGTCCTTCAAAATCCTGAATCTTTTCCTGGGCCTGGTTAGCTGTCTTAGAGGCCTATCTCTCTCCTTGGTTCCCGAGAGCTCTTGTCCAAATGTCTCCAGCCAGCACAAAGGTAGAAGTTGGAATAAATCTTGACTCTGCCTCCAAGAGTGGGATTGTGGATTTCTCTGGGATTATGAATCTCCCAGAAGTCAGGAAGTCAATCCTAGTTATGAATCTCCCAAAGTCCCCTCTGGCCCTGAGAGCTTCTTGCTTATATGCTGCACACCAATCATTTCATCACTAGGAAACCATTATTTGTTGTAGGATTAAATCAATGCTAAATTAGATTGAACCATTGTCTCCTCAATTCCATTCAGTACCTTGTTTCAAGTTCTGGCCCATAACATCTCCTTGTAGGATCAGATCAATCATTCTGAACCCTGCTAAATTAGATAATCATTGTCTCTATCCATTCCAGTCAGTAACTTAGCACTTTGTAAGAATTCTAACACTTACATAAGGCTTAGCGACCCCTATTTCTATTTGGATTTGACACCTGTGTTCTAGGGAATTCTCAGATGAAGAAATTCCCTCCCAGGACTCCTTCTTTATCATACATAATATCCTTAATACACATTAAAGGAGACTATGATAGAACTTAGCTACACTGAAAAGAAAATGGGAGAAAAACAAAAAGGCAACATAAATGAGTCTCCTTTTCAGAAATGGATCTTTTCTGGGAGAAAAAAAAAAGCTTAGAAAATTAATGCTTATTTGCATCAATTAACTCATTAATTAGAATCTTATTTTCTATTGATTTACAAAATAAAATTCATAGTGTATTCCTAAAGAAAAAATATCTGGTTCAAAGACAAAAATCATACTAAAGATTTCAATAAATCGTATTAAATTATATACTTAAAGAAAAATTATAATTTTCTTGTGGCACACTGATGATCATAATGCTTAAAAATGAATAAATATTTAATTAAATAATAAGCATTAATATTAAAAATGATAAATAATACTTTTTAAAAGTATAAATATAAAACTAAACTGCAAATATATATGTAAAATTTCCAAATATTGAGTTCCTTTGCAGCTTAATTCATGTGAAAAAGATATATGTCCCTATACTATGATCAACATTTTCCAAACCACCCAAAACTCTGCTCCCCCCCCTTATTAATAAGTCCCTTATTGTTGCTCAGTCATTTTCAGCCATATCCAACTCTTCACAATGCCAACTTGGCAAAGATACTGGAATAATTTGCCATTTCCAAGCTCAGTTTATAGATAAAGAAACTTCGGTAGAGGTGAAGTGACCTGCTCAGGGTCACACAGCTAATATGTTTCTGAGGCCATATTTGAACTCAGGAAGATTGAATCTTCCTGATTCCAGGCCTGGCAGCACTCTTTCCATTGTGCCATCCAGCTGCCCTCCAGCTGCCATCCAGCTGCCTATTTAGTCCATTAGATTTAATTACTCACTATCCTTTTAAATGTTTTAAGAAATCTTTTATCTCATGGTAAGCTTCAAAATCCCACTATAATCATTTAGTTAACTGTTTATGTTACAAGATACTGCATAATCAGTTAATTTTACTTCCTGTCAATGAAATGTTGTCTTGACAGAATAACTAGGAATACTATTTGGCCAAAAGATAGTGTCCTGAATACTCAAAAGGTATATAAACTAAGGTTGGAGAGGTAGATTGGAGCCAGTTATCGAAGTACTCAAATGTCACTAGATGCAATAGGAAACCACCAAAAGAATTTTAGGAGAGGACCATATCTTAAAATAATTTTGAAATTATTAGAAGGCTAGAAGGGAAAAGATGATGTGCTGGCTATATCAGTAGTCCCAAACAAAGGTAAAGACATCGTCAGTGGAGAAATGGGGCAGATTTGAGAGTTACAAAACACTGATTCTGAGTTACAAAGCACTGATTCCATTTATCACATGTTATTGTCCTAGTGTTACAAGCTTCCCTGACATTACAATCATTACTATCTGATACCAAGAGCTGATTAAATTTGGAATTTCATTTATTATCTTCATCATCAATATGAAAATTAGCAATAATGAAAGTCTCATAACAAATAATAACCAGATATATTCACATCTGTTAAATGGAGATTATTCCAATATTAAAGGAGACAATTGAAGACAGATTCTTTTTTTAAGAATTCTTATGACAGAAAAACATTGAGAGAAGAGGATCTAAAAAAAGAAAGCTTAAATGGAGTAAGACGGAGAGAAAATCAGAAGTCCAGAGTATAGTAATAAGAATGAAGACCTGGCTGACCTTAGTGTCTTATAACAGGGAGCCTGGAAAAAAATGCGTTCAGGGGGAGACTCCAAAAGAACAGAGTGTAGTCTATCATAAGAAGTTTTAACTTATAAAATGCACAGGTGTCTTTGGAGAAAATGTCATGTGGAATCCAGATAAGCATTGCTCTGGACACAGAACAAGTTCCATTTGGATCACAGAATTAAAAGCAGTGGGTAAAAGTTGCAAAGGAACAAATAATAGCTAGCACATTTATATAGTGCCTAGAACATGCCAGCATTATATTAAGCACATTATAAATATTAACTCATGTTATACTCAAAACAATCCTGGGAAGTAGATGCTATTATTATAGACATTTTATAGTTGAGGAAACTCAGTGAGAAAAAACATTAAATGACATCCACAGTCACACTGTGTCTGACACTGAATTGTAATCGAGTTTGCCTGATTTCAGGCCCAGAATTCGATTTATTTAACAACCTAGCTATTTGCTACTAGATGTGACATTAAAAAAAAATTGCCTAAAACATCTGGAATATCCAAAAGTCCGTGGGATTCCACAGAGAAAGTTGACTCTTTTTCAGTTACATCCCTACACCCAGATTTTCAAAGAAAGGAAGAATGACTACTTGTTAAATTTGTTGTTGAGGAGATCCATGTTTAGGTATGGGTTTAACTAGATGAACTCTTGAGATTTCATTCAGAATCTGATTTATTTAAAATTTATTTTTCTCATCTCTAAGTTCCCTTGTAAGAAATGACAATTTGACATCCATAAAAATACTGGCCCAATCCTACATCTATATAGTTAGTACACATGTGGGTAGTAGAGTAGGATAGAGAACTATACTCTAATCTCTTTCCACTTTATACCCTACACCAATCAAACTGGACAATAAACTTTCCTTGCCATTACATCCCTTGCCTATAAGCCCTCATGGGTTTCCCCTTACACCAGAAAGTACTTTTTTTTTTTCACCTCAATCCCTCATTCAAAATTCTGTTTAGCTTAGTCTACTTCCCATCTAAACCTTTTCTCAATTATTTCCTCCAAATTTGTAAATGGTTTTCCTTCCAACTAAAATCTCCTTTCATTTATTATCAATGCACAGATTGTAGTTCCCTAGTACAATGCAAGCTCCTTGAATGTAAGTTGTGTCGTTTTTGATTTTATATACCCAACACAGTTCCTTAAACATAGAAGGCATTTAATAAATGTTAGCTGAATTGAATTGGAAAAAATGTAGATACTTTGCTAGAACACCAGAATTTCATTTTAAACTATCTTGTTTATCTTCTACTTAGATATTACTGGGAACAGTAATTCACTACATCTCATGACAACAAATAATTTGTTAAAAGAGAGACAGTGGCCAAGACAAAGGGACAGAAAGTACAGATAAACAATGGGCAATGATATATAGGACTTTAAAGTTTTAAAAGTGATTATGCCAGAGGTGTCAAACACCAGATGGACAATTACTTCTGAGCTCTGCTGGAATCATTGTGAAATATTTAACAAAACGAAAAGTATACTCGAACATTATTTAATGTCAATGTGTTTTTCTAAGTCATGATATCATCATATTTGATCCTTAATCTTGAGGGGTATTATTATTCTCTTTAAAGACGAGGGGACTTGACACTTGAAAAGTAGTAACTTGCCTAGTCACACAGTTGGTGTCTTGAGTTTGGATCCAAGTCCATGTTCTATCCAATATTGTCACTTATGTGTCTGTTTTTAATCACAAGAAGCACACTAGTACAGAATAGAAACATGTACCCAGGTTCAATTCACTTGCTACTGTCTCACTATCATCTGCTATTCCCTAATAGAATTTTTCAGAATTTCTGAAACAGGTTTCTATTAAGTTCCAGCAAAGCCATAATCTGCCAAAATATCTATAGATCTTTTTACTGCAGACAAATGAAACTGTGCTTCAAACCCCTTAAATCTGCCTTCATAGGTGTTTCTGTAAAATATCTTATTTGGCAATAACAATCAGTTAATGTTGGTGTGACATGATGACCCAGCCCCAGAAAATATTAACATTTGGCCAAAGGAAAGAAAGCACAAGCAAAAATGAACATAATTTGCAATGGAAAGGGGGGAAGAATTAAATAAGAATTAAATACCTGTTATATCCCAGGCACTGTGCTTTAAGCACTTTAAGCACAAGCACTTTAAAAATGGTGTTTCATTTGGTAAGAAAAAAAAAGAAAAAAGAAAGCAAGGAGTGAAAATGACAGAAACTAAAACTATTTCCCTCTCAATTTGAAACAGGACTGCACGCCTACCCAACCTTGGCATGTGCCTTCTCTGCAGTAATGTATTAAGCAAATGAATTAATCATTCAAAATTACCAAAGAGTCAATGTAACATGTTTTAAATCACTACTAAAACTGGAACTGCCTCTATAATGTCATTCTGATGATTCCCCAGTCAGGCTATACAAGAAATAGTTGGCATTTGGGCAGTCTATATGCATAAGGCATATATGGTTATACTGGGAAATTTTCAAGCTTATATTTGTAGTTATATAGAAAAAAAAGAAAGAAAGAAAAAGAGATAGTGAGTAGTAAAAAAGAGTAACCCAATGCACAAGGACCCATTAGGCTGCAGGGGTGGTGCTTATTCCATCAATCAACAAACATTTGTTAAAAGCTTACTGGCACCAAGCATTGCAGTAAGTATTAGAGAAACAAAGAAAAACAAAAACTGCAATTATAAAAACAAAATCAGTCTCTGTCCTCTATTCTAATTTATCTAGGGTAAAATTAATACTAACAAAATCTTAAGCTGTTATGTATAACATCACCCTCAAAAAAAAAAAAAAAAAAAAAAAAAACACCACCGCCCCATCCCCCAATTCAAACCTCAGAGGATTTGTATTAGGGAAATAAATTCCAGTACTTAAGATATGTTTGTCAGCATTCGAACACATTTAAATTAGGCAATACTAAGTATGTTAAAGGAATCTTAAAATCCGTATATGTCAGAGGTACAATCACTTATTAAACAAAAAGCCTATTCTTTCTTCTCTAGCTTCATTAAGTAGTCAGATTTTTTTTCAACATGTTATGGGGACATTATAAAATCTGAAGTGCTGATCACCTTAACATTTTTCATATCTTAAGATCAATGTACAACATTGCTCAAACAACATAGTAAGTGTGTGTGAGGGGGAGAATTTCTGAATAGGAAAAATGTCTTGTTCTCATGATGCTATCATTTCTTGGATTCTCCAAATATGACTTTAAAAAAAAAAAGCACTTTTATACTTTGTGACTAGAGTCAATATGCTCCATTGAAAATAAACCAAAGAATTAAAGAAAATTTCATTGCAACGAGTATATAGATTTTGTTCATTGTGTGGAAGGGGAGAAAGAGCTGATTAAGATAACTAATTTAAATAAAAGAGTGGAATATAAATGTCTTTGTATATTCTTATCAGACTAAGTAGGGTGGGGCAAACTTGGATAGAGAATTGTAAAATAAAAATAAAATTCCCATTATTGTATTTCAATTCGACTTTGTCATGTAATTTACAGACCCTTTGTATTTTATTTTATGCATTTACAAGCATGATTATATAAAGATCCATGTTTCGCCAAATCGCAGAGGATCATGAAATAAAAAAGGTTTTGTTTCAATTACCACAAGAAACTCAAAATTGCATCAGAAAATAATAATGGTGATGCGTAGTAAGCCTACCGTAGCAAAACCTTAGTGGGCGGGTACAAAGCAAATCCTTAAAAAAAAAAAAATCAGACTAAAAGCATTCAGAATCCTCAATCTACTTTCTCCTCCTCAGACCTGTAGCCTACTGACGGACAACAGGGAGGAAAAAAGGGTGGTCTGGCTTTAAAATGGAAGGAGTGGGGGACACAAATCACAAGATTAAAAAAAAAAAAAAAAAAAAAAAAAAAACCCGAGGACACCTCATTTGCATAAGCACCCAAACATTGCTGATGTCACTGTGCACCAGTCTTGATCCCGCCAGATTTACTCCAGCCATTCTCTGAGAAGGGATGCAACGAAATGGGATGAGGGTGAGGAGGAGGGCGAGGGAGGAGCCAATAGACCTAAGCATCTGTTCCAAGCAGTCATCTTTTAACTTCGAGTAAATATCTGCAAACTCCCATCCACCATTAATAAACTTAAATATGTGGGGATTTGCCCTTATCACCAGCCCTACATCCCCAACCATCTGTTAGAATAAAAAAATAAAAAAAAAAAAAAATTTTAAAAAAGCTTTCGAATCGGGGTCTTGGAGATCTGTTAATTTTACCCAAAGGCCATTCCTTAAATGGAAGGGGCGTTGAAATAGCTCCGGGGCTCTCCTAGACTGACAGTTATTTCAGCCCCACGCAACACATACTACTAAACTGAAATGTGAATGAATTGAATCCTCTATCCCTGCCCATCCACCCACCCTCACCCACCCACGCACGCACCGGGATCGGGCTCCAGATTGACAACGTGGCCAGTCGCCGCTTTCCCTCGCTCCCCTCCCCGATCCTTCTGGAGAAGCACATTTAGAACTGACCCTCTTCCAACTTGGGTGCATCAAAAGGGTCCCGGCTAATGGGGGGAAGGAAACGGCTTTCCCGGAGCCGATGCAAAGGCTGGCTCTGGCGAATGAGGGACGAGAAGGCTCTCCCCTTTCTCCGCCCCAGCTCTCAGCAGCACACAGCACACCCTCCTCTCGATTCATAGGGGAAACTCAAAGCGAAGCCACTTTGTGGGCCCAGCCCAAGCCGTTAGTCCTCCCAGAAGATGCTACGGGGAATTTCCATGGGAGGCAGACACTCTCCTCATGACCCCTAGGTTTGTACACAGATACTCGTGGGAGCGAGCGTACACACACATACACACACACACACACACACACACACACGCAGAAAGGATCACGCGCCCTTCCCCGGGGAGTCATTTGGTGCTCCCCAAATCCTCGTCTCCCTTATCCAACCCCTCCTCCCTCCCTCGCCCTCTGCGAGCCCCTTGGGGCGCAGAGTCCGGGGAGCCAAGGCCCTACATCTCCCTACCATGCCACTGGGTCCGGGGCAGACTCCCAGGAGCGGCACGGGAGGCGGCGGCGGCAGTGGGAGCGGCACGGGTGGCGGCGGCGGCGGCGGCGGCAGGGGGAGCGGCAGCGGCAGCGGCAGCGGTGGGGGCAGCAGCAGCAGGGTCCCGCAGGCCGGCAGCGGCGGGGGGCGCCGGTGGAGGAGGCTGCGGCTGCGGCTCTCGGAAGGCCGGCGGCGGGGCTGACTGCTGTGGGCAGGCGGCCGTCTGGTGCGCGGTCTGCAGAGACTGAGTAGACGTGTAGAAATTGATTTGTGTGCTCGAGTGGGTCGGCGTGTGGGTGTAGGTGCAGGTGTAGGTGTGGGTGTGAGTGTAGGTGTGGGTGTGGGTGTAGGTGTACGCGTGTGTGTCGGTGAAGGCGAGGGAGCGCAGGATGAGCGAGTGTGTGTATGTGTGAGTGTGTGTGTATGTGTGTGACGGAGGCGCACATGGGCTCGGCCCTCCCATGAAGCGGCTGTTTAAAGGCTGCGAGAGGGAGGAGGAGGGGGACCGAGAGGGAGGAGGGAAAGGGGGAGGGGGCGACCAAGCTGGCGGGCGAGCCGAGGCGAGGCTGAGCCGAGGAGCCGCACCTCCGTCCGCCGCCCGCCGGGCTTGACGCAGAGACGTCCGCAGCGCCCACCCGCAGTATCCTCCCTGCGCCCTGGTTACAGGGCACGCAGAGCGGAGGGTGGACCGGGGATGCTGGAGCCGCGGACAGACGGCGGTAGCATCCTGCCCTGAACAACTCAACCTCTTCTTCACCCCTCTATCTCCCCACAAAAAAAAAAAAAAAAAAAAAAAAAAAAAAAAAAAAGATCCGGGGGATTCTCTCTCCCTAGGCCAATTGGAACAGTCAGGGGATGACCTCCACACCTTGTGAAATCGAAGACCAGTAAGAGATTCTTCGGGCCTTACTATATATATAAAGGATACTGAGCGAGGAAAACTCAAACAATCGTACACAAAAATGGATCAAGTGTCTATTGTGTTGTCTATAGCTTTGGCTGTACAAAGACAATCGATCCCTCCCCCTATGGTGGAGATGGCTTGTTCATATTAACCATCTTAGTATCACGGTGTCTGCTCTCTCCCCCAAACTTACATTTTGAAAAAAAAATTGCATTTATTCACTCTGTATTTCTGTTTATGTATCGTTTGCATTTGGATGTATTTGTTTCCCCGTTAGATTGTAAGATGCTGAAGAGTGGGAATTGTTTAATTTCTTTGTGACTTGTGTCACCAATGATTCAATAATTATGAATACTAAATAAGTGCTTAATATAAATGCATTCTGAGGTTTTTATAGAGGAATAGAGAAAATTATATATATGTATAGTATATATACACACATATAAATGATACATACAAGGAAGGGGGTGGGGCTATCAGCTAGAAAATCAATAAAAGCTTAATGGAGAAGGAATTTCAAAACAGTGAAACAAGAGACTCAAAGTAATAAAGATGAGTGCTTTTTAGACATGTAAGACATGTATTTATCAAGTACCTACTCTGTACTAGGCTCTCAGCTAGGACTGGGAACACAAGTATAAAAGAGCCCGCCTTTGTCAATGACAAGACGTTTACATTCTAAAGTAGAACCATACATGTACAATCATATTTTATACATATATACAGATACATATACATACACACATATGTGTGTGTGTAGAGAGACAGACAGACAGAAACACAGAGACAGAAAGCCAGAATAAGAGGAAAAAGAGAATACACACATCAACATGTGTATATGTTGAATTTGAAGTGTCTATAGAATATCCTGTTTCAAACATCCAGTAAGCAATTAAAAACGTGGGACTGGAGGTCAGGAGAGTGTCTGGGGCTGGATGTATACTTTTATGAGTCATCTACATAGAGATAAACTCAGGGGAATGCATAAGGTGGCAGAGAATGTAAAAAAAGAAAAGCAGATCCAGGACAAAACCACTGGTGACCCAAGATGGAAAAGGAGTAGTCTGACAGCTAAAGGGGCATTCCCAGAGAGGTCATAGTCACAACCCAGAGTGGAGAGCAGGAGAGCATCTCCAAGAAGAGATAATGAGTGAGCCATAATGTGAAATGTTAGAAGGAAGAGGATTGATAAGAAGTTTTCAGATTTTTCAATTGAGGGATTATCTTTAAATTGGGAGAGAGCAGCTTCAACTGAGTATAATAACTGAAGCCTGATTTGAAAGGCCTGAGATACAGTGGAAGCAATGATTGTGGACAGCTTTTTTCATAAAACAGAAGATATATGTATGTGTATATGTATATACACATACATATATATATACAATATATATGCATACATATACATGTATTTGTTTGTGTGTGTATATATATATATATATATATATATATATATATATATATATATATATGTGCCAAAATTACTTGAGAAGATAGCAGGATCTAGTGAAGGGTTTTCAGAAGAGAATGTTTGTAGATAGCATAGAAGGCACAAGTTAGATAGCCACTGAAGTTTAAAGACAGAGAAACAGTCAGTCAACAAGCATTTAATAAGCACATACTATGTGCTAGGCATTGTAATTAGGGTTACAAAGAAAAAAAAAAACAACAACAACAACCAAAAAATCCAGTTCCTGCTCTCAAGAAGCTCAGTCTAATAAAGATGACAACATGAAAAAAATATGTACAAACAATATATGTTGCATATGTAGTTTGTACATATTTGTTCTATTATGAATATTCATAATAGAACAACACAAATATGCAATATACATCAAATAATATATAAGCAATAAATCAGAATCTCAAAAAAAAAGGCACACAAAAATGAAGGGGAATTGGGGAGGGCTTCTTATAGAAGGGTATACTTTAGCTGAAATTTGAAGGAAGCTAGAGAAGCTAGAAGATGGGAAAGATAGAAAGGAGCCAGGTTATGTAAGTTTTTTTTTAATAGTTTTTATTCACCAGATGTATGCATGAGTAATTTTACAACTTTGACAATTGCCAAACCCCTTGTTCTATTTTTTCCCCTCCTTCCCCCCACCCCAGATGGCAGGTTGACCAATTACATATTACATGTGTTAAAGTATAAATTAAATACAATATATGTATATATGTCCAAATAATTATTTTGCTGTATGCAAAAAGAATCGGACTTTGAAATAGTGTACAATTAGCCTGTGAAGGAAATCCAAAATGCAGGCCGACAAAAATAGAGGGATTGGGAATTCTATGTAGTGGTTCATAGTCATCTCCCAGAGTTCTTTCCCTGGGTGTAGCTGGTTCAGTTCATTACTGCTCTATTGGAACTGATTTGGTTCATCTCATTGTTGAAAATGGCCCCATCCATCAGAATTGATCATATAGTATTGTTTGTTGAAGGGTTATGTAAGTTTTTAAAGAAAATAAGTGGATTTGAGTAGGAGGTGATCCTGAATATAATAAGCGACCACTAGAGTTTATTGAATAAAAGAGTGATTATGGTCACTATTTAAGGAAGATCAATTTGACAGCTGAGTAGAGGATGGATTGGATTGGGAAAATATTTGAGGCTAGTTGAGACCAATTAGAAGGTTCTTCCAATAGTTTAGGGACTAAATGAGCTGGTGTGGTGGTTATGTCAGAGGGAATGTTATAAAGGTTGGAAGGAAGGAAGGAGAGGATGGAAGGATAGATTTAACAACTGTTTGGGAAGAGTGAGAGTGAGAAGTCAAGTGACCTGGGTAATTGGGAGGATACTGGTATCTTCAATGGTGAGAGAAATTACTTTGCTACTAATAACAAAGTATCAAATTATGGTTGTGGGGTTTTTCCTCTCTATTTTTTCATTCAGAGTTGAGTCCTTGCAGTCTCAGACTGAGCTGATGAGGATTAGCCCAAAACACAGAGAACATTCTCCTCAATTTTGGAAAAGTTTCAGTCTCTATTCAACTAAAAGAGTTTACTTTATTCTCTATTCAACTAAAAGAGTTAATTATACTAAAAGTGTAATTAGAATCTAATTTAGGTGAATTCCAGCCCTAAAGTATTAAGATTATGCCTACTTCCCCTACTATAGTTTAACTTAAATTGTCTGAGTAAAGATCATTTCTCCCAAAGCTGGAGGCTGCTGAAAGTCTACCCTCTCAAAGATTGCTCACCAATCAGGCTTTATCTCCACCTCTCAGGGCACCTACTTTTCCAAAAATATTTATTTAAGCATTTGATGAGGTCACCTTTTTTTGTCTTTGTTAACTGAGAAAAATCATTTACCACTTATGTATTGATTACTTAACAAAATAATTACTTCCCCAATTGATGAATGATCAAACAATATAGACAGTTTTTAGATGATGAAATTAAAGTCATCTATAGTCATATGAAAAAAAAATGCCCTAAATCACTATTGATTAGAGAAATACAAATTAAAACAACTCTGAGGTACCACAAACCAACTCACACCTCTCAGATTGACTAAGATGGCAGGAAAAGATAATTATAATGGATGGGATGTGGAAAAACTGGGACACTAATGTATTGTTGGTGGAGTTCTAAAATGATCCAATCATTCTAGAGAGCAATATGGAACTATGCCCAAAGAGCTATCAAACTGTCCATATCCTTTGATCCAGCAGTGCATCTACTAGGCTTTTAACCCAAGGAAATCATAAAAGAAGAGAAAGGATCCACATGTGCAAAAATGTCTGTAGCAACTTTTTTTGTGATAGCAAAGAACTGGAAAATGAATAGATGCTCATCAATTGGCAAATGGCTGGATAAGTTGTGGTATGTGAAAATAATGGATTATTATTGTTCTGTAAAAAAAATGATGAACTGAATTTAGAAAGGTCTGGAAAGATTTACATGTTTCACTGAATGAAACAAGAACCAAGAATACCTTGTGCACAATAATAGTAAAAATGTGCAATTACTAACTATGAAAGATGTGGTTCTTCTCAATGGTTCAGTTATCCAAAGCAATCCCAATAGACTTTGGACAGAAAATGCCATCAGCTTCCAGAAAAAGATCTAAGGAGACTGAATGTAAATCAACACATGCTATGTTCACTTCCTTTTTTCTGTTTTTTTTTTTTTTCTCTTCCATAGTTTTTTTTTTTTTCCCTTTTGCTCTGATTTTTCTTTTCCAACATGATTCAAAAGCAATGTGTATTAAAAATAAATGGATAAAAATGATTCCTAATTACCTAGAAAATCTGTCTCTCAGGGTTTTCATTCATCTCAACAGTAATAGTAAAGTTTGGAAAAGAACAGTAAAGAAAGTAAAGATAAATCAGTTTTTGATGTGTTAAGTTTAAGAAGTCTACAGAACATTCAGTTTGTGATAATTAATAAGCAATTGGAGATGCAAGACTAGTGGTCAGGAGAGAGATTAGGGCTAGATAAGCAGATCTGATAATCATCTTCACAGAAAGGATAATTAACATTGATGAAATCACTAAGCAAAATAAAATTTAGAGAGAAGAATGAAAGGGACAACAACAAAAAAAAAAAACTTTGGGGGATCCTTAGTTGTATACTAGAACAAGTTTAATTGGACTTCTAAGAATAGTGTGAGCAAATTCTGGGAATTGGAACTTGATTTATTGTTTTGGTTATTACCTATACTTAAAATGAAGAAAAAGCCAAATAGTATAGGTTAACTTTAAAATTATTGTTTTGATTACTTTTTTTCCCAGAATGCTTGTTGGTATTTTTTCTCCCTCAAAATCTGAATCCCTTGGGGACACCACCATTAGAAGGCAATCTAGATGAAGATCTAACAAAGAAGACAGAGCAGTCCAACCAGCTGGAGGAGAGCTAATAGAGTCATTCCTTCCATATCCTGACTTTCTCAGCTTTTGTATGTCTCAGGTTGGCACAAGAATTAAATGGAATGTTTTGAGTGTTTTTGTGAAAGCCCAGAGGACACTTGAAGACTGTCAGATGACACAGAACCTATGACCAAATAGTTAACCCAATTTTACAATAAGGTATTATAAACACCGCATAAAAACAAAAAAAAAAAAAAATCACATTTCTCCAGTAAGAAGACAAGGCCAACAAATTTTATGGGGACATAGAGGTACTAAACTACTAATCCCCACAATGTGGAAAGGATAATTGTAGAGAAATAACGACTGAAAGGCTGTAGATGTTCTTGGAAAATACAGAGAGGTGCCTCAGGGATGCAATTACCCTTTCATTCATCATGAATATCCCACTCATAGCCACCCCCCTTCACTCTTCTCTATGCAAGAGTTTGTTTCTCTAGATTCCTTTCCACATGCTTAATAGAAATAAAAGTGTGATAACCTGGGTGCTTTTTATGGTTCTTGGGTTATGGGGAATTTAGCAAATCAGTTCTTCTCAGTTGAGGACAGTCATGAGATTTGAGGTCAGGGCATGGTTTTGCCATTTGCTTGCTTATGAGATCATCTGTAAGCTCTCAAGGGCTTGAATATCCTCATTTATAAAATCTAGGGGGTGTATTAGATGATCTCAAAAATCATAAGTCCTTTTTCTATGATCCTATTTTAACAGGCATTTGAACCAGGCATAGGATAATGTAAATTCCAGAATTCCTTATTCCAAGAAGGAAGATCTCCCTACTGTGAAGAAAAAATAAAGATATGTTCATACTTGAAAAACTATGGAGATTTACTAGAAAAATACCTTACAATGCACAAAGGATAAGCCTCCCTTTGAAAATGGTGTAAGCTCCCTCTAAACTTTATGAAGACTTAAATCTTGATATTTTGGAATTCTTTCAAAACTTGTAACCCAAGGGGTCAAAGGAGAAAAAAAAATAAAACTAATACTTTTAGGTGCAGAAGGCTCATTGTTCATTTTGGGGGTTTTGGGGGTTTATTTTGTTTTTTCCTTTCTACTCCCTAATATTTAACCAGTCATTAAAAATTGCTTTCTTGGTACTTTTTGACTTTTTCAAGATTTCGTCCAATTTTGACACTTTCTAGCCAATAACATAAGCATAACATGGTAGGGATGATGGATTTAAAGCTTTCATGCATTGAAAAATCGCTGGAAAAGAAATCATAAGACCCGATTTTCAGGTCAAGACATTGTTACTAATCCCTAGATTTCAAAGCTGCCTAATGTTCTGAATTCAGCTTCTCCTCCCATACTACCCTAAAAAGGTAGGAGGCTTGACCTCCTGGAATTGATCCCAATTGCCCCAAGTAAGTTTTAGAATAAATTTTTTTGACAGCTATGACTTATAGGCTCAGAAAAAAATAAGAATTAGCATCTTACATAGCCCAAATCTAGTTCTAGAGCTTATTTCTTCAGAGACATTGGAATCTAGTCTCAAAGTTAAACCCAGATAAGATACAAAGGGCTGTAATAGTGGTCCAGGAGACCAAGGTGACTCAAACATGAGATTTTTCACAACTGCCAGAGCCCTCCTCCCATCCCTTCCCCTGTCACTTTGTATCTACTTTGTATATACCTACATAAGTATTTATTATTTCCTCTCTACCTATATGGTCTATATAGACTATAATGTTTCCTAAGGCAAGGATGAATTTTCACTTTTCCATCTGTATGCCCAACACTTAGTAATAGAAGATACTTTATAAGTGCTAATTGATTAAAATGAATGCTTGTTGAGTGATTCATTTAAACATCCAACTTGTAAATCAATCAATTAAGTTAAGTTGTTAAGTTCCTGTTTATAAATATAGGACATTGTACCTAAATTCTGAGGATATTAATGCAAAAGTGCAATAAATCGCTGCCTTTGAAGAACTCCTAATGAGGTGGGGAAGTGAAGAAAGGGAGGCAGATAGAATATGTATGTGCATTATCAGATACAAAATAGATATGAGAAATATTAGGAAGCAGGGAGGGACACTAGCAAGAAAGGTTTTATCCTTGAACTGAACCATGAAAGAATCTGGAGATTCAAAGAGAAAGTGGGGAGAAAGATGTAATGGTGTGTTTTAGGAAGAGTAAGAAGGCCAATTGAAAAGATTTCTATTCAACTAGGAGAGTCAGGGAAACCTGGGTTAAAATTGCAGCGTTCTTGGTCAAAAATGTGACCATCTCTGAGACTCAGTTTTCACATCCATAAAATGGACATAAGAATTCTTCATTAACCTTCACAAAGTTGTCTTTAAAATATTGTAAGTTTTCTTTAGTTCTATAAATTTAAGTTGTTATTTATCTTGGAATAGAAAATCCAGTCTGTAAGAAGAGCAGAGGAAATGACCTTACTTCACCTACTTACTACTTTTCCCCCAACTTGTTCACTAATGCTTAAAATTCCATAGGAGGCAGCATGGTATAATTATAGTTGTAATGAATTTAGAGCCAAAACTCCTGAAATGTTGGTGCTGCTACTTATCAATTTGATCTTGGTAAGTTATTTAACTTCTCTAGACTTCAGTTTATTAATTTGTAAATGTGGGGGCAGACTCTAACAACCTTTCTAGTTTTGTGATTTTATTTTTCCCCCTGAGGCTGGGGTTAAGTGACTTGCTTAGGGTCACACAGCTAGGAAGTGTTAAGTGTCTGAGACCAAATTTGAACTCGGGGACGCCTTAATTCAAGGCTGGTGCTCTATCCACTGCGCCACCTAACTGCCCCATTTTGTGATCTTTTCCTAATTCTTGCACATACTAGGTGCTCAATCAGTATTTGTTGAACAAATACTTTTGATTTGGCCAGTTATGAATGTCTGGCATATGTCTTATTCTTCCTTCTAGATGAACATGTTATATTCTCAAGAGGAATAATAGAACCTTCAAAAAGATGGAGTGAAATAATTTTTCAGTTTATGATAACTTTGAATGACTTCAGGAAAGATTTCACAGGTAAAAAGGGAAATGTCAGACAGTGTCTGAGCAAGCCAGTTGGGGATACAGCAGCCCCAACCCCTGGATCCTAGCTCAACAGGACAGTGCACAGTAAGACAGTGGTGAAGGCAAATTTCCAGCTCCAGAAACCAGGTGACAACCCAGCAAAGTTTTCTCAGTACAAATAGCTTGGGACAGTACCCATTTAATCATATGATTCCATTAGCCATAATGCCTCTGTTTTGCATATTTTTATAGATTGGAATCTAACCACTTGAAAAATGGGAAATGTTTGGGATTTTCCATCAATATGTATGATCGATTTTACATTTTATCTACCTAAAACCCCTTACATATTGTGTGTAGACATATTCACCAAATTAATAAAAACTTTTGGGACTATTTTAGTCATTGTGATTTGGTTAGCTTCTACTACATTGAATTAGGAAAAAAAATACTATTTGTTTTAAGGAAGCCTTTGCTATTGTATTTGAGGGGCAAAGCTAACAAGTAATGATAAAAATGTGTATTTATACTTGAGAATGAATGATAAAGTCATTGATTAAAATAAAAAACTCAGTGCAAAGCAAAAGCTTAGGATGGAAGATAATAAATTTGTCAATATGACATGTTGATAAAGATACCCACTAGGCAGCTGAAGATTTAAATCTGAATTTCAAAAAAAAATTAGGAAGACAATAAGGAATCAGTAATGGAAATAGAAAAATGGTACCAAAGTAGGAAAAGGAACAGAAGAAAATGATGTCTGATGTCAAGAAAATATATGTATACAGGTTAATTAAATAACAATTAACTAATCAAATCAATTAACAAGCATTAATTAAGTGCAAACCATGTGCTAGGTATTTCATTAAGAAGCTGGGACAAAGATAAAAAGGGGAAAAACCCCACTTTCTAGAGGGGAAGCAACACAATATATCAGAGTGTTTCTTGAAAACCCCACTGTTATTATGAAAAGGGGGCCACATAGATGTTTAACTAAAATGAAGTCACTCCAAAATTGTTCCTTTATTATTCAACCAAGATACCAACACCTAATAATCTAAACCCTTTTTGTTGTGTCCTTGAATTTATATAACATAAATAAACATGGACAAAATAAAAGGGTTGAGGAAGTTTAGAGGGGAAAAGGAATTAGCAACTGGAAATGGGGTAGAGAGGGTTGTTAGAAAGGATCTCACATAGAAGATGATGCTTCAACAGAGTAGTATTTAAAAAGACTTTATTGATTTTTGTCTCTAAAAATATCGATTTCTCCTAATATCCTTCTCTCTCCCCTTTCCCAAAAATCATTTATTATAACAAAGAGTTTTTGTTTTTGTTTTTTAGAGAAAGAAGATTTTTCTTTTTCTTAAAAGGGTAATTTAGGGGTTGATTGATTCTCAAGGGTATGAAATCTTAACCCATTTTATTTATAGATGAGGACGTTTAGGCAGGAATGGTTTATGACTTGTCTGGGATCACACAGATTCAAGATTTCAGTTTAGGCCTCCAAGTCCCCCTGACTTTTATGGTGGAAGAGAGTAGTTGATTATATTGTAAAGTTTTAATGAGTTGAAAAAGTCCCTATCAGGTAGCTTCATTCTTTGAAGGCTTTATTGTAAGTGGTCAAAAAAGAGGAAGATGGGGAAGGAGAGAGGGAATTGCTAAGTATGGATTAGAAGGATTAACTAGTAGCAGTGAGAGTCCAGATGGTTTTAAAAAGCACTGTTTTACCAACCCATGAGGTAGGTAGCTAGTGGAACTATTACCCTCTTCACACCTAGTAGGGACCCTAATTTAAACTGATTGCTTGGACTACTTGGGCGGGAAAGTCACAGAGAGCTAGAGTATATAAATAATAATAATCCAAGAGTACAAGAGGGAATTTGCTCCTATCTCCATTATTTGGGACTTATAACTATGTGAATATGGACAAACTTCTCTGATTCTTAGTTGCCTTATCTATGAAATGAAGGGGTTGAACTAGCTGGCTCTGAGGTTGTCTAGGTCAGAGCTTCTTAAACTATTTTTTTTTTCACTCTAGATCCCTTTTTGACTGAGAAATTTTCTGCCACCTCATCTCGAACCTGAGCTGAGGTATTTCTGGAAGCTCAGTGCAAAGGGCACATATGTGTCCAGAACCAAGGCTGCAGTGAAATCACATGATGCAACACTACAGAAAAGCATCTTGGATTCATTACACATTTGATTTTGAATTAAAATTAAAAAAACGTTCACTGTTGCCAAATTTTTCATGACCCCATATTGGGGTTGCATATGGGTTGCAACCCACAGTTTAACCCAAGTTCGTGAACTTGGAATCAATTCACATTACCCCAATTGCTTCACCAAAAAGAAAAAAAAAATAAAATTTCTGCTTCAACTTTATTATTGTCATTTACTTGAAAAGAACAGATCATATAACTAGACCGAACCTGCAAAATTAAACTGAGAAATTAATAATAGACTTATTATTATCTAGTTAGTACCTGTTCTGTCTTTGCAAATTCCAGCTTGAGGTATTAACTATAGCTTCAGTGTTTACTGGCTACTTTCCTGTTTTACCTGATTCAAACCTTTCCCTTCTGCCATCTGTTCCTTGGTGGATGTATCATCATCTTTATTTACTCTTTGAAATGCCGAAAATGATGTCCAGAGTTCAGAGTTTATTTCAGTAGTACCTATGCTCTGAAAAAAAAACTAGTATTTTTTTCCATCTCATATGTTTGCATTATTATGTGGCAGCAGTACCTATCAACAAATCTTTGATAATTTTTATCAAGGTGTTAACCCCTTTATCTCAAACTCCACCAACAGAGCATTAGTGTCCTAATTTTTCACAATCCCTTTTAGCATTTATCATTTATCTTTTCTGTCATGTTGACCAGTTTAATAGTTATGAGGGAGTGTATCAGAGTGGTTTTAATTTGCCATTTTTCTAATATTACTATTGATATCTTTGATATCTTCTTCTGAAAATTGCCCATGTTATTTGACCCATTATTAACTTGAAAATGGATTTTATTTTATATTTGGTCACAATTCTCTATGTATTTGAAAAAGGAGGCCTTTGTCTTTTAATATATTTTGTTAAATATTTCTCAATTATATTTTAATCTGATTCAGTCATTCTCGGGATGGTTGCTGAAGTATTTGATACTTTGGCCTAGGATACTGAGATATGAAGGGACTCACCCAGGGTCACACAATAGAGGCAGGATTTAAACCTGAGTATTCCTAAGGTTAGTCAGTTGATTAGCATTTATTATATGCTATGTGCTAGGCAGTATACTAAGCACTCCAAAAGCTCCCAATCTAATGAGACAGTCCATCTCTTAAATGAGATAATATTTGTAAAAGTCCTTAGCACAGTATCATACACAGCAGATGCTATATAAATGCCTATTCTCCTCCCTCTTCCCTTATTTTTTTCAACTGTGTCAAAATGACTCTCAAATATGAGCAAAACAAACCATGTTCAGATGTGTCCAAATAATCTCTAGGTGAGATTTGACCTAAAAAGAGAATTGTAATTATTGAGAAGCTCTTAGCAAACCTAGTCATTGAGTTTAAATTCTGGATCACAGGTCACAAAAAATAATAAAACTGCTTAAATGTTACAAGATGTAAAATGGAGAATTTTTATATTAAATTTTAAAGTTTTGCAAAAGATGGCAGAAAAAAGCCAGAAGGTTACCTGAGCTCTCTCTAGTTTCCCTCAGAAATCACATTAATTCAAGCCTCTCAACAGATTCTGAAGCAATAGAACCTGCAAAAAGAGGGAATGAAACAATTTTCCATTTTAAGATAACTTAGAAGAAGACTTCAGGAAAGAGCTGTCTTACTTAAGTAAAAGCAGAACACGGTGTTCAGGCAACTAGATGGGAAGGCAACAGCACAAGTCAACAAGTGAGGCATTCTGGCTCAATGGGACAGTAACACAACATGCCAGTGGTGGAGCCTGTAGCCCCCCCCAAAAAAAACAACAGGCACGCCCAGGTTGATCTATCCCTACACAGTGAGCAAGTTACCAAAGACCTGAGGTCCCACGCACTTAAAGCTAGTGACCTTGTCTCTGTCCCCCCAGACATACCATAGAAAGTTGCTATGATGACATAGAATGTCACAACATCAAGTCAAGAAAATTGGACAAAATGCCTATATGCAAAAACTCAAGGGAGCTATATGAATTGGTCTCAAGCCCAGAAGCTTTCTTGGAAGAGCTCATAAAGGGTTTTAAAAGTCAAACAAGAAAGGTAGAAGAAAAATTGGAAAAAGAAATGAGTGGTATACAAGAAAGTTAACAGGTTGGGGGAAAAAAAAGGAAAAAAAATTAGCTGAAAAATTAATTCCTTAAAAAACAAGGAATTTTATTAGCCAATGGACAAAAAAAAATTACAGAAGAAATTTTTGTAGAAGACACAACTCTTTAAAAAAAAGAGAATTAGCCAAATGAAAAGAGTAAAAAAAAAAGTTCACTTAAGAAAATCATGCCTTTTTAAAATTATAATTGAACAAATGGAAACTAATAATGTTACGAGACATCAAGAATCATTTAAACAAAATTTTAAAAATGAAAAAATAGAAGGAAATACAAAGCACATCATTAGAAAAACAACCAACCCTGGAAAATAGATTTAAGAGAGTTAATTTAGGAAGTATTGGGCTACTTGAAAGCCATGATCAAAATAAGAGCTTGGACAGCATTTTTCAATAAATTATCAAGGAAAACTGCCCTGATGTACAAGAATCAAAAGGTAAAATAATTGTTGAAAGAATCCTTTGATCACCTTCTTAAAGAAGATCCCAAAAACAAATGTTGTAATCAAATTCCAGGATTATATGTTTAGGAGAAAATTCTGCAAGTAGTCAGAAAGAAACAATTAAAATGTAGAGGAGCCATAGTCAAGATTACCCAGAACTCAGAAGTTTTTAAATGAAAGGATTGGGCCTGGATTATCATATTCTTGAAGGCAAAGGAGCTTGGACTATAATCCAGAATGAACTACCCAGCAAAATTGAGTATATTCAGTAATTTCTATTGAAAATACCAGAACTAAAGAAAATTTGATCTTCAAATATAAAATTCAAAAAAAGCATAAAAAGGTAAACAGAAAAGGAAAACAAAAACATGTTATTCTAAAACTAAACTGTTTCTTACATGGGAAGAACTATTAAGACTCTTGAGCCATTCTTGAGAACTGTATCTCTATATAGGACAGTTTGAAGGTATATACATAGAAGAGGTAGGAATAAACAGACTTTGATGTGATGATATTAAAAAAGAAGAAATTAAGGGCTGTAAAAAAGTATTTTACTGGGAGAAAAGGAAAGGACAGGTAAAATAGAAATTAAATTTCATCACATGAAGAGGCACAATACATCTATTACAAGTAGATGGAAAGAAGAAAGGGGATGAGCCTTGTTTAAAATCACAAGTAAGGATAAGCACTCATTATTTGACAAAAACTACTGGAAAAACTGAAAAATAATATGGTAGAAACTAGACATTGACGAACATCTAAAACCTCATACCAAAATAAGATCAAAATGAGTACAGGAGATACCATAAGCAAATTAGGAAAGCAAGGAATAATTTGTGTGTTGTCAGATCTATGGAATTTTTTTTTGCCAAACAGGAGATAAAAAAAACATTGTGAAATCCAAAATGGATAATTTTGATTATATTAAATTACACTTTTACACAAAGCAAGCCAATGCAAGCAATAGAAGGGAAACAGCTGGGAAACAATTTTTACAGCCAATGTTTCTGATAAAAGTTTTCTGATAAAATATATATAAAACTAAGTCAGATTTATAGGAATACAAGTTTTTTCCCAATTGATACATGGTCAAAAGATCTGAACAGGCAATTTTCAGATAAGGAAACCAAAGCTATCCAAAATCATGTGAAAAAATGCTCTAAGTCACTATTGATTAGAGAAATGCAATGCAAAACAATTCTGAAGTAATACACCTATCAGATTGGTTAACATGACAGAAAAGGAAAATGATTGGAAATAATGTGGGAAATAATGTGGGAAAATTGGTAACATTAACACATTGCTGGTAGAATTTTGAACTGACCCAACCATTTTGGAGAGCAATTTGGAACTATAACCAAAGGACTACAAAAGTGTTCTCACCTTTTGATTCAGCATTATTTATATGGGGTCTCTATCCCAGTGAGCTTATAAAAAAGGGAAAAGACCCACATGTACAAAAATATTTATAGCAGCTCTCTTTGTGGTAGAAAAGAATTGAAAATTGAGGGGATTATCCATAAATTGGACAATGGCTGAACAAATTGTGGTATATGAATTGTAATGGGACACTATTGTTCTATAAGAAAAGATAAGCAGACAAATGTCAGAAAAACCAGAAAATATAAACAGAAAGATTTCAGAAAAACCTGTAAAAATTTATATGGACTGAAGCTGAGTGAAGTGAGTAGAAACAGGTGGTAACAGCAACATTGTGTGATTATCAACTTTGTTAGACTTAGCTTTTCATCAATATCATGCTCTAAGACAATTCCAAAAGACTCATCATGGAAAATGCTATCCACATCCAGAGAAAGAACTATGGAGTCTGAATTCAGAACAAAGGATACTATTTTTTCATTTTTGGTATTCATGTTTTTTTTCTTATAGTTTCCCCTTTTGTTCTGATTCTTTTTTCACAACATGACTAATGTAAAACTATGTGTAATACAATCATACAATATGTACAACATGATTGCTTGGGGAGTGGGGCAGGAAAGGAGAGAGAAAAAGTGGAAATCAAACTCTTATAAAAGTAAATGTGGGGGGGGGGGAAGTTTTTATATACAACCAATGCCATGAAGATTAGAAAAAAGAAAAGCAGAAAGCTAGGATTTTGTTTCTTTTATTAAAAGTATCTCTAATAAAGGTTTCACTTCTCAAATATAAGAGAATTGAGTCAAATGTATAAGAATACAAGTCATTCTGCAATTTATAAATGGTCAAAGAATAATAATAGGCAATTTTCAAATTATCTATAGTCATATAAAAATGCTCTAAGTCACTATTGACTAGAGAAATGCAAAGTAATTCACCTCTGAAGTTGCACCTCACATCTATGAGATTGGCTAATATTATAGAAAAGAAAAATGACAAATGTTGGAAGTGATGAACTGATCCAACTATTCTGGAGAGCAATTTGGAACTATGACCAGAGGGCTGTAAAGCCATATGTTCCCTTTGACCCAGCAATACTACTACTAACTAGGTCTTTATCCCAAAGATAATTTTTTAAAAGTGTAGTTTCTCTATGTACAAAAATATTTATAGCAATTTTTTGATGGCAAATAAATATAAATTGAAGGGATAATCATCAATTGGGGAATGGCTGAACAAGTGGTATATGATTTTGATAAGATACTATTGTGATATAAGAAATGATGACCACGATGTTTTCAGAAAAACTTGGAAAGATTTACATGGACTGATAGAATATGAAGTAAGCAAAACCAGAATATTACATATAGTAACAGCAGTATCGTACAATGATCAATGCATAATGATATTGAGAATGACGATCAAGCTATTTTCAGTAATCCAATGATTCAAGACAATCCCAAACAATTTGTAATGAAAAATTAATGAAAAAATCCACACCTCCAGAGGATGAACTGATGGACACTAAACTGATGGACTAGTGCATTTAGTAATGCAGATTAAAATCATACTTTTTTACTATTTTGCTTTTCTTGCATTTTTTGGCCTGTATTTACTTTTGCAACATGCTAACATGAAAATCTGTTTTTATGACTTCACACATATAATTGATATCAAATTGCTTACTGTTTCAAAGGGGGGAAGGGGAAAAGGAATATGAAAGTCAAAAATTTTTAAATGAATGTTAAAATTTGTTTTTATATGTAAATTCAGAAAAAATAAAATATCATTCAAAACAATTCATACCCAAAGGATGCTTGAAGATTTAATTTTTTAAATTTTTGATATTTTCCAAATGTTTATTATTTATTTTTTTAAAGCCTTTTTATTTTCAAAATGTATACAAAGATAATTTTTCAACATTGACCCTTATATAGCTTTGTGTATCAGATTTTCGCCTCCTTGTCCCTACCCTCTCCCTTAGATGCCAAGCAGTCTGATATATATTATACATGTTAAAATATATGTTAAATCTAATATGTGTAAACATATTTCTACAATTCTCTTGTTGCACAAGAAAAATCAGATCAAAAAGAAAAAATGAGTAAGAAAACAAAATGCAAGCGAACAACAGGAAAAAAAGTGAGAATGTTATGTTGTGATCCACATTCAGTTCCTATAGTTCTCTCTCTGGGTGTATATGGCTCTCTTCATCACAAGATCATTGGAATTGGCATCAATCATCTCATTGTTGGAAAAAGTTTCATTCATCAGAATTGATCATCATATAATATAATATAATATAACATATAATTGCTGTGTACAATGATTTCCTGGTTCTGTTCATTTCACTTAACATCAATTCATGTAAGTCTCCACAGGCCTCTCTGAAATTATCCTGCTGATTATTTCTTGCACAACAATAATATTCCATAACATTCATGTACCACAGTTTATTCAGCCATTCTCCAGTTGAGGGGCATCCACTCAGTTTCCAGTTTCTGGCCACTACAAAGAAGGCTGCCACAAACATTTTTGCACATACGGGTCCCTTTCCCTCCTTTAAGATCTTTTTATGACATAAGCCCACTAGAAACATTGCTGGGTCAAAGGGTATGCACAATTTGATAACTTTTGGAGAATAGTTCCAAATTGTTCTCCAGAATGGCTGGATCTGTTCACAATTCCACCAATAATGGATTCATGTCCCAGTTTTCCCACATCCCCTCCAACATTTATCATTATCTTTTTTGAAGATTTTTATAATCCATTACATACAGTAATTCATTTTACTTTTTTAATAATTCTCAGAGCTGGCAGAAATATTGTTGTATAGTCATTCTTAATACACCACGCCTAGATTTTCAGAATAATCAGAATTGCAGAATTGCAGAATTGATTCAAAGGCGATGGAAAGATACATGATGGGTAGAAGAAATTTGCAGTATATTACCAATAAAGATCTACACATGAGAAAGGCAAAGTTGTACAAATAGAGAGTTGGATTTGGACTCTGAAGACCTGGGTGCGAATTCAAATTCTGCTACTTGCTGTTTGTGTAACCATGACCAAGGGCCTTAAGGTCCTCATCTCTAATGTAAGGGGATGATCAGGCTAGATGATTTCTAAGGTCCTTTTCAATTTTAGGTCTAATATGATCCTGTAGTTCCACAAAATTATAGATTTAGATATTTCATCTTCATCATTAGAGATATCATCAGAGACATGAAGGACATGAAGGCAGAGAAAGGAAATTGGCTAAGCAATCAAGTAATGAGACCAAGGCATAATAAATGATTCATTAGCTTGAGTCCTGCTCAATGGAAGGAAGATTTGCAGCTTCTTGGTGATCACTGGAAAGATATGAACAAAATGTTTGAGATAGTATGGTTGGATTATAATCAAGTCTGGTGGCAGTAATATCCACACACATCAATAAGATCCATCACGGAATACTAAACTGCAAAGTTTTAGTGCTACTGACACTTTTTTTGTACTTGGGCAACCCTAGCCAATACAAATGATGGAGCACCAGATCCAGAGTCAAGAAGACCTGAGGAATTAGGAAGATGAAAACTTTATACATTCTTGATCAACCCTTTTCCAGGGTTGATATGTTAGGTATGGAGTCAGAAGACTCATCTTCCTGAGTTCAAATCTAATCTTAGACATCTACTAGTTGTATGACCCTGGGCAAGTCACTTAAAAAAAAAAAAAAAAACCCTGTTTGCCTCAGTTTCCTCATCTGTAAAATGATATATAGAAGGAAATGGCAAACCACTCTAGTATCTTTGCTGAGAAAACTCTAAATGAGATTGCAAAGAGTTATACATGTCTGAAAAAGACTGAGCAACAAACAAACTACTTGGGAAAGTCTGTCTACATGACATAGTAGGTGCTATAAGAGATTAGATGCAGAAGCATATGCATAGATATATTTATATAACTCACTCTATAAAGATGTGAACAAATACACATTTATGTACTTTGTTTCTTTAGTATTTGACTTGACTATAAGAAACAAAATATAGCAGAGAACAAAGAAAAACAAATGATAATAAATTCAAATAATCATTGTAGCCTAAAATAAGCCATTAGAATTACTCCAGGCACTGGATAACAAGATTATAGCTCTTGAAATGGAAAGGACCTTAAAAGGTAATCTATCTTTAAATTATATATATATATATATGTATATATAAATATATACATATATATATATATGATATCTCTAAATTAAAATATTAAATTAAATTAAACAATCTTAAATCTTAAAAGATAAGCTAGGTGGCATAATGGATAGAGCACCAGAAGTCAGGAGAACCTGAGTTCAAATTTGAGCTCGGACACTTAAACATTTACTGGTTGTGTGACCCTGAGAAAATCACTTAACTCTAATTGCCTTGCAAAATAAAATTTAAAAAAATTTCACAGTATAATGCTCTAATTTATCAGATGAGGAAACAGAAGCCCAGAGAGGCCAAACAACTTCAACCATTGTGCATTTATGAGACACATGCTGTGTTCTAGGCACTGTACTAGGCTCTAGGGAGAAAAAGACAAAAATAAAACAGCCTCAGTTCTCAAGGAGCTTATATTGTATTGGAAGAAAACTACATATGTGCATATACGTAAATCCAACATATAATAGAGTCAGGCCATAACATTGAGGCCCAGTGAAAGAAACAACTATTAAATAATCAACTACTTAGGAAATTAAGGGCTATTTCCTTTTTAAAGAAATGTCAGTCCTTGTCCCAAAATTTGCCCCATTTAGATCATCTTATCTAGGTAAAGTTATTGCCTCACCTAAACTATAGAACTTTACAAAGAATTTAATCTTTTTTTTTTTTTCCCTGAGGCTATTGGGGTTAAGTGATTCCTGGCTGGGCAAGTCCTACAGCTAGGAAGTGTTAAAAGTCTGAGGTTAAATTTGAACTCAGGTCCTCCTAAATTCAGGGGTGGTGCCACCTAGTGGCCCCCAAAGAATCTAATCTAATCTAATCTAATTAAATTTGCCTTTTTTGTTCCATTCAGTCAGATCATTTTTGTCCAGATTTTGTCCTAGGACTACTAGGCAGGGGTACTCTGGATAAGAGATAAGTCTCTTTATTCTTGATTGAGTGATTAGAGTCTTGTCTCTTAGCTCCTCATTAATATAATATAAATCCTGAAGAAAATACATTAAAAACAGAATTGGCTAAAAAGTATTAAGCTCATTTAAAAAAAATTCTCTAAAAATGTGAAAATTAACCACTCTCTGAGACATCAATAAACAAAAAAAAAGTTAAAAGAATAAAAAAGGAAAAAAATCTGAGTATCACATAAAACAATTGAGTTACAAAATAATTGAGGAGGGGTAGTAGTGTAAGAATTATTGCATTATGTAAAAATTGCAATCAAAGAACCTTTCAAGAAATTATCAAGGAAAATTGTCCCAATATCTTCAAGGGGCAAAATAGATATTTAAAGAATCCATCAATCAGCTTCTGAAAGAGATCCCAAAATGAAAATTCCCAGGGATATTATAGCCAAATTCCAGAATTCCCAGGTCAAAAAAATTACTGCAGCCAGAAATAAACAATTCAAATAGTGTGGAGTCACATTCAAGGCCACACAAGTTTTAGCAGCTTCTATGTTAAAGGAGTAGAGGACTTGGAATTTGATATTTTAGAAGGCAAAGAAGCTGGAATTGCAACTAAAATAACTGAATTTAATCCTTCAGGAAGAAACTATAGATGACTTTCAAGCATTACTGAGGAAAGGATGAACACTGAATAGAAATTATGGCATTCAAACACAAGTCTTAAAAGAAGCATGAAAGAGAAACCATAAGGAATTTAACAAGGTTAAATTGTTTATGTTCTTAAGATAATACATGCAACTCTAAAGAACATTATTATCATTACAGTACTTAGAAGGAGTCTACATAAATATAGGGTCTATGTGAGTCATTTATGTTGGGATGACCACACACACACACACACACACACAAATAGGAGAAAGAGGGACACAATGGGAAGAAAAAGGAAGAATGGAGGAAAAAAAAATCTCACATAAAAGAGGCATCCAAGAAAGAACTTTTACTTTGAATGGGAAAATGGGGAGGTGGCAGTCAACACTTATACTAAAACAAAGAGGAAAGAATATGTGTTCATATTTGGTTTAGATATAGAAATCCATCTTATTCAATAGGAAAATAGGAGAGGAAGGGATAATTTAAAAAAGGAGAGTATATTAAGGGAGGCAGTGATCAGAAGCAAAATAAGACTTTTGAAAAGAGACAGTAAAAATACAGAAGGATAGACAGAAGAAAATAGGATGGAGGAAAATACACAGTAATTTTAACTGTGAATGAGTGGCATGAATTCAGCTATAATACAGAAATATATAGCAAAATGGATTAGAAACCAGAATCACAGAATGATGTTGTTTAAAAAAGACACAACTTGAAACAGAAAGACACACATATAGAATTAAAATCAGGGACTAGAGCAGATTGTATTTTTGCTTGCTTCATCTGAAGTAAAAAAAAGGAATCAGAAACAAACTTGATCTCAGAGAAAAAATAGACTTAAAAGATGAGGGAAAAATCACATTTTGTTAAAAGCCATCATAACAATGAAGCAATATCAAAAATCTTTACAAAAGTTTCTCTCATAAAGCCTAGAACAACAGGACCACCAGAGGAAAACTAGCACACATTGCCAAATATGAAGCATGCTTTCCATGGAATAACAGCAATTGAACATCAACTCTGTATTCTAATTAAATTCACCAACATAAAATTATAATATTCTTGAGTTAAAGGGGTTAGCAAAGATTAAGTAAGATTCATGTGGTGCCATGAAGAGGGAGAATTCAAAAGTGAATAGTAATAATAATAGCATTTATATATTGCATCCTATAAGTAAGACACTATACTAAAATGCTTTATAAATATTGTCTCAATTTATTCTCAATTTACCTTGGGGGGAGGGTAAATGAAATAAAGGGCTAATGGATTATGTCCTCAGAAAGTATAACTTGGGAGGGAATTCTAGAAAGATGGTGGAGGAGGTTAGAAAATTCCAAACTCCCCACAAACAAAATTATGCCTCAGGTTAAATTTAGATTGATGAAAAATATTTAAGACTTGGGGAAGAATAGGAAATGTCAGGACAACCAGAGAAGCTAGGAACAAAGATCCCAGGATGGAGGTTTGACCTGGTGTGAAACGAAACAGCAAATGGAGAACCTTTGGGTTAGGTGAGTTTGGAGGTAGCTTCAGCCCTAATTGCAGAAACATTTACCTTTCAGACACTATGGAGAATCGGAGATTTGAATCTGGCAAGACTGAGAAGACCAGTGGATCAGGGAAGTTGCTGGCAATGTGCACTTCCAGGAATGTAGAGTTCCCAATTTTGTCTTCCAGCTAGCCAGGAGAACTGAATGAAGACTTGAAGCCAGAGCCACCATTTACACACACACACACACACACACACACACACATACACACACACCCCACCCTCTATCCTACAATTATCTTTATTCTAAAGTGAGCCAGCAAAAAAGAAAGAACTCAGCAATAGAAAGTTAATATAGGAATAGGAAAATTCAGGATTCATCTCAAAAAAAAAAAAGCTTCTCCTACTCCAAAGAGTAACATTAAATGGTTACTTGACCCCCCCCCAAAAAAAAATCACAGAACTAAAAACAAAAAAAAATATTGGAAATTAAATGAGATTGGGGAGAGAGGGAAGAAAACAATCCCAAAAAAAATATGAAAAGAAAATCAACTAGAAAAGAGAAAATGACTCTGAAAAATAGAATTAATCAAGGAGAAGCCAGTGAAGTTATGAGATCAAGAAAAAATTAAACAAAATATAAAGAATGAAAATAATAGAAGAGAATGTGAGACATCACAGAAAAAAAAAAAACAGATCTGGAGAATAAATCAAAAAGAGAAAATATAAGAATAATTGGACTGCCTGAAAGCTGAGATGAAAAAAAAAAGAACCTTGATATAATAATTCAAGTTTATAATAATTGGGGCAGCTAGGTGGTGCAGTGGATTAGCCCTGAAGTCAGGAGGACCTGAGTTCAAATTTGTCCTCAGATACTTAACACTTCCTAGCTGTGTGATCGTGGGCAAGTCACTTAACCCCAATTGCCTCAGAAGAAAATGAAATAAAAGAAAATAATAAAAGAAAATTGTTTGTGTAAGTGATAGAACATCAGAGGGAAAAGTAGAATTTTTTTTAAAATCCACGAATCACTATCTGAAAGAGATTCTATAAGGAAAACATACAGGAATCTATAAAACCCAATATCAAAGACTAATTTTAAGAGATTCAATAAGAACGACTTATTTATATATGTGGAAATTTAAACCATATTGCTAAGAATCATTAGTTTAGCTGGGTAGTCCAAAAGAAACACTGGGGTAGAAATGAGTATGATCTAATCACAAAAAGCAGAATCATGTAGGAAGAGGCCCAGAAACAGTCATTAGTCATTAGGATACAAAAGAGGTATAAGAGCAAAAACCAACATAGATGTATTAGATGGGGAAGGAAGGCTAGTAGTTCTGAAACCCTACTTCCATTGGGAATTGGTTAAGAAGAAAATAATACATAAACATACATGCACACATGTGCATCTATATGCATATGTGTGTATGTATGTATATATACATATGTATACATATATGTATATATACATATATACATATACATATATATATATATACTATGAAGGATATACCATGAAGTATATAACAATCTCCAAAATCTATAAAGAAATAAGAAGGGAGGGAATAGAATGGGGGGTGGTTATAGAAGGATGTCTAGATTAATGGGAGTGGAATAAAATATGTAGCTTAGTGGGAAATGAATAATGAGGGAGGAAAAGGGTGGTAGAGAGGATACAGGAGGGATTCTTGAGTTGGAAGGATGTGGGGAGTAGCCAGTTATAAATCCTTTGAAAGGCTAAAGTAAGGTGAGGCTGCTTGGAGGACTTTAGGGAACTTAGCAAGGCCAGTTTCTCAGATTATTGGCTGATAGATTGATATGAACAAAGGATATTTTGAGACAGGATGCTTTAAAAAATGAAAACAGGATGGACCTTGATAGAACAAGGAAATGTGATAGCCTTAGTTAAACTTTCTGTGGTTTTCTAGCATTTGTAGTATAACAAAGAAAAATATGCTTATGGTGGGATTTAACAGGGAAGCAGTAGGAAATAAAGACAGTTCAAGATGTAAGCTTGAACTCTCTTGGACCCACTCATATTTATTTCACTTTGTACTTATTCATCTCTAAAACCAACTGCTGGCAGAGGGAAGTTAAGTAATAGCAAGGCAAGTTTTCAGGTAAAGTAAAGTAGAAGAATTAGGAAGAATAGAAAACAAGAGGTTATACGTATATGCACATATACATACACATGTATGTACATATGTGTATGTACCTGTGTGTTTGTGTAAACATAAATATATCCATGCTTAACAGAAATGGGGAGGGATAAAAAGTGCACAGCAAAGAACAAAAGAAAACCTACTAGGAAGCAAAGAAACATGGACAGTTTTGAATACAATGTATTTTATTATTATACATGTTTTCTTAAAATGAAAATTTATTATGATATATTTTGAATATTCTCATGTTTTACTGTGCACATGACAATGGGTTCTTTTTACTTCTTTATTTTCTATTTGTTTTAAATTTTTAAAAGAAAAATATATAACTTGATTATGTCATAAAAAACAACAAAATCTAGAAAATATAATGTAAATGCTGTAAACAAAAAGGAAGAATAAAGTCTTTTGAAAATAAATCTTCTCTATACTTTAATACAGAGAAATTATGACTCAGAAAACCAAAACAATATCCACTTTATGTATCTGCAATGAGTCATAAATCTTTCTGGACCTTTACATTCATAATTCAAAAGTGAACATTCCAACATTCATTCCTAGGAAACTAACTGATATTCAAAGGTATAACAGAATGGACTTTTAAACAAGAAAAGTACTGAGGCAATATTAGAGCAATAACTGAATTAATAATAATTGGAACAATAGCAATTAAAATTCAAGTTTATATTCTAATAATTAAAATCACGAGATAGGATTATCATATCCTTGAGTTATAAGGGTCACCAAAAGTTAAGTAAACATTGTGGTACAGTAGAGTGTGTGCTGAGGTCTGGGTTTGGGTCCCAGCACTGTCATTTCTTAGTTATGTAAAGGTGGAAGAATTATTTAAGTTTTCTAGCCTTTGTTTCTTCATCTGTAAAATGAGGCAATTGGTCTACATGGCTTTTAAGATTCCTTCTTGTTCTAAATCTATGAAACTCAATGGATTTTAAAGGTAATCTAGTATTATCTCTTGCCTCACACTGGAATCCCTATATCTAATGGATGGCCATCCAACTTTTGCTTGAACAGTTCTAGGGACATGAATCTCATTATTCACATTCAATTTTTTTTGGAAATTTGTGATTATTAAAAAGTTCTGCATTTATTCAGATAAAATCTGCCTTATGAAACCCATTGGCCTTAGTTTGTTCCTTTGGAGCCATTTCCACATAACAAGCTTTAAATGTTCACTCTAAGGCTTACTTCTTGGCAGGTTAAATCATCCTCAGTTTCTTCAACCTTTTTTTTTTTTTTTAATACTTATAATTTGAGGAAGGTTGACATTTGACATGCAGTTTCATTGGCATGTGGGATTTCCAGTTTTAAACTTCCTTCCATTTAATGCGGATCAATATATTTTCTGTAATTTACAGAGAGCTGCTTGAGACACAGAGATTAGGGGCTAATGTATGTCAGAGGCAGGCTTGACCCTTAATCTTCCTGAGACTGATGTTGATTCTCTACCCACTATTGCCTTCCAAACAAATGATATAATGTTGAGAATTCTCTTCATGCAGTCCCTCTCCTTAGCACAGATATATACCAATTTATTTATGGCCCACTTAAAAATGTGATTTCCATAATTGAACATTCCAATGAAGATCTTACTAGGACTGAGAAAAGTGATACAATTACCTCCATTGTTCTGGGCACTATTATACTTTGGTTAATATACTTTAAAATTGCATTATCTTTTTTGACAGCCATATCATTTTGTTAGCCCATCTGGAACTTAATGTCAACTAGAAACCCTAAAGTCTTTACTCCATCTGGCACTTATTATGATTTTTTTAAACTCTAAATGCAGGAATTTACAATTATCTTTGTTAATAATATTCATTTCATTAGATTTAGTCCATTTGGCTGAGTCCTGCCAAGATGTTTATGGATATTGATTATTTTGTGTAGATATCCAGGTGTGGCATTATGAGGCAAATGTGCTGGATTTGGAGTCAAAGAATTTGAATTCAGATTCTGGCATTGTATGAATTTGAACAAGTCACTTAATCACTATGACCTATTTTTCTCATCTATAAAAGTTGGGGGTGGGTGGTGGAAGAAAAGTGAATTAGAGATCTTTGATCAATCAACAGAAGTAGTAAGCAATTATTATGTGCCAGAAATTATACTCTAACATATGCTAGGAAATGCAAATACAAAAAAACCTCTTGCTCTCAAGGAACTTATTCTATAAGGGGATAAAAAACATATTCATGGATAAATTAATAAAAGAAATATACAAAATAAATAAGTGAAGAGAGAAGGTAAATAAAGATGAGGGAATGATTAGGACGATTAGAGGAAAGAGGTAGCCCTGAGAAGGGCCATAAGAAAGCAGAGCCAAAAGAGATCAGATCAAGACCATTAGAACATTAGCTTGCTTACCAATAAGTAAGCACAGCAGGACTCTTCCTGGGACAATAAATCATTGCATCAGTAAACATTTATTAAGTCCTACATTCAGACTGCATGATATAGTAGATAAGAGAGCTAGCCTCCAAGTCAGGAAAACCTAGAATCAATACTCTATCCTAGTTGCATGTCTAAGCAAGTTACTAAATCTCTCAGTGAATTAGGACTAGATAACTTTCTATAAATTACTAAGAGGTGGTGCTAGCCTGTTTTACTAGAGAGTTTCATTCCCTGGACTTTCCTACATCAACAATCCTTATGATCTTTCTAGCTTAAAATTCTATGATATGATAAACCACTTCAATTCAACAAGCACAAATAACTCTAGAGGGAAAGGCTCAAATAATGCTCCATGATAATAGAGAATTTGTATATATATATATATATATATATATATATATATATATTTGAATACTAAGCACTTAGTTCAATGCCTAGATCACAGTTTGTTGTTGCTGTTCAATTATTTTAGTCATAGGGGGCAGCTAGGTGGCGCAGTGGATAGAGCACCAGCCTTGAATTCAGGAGGACCTGAGTTCAAATCTGATCTCAGACACTTAACACTTCCTAGCTGTGTGACCCTGGGCAAGTCACTTCACCCCAGCCTCAGGAAAAACAAACAAAAAACAACAACAATTTTTTTAGTCATATCCAACTCTTTGGGACCCCACTTGGGGTTTTCTTGACAAGGAACTAGAATGGTGTCTAGCATTATCCAGTTCATTTGACAGATGAGAAAATGAAGCAAACAAATTTGCCCAGAATCACATACGCTAATAAATGTCTGAGGTCATATTAGAACTCAGGAAAATTAAGTCTTCTTGACTCTAGGCTGGATATTCTATTCACTTTGCCACCCTTAGTACAGTGCAGGGATTTAATAAATGTTTATTGATAAATTGGTCAATTAATTGATTAAGATGAAGTGGCTCTACAGATAATGGGAGTTGAGGAAACAGATGAGAAAGATATTGGTTGAAGAGATAGATGGAACAAAGGATATCAATACAAGCTGAAGTCCCAAAACATAAAGAGAAGAATTCATCTCTAAAATAAGATGTAGAGGAAGACAGAACTTTCAAAAGAAGGTTATAGTAGAGAACCATCAGCATCTGTACTAGATAAAGTAAACCTAAAAATGGGAGAGATCATTGAGTGATGATAGTAGAGAGACAGTGAAAAAGTAGCAATTAGTATTAAGAATCATACCTGTTCTTCCTCCTGGCTTACAGGAGCAAAAGTACAAGGATTTCTGTAAAAACTTATCTTTTGTGGCAAGCCAGGTTTTCATGGTTGCAAGGAACTGGCTTAATCTGAAGGTTGCTTTGTTAACTAGAGAAGGGAGGTTTTAAATGGCCCAATGGACGTGTAGAGTGAAGGGGGTTAGATTGCATTTGTATAGATGGGCCTGAGGGAGTAGAGACTGATAGCCAGGGCCAGGACTAAGAAGCCTAATTCTCTTGGGGATTTCAAAATGAGCCATAGGAGAAAAAAATTACCATGTCCTTTGATAGTAGCAATTGTATTACTAATTTAATGAAAAATTTCTGGGTCAATTCAGTGGTGAGGTGAGAGAATGGGGATGTCAGGACAAATGATTCTCTCCCGATGATAAAGGCAAAAATGAATGGAGTTTTGTAATCTATAAAAAAGTAAGATATATTTGACCATCTCCAATTCGTTATCAGTCTACTCTATTCATTTTCTTCTGAATCTTGTTGATATGATATTTTCCATTAATCAGCTGTTTTTATTCAGTACTGGATTATAATCATAGTCTTATAATTTGAGTTCTAGCAATTTTTAGGTAAATTGATAATCTTTTGTGATGTTTTTAAAAATAACAATTTTTTACTATTTATTCACAGGAAAATGGGCTGTAATTTTAATTTTTTTTCAATTTTAATACATTTTGCCCATTAGTCAGCCTTTATGCCATCTCTCATTTATTCAATAAACTCTCATTTATTCAATTGTTATTTCTGTGCAGATGATTCTTGGATCTGTAATATCCAACTCTGTTCTTTCTCCCAAGTTCAAATGATAGATGTGAATATCAATTCCTAATTCATGGACACTTCCATCTGGATATCCAACACCAAACTCAACATATGCATAGCAGAATTTATCATTCCCCCCAAATCTCCCCTTCCCAGTCACTCAAGGTAGCAGCCTCAGTGGCATTCTTGACTCCTCGCTCGTGTTCATTTCAAATATCTAAACTTTTTCCAAGTCTTGTCATCTCTATAACACCTCTTTTATACATCCCTTTCCTTTTCATTCATTCTGTCATCAGGCCTGTCCTTGTACCTTCATTCCTGGAATATTGCAATAGTATTCTGGTTGACTTCCCTGCTTTAAATCTTTCCTTTTTGAATCTATCCTCCACTCCAGTGTCAAAATGCATTAGAAAAATCTATAGAACCTACATGTCACCCACCCACTCACCCTAATTCAATAAATTTCAGTGGCTATTATATCCTTAATCAAATATAAAAGTCACTGACTTTTGAACACTTTGAAGCCTGATGATTTTCTATCTGTTTAGTTTTCTTAATCTTTATGCCCTTTTCCCACATATTCCCTAACTCTATGCTTTTTCATTGGATATTTCTTATGTTGTAAAATTAGAGATTTAAATTCAGTTGCTAAACTTTTCTCATTGGTGAAAATTCATTACTTAATATTTCACATGGACCTGCATGAAGACTAAAAAGCTTGAGAGAAAAGATTTGAATTTCTCAACAGAGTTCCATGAAGGGAGAGAAAGATTCTAGGAAGAAAATGACATGTAGAGATACTTATTATATCTGGTAACACTTCCCCTGTTTAACTCTTTATCTCTTAATGCCTGAGCTCTCTATAAAGATTCAAATGAAATCACGTTTTTGTTTTTTTTTCCAAAGGGTCTTTCCCAGTTCCTCCTACTGTTAGTTCCTTCATCTATTGCCTTACATTTACATTATAAGTATCTTAAATATACAATTTTTAATGTTGTTGATCATATTTGAATGTGAGTTTTTTGAGTACTTACTATAATCTTTTTTAACCTTTTTTTGTAGTCTATCACTTAGTATAGTGCTGGGATATGATAAGTTTTTAATAAATATTTTTAGACAGACTTTTAAAAATAGGTTTTCAGAGAGGTTTTACTCAAAGATTTTAAGTGATTTTTCTCAATATAAATATTTTTCTTATTCTAATTTGATTTTCTTATGTTTGTGCAAAGATTTTTATTTTATGTAGTAAGAATTCAAATTATTCAGATACATGTTAGATCAGATGACTTTTGAGGCCTTTTTCAATTTTCTAACTATGATGAGCAGCTATATGTGATGACCAATTTGGGAACAACAGTTCAAAGGTTTCCCTCTCTCTTCCTCCCCCTCCCCCAATCTAGGTCCTAAATCTAAGGTTAGGCTTATTATAAAATTGAGGCTGATGACTTCATTAAGTTTGTTAGAAATAGCTACTATTTTCCTGCTCCCACAAGCAAAATTTTTCTACCACCTTGATTATTGCCAATTTGTGAGTATCTCATATCACCTTGACATTAAATCTTTTTTTCCCAAATTTTCCCCAAAATTCCTCTCCCCTCTATTCTCTCAAATAAGGAACTTGGTTCTAACTCAACTGGGATAGTTGAGATCAATCATTCACTATAAAATTCCTCTGCTTTCTTTTTCGTCTCAAAACCTCAAGTTCATTCTCTCACTCCAGAGTCTCTTATGAGGTATTTTTTCCTCCTTGAAAAAGCTAACCCCTCTACATATGCCTTTTAAAACTGTACTTTCCTATCCTTCCTGACCTATTGTCCCTTTAATCATCTATATCTGTCAGCCTCTCCCTATAAACTTGTCCTCCCTTTCCCTACTACCACCTTCAGATATGCCCCAATCTTCCCCCATCCTTTAAAAAAAAGAAAAAAGAAAAACATTTGACTCTACCATCTCTGCAAACTATTATTCTATATTTCATTTCCCTTTCTCAATTAAATTCCTAAATGTGACTTTAAAAAGTTCAAGAGACACAGTTTTTAGGTAATTAATTATTTTATTGATAATGCTAACATTTTAGTAAGAGAAAAGTCACTGACACTCTTGAATGTCAAAGACCAATGGCCATGGGGTCATAATTTATATGCATTTGGAAAATTGGGTAAGGTTCTAAGGGTGGTGATTAACTCTGGTGATAGATAGATAGATAGATAGATAGATAGATAGATAGATAGATAGATATAGAAAATTGATATTCTGATGAGAGGTGGGGCTTTAGATTCTAGTGAGGATCTTGAAGTATATGACTGAGCACACAAATCTTGGTCAAAGATACTTAATAATTTACATCACCTGTCTGAAAAAGGAAGAATCCACATTTTCCCAGACCCAATGAGCAGGAACCCACCCATTCATCTAAATGTAGAATTTCTTTACTGTCTTTTATTAGATCATAACCATCTTGGATGGATAAGTCTCTACCTAAGATTTACCATATTGGTTGATTTTTAAATGAAGTGGAAAAAGTGAAAACCTTAGTTCTAATACAGTAATTAATTATTTATATATGAAAGAAATAATCATTTTTCTCTTAGACAAAGATGTCCAGTTGCCCAGAGCTTAACACAGTATCCATCTTATAGTAAGTACTTAATAAATGGTGATTGACTGATTGGTTTTTCATGCTGCTTGTTTCTAATATCTATCACCACTCCCCCAGTCTTTGTGGTTTAACTTTTGAAACAACTTTTACTTCTTAAAAGTAATCTCCTAATTGTCATATCTATAATCTTTTCTTAGTCCTCATCTTTCTTGGATATTTCCAATACATTTGACCCTGCTCATCAAATTTCCTGCTGAGTACTTTCTTCTTCTTGAGTTTTATGACATTACTTTCTGCTCCTGTCTCCTTCTCTCAGTCTCTTTTGATCCCTCATGAAGCATTTTTGTGCTCCCTAACTATGAATATTACACAAGATTCTGTCTTTTCCTCTTTTCTCTTTTTTCACTCTTTGTCTCAGTAACCCCATCAGCTCATTGAAAACCAGAGGCACAGAAGATTAAAGTTTATTGACAAAATAAAGATGTGGTTTAAGAATATGGTTAGTTTTACTGACCTGAGTTTCATTTTGTTTTGTTTTACTAGTGGTTTATTTTTTTTTATATTTTTTGTCTTTCCTTCCTAAGTTTGATATAGCATAGTGCTTAGCTCATAGTAGATGTTAATGTTTAATGAATTGCATTGAAAAATAAATAAAAAACCTAGCTACTTCCTCTTATCAGGTATTTACTTTGTATTGGCAAGGACTGCTATTTCCCATTTCTTCCTTCCAGAGATCATAATAGGTTTGACTTTCCTCTAGTCACTTTAAATAGAAATAGTTCATCCAATCCATCCCTTTCATTTTCATCTATAGAATATGCCTTTATTTCTCCCTCTTTTGCAATTCTCTCTTCACAAAAATAGGAACACTCAAACCAAAGTAATTATGTTTATTATATAGCTCAGAAAGTTAAAAACGAACTAAACATAGATTTAAAAAGTAAAGTGAATGAAACTGAATTTGGAATTCCAAACTTTGGCATTGAAATCAACCTTTGCCTTTTGAGCCAGAGGGAAAGGAATGGATTCAGGCACTTTACTATCTGCAACTCTGAAAGGAGAGAGTTCAGCACTTAGTGGACAGGACTTTTGTTCCCACCTCAAGCTGATCTGTCTGGCCATGATCGGCAAAGATGGCAGTGACAACAGAGTCCAGTCACCCTTACATACTATCCATGACAGTCACCTCATGCTCATTCAGCCTCTTTGCTCTCTCATACAACTTCCAATTAAATTTCTCCTCAAAGTCCCCCTCCAATCTTGTGTCCCCTTGCAAATATTACCTAACAAGATAAGCCTCTCAAGAATAGTCACTTTAAAAGCACAACCCCTTTTTTATCTATAACTCACAGCAAGCCAAAGTATTTTTTTCAGCAACCTGAAATTCATCCCAGCTGCATTTTTCAAAAAAGTGTTTAGCATTATATTTAATAGTTTCTTTCAAGAGATGGCCTATGAGAAGGAGAGGAGAAGGGTTATATTTAGAAATTAAGCTGACATAAATGGAAAAGATTAAAAAAGTAAAGAACATAAAATCTTATAATGGGATTTGTATTTCCATCTATGACTTTTCACCAGGAATAAAATGCATTTAACAAGAACTAAAAAGAATGTGTTTGCTTTGCATGTTACAAATTCATGAAAAGGGTTTTGAATTGAAATAAAAAGGGGTGGGATAAACCTAACTATATATCTACTAACCTACATACTATAAAGAATAGCTACAAGTTGTTATTTTGAAAAAAAATTCATGAGAGAAAAACATCCAAGAAAGTTAGTAGAAGTATAAATCCATGGTCTCAAATGCTACACACAAATGATCAAAAGAAAAAGTAAGATGAAATGAAGGTCCTAATACAAGAAGGCAAATTTAAGATTATCAAGCAGAAAAAACATACATACACACACATACATATGTAATATACAACATAGGTTATGTGTCTAAATATGTGTATATAAACTATTCAATGATGCTTGATAATGGGTATACACATTCACATGCATATTCCTATTATCTATACATACATGATATACATAGTATATATTCATGTACATGTGATTTATATGAATATATACATATGTGTATATATCATGCATCACATGTATAAAATCCATACATATATCACTGAGATTTGGTGGTATAAGATGACCAATGACTAGAAAAGGATATATGTAATTTTGAAAAAGTTGTCTATTAAAAATGGAAAAATGGAAAATGTTATATATTAGGAGATGTATTTGGTATGAGGAAATCCAAGGAGCAGAAGGAAAAAGTATTGTGGAGAGCATTGGGATGAAGATCAAGAAAAATAGAAAAAGAAGTATTGTTAGGATTCTTACCAGGAGCTAAGTTGGTTGTCTAATTTAGCATGGTACTTAACAGTTCTCTAGTTTTTCACAGCTTTAAGAGAGCATATAAAAGGACAAGCCTACTGGAAGCTCGAGGAGATTCAGAGTCAAGATTCATTCCCATCTCCACTTTTGTTCTGGCTGGAGACATTTCAACAAGAGCTCTTGGGAACCAAGGAAAGAGGAAGGCCTCCAGAAAACTAGCCGAACCCCAAGAAAAGGAGATAAGATTTTGGAAGAGACAATAAAGGAGTTGTCTTTAACTCCTGGCTGCATTTGGGACTATTGAACTGAACTGAAACTAAGGCTGCCTCCAGAAGCAAACCGGAGTGGGTGAGGTCAGTGGGTGCAGTTTCCAGAGGCCTCAGCTCACAGGAACTCTCTTTCCTAGCACTGAGGAAGGATTCTATGGCTTTAGTACACTTACTGCCATAGTGGAATAGGGACATTCCTCACAATTCCGGGGCAGAAAAAGAGTGCTTATGTTCAGGACATTAGACGGATCTCTGAAAATAACTTAGGATCTCAAAATGAAAACTTCCAGAAATATTATAGCCAAATTCCAGAATTCTCAAGAAAAGGAGAAAATATTACAAGCATCCCAAAAGAAACAATTCAAGTACAGTGGAGCCACAATCAGAATAATACAAAATTTAACAACTTCTACATTAATGAATCAGAGGTCTTGGAATATGATACTCCAGAGAGCAATGGAGCTATGATTACACCCAAAAATCACCTAACCAGCAAAACTGAGTATAATCCTTTAAGAGAAAAGGTAGAAATCCAATGAAATACAGGATTTTCAAGCACTTTTGATAAAAAGACCAGAACTGAATAGAAAATTTGATTTTTCAAATACAGGACTCAGGAGCAATATAAGGAGGCAACCAGGAAAGGAATATCATAAGAGACTTATATAAATATGGAAGGATGATATTTATAACTCATTAGAACTCTCATTATTATGACAGTTAGAAGGAGTGTATGTAAAGGTGTGAGTTAAAGATGAAGGAGTAATATCTAAAAATTAAATTAAATTAAATAATAAAAGAGGAATCTACTAGGAGAATAGAAAAAAGAGGTTGAATGGCACAAATTGCTTAAAAGAGGTAAGAAAAAGGTTTGAAGGGGGAGAAGAGGAGGAGTGTGAATCTTATTCTCATATCTAATTTGGCTCAAAAATGAAATAGCATACACGCTCAATATGGAAGAAATCTATCTTACCGTAAAGAAAAATAAGAGAGGAAGGAGGAGGGCAATAGAAGAGAGGGCATGTTGAAGAAGGGGGTGGTTAATAGTGAAAAAAACAGTTTTAAGAAGAGTTAAGGTGAAAGGAGAGAGAGAATAGAGTAAAAATGGAGGATACAGTTAGCAAGAGAAAAGAATTTTGAAGGGGGTTTCTCTGATGAAGGCCTTATTTCTCATATATAAGGGACTGAGTCAAATTTATAAAAATAAAAATTGATGATCAAAAGATATGAACTATGCTCAAAGGGCTTATTGAATTGGCAATTGAAAAGAAATATGCCTATCTTTTGTCCTAATTGTGCCACTATTAAGCAAGAATCCCCAAAACATTTCTTTAAAGGAAAAGAATCTACATGTACAAAACTATTTATAGCAGCTCTCTTCTCAGGTCAAAAAATTGAAATTTGAGGTGATGCCTGAACTGAGGGAATGGCTGAATATGGTATGTGATTATGATGGAATATTATTTTCTATGGGAAATGAGCAGGATGCTCTCAGAAAAACCTGTAAAATTCTCCATGAACTCAAGCAAAGTGAAATGTACTGTGTAAGAAGTTAACAGCAATATTATGGGCTATGAATGATTTTATTATTCTCAGCAATACAATGATCCATGTCTATTCTGAAGGACTTATGATAAAAAATATTATTCCTACCTAGAGAAAGAATTGATTATGTCTGAATACATGCTCTTTAGGGTTTTTGTGGGGTGGGGGTTATGTTTTCTTTCACAACCTGATTTTTATGGAAATATTTTTGCATAACTTTACATATGCCTCCTTTAAAGGGAGCGGGTGGGATGGGGAAGAAAAACATCTGGAACTCAATTTTTAAAACAAATATAAAAATTATTTTACATGTAACTAGGGAAAATAAAATATTATATATTTTTGAAAAGGAGGGCAAAGAAAAGGAAAATAAATTCCTACCTAGTCTAATGTATTACTATAGACAAAGGTTGAATTGACCTTTATGCATCATTTCAGTGAGTGTATACTGAGAAGTCATATGGAAGCTTCCTGGAACTTTAAGGACATGGGGGATTCAGCTTTTGAATGAGTTCAAGATGAGCTCATAGGCAAGTTCAAATTCTTCCTCAGACCTTACTTAGCTGTGTGACTCTGCATAAGAGCCCAGTTTCCTCATCTGTAAAGTGAGGATAATAAACAATTTATATCTTCTATGAAAAATAGGGATCTACTGAAGTTTCTTGAGCACTAGAGTGATATGTTCATACATGTGCATTAGGAAGTTTATTTTGACAGATTTAAAAAATCCCATGTGACTCCTTTTTTCTATATTGGGGGTAGGGAAGATTAGAAATAGAGCTGATTTCCATAAAAACTGGCTGATTAACATGCCAGCTGCTGAAAAAATTTGTGAAACCAGCTTCATGCTGGCAAGCAATAACACAGGCTGTCTTAGTTGGCAGTCTGTGGGAAAATATATCTGAAAAACATGGAAGATATTCTGTTCAATGAAATGAAAAGTACAAAAATCATTTGTTTAAGGTTTGGGGATACTTCAATTGACTAATGGTAAAGTTCTTAAGAATATGCAGCAATATAAAAATATTGTCCATTATAAAAATAGATCCCCTTTTCTCAAGAAAAAGAATATTTGATTTTTAGAACACAGTGCTCATATTAGGAAATATGAAAATTAATTCCCTGATTTGCTTGTTAACCTCCCCAATTATCCAGGTAACCAGAAGAACTGTATGAGGACTGGTTACATTGGTTTTACATTGGTTTTACATTGGTTTAACAGACTAACAATCCTTTGTGGTAACAGAGTAAACCTAGCTATACAGACATGTAGAAAATCAGCAACCTTGAAGCTACTTATGCAAACTCTGAGTCATTATGTAATTTATATAGATTATGTAGCTCTTCAAGAGACATTCTTATTTACAAAGACTTCTTGTTTTATGTTGTTCAAGCCTCGAATTGTCAAGGCTGATTTCTTGGGAATGGGAATTTACTATTTTTCACCTTTCTCCCTGAATTCCCTGCCTTCCTTTGTTTGGAAATTATAAATAGCTCACCCTTTCCAAATGGGGCCTTGACCTTGTCATAACATAGACATTGTTTCAGCTTTCAAACTTATTTTCAGGCAATAAAATGCATTTATGATTTGTGTTATCTGTGATTGGATTCTGGTTCATTCCAGATTCCCAATTTGAGGGCCTATGATTTCTTCTATTTAACTTTTCATAACAGCTCTAGTGTCAGACATGAGATAGGCTGAGGAACTTTTTCTCACAAATTCACATTCAGACAAGAGCGTTGGTTGATGTCCTTGCCCTGATCTACGTTTCTTGTCTAAGACTCTGATGGATCACTCCAGAAAGTTTCTTCTTGAGATGCCCTCTAGGTAAAGTGATTTCTAGTCTCTCTCTACACCTTGGTTTCTGATCTTGGCTCTGAGATCCTGGTTTCTAGTCTCTATCTTCTGCAATGATAATTCCACTGATTTCTGATCTTAGGGTAATTTCCGTCTATTTCTGATCTCAGCTTTGATATCTTGATCTAAAACCATGGGTAATAGCTTTCAGTACTGCAGGAAAGGTTTAAGTGTCTTGATAATACAAAAGCAGGAGGGTTTAAACATGAGGAATTTTAATCAGATGTATGTATATTTTAAATTGAAATGATAGATTTATAGAGTATGCAAATATGAGAACATTCAGCACTATTTAGAAATCCTTGAGTTGGCAATTGTTCATTGTATCATTGGATAAAGAACAGAGAAAGATCTCTCTCTCCTTGCCTCCCTTTCTTATTTCTTTACCTGCCTCTGCCTCTTTTCCTTAATCTCTTTCTCTTTCTCTTTTTCTCTCTTGCCCCTCTCATCACTTCTCATATCAATTGGTCAAGAAAGAGGCAGTGGAGGAAAAACTCAATGAAGCAAATATTATTTGGGAGTAATCTTTAGTACTGGGATCATTACCTCACAATTACTGATTTATTTTTCTTATGTGTTTGTCAGAGGTTGTCATTGTGAACAAGGAGTTTAGAAGGAAAATAGTTTGTTAAAAGACACAAAAAATGCTGAAGAAAATAATACCTTGAAAAAAGCAGACTAAGCTAAATGATAAATTAAGTACAAAAAGCCAATGAAGAGAAGAATGCCTTAAAAAGCAAAATTGGCCAAATGGAAATATAGGCACAAAAATTTACTGAAGAAAAAAATTCCTTTAAAAATAGAATTGGCAAAATGGGGGGGGGGGAAATCCACTGAAGGAAACAACAACTTTAAAAGTGGAATTAAAGAGATGGAAAAGGAGGTGCAAAAGCTCAAAGAAAATAATTCCCTATAAATTAAAATTGAGCAAACTGAAATGATTTTACAAGAATGAAAAAAAAAGAAGACAATGTGAATGAAATATCTCATTAGAAAAACAACTGATCTGGAAAATAGATCCAGGAGAGATAATTTTAAAAATATTCTTTCCTTTGTTTTCCTGAGGTAATTGGATTTAAGTGATTTGCTTGGGGTCACACAGGTAGGAAATATTAAGTGTCTGAGTTCAAGGCCAGTGCTCTATCAGCTGTGACATCTAGCTGCCCCTAATTTAAAAAAAATTGAAGTACCTGAGAGTCATGATCAAAAAAAAAAAAAAGAACATATACATATATATGTATATATATACATATATATGTGTGTGTGTGTGCGTGTGTGTATTTTAAAAGTTAGTGAGGAAAACTGAAAAAAGAACCCAAATATATTTTAAGAAATTGGTCAGGAAAACTGATCTGATATTCTAGAACCAGAGGATAAAATAGGAATTTTTAAAAATCCATCAATCACCCTAAAATTCCAAAATAAAAGCTTCTTGTAACATTAAAGCCAAATTCCAGAGCTCCCAGGTCAAGAAAATAATATTTCAAGGAACCAGAAAGAAACAATTAAAGTATTGTGGAATCACAGTCAGGATAACACAAGATTTAATAAATTCTGCATTATAGGATTGGAGGGCTTGGAATATGATATTCTATTGTTTATCCTTCATTCTTGAAGCAGACCATGATACCAGAGATGTGATACTATGACATATAAGTGAAATGGATTTAAGTTAGGGAGGGTTGTGCAAGGTCACCTGAACCCCACTTTCTTCTCTAGAGACATTTGGGTCCAGTGGCCAGATGTAGAACAGAACAACTGAAAATGGTCCTGGACAGAATAGGAGACCTTGACTTTTTTAAGCTAAGGTCCTCAACAGGTCTCAGTTTGGCAGGCCACACCCATTCACTGATTAAAGATAGGTAGCAATTGAAGCAAAGAATCTTCTCTTTTAACCTGGTCCATAAAGAATCTAAAATAAACAAATCAGAAAAGGTAAGACCCTCAGGGTTTCTGGTCAAAGAAGAAAGGGAAATCAGAGGAGAATTAATGACACTCAACTGTACATTTCTACATGGGAGAATGGTACTTATAACTCAAAACACGTTTCTCATCATTATGGCAGTCAGAAAGAGTATAGAAAGAGGGCACAGTTCTGAGCTGAATATGGAAATAGTATCTTAAAAAATAAAATTAAGAAGTGAGACTTCTTAATGTACTGGGAGAAAGGGAAAGGGAGAGGTAGAATGGAGTAAATTATCACACATACAAGAATAAAGAAAAAGCTTTAACAGTGGAAGGAAATGGGGGGAAGTAAGGGAGAGTGAGTAACTCAGAACCTCACACCAGAATTGGCTCAAAGAGGGAATAGCATACACACTTAATTGGGTATAGAAAACTATCTTGCCCTACAGCATGGGAAGGGAACCTTTTTTCTTGACAATTTTGCAGGCCTTATATGGCCCACAGGCCAAACATTCTCTGTCCCTCTCATACAATATAGTAGATGGGAAGGGAATAAGAGAGGAGTGATGATAGAAAGTAGTGAAGATTGTGCGAGGGTTGAGTCCTACCTTTTGAGAAGGAACAGAGTGAAAGGAGAAAGAAAATAGAATAAATGGGGAAGGAGTGGAGATAGTGAACAAGAGTTCATTGTGAAAAAAAAAATGAAGTTTGTCTGATAAAGGTCTCATTTCTCTCTGTCT